>NC_086162.1:26414887-27105721 GCF_035149785.1 Candoia aspera
TTCAGCCCAACTGCAAGAAACGCGGGGGAGGACGGAGGGACGAACCAGCCGTTTCGCTCCCAAGTCGAGGGAGCTGACCAGCAGATGGAAATGCCTGACCCCCGCCGGTGGCCCAACTACACAGAGACGCCGACCGGTCCGATCACAGCTGCGGCGTGGACCTTGGACCGAGAAACGCAAGCCAGACTCACGGCCATGGAAGCCCAACTAAGGGACCTCGGGACCATGCTGCAGTCGTTGATGTCCTCCATGCCTCACATGACCATACCCGCGCAGGTACACACCCCTATTCAAACCCCGAGTGGGTCTTGGCACCCCCATAGGCCAAATGCTAACAGGCAAGCTTCCCCGGCGGAAGAAGCCATGGGACGGGATGCGAGGAGAGGGGATCCACCAAACACCAGGGCCCCAAAGGACTTCCCCATTTCCTTCGACAGGAACCCCACGAAGCTGTCGTTTTTCGTCACGAACGCCAGGGAGTTCATGGGGCGGCACGGACACTCCTTTGACTCCGAAGTGGACAAAATCGCAGCCGTGGCGATCAAGTTGCAAGACAGGGCGGCGGACTGGTACGTCCAAATGTACGAGTCCAATTCCCCAGCCCTCTCTGACTTCCACGCCTTCATCACAGAGATGAAGCACTATTTTGAGGACCCGCTAGCCAAGGAGAGGGTTAAAAGTGCGCTTCAAGCCCTCAAACAGGGCGCACGAACTGTTGCGGACTACGCCCTCAAATTTAAAGCCCTCGCAGGGAAGATTAACGACTGGTCCGAGACTACCCTGATAGAGATGTTCAAAAGGGGCCTCAGCCGCGAGGTACTCCAATGGGCACTCTACCGGGATGACCCAGAGACACTGCAAGGCTGGATCTACCTAGTGGGGAGAGCGGAACACGCTCATCGCACTTTCTTAATGACGACGGCAGAGGACAAAACAAGCAACAGCCCAAAGGTACCCGCGCCACACTTGGGGCCGGCCGGCCCCACGTACCAAAAGAAGAAGTTTGCACGTGGACCCTGCGCAAAGTGCGGGAAAATGGGGCACAAAGCGACAGACTGCTTCTCCAACAGAACGCCAACTAGCGCTCCCAAACCCGCACTGAAAACGACTTTCAAACCAACTAACCCACTGCCGCCCCCCCACCGCCGGATGACCGGAGCCACAGCGACACCGGATGAAGACTCGGACGCTTACTTGGTGGGGGAGGACGTCGAAGTCCCAGACCAGCTGGTGGGAAACGCTCCCCGCCTGCCTTAAAACGCGCCGCGAGGCAGGCGGTGGGACAGGGGCGTGAAACACATAGACAGAGCGACGAAAGCTCCGTAATAATGGGGACAATCAGGCTTTCCTTCGGCAACAGAGCCACCACGGCTGCGGCGCTAGTGGACTCGGGGTGCTCCAAGAACCTGATTCACCCCAACATCGTCGCCAAGCTCGACCTGCCTTGCCTCCCCCTCCCCACACCGCTGGCTTTCCACCAACTGGACGGCTCAACAGCGGGAGGGAAACCAGCCACGATGCAGAGCGAGCCTGTCACCCTCCAAATGGGCACCCACACCGAGTGAACATCTTTTGTGGTAACCCACATAGGGCGACCCATCATAGTACTAGGAATACCGTGGCTCGCGACCAACAACCCACGCATTAACTGGAAGACCCGGACCTTCCAATTCGACGACGGCGCGTACCGGGCGCCAGTTCCGGCAGGCAGGATCAACCCCACAGTGGGACGGGCAGAGGCAGTAGCCCAGGACAACACAGCAACCCCAGAAGAACTACCTGAACAATACGCTGATTTCTCAGAGGTCTTCGGGGAAGAGGAGGTGGACCAACTACCCCCCCACCGCAAGACAGACTGTAGAATTGAGCTGCTTCCCGATGTCCCCTTACCCAGGCCAAAGATTTACTCGATGACCCCGAAGGAGATGACAACCCTCCGGGACTTCATCGATAAAAACCTGGCTAGGGGTTTCATAGAGCCAGCATGCTCACCGGTCGGAGCGCCCGTCCTCTTCCGAGAGAAAAAAGATGGCACCTTACGGCTCTGCACTGACTACCAGGGCCTCAATGCGGCGTCCCTATCCAATAAATACCCCCTACCCCTCGTGAAAGACATGCTTGCCCACCTGTCCACGGGAAGAGTATTCTCCAAACTGGACCTCCGCGAGGCATATTACAGGATCCGAATCAGGGAGGGGGACAAATGGAAAACAGCGTTCAACTGCCCCCTAGGCGCCTTTCAGTACAAGGTACTGCCATTCGGATTAGCGGGGGCCCTGGGAGTGTTCATGCAGCTCATCAATGAGGTACTGCATGAACACCTGTTCAAAGGGGTACTAGTTTACATAGATGATGTCCTCATCTACACCCAGACGCACGAAGAACATGTAACCCTAGTCAGGCAAGTCCTCGAAAAGCTAAGAAGGGCGAAGCTCTATGCCAAACCATCTAAGTGCGAATTCTATAAAGCACGCCTAGACTACCTGGGGTACCGAATCTCCGGCGAGGGCATAGAAATGGACCCTGCAAAAGTCGAGGCAGTGGTGAATTGGGAACGCCCACGTAACAGGCGCCAACTTCAAAGCTTCCTCGGCTTCGCAAACTTCTACAGGTCATTCGCATGGGGGTTCGCGGAGATAGCCCTCCCCCTAACAGACCTCCTCAAAACTAAAGGAGTTGGGGACACACGGCGAGCCAAGAACCCAGGGACAGTACTAAATTGGACTCCCGCGTGTCAGACAGCGTTCAACAGACTGAAAGCGCTGTTCACAACGGAGCCAATCCTCGCACATCCGGACCCAGAACAGCCGTTCGTGGTCCAAGCTGACGCCTCAGACTTCTCCCTGGGGGCCATACTGCTCCAAAAGGACCCTGCTGGAATCCTGAAACCATGCGCCTACCTGTCAAGGAAATTCTCGGAGACGGAAAGGCGCTGGCACATATGGGAGAAGGAGGCGTTCGCGGTAAAATCGGCGCTAGAAACATGGAGGCATCTACTGGAAGGAGCCACCCAACCATTCGAGGTCTGGACAGACCACCGGAACCTCGAGGCCCTCTGGACGCCCAGACGCCTCAGCCCAAAACAGGTCAGATGGGCCCAATTCTTCAGCCGCTTTAACTTTCAACTGAAGTTCATACCAGGCAAAAAGAACTTCCTGGCTGACGCCCTCTCCCGACTGCCCCAAGATGAAGAGCCCATCCCAGATATGATTGGGACGGTCCTATCCGCCTCCCAGCTGGGAATGGCAGCGACCACCCGAAGCAGCACTCAGAAACAGCTCAACCCCACATCTCAACCGATGGCAAGCCAACCAGCGACCAGACGGCGCCACCCGCGACTGCCAGGAGGGATACGCACGGACCTCACCGCTGCCCTCAAAACCGACCCCTGGCTACTAGCAAACCCCGACAAGGTGACAATGGAACAGGACTTAGCATGGGGGGAAGGCAGAATATATGTCCCGGATTCGCAGCGCCAGGCAATCCTGCGCAGATCACACGACAGCAAACAAGCAGGACACTTCGGGTTTCTAAAGACCCTGCACCTAACACGACGACAGTTCTGGTGGCCCGCATTGAGATGGGATGTTAAGGCCTACGTAGCATCCTGCCCGATATGCGCAATGGCCAAACGGGCACCGGGAAAGCCCCCGGGACTACTACAAACGGTGGCGGAGCCCTCCCGACCATGGGAGGAAATCTCCATGGATTTTATAGTAGATCTACCACCCAGCCAGAAGAAAACAACCATTTGGGTGGTGAAAGACTACTTTTCTAAACAGGCACACTTCATCCCCTGCTCATCAGTCCCGTCCGCCCAGCAGCTGGCTAAACTTTTCCTCGTACACGTGTACAGGTTACACGGATGTCCCGTACGCGTGGTGACCGACAGGGGCACACAATTCACCTTGAAATTCTGGCGGGCTTTTCTAAAACTGATTGGGACCCAACAAGCCCTATCCACAGCCTGGCATCCCCAGACGGACGGAGCCACGGAGATCCTCAATGCCACACTAGAACAATTCCTACGCTCATATACCAATTACCACCAAGACGACTGGGTTGACCTGCTTCCGTTTGCAGAAGTCGCCTACAATAACGCCATTCACACGAGTACAGGGAAAACCCCGTTCGAAGTAGTCTCCGGGCGCGAGTTCATACCCATACCAGAGCTACCACAACCCCTGGGACCCCAAGTGGGCGCAGGCGACTGGGGACGGAAGATAGCGGAATCATGGCCAGTAATCACGGCAGTGCTGAAGGAAGCACAGTCCGCCTACAAAGAACAGGCCGACAAGCACCGGCGCCAGCAACCGACATTCCAGGTAGGGGATATGGTCTACCTTTCCACCAAATTCATGAAATCACCTCAACCCTCGAAGAAACTGGGGCCTAAGTATATCGGGCCGCTTCGAGTAACACAAATAGTGAACCCGGTGGCAGTACACCTGGACCTGCTGCACAATCTACGGAGACTCCACCCGGTATTCCACAGCAGCCTCCTGAAACCAGCAACCACCTCCCGATGGCACCCAAGCATGCCTCTGCCCTCCCCAGTGATGATCGACGGCCAACAACATTTCGAGGTAAAAGAAATACTCGATTCCCGCCGTCAACGGGGCACACTATACTATTTAGTAAAATGGAAACACTTCCCCCACCCAGAATGGGTGGCGGCTCAACACGTTAAGGCACCGGACCTGACCCGAGCATTCCACACGACGTACCCCAACAAACCAAAGGGGCGCCCAGCTGAACCAGCCCCTTAGGACACACTTCCCCCCTCGGGCCTCCCCCTCCCACCCGCGTCACCCCCAGGGGAAGGGACCCCCCAAGCCCGCGACTTGAGTAGACCTCCTCCCCCCGAGACTCACCCTCCCCCCACCCTCTCCGGGCCCATTGGGGAGGGAAGATTGGTCATAGGTGCATCGCCAGAGGGCAAATGGCCAGGATGCACACATGACAACACGGCAAAACAAAACAAAAAGATAAGGACCCTACCTGGAGTTGAAACAGCACCAGACCAGCCACGCCTCCTCTCACGACGAACTGAGCAAGAACGAGCAGGGTGTGGTCGAGGCATGCGCACTCGCAGGGTGTGGTTGAGGCATGTGCACTCAGAACACACCCAAAAGATGGACATGCGGTAGAGGGCGGAGCAAGGGGAGAGGTGAAAGCACTCCGGCGGGAAATACAAAAAAAAAAAAAATTTTTTGACAGCTCTCCCGGAAAAACCGGAATGCCGGGGGGTCTACCATTCTAAAGGGGGGCAGTATGTCATGAGCACCGTTGAGCTGAATGCATCAGCACAATGGCACACATAACAATACCACGGAAACAAGAGCAAGGGATTAAAAGATAAGCAAAGCGACGCACAACAACAGACACAGACCCCGAGGAGAAGGGAACGACCCCGGCCAGAAAATCCAGTCAAAAGAACACAAAGGGGGAAGAAAGAGCGATAAAGACAGGGCGGATCACGAGGCACGCCTGGAGCTGTCAGCAGGAACGCAAAGGATATCGCCCAGCTGAAAGCAATCACCGGCCGGAGGAAGAAGACGATTACGAGAGAAGCCCGGGGCACCAGCAGGGGCCCCGCGACCCCTCACCTACAAGCATACAGGACTTGGGGGGATGACACAACCCAAGGTGGGGGGGGGCGCTGACCGGCGCAGGCTATTTAAACCCCGTACCGGTGCGCTCCCTTCACTCTCAGCTTTTTCTAGCTATGCACTATGCTGAAATAAACCAGAACCTGATCTTCCCTAAATTAGTGTCTGTGTTTTACTCAGTAGTAGGCAGCGCATGACAGATTACCATCCATTGAACCAGATTCCTGTGTGCAATCGTTATCCATTGCCAGTCATTTCAGAACTTCTAGAACACCTTCAAAATGCCTGGGTGTCCACCAAGCTGGACCTTAGAGGAGCATATAACTTATAATTTAGTGCACATATGTAAGGGAGATGGATGGAAGATAGCGTTTCACACCCGGCATAGGCATTTCAAATATATAGCCGTGCCTTTCGGATTGACTAATGTCCCTGCAGTCTTCCAGCATTTCATGAATGATGTGTTCCGAGATTTCCTGGAATGCTGCCTCATTATTGAGGTAGAACGTCTGTCTGCCTGGAGAGGTGTTGCTCCAGGCAGACAGACGTTCCACAGGCTTGTGGGAAGTTCTGGGAGCTGTGGTGACAAGTCCTCTGGACAGTCTCAGGTCAGAAGGGGGTCTCATCAGTGAAGATCCCCATCATGTCCTGAAATGTCGCCACCTCCAACTGAGAGGTTGTTGTTACCCCTTCTTAATAAGAAGCCAGGTTAGGTCTTACACAGAAATTGCAGAAATTCTAGAAAAAAACACTGTGGCAAACGGACATCCCTAGAAGAGAGGGACGACATTATGGCTGAAAATGGCATTCAGATACTGGATCCAGACTGCCAAAATCTCTCCAGAGAAAGGAGAGATCTCAAGATTACCCATACGTATTTCAGATAGCAGGTTTTTGTGAGCAGATAGCAGGAACTGATGGTTTTGCTGTTGGCTTGCAATCGGCTGGGAGTCACGGGATTCCATCAAGCTTATAGACATTAATGTAGCCTACAGTATGTTGACTCCAGATTTGACTGGGGCTCACCTCTTAATCACTTTGGATTTAATTTTTTTATTGCTTTTTAAAGATTGAGAACCTTCAGAAGGGCAAGTTTTATTGAATTCACTGGGTGAGTTTTCTTCAATCCTTTAAGAAAGAAGTCTTAAAGATTTTTTTTTTAAAATTCAGAATATAGATATACAGCAAAAGGGTGATTAGTGTTGATTTTGGAAAGTTTTAAACAGATTAAGGGTTCAGATGGACTTGATTTAAGACTTTGAAATTAATTAAAAGAATCCTCCCTATGGGAAACTATTTGGAAACAACTGATAAGACGACTTTGAAGGTTGGACACTAAGGGGCACTAGAAGGAAATAAATGCATCCATAATCATAACAGAGATTTTTGATTATTGGGCTCCAAAACTAATTTTAAAGTTATCTGCTATTATAAAAAATTGGATGGTGTTACTGAAGAGGAACAAGTTCCATTGAATAAAACTGAAATCAATTTAAATGTGGATTTAAAAATGTCAGCTTATAAGAAAGAGATGGGAAAAGAGGAAATATTGAATTTACAAATGAAACCGGATGAGGATTTAACAGCTGAAAAAGTCATGCAAATACTAAACCAGAAGAGTGATGTGGATTTTTCTTTACATTGGATTTACATTGGATTTATAAAATAGACTTGTTGAAGTTGTCAACGATTTTGTGAGGAGAGAGAGAATATGAATAGTGACAATTTTTATACTGGAATTATAAAAGGGACTTGTTAAAGATGCCACTGATTCTGGGAGAAGAGAGAAAGACAGCATAAAAAGAAAGCAGATACTGGGACATTGTTTGAGGGGACTAAAGATTGTTGGGAGAAAGAGGAAAAATATAAAATTGGTTTACTTGATCAAGACTAAAATAAATGGGTTGTTATCTTTGGTAATGTTTAATGGATTTATGTTGTTTATTTGAAGAGAGGGGATGGAGGGATTTGTTTAAATAGAAAAGGAGATATAAATGTAAAAGGAAGGATTCAAACTGGCTTTATTAGATATAGTTTGTAACAATTATTTGGTTATTTCTAATTACCCTTAATGGACTTCTGCTGATTAAGATGGAGTGAGGAGGTTTCGAAGATTGATTTATAGAGAATGGGGTGAGGCATGGGATGAAGAGATGGCTGGTTTTATTTTAAGAGATGGTGATAAGCTGTTAAAGTTGATTATACTTGCTGGGGATGAAAGGGGAGGTTTCTTTCTTTTCTTTTTCTGCACTTTTAATTTTTTTTTGTAAGAATTTTATTAAGTTACAAACAAAGATAAAAGCTACAGAAAAACAAAAAACTACAAAGAAAAAGAAAAAAGAAAAAACTAAAGCGGAGTGTAAACCAAGAGAAAAAATTTTTTTTAGAGTTACAAAAAGAGGTGACTTCCCACTTTTAACAGCAAGGATATACAACAATTTTCCATAATCAATCCCTTACTCTATATTAAACCAAAATCACATTATTTCTATAGATCATTCCAATGGCACATCATAAAAATAACTAAATACAGTTGCTCCATCCCCTTATATTAAAAGAAAGAGAAGAAATACTTGTTTGTTTGTTTGTTTGTTTGTTTTATTTGTCCCAGCCCATCTTCTCCCATCAGGGGACTCTGGGTGGTTTACAATAATTGATTAAAACAACAACCCTACAATATAAATAAAATATACAAATATAAAATTACTCTAATAAATAAATATAAATAAGGGTAAAAAAGTAAAAAAGTCCAAGTGGCAGGAGAATCTGATATAGTCCATATGTGGGAGGAGTGGTCTATAGCAGCCATTCCCATGTAGATCTATTCCCCTCTCTGCCCCAAGCGAGGCAGCAGAGCCAGGTCTTCAGATTCCCCCGGAAGGCCAGGAGTGATGGGGCCAGTCTCACCTCCGGGGGCAGCATGCTCCACAGGGTGGGAGCTACCGCAGAGAAGCCCCACCTCCTGGACCCCGCCAAATGAAATTGTCTTAGAGACGGGGTCCCTCTCTGCAAAATCAGGTGGGATGGGCTGATGTAATGGGGAAGAGGCGGTTCCTCAGGTAACCTGGCCTCATGCCATGTAGAGCTTTAAAGGAGATAACCAACACCTTGAATTGGACCTGGAAGCAAACTGGCACCCAATGCAGCTTGCGCAACAGCGGTGTTACATGTGCCCTTCTAGGGGCACCAAAAACAGCCTGTGTGGCTGCATTCTGGACTAGCTGAAGCTTCCAGTTACTTTCCAAGGGTAGCCCCATGTTAAGCACATTGCAATAGTCTATATGGGAGATAACAAGGGCATGAGTGGCTGTTCAAAGGGCCTCCCAATCCAGGAAGGGGTGTAACTGGTACACCGCATGTAGCTGCGCAAAGGCTCTCTTGGCCACGATTGCCACCTGCTCTTTGAGCAGGAGCCTTGAGTCCAGGAGGACCCCCAGATTACGCACCAGGTCTGTCTGGGGCAGTGCAACCCCATCCAGAACCAAAGATGACAAAGTCCCAGATATGGAAGACCCATTAACCCACAGCCACTCCGTCTAACCAGGGTTCAGTTGTTCCCCATCCAGGCCCGCACAGCCTCCAGGTACCTGGAGAGGGCAGTCACGGCATCACTTACTTCACCCGGGATGGAGATGTACAATTGAGTATCATCAGCATATTGATGATTCTTCACCCCATGGTGATGGATGATCTCACCCAGCAGTTTCATGTAGATGTTGAATAGGAAAGGGGAGAGAACGGACCCCTGTGGCACCCCACAAAAAAGGGGCCGAAGGTTGGATCTCTCACTCCCTATCACCACTGATTGGGACCAGCCCTGGAGGAAGGAGGTGAACCAGCGCAAGACCACGCCGCCCACCCCCAACTCCCTGAGCTGCCCCAAAAGGACACCATGGTCAATGGTATTGAAAGCCGCTGAGAGATCAAGAAGAGCAAGGATGGATGCGCTGCTCCCATCCTGCCCTCACCAGAGATCATCCATAAGCACAACCAAAGCTGTTTCCATCCCCTATCTGGGGCTGAAACCTGACTGAAAGGGGTCTAGATAATCAGCTTCATCCAGAATCCTCTGGAGCTGCAACACCACCACTTTCTCAACCACCTTCCCCCAAAAAGGGAGGTGGGAGACTAGATGAAAATTGTCCAGAACAGTAGGGTCCAGCGATGGCTTCTTGAGGAGGGGGTGCACTAATGCCTCTTTAAAGGCAGCTGGGAACACCCCCTCTCCTAAAGATGTGTATAACCATTGTGTACACACACACACACAACTCCTAATCAACCACCCCCTAAAGGATAACATTTATTTAATTATTTCCTTCCTATTACTATTCTATACATTCCTGTCTACTATAATAAAGATCAAACTAAAAAGCATATAAACTGTCTACCTTTATACTTGATAATACAACAGTTTTAATAATCTTAATCATGTGTTGTTTATTCGTTTAGTTGCTTCCGACTCTTTGTGACTTCATGGACCAGCCCATGCCAGAGCTTTCTGTTGGTTGTCAACACCCCCAGCTCCCCCAGGGATGAGTCCGTCACCTCTAGAATATCATCTATCCATCTTGCCCTTGGTCGGCCCCTCTTCCTTTTGCCTTCCACTCTCCCTAGCATCAGCATCTTCTCCAGGGTGTCCTGTCTTCTCATTATGTGGCCAAAGTATTTCAGTTTTGCTTTTAATATCATTCCCTCAAGTGGAATCATTAAAGATAAATGAAATCAGCCAAACTCTAAAAGCAATCCAGATAGATATTCTTAAACCCTTATCCCACTTCAAAATAAACCAGAGCATTTTCATATCCCCACAATGTGCACAGAGCTTTTTTCTTACCAAAATTGAACAGCCTGACTGACCCCCTCAAAAACCCCAACTTCTCTTCAGGAAACCTCCCGTACACAATGACCCCTTCTTCTCCATGGCATTCCATCAGAAGATCAATTTCACTTATGGCTTGCAACTCGATCTCTCCCTTTGATTTCTTCAACTCGACTATCCAATCTTCATCCAGCATTTCAACAGAAGTCCCGATCTCACTCTTAGAAGAGACATTTCTGCCCCTGTTAAATTCTTCAATTTCATCCACAACATCCCCATCCAAGTGACACATTTTAGACCTCATATTTTCCACAAGGTCCTGAATGCCTTGCATAAAAACTTGGTAGGAATCAGAAAGAATCTGCTCAAAATCTTGGTGGAAGTCAGAGAAAGTCTGTTTAAAATCCTCCATGTCTCATGCAGTAGCTTATGGCGCCCCCAGGAGCTTAACCAGAGAAAGTTGAAGATATGAAAGAATTCTGGAATGTGTTTACACAAGTGAAAGTGAGATAATTCCCCAGGGAAAGTAGAAGCAGAAAACCAAAAGTTCAAAACAGCTGATCCAATGTGTAGGAAAATGCTAATATCTTCAAATTTAGTACAAAAATAATAATAGGGAGAGAATTATTTACTCTCAATCCTCAATATTTGGATGGAAAAAAAGTCCAAAACTTAAAAAAAGATTTTTAAAAAAATTAATCCCAAAAATAACGATAAGCACCAAGAGAACCTGCTTCTCCTTGCTGTAGAAAGCCTCTCTTAGGGTACATATACTATATATATACATACATACATATATATATATATATAAATTGGGTGATTTAGAAATGAGGCTTCAGCAAAGGATCATTACCTTGTCGTGGTGCTGGAGCTTGAGCACCTCAATGATGCCATGAGCTAAACCGTGAAGGGCCACCCAAGACGGGAAGGTCATGACAGAGAGGTCAGACTAAATGCAATCCCTGAGGAAGGTAATGGCAACCCACCTCAGTATTCTTGCCGTGAAAACTAAATGGATCAGTACAACCAGAGATATGTCGGTATACCATTGGAAGATGAGACCCCCAGGTCGGAAGATGGTCAAAATGCTACTGGGGAGGAACAGAGGATGAGCTCAACTAGCCCCAGATGTGATGACGCAGCTAGCTCAAAGCCGAAAGGACGGCTAGCGGCCGATGGTGCTGGTGGCGAACGGCGAATCCGATGTTCTAAGGATCAACACACCATTGGAACCTGGAATGTAAGATCTATGAGCCAGGGCAAATTGGATGTGGTTATAGGTGAGATGTCAAGGTTAAAGATAGACATTTTGGGCGTCAGTGAACTGAAGTGGACTGGAATGGGCCACTTCACATCAAATGACCACCAGATCTACTACTGCGGACAAGAGGACCACAGAAGAAATGGAGTAGCCTTCATAATTAATAGTAAAGTGGCTAAAGCAGTGCTTGGATACAATCCAAAAAACGACAGAATGATCTCAATTCGAATTCAGGGCAAGCCATCTAACATCACAGTGATCCAAATATACGCCCCAACCCCAAATGCTGAAGAAGCTGAAGTAGAGCAGTTCTATGAGGATCTGCAGCACCTACTGGACAACATGCCTAAAAGAGATGTTATTTTCATCACAGGAGACTGGAATGCTAAGGTGGGCAGTCAAATGACACCTCGAATTACAGGTAAGTATGGCCTGGGAGAACAAAACGAAGCAGGACACAGGCTGATAGAATTTTGCCAAGACAATTCACTCTGCATAACAAACACTCTCTTCCAACAACCTAAGAGACGGCTTTATACATGGACTTCACCAGATGGACAACACCGAAATCAGATTGATTACATCCTTTGCAGCCAAAGGTGGCGGACATCTGTACAGTCAGTAAAAACAAGGCCTGGAGCTGACTGTAGTTCAGATCACGAACTTCTTCTTGCACAATTTAGGATCAGACTAAAGAGATTAGGGAAGACCCACAGATCAGCTAGATATGAGCTCACTAATATTCCTAAGGAATATGCAGTGGAGGTGAAGAATAGATTTAAGGGACTGGACTTAGTAGATAGGGTCCCGGAAGAACTCTGGACAGAAGTTGGCAGCATTGTTCAGGAGGCGGCAACAAAATACATCCCAAAGAAAGAGAAAACCAAGAAGGCAAAATGGCTGTCTGCTGAGACACTAGAAGTAGCCCAAGAAAGAAGGAAAGCAAAAGGCAACAGCGATAGGGGGAGATATGCCCAATTAAATGCAAAATTCCAGAGGTTAGCCAGAAGAGATAAGGAATTATTTTTAAACAAGCAATGCGCGGAAGTGGAAGAAGACAATAGAATAGGAAGGACAAGAGACCTCTTCCAGAAAATTAGAAACATTGGAGGTAAATTCCAGGCAAAAATGGGTATGATCAAAAACAAAGATGGCAAGGACCTAACAGAAGAAGAAGAGATCAAGAAAAGGTGGCAAGAATATACAGAAGACCTGTATAGGAAGGATAACAATATCGGGGATAGCTTTGACAGTGTGGTCGGTGAGCTAGAGCCAGACATCCTGAAGAGTGAGGTTGAGTGGGCCTTAAGAAGCATTGCTAATAACAAGGCAACAGGAGATGACAGCATCCCAGCTGAACTGTTCAAAATCTTGCAAGATGATGCTGTTAAGGTAATGCATGCTATATGCCAGCAAATTTGGAAAACACAAGAATGGCCATCAGACTGGAAAAAATCAACTTATATCCCCATACCAAAAAAGGGAAACACTAAAGAATGTTCAAACTATCGAACAGTGGCACTCATTTCACATGCCAGTAAGGTAACGCTCAAGATCCTGCAAGGTAGACTTCAGCAGTTCATGGAGCGAGAATTGCCAGATGTACAAGCTGGGTTTAGAAAAGGCAGAGGAACTAGAGACCAAATTGCGAATATCCGCTGGATAATGGAAAAAGCCAGGGAGTTTCAGAAAAACATCTATTTCTGTTTTATTGACTATTCTAAAGCCTTTGACTGTGTGGACCATAACAAATTGTGGCAAGTTCTTAGTGGTATGGGGATACCAAGTCATCTTGTATGCCTCCTGAAGAATCTGTATAACGACCAAGTAGCAACAGTAAGAACAGACCACGGAACAACAGACTGGTTTAAGATTGGGAAAGGAGTACGGCAGGGCTGTATACTCTCACCCTACCTATTCAACTTGTATGCAGAACACATCATGCGATAAGCTGGCCTTGAGGAATCCAAGGCTGGAGTTAAAATCTCTGGAAGAAACATTAACAATCTCAGATATGCAGATGATACCACTTTGATGGCTGAAAGTGAAGAGGAACTGAGGAGCCTTATGATGAAGGTGAAAGAAGAAAGTGCAAAAGCTGGTTTGCAGCTAAACCTCAAAAAAACCAAGATTATGGCAACCAGCTTGATTGATAACTGGCAAATAGAGGGAGAAAATGTAGAAGCAGTGAAAGACTTTGTATTCCTAGGTGCAAAGATTACTGCAGATGCTGACTGCAGTCAGGAAATCAGAAGACGCTTAATCCTTGGGAGAAGAGCAATGACCAATCTTGATAAAATAGTTAAGAGCAGAGACATCACACTGACAACAAAGGCCCGCATAGTTAAAGCAATGGTGTTCCCTGTAGTAACATATGGCTGCGAGAGCTGGACCATAAGGAAGGCTGAGCGAAGGAAGATCGATGCTTTTGAACTGTGGTGTTGGAGGAAAATTCTGAGAGTGCCTTGGACTGCAAGAAGATCCAACCAGTCCATCCTCCAGGAAATAAAGCCAGACTGCTCACTTGAGGGAATGATATTAAAGGCAAAACTGAAATACTTTGGCCACATAATGAGAAGACAGGACACCCTGGAGAAGATGCTGATGCTAGGGAGAGTGGAAGGCAAAAGGAAGAGGGGCCGACCAAGGGCAAGATGGATGGATGATATTCTAGAGGTGACGGACTCGTCCCTGGGGGAGCTGGGTGTGTTGACGACCAACAGGAAGCTCTGGCGTGGGCTGGTCCATGAAGTCACGAAGAGTCGGAAGCGACTAAACGAATAAACAACAAAAGAAATGGGGTGGCTGGTCTTAATGTACCTTTAAGGTTACAGCACGGCTTAGAACCCGTTCCTGGATCACTGCCTTTTCATGGTGAAAGGACTTGAGTAACTCAATGAAGCCATGAGCTATGCTGTGCAGGGCCACCCAAGACAGACAGGTCCTGGCAGACAGTTCTGACAAAATGTGGTCCACTGGAGAAGGAAATGGCAACCCACTCCAGTGCCCTTGCCAAGAAAACCCTATGGACAGTATCAAAAGACTAGAAGATATGACACCAGAAAATGAGCCCCTCAGGTCAGAAGGTGTCCAATATGCTACTGGGGAAGAGCTGAGTGCAATTACGAGCAGCTCCAGAAAGAGTGAAGTGTCTGGGCCAAAGATGAAAGGACTCTCAGCTGTGGATGTGTCTGGAAGTGGAAGTGAAAGAAAAGTCCGATGCTGTAAAGAACAATATTGCATAGGAACCTGGAATGTAAGATCTATGAATCAAGGTAAGCCGAATGTGGTCAAACATGAGATGGCAAGATTGAACATCAACATCTTGGGAATCAGCGAACTACAGTGGATGGGAATGGGCGAATTTAATTCAGGTGACCATTCTATCTACTACTGTGGGCAAGAATCCCTTAGGAGAAATGGAGTAGCCCTCAGGGCCACCACCAGGGTCTGTGTCACCCAGGGCAAACATGGATTCCACACCCATTTTGGCACCTCCTCAGCACTCACTTTGGCGCCCCCCCAGCATGGAGCCCGGGGCACATGCCCCGGTTGCTCCCCCCTAGTTGTGGCCCTGGTAGCCCTCATAGTCAATAAAAGAGTGGGAAAAGCAGTACTGGGGTACAACCTCAGAAATGACAGAATGATCTCAGTTCAAATCCAAAGCAAACCATTGAACATCACAGTAATCCAAGTCTATGCCCCAACCGCTGATGCCGAAGAAGCTGAAGTTGACCGGTTCTATGAAGACCTACAACTTCTAGAACTAACACCAAAAAAAGATGTCCTTTTCATCACAGGGGATTGGAATGCTAAAGTAGAAAGTCAGGAAATAACCGGAATAACAGGCAAATTCGGCCTTGGAGCACAAAATGAAGCAAGGCAAAGGCTAATGGAATTTTGTCAAGAGAACACACTGGTCACAGCAAACACTCTTTTCCAACAACACAAGAGATGACTCTACACATGGACATTACCAGATGGTCAATACCAAAATCAGACTGATTATGTACTTGGTAGTCAAAGATGGAGAAGCTCTATACAGTCAGTAAAAACACAACCTGGAGCTGACTGTGGCTCAGATCATGAGCTTCTTATTGCAAAATTTAGGCTTAAATTGAAGAACATAGGGAAAACCACTAGACCATTCAGGTATGACCTAAATCATATCCCTTATGAATATACAGTAGAGGTGATGAATAGATTTAAGGGACTAGATCTCGTAAACAGAGTGCCTGAAGAACTATGGACAGAGGTTCGTAACATTGTACAGGAGGCAGCAACTAAAACCATCCCAGAGAAAAGAAATGCAAGAAAGCAAAGTGGCTGTCTGATGAGGCTTTACCAATAGCTGAGGAAAGAAGGAAAGCGAAAAGCAAGGGAGAAAGGGAAAGATTTAAGCAACTGGATGTAGATTTCCAGAATAGAAATATCCTCAGCTCTTCCCCAGTAGAATAGCAAGGAGAGATAAGAAGGTCTTCTTAGATGAACAATGCAAAGAAATTGAGGGAAACAATAGAATGGAGAAGACTAGAGATCTCTTCAAGAAAACTGAGATATCAAGGGAACGTTTTGTGCAAAGATGGGCATGATAAAGGACAAAAAAGGCAGGGACCTAACAGAAGCAGAAGAAATTAAGAAGAGATGACAAGAATACACAGAAGAACTATACAGGAAAGATCTTAATGTCCCTGATAACCACGATGGTGTGATCACTGACCTTGAGCCGGACATCCTAGACAGTGAAGTCAAGTGGGCCTTAGGAAGCATTACTAACAACAAAGCCAGAGAGATGAGAGTATTCCAGCTGAGCTGTTTAAAATCCTAAAAGATGATGCTGTTAAAGTGCTGCACTCAATATGCCAACAAATTTGAAAACTCAGCAGAGGCCACAGGATTGGAAAAGGTCAGTTTACATTCCAATTCCAAAGAAGGGCAATGCCGAAGAATATTAAAACTATTGTACAATTGCGCTCATCTCACATGCTAGCAAGGTCATGCTCAAAATCCTACAAGCCAGGCTTCAGCAGTACGTGAACCGAGAACTACCAGAAGTACAAGCTGGGTTTCAAAGAGGCAGAGGAACGAGAGAGCAAATTGCCAACATTTTCTGGATCATGGAGAAAGCAAGAGAGTTCCAGAAAAACATCTACTTCTGCTTCATTGACTACGCTAAAGCCTTTGATTGTGTGGATCACAACAAACTGTGGCAAATTCTTAAAGAGATGGGAATACCGGACCACCTTAGCTGTCTCCTGAGAAACCTGTATGTGGGTCAGGAAGCAACAATTAGAACCGGACATGGAACTTTCAAAATTGGGAAAGGAGTACGACAAGGCTGTATTTTGTCACCCTGCTGATTTAACTTATATGCAGAATACATCATGAGAAATGCCGGGCTGGATGAATCCCAAGCCAGAAGTAAGATTGCCAGGAGAAATACCAACAACCTCAGATATGCGGACGATACCACCCCAATGGCAGAAAGTGAAGAGGAACTAAAGAGCCTCTTGATGAAGGTGAAAGAGGAGAGTGCAAAAGCTGGCTTGAAACTCAACATCAAAAAACTAAGATCATGGCATCTGGTCCCATCTCTTCCTGGCAAATAGAAGGGGAAGAAATGGAAGCAGTGACAGATTTTATTTTCTTGGGCTCCAAGATCACCACAGACGGTGACTGCAGCCATGAAATTAAAAGACGCTTGCTCCTTGGGAGGAAAGCTATGGCAAACCTAGACATTATATTAAAAAGCAGAGACATCACCTTGCCGATAAAGGTCCGTATAATCAAAGCTATGGTGTTCCCAGTAGTGATGTATGGCTGTGAGAGTTGGACCATAAGGAAGGCTGAGCGCCGAAGAATGGATGCTTTCAAACTGTGGTGCTGGAGAAGACTCTTAAGAGTCCCTTGGACCGCAAGGAGGTCAAATCAGTCGATCCTACAGGGAATCAGCCCTGACTGCTCACTGGAAGGACAGATACTGAAGCTGAAGCTCAAATACTTTGGCCACCTAATGCGAAGAGAGGTCTCACTGGAAAAGACCCTGATGCTGGGAATGACTGAAGGCAAAAGGAGAAGGGGGCAGCAGAGGGTGAGATGGTTAGGCAGCATCATCAATGCAATGAGCATGAATCTGAGTAAACTCCAGGAGACAGTGGGGGACAGGAAGGCCTGGCGTGCTGTGGTCCCTGGGGTCAAAGAGTTGGACAACTTAACAACTGAACAACAACAATGGCTTGGAAAATGGTGACATCTCAGCCTCCCAGCTACTCTTACCAGTCAAGCGCAAACGCTGTTTGCAATCTTCTGACTGCAAGCTGCCATTCCGGAGGACAGATGGGATGATTCCAGGTGTTTTCCTTTCCCAGAAAAACACTCCTTGGCTTCAGGAAAAACCTGCCTGAGACTGAAAAAAATGCCATGTTGTCAGTTCTGACTGCTATATCCACAGGCACTACATTCAGTTTGTCATGTCCCCACTGGAAGTCCTGCACTTCTTATTTTATTTTTTAAAATTTTCCCCTCCTTTGTATATTTTTATATTATGTAGATTGCGGTGGTTTTCTTTATATAACAGAATCTTTAATAAAACGAGTGCCCAAAAACCCAACCCTTAACCATTGTGGAAGAAAGGCTTGGGTTGCTCCTTATCATGGGGAGGGCTTTCTTCCTGCGCAAAGGCCCCAGCTGGGCTCCAGAAACAGCCACTGGTCTGGCATTGACCGGGGGGGGGGGGAGGGGGGGGGAGGCAGGTGCTGTGCTCCTCACCACAAGCTCACCCCACCCCCTTCCTCCGCAAGGGAACGGCCCAGAATTCAAGACACAGAGGTGGGTCGATTCCCGCCTCCCCGCACTTGTCCTGGGCACGCACTCGTGCCCCATCGGCAGGCTGTCGGAATGGGGCTGCAGTCTGCCTTCCCTTAAGAGACGCAGATCGTAAGGTGGGGCTCCCATGGGTGGGGTTTCCATGACTTCCCCTCCCTGCTTAGGGAAGGAGATTCCTCTATTTTTACACAGGGTGTGTATATCTCCAGTTACATTGACCCCCAATAGGCAGAGGAAATGGTCCCTCTGAGCTGATGAAGAGCTGCCAACCTTTTCTGGTGGGTTTCAGAAATGTCTTCTTTTTTCTCCCAGTGTCACCTTGGAGCACCCGAAGACAAGACTGTGCCCCAACTCCCTCCCTTGCACCCACCTTCCAGCGTGCCCCCTGTGCCCCAGCGCCCCATCATGTCCTGAGGGAAGGGGAGGGGAGGGGAGGAAGGGGAGCCTGCTTCTGCTTGCCTGGGAGGTGTGCTGGCATCAAGGGCTTCCAGGGCCCCTCCACTGCCTCATTCTCAAGGGGGCACTTATGGGGGGAACTCACATCAGGCCTCTGGGCGTAGAAGCAGGGCAAAGGGGAAGGGAGCCTCCCCGACAAGAGAAGAGGATGTGAGGGGGGAGCCCGGCCAACAGCTGTGCCAATAGGTTGCGGACCTCAGACCCGGCTGGGGAAAGGGTGGGCTGTGCACCAGGGAGGGGTTGAAGATGGGGCTGCCTTTCAGCCACGCAGCCAGCCAGTTCTCTTTCTAAATGTTGGAAGCTTTGCAACCAAACATGCAGTGACAGTTCCCTGTAAATTAGGGGGGGGGGGAGGAGGAGGAATACCTGGAGAGTGGTCGGTGTTCACAGTGCAGCTGGGCACCGGAAGCAGAGCCTGGGCACACAAAGGCAAGACCAGGCTGGAACAGATGATACCTGAGCTTTGAATATTTACTCAGTCTCTTACACAACCCAGAAGGTGACGCCAAGACCAGCCCCACTTAAATGCCCAGAATCCCAGGAAGCTGGGCAGATATCACACCATGGAGCTGGCTGGCGCAGTCACCCTCTTCCTGATGGCCTACCTTTCCTGCCTTGCCCTGCTGTTTGCCTGGAGAAAGGCGTCTCCCAGGGGTAGGCTGCCTCCTGGTCCCACTCCTCTGCCTCTGATCGGGAACTTCCTGCAGATCAAGGCATCAAAAACCTTGCAGTCCCTCCTCAAGGTAAGTCACCCTCTTGCCCAGGAGAAGCCCCAGGGACTGAGCAGCGGGTCAGAGATGCTTCCCGAGCCACCTGGCGGTCTCCCCCATCCGCTTCCCCCATGCCCGGGCTCTCCGTTGGGGCACTGGCTCTCTCCATCCTCCTCAACCAAGGGCCCTGCATCTTCTCCGGATCGCGTGGCTGTTGAGTGATCTGAGTCCCACAGCCCAACATCCGAGCCATCTCCTTCCACCACTCACCTTCCTGTGATTCGGCTTGCAGAGGGAAGCACTTCCAGCACCCCCAAAAGTCCCAGTAGTGAGGTTGTTTTGGGGAGTGATTCTATAATCTCTAGGAGCCACCCCCCATTTTTCAGTAGCGCAAGTGTTTGGGAGGTTGACGACGAGATGTTAGGAAATGCAAACGTGCTCCTTTCCCGAGCGACCCATTTGAGGGTTCCAAATGCTGCCACCGTTGCCCAAGGATCCGCCGGCGCCGTTTTCAAGAATTTCAGAAGCTCTGTTTCCAATACAATGTTAGAAGAGGGTTCCCTTGTGCCTTGGTGGGCGATCGGTGCATTTACAAGTTTTTCTGTGGGCCAGATGGGCAGGGTTGTGCCAGTGTGGTATGTTACACTGTAAGTCAATGAATGTTTATTTAATACACATTAATCAACATTTCTGTTCCTGTTCCAACAGCTGGATCCTCAAGGCAGCTATTGATTAATGGAGCAGGATTTCTGGCATTAAGATTGTAGGCCACACCAACTTCAGTGGCTGCACTGCAAAAATTCTGGGTAGATCACAGGGCGATTAAGCCACTGACGGCACTGGGTCTATAAGTCCTGGATGACTCTGGGCTCAGTTCAAGCAAAAAAGAAAGGGCTCCCTCTTATAACTGCTTAAAACTGTGATGGAAAGACCTTTCCACAGCAGAAAACCTCTGACTGTGTTCAGGGACTTGCAGTAACCCCTGGGCAAAAGTCCTGTTGGCTCTACGCACTTTGTTGAGGAAGGAAGTGCCTGGAAGCAAAGTTCAAGGGAAGCTTGGATGGATCCCAGCCCGTCCATGTTTCCACAGGGAAGGGCAGAGAGAGTCAGGCTTGCCTCCTGGCAAGGGCCCCCCTGCAGTCTCTCACAGAGATGTGGAAGGAGCTGCCTTCCTCTCAGTCCTGGGAACCCCGTCAGTTCCCCATCCAGGGTCGGCTTCAGGCTGACCTTGCTTAGCCTTTAAGGTTCTACGGCACCCAAAGTCATGAATTTGAGAGGGGTGGCGATATAAATCAAAATAATCAATCAGCCAAAGCGGGTGATGCAGCTGCCTAACGCGATGCACCTTTCAGGATACAGAATGGAGAGAGGAATGCTGCAGCTGGGTGGGGCAGAGGAAGGAAGCCTCTTAGGGCCCACTTTGTCTCTGGGAAGGGGATAAGTTTTCTTGTAAACTGCCCAGAGTCTCTCCTTGAGGGAGATGGGTGGTGATGAAATATAAATATAAATACAAATAAGCCATTCCCAGTTCCGGCCCTAAGAGGCAGTTGGCTGGTGGATATGGCAGCCAATACAGGTAGCCCTTGCTTGACAACCATTTGTTTAGTGATGGTTCAGACTTACGATGGTGCTGGGAAAACCTACTTGTAACCTGTCTTTGCACTTACGACCATCGCAGCATCCCACGGTCACATGATTGCCATTTTTCAACCTTCCCTGCCAGTTTCCAGCAAGCAACTTTAATGGGGAACCATGTGATTTGCTTAACAACCACCACAAGAAAGGTCATAAAATTGGGTTGGATTCACTTAATGACCGCTTTGCTTAGCAACTGAAATTCCGGTCCCAATTGTGGTCATTAAGCAAGGACTGCCTGTATTCACCTTCAATGGAACAATGGCCTTTCCAAGGAGTTTATCCCTGGGGTCATCCAGCTACAGAGATCTGGATCTAAGTATCTCCATCCCTCCCTTTGGCTCCTCTTCCTGTGCAGTTGCGGGAAAAATACGGCCCCGTGTTCACGGTCTACTTTGGAAACCGCCCAGTTGTGGTCTTATGTGGCCACGATGCAGTGAAGGAGGCCCTGATTGACAAGGCCGAAGAATTTGCCGGGAGGAAAACCAATGCTACCCTGGAAAGGACCTTCCAAGGACATGGTGAGGGCTCCAGGCTGGTGGGTCAGGTTGCCCACTCTTTCCTGGCCACAGGACCCATTGCTTTCCTCTGCCCTCAGGGGTGGTCTTTGCCGATGGGGAGCGCTGGAAGCAGCTGCGCCGGTTCTCCCTGACCGTCCTGAGGAATTTTGGGATGGGGAAAAAATCCATCCAGGAGCGGATCCAAGAGGAGACCCAGTTCCTGCTGGAGGAATTGCGGAAGATGCAAGGTGAGGCTGGGGAAGGAGAGGGGGTGGAATTGTTTTAAAGGCCCTTGGGCCAACCAACCACTCTAGGAATGCTGAGCTCCGATGTTAAGATGTCCAGGAGAAGCTTGGGCTGAAAAAGAGCTTCACAGAGTGTCTTCCTCTTTGTGATCCAAAGCAGAGTAGGGATCCCTTCCTCTCTAAATAAACACGTACAGTGGAAGAGAGGAATGCCCCCCCCAAATAATAATGAGAAAATTATTTACCCTTTTGGCCTGAGCAGCTCCTACAACATGTTGACCTCCCTTCCCTCTTGCTCTCTTTCTCTCTCTGCACCAGAGAAGCCCTTCAACCCCATCTTCTTCCTCAGTTGCGCTGTGTCCAACGTCATCTGTTCGATCGTCTTCGGCAATCGCTTTGACTACAGAGACAAGGAATTCCTGGCTCTCATGAAGATGATGAATGACAGCTTTCGGGAAATGAGCACAGGCTGGGCTCAGGTAGTTCTACACGGTGCCTGGCCTTTGCTCCGCACAATAGAAGGATCAGAAGCTTCTTCCAAGACAATTTTTCCCAAGCTGGTACCATCCAAACATGTTGGACAGCTGCCACGGCTTAGGAGGATGGGAACTGTTGTCCAAAACACAAGTGGCAGCCAGTAGGGAAAGAAGGAAAGACTCTTTAAAGAGAAATTCTTCAAGATTATTTAAGCTCCTCTCATATCGGCTATATCCTGCAAATATATCTGCTGATATTCTTGAAATGCTGATCCTTGATTGATTGACCTCATTATTTGACTCACTTTGGCTATGCATCGACCTCTTTTTGTAACAGATCCTTGTCTTCCTTGTCCCCCGCAGATCTACGATATGTACCCCAACCTCTTGAGACACCTTCCAGGGCCACACACCAAGATCTATGACATTCTGGAAGACATGAGGCTGTTCATTGCCAAGAGGGTGATGAAGAACAAAGAGACTCTGGACCTCAACTCTCCTCGGGATTTCATCGATTGCTTTCTCATACAGATGGAGAAGGTAGGATGCGAGGAGTGTCCCCCAGCTATAGGGCTGTGAGTGAGCCTTTGGGTACAAGGGGCCTTGTCACTGGGCAAAGGATGGGCCAGGGGGTACAAGCGTGCCATCCCTTCCTGACTGAACACAATCACCAGAGGACAGGAAGGTTGGGTGATTTTAGCTTCTCGGCTGGATCTTGTAAAAGGAACCTCCACGTCTGGTCAAAGGGGAAGCAAGGGAACATGTTTGATGCCCACAAGCCACTGGTCCCTCACCTCAACACACCCAGGCCACAGCCTCTTCAGCTGCATCGGGGTTCGAGTAAGTTAAACCATTATTCCAAGGCCCTCTGAGGACAACCTCAAGATGCCAAGCGTTTCCTGTTCCTTTCCCACAGAGAGCGGTCAGGGGACTGGCAGAGATGGGAACAGGGTCAAGGCAGGAAAGGGGCTGGCAATGGAGACAGCAGGTCCAAAGGGAATTGCCTTTGCCAATCCACCCGCTGCATAGGAACATGGAGACCATTCTATTTTGTGGAAACCAGAGCTTTGCTCAACCTGCTTGCCTGAAGCTCCAACCACTGGTTCTCTTTCCTGTTTTGCAACTCTGAAACCAGCTGGAAAGCCCCAGTCACAGGCCACCAGACGTTCTCATGCACTCTGGTTCCAATTTGTCTTCAGGAAAAAGACAACCCAGCCAGCGAATTCAATCTGAAGAACCTGGAGCTCACAACCCTGAACTTGTTTTTTGCTGGGACAGAGACTGTCAGCTCCACTCTGAGATATGGATTTCTGTTGCTGATGAAGTTCCCCAAAGTGCAAGGTAAGGGGGTGTTCAGACCCACCCCAGTAATGTCCGTAGGCCAAGAAGCAGCCCCTCTAAGTCCAGGGAGAAGAGCTACAATCATTGCAAGTCAGTGTGAGGTTCTTGATCTTTATGCCCCAAATCCAGCAACTCACAGCACAAGCCAGTAGAGATATGCATAGTTCTTTATTGGGACAGTATCAAACTCTGTTAAAGCCACGAATGGGGCCTACTTCCTCCTGCCTTCTCTTTTAATTCTCTTGCCTTCTGCTTCTGTCCCACCCCTTCTTCTCTTCTTCTTTGATGGCTCTCCTCTGTGGTGACAGCTTGTTCTGTTCGTTCTTACAGTTAATGGCTGCTCATGCTTCTGGCTCCAAATGCATTCGCTTGTTCCCTGTCAGTCTTCTTCTTCAGCTCTGTGTAAAGCTGGAGCACCTGGTTGCAATTAGCCATTGTGACCTGGTATTCCATCCTTACATGCCACCCCGCTTCAGAAAGAGAGCCTCCCCCCACTCGCCCCCTGCACGAGGAAGTACCTGGAAGGAAAAGGGAGAGTTAGTGTATGGAAATAACAGGTTATCATCATCCCCCCAAGCTAGGTTTGGGTATCGTTTGT
This sequence comes from Candoia aspera, assembly GCF_035149785.1. Classification (NCBI taxonomy): domain Eukaryota; kingdom Metazoa; phylum Chordata; class Lepidosauria; order Squamata; family Candoiidae; genus Candoia; species Candoia aspera. Next base: position 26,439,366 of record NC_086162.1, read on the forward strand.
GGAAATCCCTGACTACTTGGGGCACACGAACGTGTCTGCTCTCAACCCACTCATTATCAGCTTTCGGAAGATGTTTCCAGTGCATCAAGTACTGCGACCCCCCTTGCTGTCTTCTCAAGTACAAGATTGCTTGCATTTTGAAGTGCTGGTCCCCCTCCACCAATGTAGGGGGAGGTTTGGGGTGCCATCACTCAGAAGATTGCACTGGTTTGAGCAGGCAGCAGTGGAAAACAGGACGGATTTTATGTAAGTTCTTTGGTAAGCAGAGTTGTACTGTAATGTCATTGATGATTCGTGAAATTGGAAATGGGCTGACATACTCAGGACTTAGTTTCTTTGAGGGCTGAGAGGACTTAAGGTAGTTGGTGGACAAATAGACCTTGTCTATTTGTGGGGGCACTTTCAAGGGCCATTCCAGGGCTCTTTTGCAGTCTGCGTATTTTTTATAATCAGTCTTGGCGTCATCGAGAGCTTTTTCGATCACTGGCTAGCTGTCTCTCATCTGGTTGATCAATTCATCTAACGAGAATATCGTCATATTTTCAAGTGGAAGTTCTGGGATGGCCACAAAGTCTTGTCCATTGGCTACTTGGAATGGGGTAAATCCCATGCTGGATTGTACTGCGTTATTGCGTGCCACCTCAGCGAACGGGAGCAAGTCCACCCAATTGTCCTGTTGGTGGCTGATGTAACACCTCAAGTGCTACTCAAGTACTTGGTTCTGCTGTTCACTCACCCTGTCAGTCTCTGGGTGATGGGCAGAGCTTAAGCCCTGCTCCACCCCAATCAACATCAGAAATTTCTTCCAGAATTTGGTTGTGAATTGGGTCCTGCGATCGCTGATGATTCATTCAGGGGCTCCGTGGATGCGGTATATGTGGTGGATGAACATCTTGGCTAGTTGGTTGGCGGTGGATAGCCCAGCACATGGGATGAAATGTGTCTGTTTTGAAAATAAGTTGGTAACGACCCATATGGTAGCTTTCTTCTTGCTTTCCGGAAGGTCCACAATGAAGTCCATGGTGATCGGCTTCCAGGGGCGGATAGGGCTCGCTACACTCTGTAACAGACTCCTGGGTTTGCTTCCGATGCATTTCACCGTGGCACAAATGGGGCAACTCGCAACATACTCCTCCACATTCTTTTATAGGGATGGCCACCAAAACTGCCATCACACTAGGTGTAGAGTATTCACAAAGCTGAAGTGCCCTGCCACCTTAGCATCATGGCACCATTCCAGGACTTTCAGTATGTATATCCTCTCCCCCTTCCACCATAATCCCAACTTTTTCCACCAAAAGGGTTTTATTGTTCTGTAGCCAGCCATCTTGGAGTGCTGCAGACTGAAGTTTGGTAAGTCCCTTTCCACCTGTGCTGCTGCGCTGGCTGTCTGGCTCCATGTGGTAACCACCATCCTGAATTGGGCAGGAGAAAGGACGGAGTCCACCACCTCTTCTCTCACACAGTTATGTTGGGGTAGGCGAGGTAACACGTCAGCCAGGAAATTCCTACCACCAGTCAAGTACTTTAGGGTGAAGTTAAATCTACTAAAGAACTGCGCCCACCTGATATGTTTGGGATTCAGTTTTCTTGTGGATTTCAAGGCCTCTAGATTCCTATGGTCTTATGGGTGTGGAGCTCCCTTGAACAGGTGCTGCCAGGTGACAAGTGCCCATTGTACCGCAAAAGCCTCCTTCTCCCAGTTGTGCCAATGCCTCTCCGTCTCATAAAATTTGCGCAAGAGGTAGGCGCATGGTCTCAGCTCTCCATCTTTATCTTTCTGTAATAGGATGGCCCCAATGGCTACATCTGAGGTGTCTGCCTGGACAATCAGGAGCCATGCGGGGTTGGGGTGTCTCAGAACCGGCTCAGATGTGAAGAGTACTTTGAGGCAGTCGAACGCATCCTGGCATTCAGCTGTCCATTTGATCGGGGCTCTAGGTTTCTTGATTGTTTTCGGGTCTCCTTTTCCTTTCGTCTTCAGCAAGTCAGTGAGGGGCAGTGCTACTTGTGCAAAGTGGAGGATGAACTGCCAATAAAAATTGGCGAATCCTAAAATACTCTGTAGTTGCCTCCTGATAGGGTAGTTCCCAGGCAACTACATCTCTGACCTTAGCCGGGTCCATCCCCACACCATTGCTAGGGATCCTGTACCCCAGGTCATCCAGCTGCATCTTGTGGAACTCGCACTTCGAGAGTTTTGCGTACAATTGATTTTTTAACAGCTGCTTCAGAACTTCTCTCACCAGCATCACATGTTCCTCCATCGTTTCAGAGTAGATTAGGATGTCGTCCAAATAGACTAAGGCACCTCAGTAGAGAAAGTCATGCAGGATTTCATTTATGAGGTGCATGAAGACCCCTGGCACCCTCTGCAGTCCGAATGGCAGCACTAGGTACTCAAATGACCCAAGTTGGTAGTTAAACGCGATTTTCCACTCGTCCCCTTCCTGAATTCGGACCCTGAAATATGCCTCTGTTAGGTCAAGTTTAGTGAAAATCTTCCCTTGTGAGAGGTGGGCCAGCTTATCACTCATCAGAGGAAGAGGGTATTTATTAGAGGTGCAGACTGCATTTAAACCTCTATAGTCTATGCAAAGACGTAGGGACCCATCTTTCTTCATCCAAAATAGGATGGGTGCAGCCATAGACAATGTAGCAGGGTGAATGAATCCCTGCTGCAAGTTCTTGTCAATGAACTCCTGGAGTACTTTGTGTTCTTTGGTGGTCATGGGGTACAGTTTCATCTTGGGCAGCTCAGCTCCCGGAATTAGTTCTATGGCACAGTCAGAGTTCTGGTGGGGGTGCAGTTGGTCAGATTTGGCCTTGCCAAACACGTCCTTTAAGTGTCTGTACTGTCTGGGAATGCAAGGACTCTTATCCATGGTCATCTCCTTCTCCATCTCCTCTAGAGATCCCGTAAGCTCGGACTGTGTGCCTCTCCGTGTCAGGGCCAGTCATTCGTAGATCCCATCAGAGAAGTAAATCTGCCCTGACTTCCAATCTACTCTTGGGTTATGGTCCCGGAGCCAAGCAAGCCCTAAGACCATGGGGTGGTTGGCGACTGGGGGCACTAGGAATCTCAAAACCTCCTCATGCATTCCCACCTGCATGATTACTGGCTCAGTGTAATACTCAACGGGGCCCCCTTGCATGTCTCCCCCATCTATTTGGGTGAAGATGATGGGGTCCTTCAGCCTTTCTACCCTCAGCTTCAGTTTTCCTACCATTGAGGGGTGCAGCAGGTTGCAGGTACACTCAGAGTCCAATAGGCCTACTAGTTCAGCGTGGTCTCCTCCCCTCAGTTGCCTCAGCCATGCACTTACCATCAATACAGGATAGTTCTCACTCACCATGGGGTCTTTGCACCCATTCTCACACACCTGCCCTCCAGCGCTTTTTAGAGCAGGCTCTCGTTGTTTCCTGACCTCAGGGATCCCTCCTCAGCTGAATCTTCTGAGGCTTCATAGGCCTCATGGTGTTTCTTTTTGGTAGCCACTGCTGCCGGTGCCCTGGTCTTCTGGGTTGGGGTGTTCATGTTGGTCCCACTGCCTTTTGGCTTTCCTTGCCTAGTGGGGGGTATACAGTCTGCTGCTCGATGCCCCTCTTTCCCATAAGTGAAGCACAAGCACTTTCATGCTCTTCGCTCCCAGCTGTCTTCCGCTTGAAAGGGTCTTTTGCAAATGTTGAGTGCTTCCCAGTGGCATATGACTGTTGCTGGTGTCTTACTTGGGCCCATACTTCCTCAACTTCACCTGCTAGGCAAATCCAGTCACTTAATGATTTAGGGTTTCCTCAGGCCAGGGATCACTCTAAAATTTCGGGGCATAGGCCCCCTTTGAAATGTTCAATTTTTAGGGACTCTGGCCAGTTGGTAAGTCTCCCTACCAGGGTTTTGAACTCTATGGCATACTCTGATACCGACTTGCGTCCCTGTCTTTATGGTCTGCATACTAGTTCAGGCCCTCACCGCTGCTAGTGGGTCTTCAAATTGCTCTTTTAGTGCTCGCATAAAGCCTTGGAAGTCTCAAAGTTCTGGGGCTGCTGCCTTGTGCAGCCCCTGTAACCATTCCGCAGCCACTCCTCTGAGGCGCCCTGATATGTATCACACCTTGGCGTCCTCTGAATGGAAGACCGCCTCAAATTCTTCCATGAACTCCCCACATCTGTAAGAAAGCACGCTAACTGCTTGGGGTCTCCACTGAACTTGATGCCCAGGCCTCTGTCTCCAAAGGATTCCTCCCTCTTCCATGGGCTACTCAGTCCCGTGGGGGTTGGGGTCCCTGCATACCAGGCTCCCTGTGCAACATCCCCACAGTCGGTAGGTCTCGTTGCCTCAGTTAGGTTCGCTGCGTTCCCGCCTGTAGAGGGTGCCCACCCTCCTAATGTCATCGCTCCTCGCACTGCGGCTCCGGCCTGGTTTTTAGGCCTCTTGGTTTCAAACCCCCCCCCCCTTCTTCCACGCTTCACTCTTTTCTATGGGGGTTGGGGTCTGCTTTTCCCAGGGGATCAGCATGACCGCCTTCCAGGTAGGAAATCCTCCTCCTCCGGGTGCGGCTGCTGCTCTTTCATGGCTAGGCCGCATCCCTCTCCCTGTCACCACTGGGGTTAACGTTGCTGCCTGGGCCTGGTTTTCGAGTTTCCCGCCTTTGGGCCGCCCCGCCTTTCTCTGTGCTCTGCTTGCTTGTTCGCCCATTTATTATTTATTTATTTATTTATTATTCAAATTTAATTACCACCCATCTCCCCCAAGAGAGGGACTCTGGGCGGTTTACAATAAAATCAAACTCTGATCATAAACATTAACATCTCATAAAACCAGACGCATTACACTTATTATAAAATACAATAATAAATTGTATTTTATAATAAGTGTAATGCGTCTGGTTTTATGAGATTGCCGGGGCTTGGGTCCTCGCTTCCCAGGGGCCCAGCGCCACCCCCCCAGGCTGTAGGCCCTCTCCCCTCGCCTTCAGGGGCCGCTACCTTGCGGCTCTCTCCCTTGTCGCGGGGCGTGGGCTCCGCAGTCGAGCCTCCAGGGCAGGCCTCAGTCGCCCCTCGTAGGGCTGACACATCTCGCTCTAGCCGCACCATCCTGCTCCCCGACTCCACCGGTGAGCACCTTATGCTGGGGTTGGAGCTTGCTGCCATCTCCCCACTTGTGCTTGGGTTCCAGGGGTCTCCGGGGTCCTTAAATCGCTTTGGATCCATGCCTCACCCTGTGGGGCCTCTCTCGTTCCTGGGTACTGCTCTGGGTGGGTTGTTTCAGGCCTGTGGCCAAGCGCCCTCCATTCTCCCTGAGGTTTGGGTGCTCAGCCATCCGGCTTGCCTGCATCGCTCTCCCATATAGTCACCTCACGTGGGCTGCCTCAGGGTGCTCTGCGTCCTCTGGTAGGGCCGCCATTGTGAGGAAAAAGGGATTCGTGGCTTTCTGTGAGGTTCTTGATCTTTATGCCCCAAATCCAGCAACTCAAGCACAAGCCGTTAGAGATATGTGTAGTTCTTTATTGGGACAATATCAAACTCTGTTAAAGTCACGAATGGGGCCTACTTCCTCCCGCCCTCCCTTTTAAGCCCCCCGCCTTCTGCTTCTGTCCCACCCCTTCCTCTCTTCTTCTTTGATGGCTCTCCTCTGTGGTGACAGCTTGTTCTGTTCGTTCTGACAGTTAATGGCTGCTCATGCCTCTGGCTCCAAATGCATTCGCTTGTTCCCCATCAGTCTTCTTCAGCTCTGTGTAAGGCTGGAGCACCCAGTCACAATTAGCAATTGCAACTGGGCCTTCCATCCTTACAGCCAGTGAGAAGTTGCTTTAACCTTCAAGAAAGCCTGGGTTTCAGCATAAGACCTACCCATATCTTATGCTGAAACCCTTATCCGTGGGGTGAGGGTGGGGTGGGGGGAATGCTAGCCTGATGCCCCACCTCAGGATGTGGAGCACCACCCTGCCCAGTTCTTTGGTCCCCCATCAGTTGCTCTGGAGGTCGGAGCTCCATTCAGGTACATCAGAGATAGTGAAATCGAAGCAACTAAGATTAAGACCATCTTTTGACAGCAAAGATGCATGAAGAAATCGATCGTGTGATTGGCCAGAACCGTGTCCCGAACATTGAAGACCGCAGCCACATGCCCTATGTGGATGCAGTCATCCACGAAGTGCAGAGGTTCAGCGACCTCATCCCCATGAACGTGCCCCACGCGGTCACCCGCGACACTGAATTCAGAGGCTACGTCATCCCTAAGGTGCGGGGGCACTCTGGAGGGCCTGTCCGCTTTGTGGGAGTGGGAGTTTGGGCCAAGCGGATGCGGGAGTAGGGCGGGGCACCCCCACCCCGGAAGCTGGCTTGGCTGCACAACCGGGACCAGGCGGAGAGCTTCCAGACCTAGGAAGGGTGGGCCTCAGATGCAGGAGCAGTGGGAGCCTGGGTGGACAATGCCCACCTCGAGGGGTGGGGCTTTCTTACCTCCAAAGCCACTCCCTCCTCTCCACCCACCCAGCTGACCTTACAGGGTTGAGGGTGTGGTGGGTAAAGGGAGCACTAAGGGTGCTGCTGGGGGCTCCCGAAGGGAGGCAGGACTCTCTGTGCTGCCACCCAGGCACAGCCTGCGCTGAATCTCCGCCACTCGAGTTTAGGACTTCTCTTCCTCAGGGGACGGAAATCTACCCACTCCTCAGCACTGTCCTGCACGACAGCACCAAGTTTAAAAGCCCCCAGGGGTTCGACCCTGAGAATTTCCTGGATGAGAACGGCCGCCTGAAGAGGAACGACGCCTTTGTCCCCTTCTCTGCAGGTAGAGCCCACCTCCTCCTCTGCACGCCACCCCTTCCCGGGCCAGGCTTCTCGGCTGCGCCTCGTTTTCCTCCCTTTTTGCCATGTGTCACCGGCTGATTTTCAGTTTCCATGCCAAGGCTGGATTAGAGGGATTAGAGGCCCGGCTCCGCATCCTCGCACGCACCGGGCCCGCCTTTGCCCACACTGGCATCAGGGGGGCCTGGTGAGTGGCAGAAGAGGGCCCCTCCACCTGCCCGCCCTGCCTTTTCTGGGAGAGCTGACCATTCGGGTTTCAGCCTGGCCAGGCAGGGCCTGGCCGGCAGGGCCTGACTCTGCTCCTCTCACCCGCAGGGAAGCGCATTTGTCTGGGGGAAGCCCTGGCCCGGATGGAGCTTTTCCTCTTCTTTACCACCATCCTGCAGCAGTTCCGGCTGAAGCCCGTCACAGAGCCCCAGGACATCGACCTGATGCCCCGGGAGTTCGGCTTTGCCACCATCCCACCCCTGTACGAGCTCTCGGTTGTCCCCCGCTGAAAGGCGTTGGGGGGGCAGGTGTGTGCTCCCTGCTTCTGCGATTTGTGTTTTTGCCAAGCTGGACTTCCGGGGAAGAGGCACGCCCTTTGCTTTTCTGGCCCCACCAGGGGCTGAGGACTCCGAGGGGCTGGGCAAAGATCCCTCTGCTATGAGTTTGCCTTGAAAAAATAAAGTTTCACCCTGACGCACGTAACATTAACCCACGGGGCCTTGGTTTATTCTAAGCCATGGGCTTTTATAGCCTATTTCTTGTTTGGTGATCGCCTGGTATCCTGCCACAATTGCCCGGGTAGATGGAGGCAGTGTACACTACGTGTTATTGTTTAAAGACAGCAAGGCAGAGAAGGGTGGATGAAAGAAGGAGGAGGGGAAGGGGAGGAGGAGGAGGAGAGGGAGGGGAGAGGGATGGATGGATGGATGGATGGATGGATGGAAGAAAGAAAGAAAGGGGGATGGGGAGTGCGAGGGGGAGAAGCCCACCGTCTGTCATGTTCGCCGTTTCAATGTGTTTGATACATCGTAACATTTCGCATGTCATTAGCTGGATGCGTGTTTCATCTTTGACGGGAGGATGGTTCCTGTTGGGAGGGGTTTATCTCTTGGCTGTGCTTTTGGAATGTATTTGGGTTATCTCCTGTGTTCAAGGTTACTTTCCCAGGCTAGAAGATCTGACAGTTGCCAGCACCTGGGACGGGCGGCTCTGCTGGTAGGGAGGCGAGGTTACGTGTGCAACGAAGGGCTTAAGTTTGTATTTGGCGCGCTTTCTGTCATTCTCAGCTTTCTCTGTATTTGTCCTAAGTTCCCTAATAAATCAGATTTCATTTAGCAACCTCTTGTGGGTCTGAGTATTTGGGCTGGGCAACCATTACATAAAGCTGAGAATCTTAAAACCCAAAATTCCGCTGGCCCCTTTCCAGGAGAAGGCAAGTTTGCCCGACCCTGTGAGGGAGAGTGCTAGCGATGACTGAACCTGAAATCATGCTACTGGAAAGTGAGGAGTCGAGTGAAGGGGAGCCGGACTCGACCGTGATGCGCCCCGACAGACCTCCCCAACTGGGGGAGCTCTCAGCGATCCTAGAAGAGGCGAGTTCTGGGTCGGAGGGCGAAGCAGGAGGCATGAAAACCGCGCCGGAAACCACCATAACCACCCCGGGCGAACTGGTCACCTGGGATGAAACCCGGGGGGACGTCTCGGTGGTGGGAGGCCCATCCTGGAGACAGAGGTACCCGTTGTCCCCTACAGTGATCCAGGTGCCGCCGAAAGGGGGTTCCCCCACTCCAGACCGTATCCGAGTGTTAGAGTCAAAAATGGACTCATTGGAAACGATCCTGAAACAGATGAGTCTGGACCTGAGTTCGTTGAAGGAAACACGGGAGGGGTCAAGCCAATGGCATTCGACCCCTTTGTCCCATGGGCAGTCCCCGGAGCGGAGAAGGGCGGCACGTCCGCGGGAAGGAGACCAGGCTGTTTGAGTGGAGTTAGCGTCACCACCTGTAAGGTCGCCACCCGCTCCCGAGTGGCGGCCGGCCAGAGAAGTAGAACCCACCGAACCCTCAGTGGGAGGGCGCAGCCCGTCGGCGGGCGGGTTGAGGGACTTCCCCGTCAAATTCAATGGGGATCCGGCAAAACTCTCATTTTTCCTAACAAATGCCAAGGCATACATGGAGGAGTGGGGGTCGCTTTTTCGTTCGGAAAAAGCGAAGATCATCACCATTGCTACCAAGCTGAAAGGGAGGGCGGCAGACTGGTATGTACAGATGTGCCAGTCGGAAGCGCCCAAACTGGAGAAATTCAACGAGTTCCTCTGGGCTCTAAGGCAGCATTTTGAGGATCCCTTGGCGAAGGAGAGGGCGAAGCGTGCCCTGAAGGACCTCAAGCAAGGGTCGAGATCGGTGGCTGATTACGCGCTGGAATTCAAGGCGCTGGCAAGAAAGGTGGACGACTGGTCTCAAGCCACCATCATCGAACTGTTCAAGGATGGCCTGAATACAGAAGTGCTGCGCTGGTCCTTAGGACGGGACGACCCGTACACTTTGTACGAGTGGATCCAGCTTGCTGGGAGAGCTGAACACGCACACGAGGTATTTGCCCAGCGGAGAACAGCGAAGTCGGGGTGAGAGGTGAAACCTAGTCGCCCGCTGAGTACCGGGGGACGACCTGGGCAAAGATCCTGGGAAGAGGAGAGAGAGAGGCGGTATGCGAAGGGGCAGTGTCTGCGATGTGGCAAAGAGGGACATCGAGCGGCGGCGTGCCCAAAGGCAAAGAGTGAGGAACGGCCCGGGAAGTCGACGGCGAAGTCCCCTTCCCTGCTGAGGAAAATGAAAGCAGCGGTGGCCGAAAGTGAGGGAGACAGGGTGCCGTTCTACGAAGACGAGGGGGAACCAGAATTATTGCAGCCGGCGGGAAACGGCAGCCATCTGCTTTAAAGGGCGCCGCAGGGCAGGTGGTGGAAGAAGGGCGCGAGCCTACATCGGTGAGTGGCAGTTACTGCATTCTCACGGTGAAGTTAAAGTTGGGCTCCCGATCCAAGACCATAGAAGTGTGGGCCATGATTGATTCAGGGTGTTCCAGGTGTTTGATGCACCCCGATGTGGTAGCGGCCCTGGAGCTACCCACATTCCCCTTGCAACGACCCATTGCCTTTACGCAGTTGGATGAGTCCATTACACCGTCCAGATGGCTGAAAGGATGGCAGGGCAGTAGAGTGAAGGAGACAAAGGGGGCTCTGGGCTAGCCCTGCCTGATGCATGAGCACAAAGGGCCTCCCTCACAGTGCAGCCTTTCCGGGGTCAGGATCACAACTGTGATTAAAGCTCCTTCTCTCCCCCACATTGTCCAGACCAGAGGCCCCCAGCAGCCGCCACTGATTTTCAGAAAACTACAACCACTCCGTTGAGAGTTTTGTAGGCCCAGGTGTCCTAACAGTCAGGAATCACGCTGAGACAAGGAATAGGTCTCTAGTGTTTATTACTGCTACATAAGACAGAAAATCCTAACAAACTGAAGAAGCGTGGGAAAAACCCAGACAGAAAAACCCCAAAAGCTAAGGCGGGCCTGATCTGTGTCTCTTTGAATGGCTGCTTAATTCCTCAGTGCTACACATGCGTTTTCCCCCCTGGATAGAGGCCCCCTCCTGCTCGCCATCAGCACTCATGACACCAGGTTTGCATTTAAGTACCTCCTGAGTTAAGACGTTTCTCTGGGTCAGCCGTTGCTTTACAATCCACTGGACGTCTGCTTTCAGCCATCCTCAGTTTGGAGACCTGGGCAGGGGTGTGGGGGAGGGGTCTGGGAGTTGCCCACCCAGCAGTGGCAGGTTGGGAAAAGGTGGACTGATGGGTTCAAAGCTCTTAAGATAAGCCACAATATCCATGCAGAAGAACTCACTTTGCTGGCTCCATGGGAGTTCTTCAAAACAGTAGACCTCATGGTGGGGATGTGGTGGCAGCTGTTGGCAGCCCGGCCAGCTGAGACCCAATTACCAACCTCTGGGCAAGCCTAAGCACCACACCGAGGCCAGGCAGCATGCCAGTTCGGTGATACTATATTCCTCTGAAGCTCTCTTCCTGCAGCCACAGGGCTCAACAGACAGAAACCCTAACCATGACTGAAGCAACAAGGAAGGAAAAGTCCTTCCCAATGCCCATGGACCTGTTGCCATCTATTGCTTCACCTGTTGAGTTTCTATCTGAAGAAACCTTCGGCTAGAGGCATGTGGTTGCATAGCCTGGAAAAGCAATTCAGAGGACCTGACTGGCACCTTTTTTTGGATATCAAACTACATCAGGCTTCAACGTGTCGCTCAAAACTCTGGTTTGATGCAAAGCCTGAGGAATGGCAGTGCAGTGCGGGGGGAGGGGGGACTGGTGCCTTGGACCCTGAACCAGATTTAGCATCTCTGAATGCATTGCTCATGTGTGGATGGAAAGATCATCTTTCTGTGTGCGGAGCATTTTCAGCTTGGGAGACAGTCTTGTCTCTTCTCTGTCACAATGGCCAGGACTGCGGAGCCAGTCTCGCCCCTCCGCTTCTCCCGGCCTGTTAGGCAATCTCAGGGTCCTTCTCTGGAGCTGCCAGCAGGCCCTTTTGCAAAGAACATCCTTGTCCCATGAAGGAAGGGGCGTTTGCATAAGCCGATTAAGCCTCCTTCTCTGCTCACAATGAAGAGACTCTCAAGGAGGGTAGAGTTTCTTGGCCCTTTCAAGGGGATTCTCACGGGGCTAATCCTGCCTTTGCCCTGCCCTTTGTTCCGAAAGGCTTCTCTGCATACTGGCTGGCTTCTTTTATTTTGTGGGGGGTGGGGTGGAGCAGTGGGTACTTTGTTTACAGGGAATCATGGCAGAAAGGAGCATCATGTTCATGAGAGACCTGTGAGAGCCTTACGTAATCCGTCTCACCAGCGGGATTTTACAGGCAGAGGCAAAGGCTTAGCCCAACCTTTCCCAACCTTTGGCCCCGGGGGAGCCCTTGAAATATTCACCAGGCCTCGGGAGCCCTGGCTCAAATAGAGGCCGGAAGTTACAAAATTACTACATTTGTTTCACGGGTAGGCCTGTCTATATGTACAGTATGAACAATGTTCTTAAACTAAAAGTAAAGTTAAACTAAAATTTGCCCAAATTTGAAATCATTTTTTAAATAAATCGTGATCTCCCAGGAAGCCCCTAGGGACCTCTCACGGAACTCGAGCGTGCCACGGAACCCTGGTTGAGTAACCCTGGCTTAGGCATTACAATCAGCAAAATTAGTCGTTTAAAATTACATTTGCGCGGATATAAGGGGGGGAAGGAAGTGTAAAGAAAGCTCACTTGCTCACGGGGCTGAATTCCTCCAGCTAGTACTGGAGGAGATCTCTTAAAACCGTAACTCCCAGGGTCAAACATTATGCAAGTCCATCAGAGGCACAACCTGGAAGCCAGCCAAAGAGCCAAAGACTCTGATGGCACAGCAGCAGTGCCATGACCCTGAATGATTTGCACCAGCACATTCCAGTGGTGCAGGCCACATTCCCCAGTGAACACGCCGTGCTGTACTGGAGCAAAGCTGTGCTGGCAGCAGAGCACTGCCAGGGCAGACCTTTGGAAAAGATGTAGGTGGGGAAGAGGAAGAGTTCCCCCGATGGCGCAGGACCCATGCCCTGAGTGCAGAGGATGCAACCACCCTCCTTGCCATAACGGAGCAGGGTCTCCCCAAGAGCCCAGCAGGGGAGTAGCCAGGCGAGGGGGGCAGCGTCCTCCTCTGAGGTCCCCCCCAGCAAACCAAATGCCCCCAGAGCATGGTGGTGAAGGAAGCCCTGGGAAGTGGACCCTTGGTGCTGAACAGCCCAGCTGAGCCCCTACCAGATCAGAGGGGAGACCACAGCAAGTAGCTTGCCCGTACTTTAAACCCAGAAAACAGACCTGACCTCCAGCCCTCTTCATGCCACCGAACATTGATTCTCCCTGGGTCCACGGCCTTTCCAGTCCTCACAAAAGATAACACAATAGTTGGATCCTCTGGGTTTTTGACTGGAAAACAGGATAAGGGAAGTGTTGCAAGGAAGGTGAAAACCCCCCCAGGATAATCTCCCTTTATGAGGAGACCGTTCTCCTCTTAATGGAATTTGCAGAAAACAGAGATTTTTATTTAGAAACACCCACCCGCTCCACTGTCCTGCTTTCAAAGGTGCCTGCATGAAGTCCAAAGAATCATTTTGTAAGAGTCAAGCAATCCGCTTTATGCTGCACGATTGTTTTGGTCCTCGTTGGAACCTCCCAGGGGCTCCTCAAGCCCAGAGACAGGCGAGCCGGCCCTCTTTGGGTGACCAGCTGACCTACCCCTCCTCCTTGCTCAACTCCGGTTCACAAGGGGTTGTGCCGCCCATGGGCAAACACCTTCAAGGGCAGCAGTGAAAGCCACAGAGGAGAAGGGAGGATTATTGCCTTGCGTAATGTTATGTAACCTTTTACATAACTGCCATCTTGCCTGGCCTCTCCTGGCTGACTTTGAGGCCATTCCTCAGGATTGGCCCTTGCAGGATGGCCGTTATGTAAGAGGTGACTGAAAGGAGGGGCCTGTGGTTCAGTTCAGGTGAGGTATGTTGACTCTCCTGACCACAGAATGCCTCTTGGCACCCTATTGATACAGCAGCATTAAAAAAAACATTTTTAAAAAAATACCCAGAGTCAATAATCAAACCACCAAGCAACCCGGCAGCTAAGGCCTGGTGTCGCTGCGGGGGGACCTCTGCCCATCTTGGCATTGGTGCCGAGCCCTGGAGGTCGCAGGTGCTCCCCATACAGCCTGGGAGAGTCCCCAGGCTGGCCCCAAAGGCTATGCAAAAGTCCTGGCTGAGGGACATCAAGGGAGCATCCTGCCCATGACACTTCTCCGTGGGAAGAAGGACGCAGGGAAGCTGATCCCAAGGTGCAAACAGGCAACTAACCTGAAGGAGAATCGAGTCCAAAGCAGCCCATCCCTCGTCTCTGAGGTCTGGCAAGCACACTGGAATTTGGGGAACTCTTGCAAAATAGCCCCCCTCCCACCAAATACTGCTCTAACCAGTATTCTTATCAATAACAAAAAGCTGACTGGCCAGGATGCTGCCTGCCCCATCCGCCCGTGACTTTTACCATTTTCCAAGAAGGCAAACTTAGTTACAGAGAAACATTGGAGTACAGCCTGCCCCTGCCCCATGACCTGGGGGATTTTGGGAAACAAACATTAAGCTGGAGGTACCTCGCCTTGCAGCATTTCAGCATTCCTTTTTTGTTTTTGTTTTTTAAGTAAAAGCAGTTGTGTTTTTTGTAATGCAGTGGGTCAAGAATTCTGGCAGTCACCACAGGAGGCATCTGCAGGCCACCTGGTGCCCAGAGGCATCATTCCAGGGAAACCAGACCCCCAAAAGAATATTTCCAAACCACTCTGTCTTCAGGGTGTGTCATCTGGCCATCCAGATGTTGCTGACAAAAAATTCCCAGCATCCCCTCTTGTTCTGCAAAAACTGAGTGAAATACTTTAGCCTCTGAAAGGTAGACCTGCCCATTCAAGCCTTTGGGTCTGAAAAGTCTCTGGAACATCTAACTCTGCCTGCTTGTCCTTGTGATGGTGGGAAGAAGGCAACGCTCCCCTTGCACTGGGCCAGAAGAGCCCTTTCTACCCAAAGAGGTGCCCCCTCCCTGTCTCCCTCCCTGCCAGGTGCCCAACGAATTTTGTTTTGAAACCCAATCTTGTTTTCCTGCTCAGCCCCTGGGTTTCACTGCTGGGAGAGGCAGATATATAGCAGCGGTGTTCTGGGAGCCTCCAGGCGCACTCCCAGCCTGGTCGCCATGGAGCTTGGGGGCTCACTAGCCATCTTCCTGAGCATCTGCTTCTCTTGCTTGCTGCTCATCTCTGCACGGAAGCGGATGCACAAAGAGGGGAAGCTACCCCCAGGGCCCACACCGCTGCCCTTCCTTGGAAATTTACTGCAGGTGAAAACCAGCGAGCCCTTCAAGTCCTTCCTAGCGGTGAGTTGTCCCCTCTTTGATGCAAGAAGGGGCATGGGAGAAATCCAGACTGGATGTGCTGCCTCAGGGAGGGAGTGTTCAAGGCTCATGGGGTGTCAGCAGAAGCTCCAGGTTGCCCAGAAGGAGCCATTTTAAGCTCAGGGAATGAACATCCCACCCCTGTTACTCAAGGCATCCCTATGGTTCCCTGAAGATCTCCACAGAAAAATGCGGGAAGAACCTTGTCAGAGCCTAGTTTAGCAGCACCACAGCCAACCAGAGGTCTTGGGCTTGAAGGCAATACTACCCCATTATTTGCCTCACAGTAAGCAGGCTACATGAGAGCCAGTGTGGTGTAGTGGTTACGGCACCAGGCTAGAAACCGGGAGACCATGGGTTCTAGTCCTGCCTTGGGCACGAAGCCAGCTGGGAGACCTTGAGCCAGTCACTGTCTCTCAGCCCTAGGAATGAGGCAATGGCAAACCACTCCCGAAAAACCTTGCCAAGAAAGCCGCAGGGATTTGTCTAGGCAGTCTCTGAGAATCAGACACAATTGAACAGATTAAGAAGAAAAAAAGCAGGCTACAGAAGTAGACAGTACTCAAAGATGGGTGTGCCACTGAAACATTAAGGCTCATCAAATCCTTCATTCTAATTCCATTTTAGAGCCATCTAGGATATGGACCTTCACCAGACATTCCTGAAAAGAAAAAGTATCCTGCCAGGACTCCAAGGAGAGGCTGGCAAAGAAGGCTTTCATAAACTTTTGTCCTGCCCCTCTTTTATCTTTCTACCTTGGTTTCTCCTGCAGTTGAGAGACAAGTATGGTCCAGTGTTTACGGTCTACCTGGGCCCCCGGAGGGTGGTTGTGCTCTGTGGGCACGACACAGTGAAGGAAGCTCTGGTGGACCAGGCTGAGGAATTCAGCGGCAGAGGGGAACTGGCCACCATTGATCGGAATTTCAACGGTTTTGGTGAGTGGACCAGATCTAGGTCATCTCCTCAAGAGAATCCAAGGGAAATATTTTCTGGTAGAAGGAGAAGCTGGTGGGAGGTTGAGGGAGCAATCTCATCTTCTACAATGATGATTCATTGCTTCAAGGAGGAAAATGCTTTCACGGGACAGAAGGAATTGCCTTAAGTGACATTTCCTTCCTTTCTAGGTGTTGCTTTAGCTAACGGGGAGCGTTGGAAGCAGCTCCGTCGCTTCTCTCTCACCACCTTGAGGAACTTTGGGATGGGGAAGAGGTCCATTGAAGAGAGGATTCAGGAGGAGGCCCAGTACTTGCTGGAGGAATTCAGAAAAACCAAAGGTTGGTGATGACCATGGAGCATGTGCTTGGCATATGTGAGGTTCAGGGAAAACTGCACCCACAACTAGCCCTTCGTTTTATGTCTCTCAGGTCAGCCCTTTGACCCTACCTTCTTCCTAAGTCGCACCGTTTCCAACGTCATCAGCTCGGTTGTCTTCGGCAGCCGCTTTGACTATGGAGATAAGACCTTCCTCTCTTTGCTGCGTATGATCAACGAAAGTTTTATAGAGATGAGCACTCCTTGGGCACAGGTAGTAGGCAATGCTGGAGCAGGCCTTCCTCCCAGGTACATGTGTGTGGGAGGGAAAGGTTCTCCTGGTGGAACCTCTGTTGCAGAATCGGGAACAGACTCCTTCCTGGGACTCTGTGGCTAGCCTCAGTTAGCCATAATACTGGTTTTATCCAATAAACAAGCCAGGTTTCTTTTCTTTTCCTCCCAGCTCTATGACATGTATTCCTGCATCATGCAGTACTTGCCTGGAAGACACAACCACATCTACTACCTCATTGAGGAGCTGAAGGAGTTTGTTGCTGAGAAGATCAAAATCAACCAAGCGACACTTGATCCCAACAACCCTCGGGACTTCATTGATTGCTTCCTCATCCAGATGGAGAAGGTACCATCAGGCATTTCTCATCAGTAGAGAGAAGCATGGAAATTTGAGAGACTAGAGGAAATGACAGAGTGGGAGGGAAATGGGAAATCCCCACCGGAGTCCATCCTATGATACAGCTCTATTTAGATGTAGAAAGCCCTCTCAGGAGCAGGTTCTTCCTCCCACAGTACAGACAAGGGGACCTAGTGATCGTATGATGTCCACCACCTTAGATCAGTCTTTTCTAGCCTGCTTCCCTCTACTCCCCCAATAGTTTTGAGGAACCATTGGATTTCAGCTCCCAGGATAGCCAGCTAGTAAATAAGTGAGTGGCCTGTAATCTTGGACTTCCTGAATCAATGTGCTTCTAGCATGATTCCCCCTGTACTCACCACACTCACAGGACACAGTGCTGAGATAAACAGTTTCTTCTCTTGAAGGAAAAGGGAAACCCTTCCAGTGAATTCAACCTAAAGAATTTGGTCCTCACAACCCTCAATCTGTTCTTTGCTGGGACAGAGACAGTGAGCTCCACCCTGAGATATGGACTCCTTTTCTTGATGAAATACCCAGAAGTGGAAGGTATGGTAGCCAAAATCTGGAGCAGTTTGTATGGGACTTGCCCAAGAGAAGCCAGCCTCTTCTGCACAAGTGCCTGAATCCATCCCAACTGACGTATAGCAGCCACCTTATATTGATGTTTACCCCCCGGCTGTGAAAATGCGGGCAGTGGGGCTTGGAAAAGGAGGGAGGAGGAGGTACCTGCTCCAGTCATTTCAAGTGCCCACCCAGGTCTGCCCTGCTTCCTGGCTAAGGGGCCTGAGGCAGTGCCCCCCACTGAGTTGAGACACCTGGGGCACCGCCTCCGTGACACCCCCCGAAGCATTTTCTGGATGTTTCGGCAGAGAAGGTGCACCAGGAGATTGACCAGGTCATCGGCCCCAGTCGCATTCCTGCCACTGAAGACCGGCTGAAGATGCCCTACACAGACGCGGTCATCCACGAGATCCAGAGGCTGACTGACATTGTCCCCATGGGAGTGCCCCATACAGTGACCCGGGACACTCAGTTCCGGGGGTACCATCTGCCGAAGGTGAGCTGCAGGGAGCTTCAGCTGCAGGACGGGCTTCCGGAGAGGGAGGAGGAGCGTGCAGAGATGACCTCAGCTACCCCTGGCGAAGGGCGGCTCACCCTGGTTTTCGGGGTTATGCTTTTGCAGGGCACAGATGTCTTCCCCTTACTAGGCTCAGCCTTACGCGACCCCAAGTACTTCAGCGACCCCGAGAACTTCAACCCCGGACACTTCCTGGACGAGAAAGGACGTTTTAAGAAGAACGAAGCTTTTGTGCCATTTTCCTCAGGTAAGGCTGGGTTCGTGCATTTTTCATTGTTGCTTTTCTTGCTCTGGGGACACCTCACAGGAACAGCACAACAGGCAGCAGCAGGTGAGGCAGAGAGACAAGGAGCTGCTTCAAGCCCAGATCGGGACCTTCACAAAAAGCTGATGCATCCGTTTGAGTCATATTTTTACCACCAGGAAGGGAGAAACAGCTTCTGCCTCTGATGCCCAAATCGCCTGGCTCCCCTTGGAACCTATCTCCTGGACGTAGGGAGGGTGCACCCCTGTGGCCTGGCCCCTGGAAGCCAAAGGCTCTCCCTCCCTCCACATCCTCCCAGCGAGGGTGCTGGGCCTGGCCCAAGGAGCGCCCCCCATTACCGCCCTCCCTCGCTGCCTAGCCAAATCCTCCTCCTTCAGCTGAGCGATCCTGGTGTGGAGCTAAGGTGCGATGCCCCCCTTCCCACCCTGAGCCTCTTGGGAAAACGTGGAGGCCAGGGATTACCCTCACCATTCCTGTCAATAAGAGACAGGGACCTGTCTCCAAACGGGAGAGGAGCTGAAGGGGGGGTCCTTCTCTGGAGCTGGATGCGGACCCCTGGTATGCTCCCGCAGCAAGACCCCCAAACTGATGGCCACCCCGGCTTCCTGCCTCTTGTCCAGGGAAGCGCGTCTGCCTGGGGGAAGCCATGGCCCGGATGGAGCTCTTCCTGTACTTCACCACCATGCTGCAGAACTTCTCCCTGAAGTCGTTCCTGCACCCGAGGGACATTGACATCTCCCCCAAAATGAGTGGCTTTGGGAACATCCCCCCCACCTACGAGCTGTGCATGCTCCCCCGCTGATCCTGGGGCTCCTTTTCCGCCTGTCTCCGACTCTGTTCGTGTTATGTGTTGGCAGATTGCTGGGAAAGCCTTTGGCCCAGGAGAGATCAGAAAAGTTACACACCAGGCATTTCTATAAAAATAATTTTATTTACAGAAAGCAAAACATATTTAAAAGGCTTCTGCATTCCTGCAGACTCTCAGAGCAGCTACATGCCTACACAGAAGAGAAACAGAAAACTAAAACAAGTCCAGGCAAGTTTTTCCCCCCAGGTGCAAAAATTAACATTCGAAAAGGGGACAGTTGAATTCAACCTCTGCACCCGGCCAAAGTGATTAGTTATCATAGTAACCTTAATCTGTAGTAGAAAACAATATATTAACATTATGTGCTTTCGGACAGCACCGCCACCCCTGCCCTTGGGGAATTGTCTGCAGCCAGCACAGCCCTCAACTCGGTGCTTCCCTTCCTCCTGCTGTGCTTGTTGAACCAGAACCCCAGGCCCTCGGATCGCTTGGTCAGATGGGTCCTTTGGGGCAGCTCCTGCTCTTTCCTAGATCCCAATTAGGGGGCAAGAGGAGGGGTCAGTTTCCTGTGAAGGAGCCGAGAGCACCCCAGTTCTGTTCTACCCTCAGGAAACAACCCACCTCAGCTGGCTGGCACCCTGTTCCATCCTCAGCTCTGACCGAACGCTCGGCTCTCCAGCCTGGGTGCCCGGCCACTGAAATCTCTCTGTCCCGTGGGTGCCTGGTCAGGGGTGCTGCACCTACATATCACCTGAGACCTTCTCCCAACCGCCAATGACCAGATGGGGACCCAGATTTGGAGCATGCTACATTCAGATGCTTGGAGAGTGAAGGGAGGATAGTCTGGAAGCATTAAAAAAAATGCCTCAGAGGCTGCGTATTCCTGCTGTCGGTATTTGCCTCCCTAGTTGGAGACTTTCTCCTGAGTTGGAGCCAGGCAGGATGCTACACGTTTCTCCCAGGGACCTTCTTGGCACACAGAGCAGGCCCTCCAAGCCCCCAGCCTCCGGAAAATGTTACTGCCGCTTCTCTACACAAGGGTGATTCAGGAGAGTGACCCCCCAGTCCTGTTCCCACAAGCGTTAACCCAGCTTAGAAATCTGACTGACCTTTAAAAGTGCAATTAAAAGCATGTTTAGAGAAATAAGCAAAAAAAAATCTGTATTTTAAACACAAGATTTAAACTTATTTAGACTTGGAGGAGTGTGTGAGAGCATTGAAAGAAAGGCTGCTGCAGCCAATCTTCTTAAACTGAAATTATTTCAAAAATTCTATTTTGGTTTCCTCTGAATATGACCCATTCCCTTTATTATGAACACCATGAACATACCAAACTTTTGGAAAGACAGGGGACAAGACGCTGGAGTTAGCAAGGAAATTCTCTTTGCAAATGTTCCTGTATACAGTCTTGACAATGTTTAAATGCAGAATAAAACATATTTTACTATTGAGAGATTATGGATTAAATGTTAAAGGGGTTGGGCCATATATACATAGTGTGTGCCCATTGTGCGGAAGTAGGTGTACATGTCTGCCTCCCCCGTGACAGCGATTCCACAGGGAAATTGTAAACGGTCCTCTTAGACCCCTCAAAAGCACAAAGCCACAGCAGAATCAACAGAACATCTTCTGATGCTGAGAGGTCCCCAGCTAGGACTGGCTCAGCTGGACGAGACCATCTTCCTCTGCCGCTGGAAGCCATTCCTCCCTTGTCCCAGGCAGGGCTGACAAAGGGCACCATGCCATTTCTGTAGCCCCATCAGCAGCGGTGATGGGGGAGGCAGGTGAAATGCAACTGGTTGCTGCACTCGGCTCAAAGGGCAGTGTGCTCAGGCCTTTGGCCACTCCAGCAAGCTGTGGCAGAAATTGCAAAACCTTCTGATCCACTCCAGCCAAATTCCCGCCTACGGCAATCACGCAGGAGCAGCCGTGTCCTTGAGGAGGTCCGGAGCGATTTCCAAAGCAGACTGCACTTTCTGCTTGTCTCCTCACCTGGACAGGTTGCTTGCTGAGTGCTGGTGAGCGAAGGAGGGCATCGGCATCGCCTGCCCGTCACCAGCGCATCTCCCGGCTCGTTCTCATCCCAAGCCCTTCCACGCAGGTGGTCTCCAGCATCTCCTTCCCGTCGAGCGAGAGTCCTGGCTATGACTGGCTCTGGTGCCTGGTGCCCTCCCTCCCCTCCAGCAGCCGACGGCCATTCCCTCTGGACCGCTGGGCTGCCAGGCTCTCTGCAGCACTTTTGCAGTGACCTTGCAGTTGGTCCAAAGATGGCTGCTAAATCGATGAGCTTTTCTTGCCCGGCAAGTTCACGGTCCCTCTGCAGCCCCTCCGACTCTTACATCAGCCTTTGGGTGCCCCGAGGACTACAGACCTTCCTTTTCTCCCCCCCCCCCACCAAAATCTTTAAGTGGTGCCATCTGCATAACGGCATTGTGATGCACAAGACGTCACTGTGGTGGGCCTTGGATAAGGTTACCCATAAAATCAAGCATGTCCTCAGACCAAGCTTTGGAGCAAGGCCAAGGCTGGGATGTGCGGCCCGAATCTCTTCCATGCACAGAGCCTTCGACCCCTAGCAGGTTATGCCCAGAGCCCCCAAGCAGCTGTCCCCCCAGGCAACATCGGAGCAGGGGGCGAGGGGGCCGCTGAACCAGCCAGCAGCAGGGCTGGGCCTTTCTGCCTACGGCATGAGAACGGCTCTGGCAAGCACCCCCGCGCCCGCTCACACCCGCCCAAGAGACCCACCGAAAGGGAAGGAAAGGGGAGGGCGAGAGGGCGTTTTGGCCCCTGGCAAGCTCTCTCTCGAAGACTCTCTGCAGGTCACGGTCCCTGTGCTGGTTTGCGTAGCAAGTTCTAGCACCTGGTTCTAGCCCCCTTGAGCCGTTCCTCCTTTTTCGATGCACCAGTTCCCTCCTCAAGGAATAAAGCCCTCCTGATCAGGACTGGCCGTGCTTCCCCACTGGATAGAGGTGCCCTCTGTCTGCTTCCACTGCCCGGCCCTCAAGGGTGCCCGTCAATGGCTTCCTCAGCCAGTAACTGGAGTAGAGATGCAGAGACCAGAGGATTCGAAGAGAAGAGGACAGAAAGACGCACGCAGAGACTGGAAGGAAGGATGGAGACATTGCCCACATGTCTCCCTCGCTGTGGTCTGCAGAGGGTGAGCACCGAAGCCCAGCCCAGGGCAGCAGGACTGGGAACTGGGATGCCGAATATCTGAATTGGCAGAAATGCACTTTGGACAGGATTGGCTCTCCTGCCTGGCTTGGAAGAAAACTGGGGTGTTGCCTAACTTGGATGATCAGGTGGGCGTTACATTTCTTTCCAGATCAGCATATTAGCCCTCCCTTGAGAGGCAGGCTGACATTCTCTTTCAAGCAGCACGTTAGGAGTCCCGGGAGCTGCCAGTTCCCATGGATCTCCTTGGACCTGGGACCCTCTTCCTGGCCGTCTCTCTTGCCTGCCTCCTAGTGTTCTCCGCCTGGCAGCAAAGGCGCCGAAGGGGCAAGATGCCCCCTGGACCAGTCCCCTTGCCCCTCATTGGGAACCTGCTCTGGATAGACCGAAACAATCTGCCCAATTCACTCATCAAGGTAATGCCGCCACCCCCACCCCCATTCTCAGGCAGGAGCTCTCTCAGCCTGCTTCTGCTCCTTTCTGCCCTCCCCCTCCCCTCTTCTTGCACAGGCTCTGCCCAGCACCCCTGGCCCTCCCCGGCTTTGGACTCTCCCGCATCCAATGCCAGCTGGACCCAAAAGCCTGAGTGGGACCCTCCCTCTTCGGAGGGCCAAAGGCCTCCCCAGGATAGCAACAGGATGAAGAGCAATCGATCAATTGAGAATCTGCCACCAAGTCCTTGTTGACTCCTAGTGACCCTCCTTCTCTGACAGCTGAGCGAGAAGTACGGTCCCGTCTTCTCCGTCCAGCTGGGCCCCAGGCGCATCGTGGTGCTGTGCGGCTACGAGGCCGTGAAGGAGGCCCTGGTGGATCAGGGGAACGCCTTCCGGGACCGTGGGCAGCAGGCCACCTTTGACTGGATCTTCCAGGGCCACGGTAGGGTCCAGCTGTGGGTCCCCCAGCACCTCAGGAGGGCTGCCCTCCGGGCTCAGCAGCTGGGCAGCCACCTGGGGGACACTCTCTGTGATGTCCCCTGCCCGAGCAGGGAGGCTGGACCGGGCAACCCGCGTGTCCCTCCACCCCTCGGATGCGTGCCACCCTACGACCTGCCCAGGGAGGCACCTGGAGGGACTTGCTTCTCTGTCCTCCACCACAAAGGGGAAGGAGCCCTCTACCAGCTCTCCTCTTCGGCAGGGCCAGGGAGGCATAGCCCCCCCTCCGCGAGGGCCAGGGAGCCAGCCTCTGCCAGGAGGGCTGCGTTGGGTCCCGCCACCCCTTCCCACTTGCCTCTGCCCCACAGGAGTTGCCTTCAGCAACGGGGAAAAGGGCCAGCAGCTGCGACGGTTCTCCATCACCACGCTGCGGAATTTCGGGCTGGGGAAGAGATCCATTGAGGAGCGGATCCTGGAGGAAGCCCACTTCCTGCTGGAAGCGCTGAGGAGCACCAAAGGCAGGGATCTCTGGACCCCCGGAACGGGCACCAGTTAATGGGGTTTGGGGAAGCAGGAAAATGCACTCTCTGCGCTGCCCCTGCATTGCTCCAGAGAGGATGCTGGACTGGCAAGGGATGGAGTCGGTGGTTTTCGGAGCCGCCCTCCCAGGGAGATCTGCAACCAGAGCCAGGTTTAGCCTGGGGCATTTGTCTGTTTCCTTGTTTGTTTCTTGGGGTAGGGCAGTATCGGGGCCTGAGAGTTTCCAGTTGCCTAGGCTCTTGGCTCACCAGCCTTCCCAGCCCTTGACACAGCCGGCTGCAACCTGGTCTGGTTCAGGGAGTTGCATAAATCAATTTCACCACCATCATAATCTGTGCAAAGGAAGTGCCAGGGTCAGATTTCCCTGTTCGACTCAGCTGTGCCCTCCACATGCTTGCCCGACCTCACCCCATCCCCCACTCCCTGGCTCCCAGGGCACACCCCCACCCACCCACGGCCCACGGCATCTCTCACTCTGCTTCCAG
This sequence comes from Candoia aspera, assembly GCF_035149785.1. NCBI lineage: Eukaryota > Metazoa > Chordata > Lepidosauria > Squamata > Candoiidae > Candoia > Candoia aspera. Next base: position 26,463,304 of record NC_086162.1, read on the forward strand.
CTTGTGGCAAGGGGCCTGGCTGCCCATGTGGTACCCTGCTGCCTCCCCACCACCACAGGAGCAGAGGCTTTTGCGATGAAGCCCAAAGGGTCTGAGGAGGGGTTGGGGCAGGGCCAGGAGGAGACCTGCCAGGCCCAGCTCTGCGGGGCCAACCCTCCGCCCTGCCTTCGCCTGCTGAGGGCAGCCAATGGCGACCCTGCCCGAGCCTCAAGAAGCGCTCCTCTTTCCCCCAGGAGCCCCCTTTGACCCCACCTACATCCTCAGCCGCTCGGTGTCCAACATCATCAGCTCCATTGCCTTTGGCAACCGCTTTGACTACGAAGACCAGGAGTTCCTCTCTTTGCTGACCGCAATCACAGATGTCTTTCGCTTCACCGCCACAGCCCAGGGACAGGTACCCGTGCTTCGGCTGCTTCCTGCTGAGAAAGGCACCACCCCTTGGTCAAGGCTCCGAATCACGTGGCGCTGGGGGTTGGGGGCGAAGTGGTTCCCATCTTGACTGAGGAGAGGCAATGAAGTTCTGCCAGTCCACCTGTCTGGGTGCCCTCAACATCTTCCATGGAAGGGAGGACATGCCCACTTTTGGGGTCTTTCTTCCAAGCTGTGATGAGATGCATGCCAGGTCACCCCGGAGGGTGGCTGCATGAAACACACCTAAGAGGCACCTTCTCCTCTTCCTGCATAGGAGGTCGCTGGGCTGGCCGTTGGGTCTCTGTCAACACCAGCCAAGGAGGGCTTCCTGAAGGCAGCAACTAGCTTTTGGGGAGGGGGGAGGGCCAGTGGCCCATGGGTCTCCCGGCATCCCGCCTGCCCCACCTCCCATCTCAGCTACGCTTGCCCAGGGTCTTCTCCCACTAAAACCCTCATTTCTTCCCTGCTCCAACCTGCCATCCGGACCCCAGCTCTTGGACATCTTCTTTGGCATCGTGAAACACCTGCCTGGCCCACAGCAAAAGGTTTGGAAGAAGCTTTTGGAGCTGAAGACATTTGTTGCCCAGAAGGCAGAAGACCACCAGAGGACGCTGGAACCCAACTCCCCACGGGATTTCATTGACTGCTTCCTGGTGAAAATGCTGCAGGTAGAAGAGGGGACAGATTGGCGTGCTAAGAGGAGTGCTCCCTGGAGCAGGATGATTAAGACATACAGACACAGACACACAAACACACACACCTGGCTTGAAGGGGCCATCTACAAACCATTGGGAGATCCTCCATCCAAAAGGAACCGCCCCAGATACCTGCCCACCAACAGGGCAAGAGCCCAAACCAGCAGACAAGAGGATAGTCAAGGTCTGCTCCACAGTCCAAGTCAGCAAAGACACAATGTTGGCAGCAGAGTCAGCTTCATCAAGGTTCAGGGTCTCCAGACTTTTGGAGAAGCTCCGACATTGTGGAATTAGGCCGGGTGGGAAATACCTGGAGCTCCAGGTCTCCTCCTAAGTGTAGCCCATGCCACTCAGCAGTAATTACAAGGACTGGGCTATTTCATTTTGACTGTTACTCCCAAGTAGATGAGTGCTCAAGGTGCTGGCTGTGCTGGCTGAGGGGTGGAGGGAGTTGTAGCCCTGGTGGTCACCAGGCTGAACTAGAGAGAAAAACTTGAGGAAACCTTTCCCTTTTCTCCCACCAAGGAAGAAAAAAACCCTGATTCGTTCTTCTCCATGGAGGAACTGGTCGCAACCACACTTAATATCTTCTTTGGTGGTACAGAAACGGTCAGCACCACCTTGCGTTATGGGTTCCTGATCCTGCTTAAGTACCCAGAGGTGGAAGGTAATTGAGATGGGGAACAGAGAGGGCAAAAGCCACCAGCTGGCAAGCATGCACTGGTTGGAGGACAAGCAGTTCAAGGCCAACTCCTTGCTCCAAGTGGCAATTCAGGAATTTGTAAGGTTTCTATCACCCTTCCTCCAGGGGCTCAAGCACTTCCCCTCCGTTGTCTCCCACAACAATAGCTCCGAGGAGTAGGTGGAACTGAGAGAGATTGGACAAAGTCTCCAAGGGAACGTCTCCAGCCGAGGGAGGATTTCAACCTGGCTCTCCCTAGTCCTAATACATTGCGCCTTGATCACTACTCCACGTTAAGAAGTCCCCCCAAAGAGCTGTCCACTCAGCTTACCTCCCTCCCTCCCTCCCTCCTCCTCTCTCCATGAGAAAGTCCTTCTTGAGCAGCTCTTACCACTAGTTTTTCCTAACAATCCACCTTGGTGAAATTCAAACCAGTTCTTTGGCCTTCTGAATGTTGTGGTGGCATTTCTGCCTCTTCGCAAAGCTCCTAGTGTCCCCAGCCCAGAGCTGAGAGGACAGAAAGGGACCTTCTCTGGCTCCTAGGCACATCCAAAGGCCTCTTTCTGATCTCTCCCCAGAGAAGATCCACGAGGAGATTGACCGCATCATCGGTCGGAATCGGATTCCCAGCATGGAGGACCGGCTGCAGATGCCTTACACGGAAGCTGTGATTCATGAGACACAGAGATTTGTGGACATGCTTCCCCTGGCGGTGCCACGTCGTGTCACTCAAGATGTCCAGTTACGAGGGTACACAATTCCCAAGGTACTGGGGGCGGGGGATATCTCTGTTCCCACCCTTCAGCTATAACTCCAATGCAGGCCACAACGGTAGCTGTCCTCCACATGTGTTGGATCATAGCTCCCATCATCCTCAGTCAGGCTAATAAGAGCTTGCTTTATTTCTTGCCCTCAGGGAACAGAGGTATTCCCCATGCTGGGAACGGTGATGAGAGACCCCAAACATTTTGCAACACCTGAGAGGTTTCACCCCCAACACTTCCTGGATGAGAAAGGGCAGTTCAAGAAGAACAAGGCCTTCATGCCCTTCTGCACTGGTGAGCCCCCTCCCCCCTCCCCCTCCCCCATCGCTCAAGCCAGGCACTCCCAGGGGATGGGCCAGTGTGCTGTGGCACCTCTATGAACGCGGGTTGCTTTCTGGACCAAATCCCCCAGCTAAAAGAGATCCAGCACATCAATCGGAGCAGAAGGCAGGGCAGGGCTCCTGGAGGCACAGGGGCTTTGCATTTCGGCATTTTGGCCAAAGGTTAGCTTTTCCTTTCACTGAAGGGGAAAACAGATTACACATACAAAGAGTAGACCTATTACCTGTCTTTAATTCATTTTCATGACGTGTAAATGAAAGGAAATTAAATTCAGTTTTCACCTATCCCAGTCACTCTGTTCATCCAGGCCCAACCACATTCTGGCGGGTCACCTCTGCCATCCCTCTCAAAGGCCGAATGTGGCCACGGAGGCCCCAGAAAGTCACCCCTCCTCTGTGTGCAGAGGGCTTATCCAGAAGCACCGTCATGGCCCATTCCACTCTGCCACAGTCATAGGCTTGATCCGCAAAATTCACATTGGGAAGAGACACTGAGGCCCCGGCCAGGGACACCCCAAGTCCTCCATCGCACCCCAAAAGGACGGAGAGGGTCGGGTCCCCCTTGTGTAGACAGCCATGGGTATTCTCCTGCCCACTGGCCTCTCTGCTCTTGCATTTTGCAGGAAAGCGCTACTGCTTTGGCGAACAACTGGCCCGCGCTGAGCTCTTCCTCTTCATCACCAGCATCCTGCAGAATTTCTGCTTCAAATCATCTGTGCCCCCTGAAGACATCGACATCTCCCCCCTGTTAGTGGGGTTTGCCACCATCCCACGGATCTACGAGATCTCTGTCATCCCCCGCTGAGGGAGGGGCCCTCTTGAAAGCCTGCAAGGGTTTCTTTCCAGATCACCCACCGCCCTGCCAAATTCCTTGCTGGGGAGCTTCTGGGTGCAGGACCCCCACCCTCTAAACAATGGCTCCCTTGCTGACAGCAGCACCTGCCTCTCCATCTCCAGAGAGCCGGGCACCTCCGGGCACCCTGTCCCTGCATTCTTTCCACCCTGCCTCACGGCTCCTGCTGCTTCCCACCCCCCATCCATCCCAGCCCTCCCCTCCAGCATCTTGAGGCAGGCGTGCTTCAGACAGGTCCCTGCGCCCCAGCCTCCCCCGTTCTCACCATCCCTGGGGGCACTCTGCATCTCTTCCAAACAGCTAGAAACGTTCCCCTCCGTAGCCAGGACTAGAAGATGGGGCTAAGCCCATGACAGGCTCTGAGATGAGAACAAGTCCCATGGCGCACACAGGGCCTCCGCCAGGCCGGGCTGTCCAGAGGGGGGGACAGAGTGCAATCAAATGCATTTGAAGGACAGCGGTCTGAGCAGGCTGATCTCTGGGACAGGCCGAAGGGCCGGCAGGTAGTCTAGTTTAATCAGGTCTCTCTCCTTTGGAAAGGGCCGACTCAGGCGGGCGTGTATCTTGTTCAGCTTGTCAAATCTCTTCCGTATATTGAGCTGCTGTCTATAAGAATAAACGTGTTTTGCAAACCTAAAATGGGAGCTGGGGCAAAGTTAAATGACTCCCTGCAAACAGGTGGAATTTTGATTGATGGTGGTTTAAGGTGGTCCAGAGCAAGAGCCGGCCCTTCCCTCCCCCTCCGTTCCTGGCCTCGCAGTGCAGTCTCAGCAGCAGTAGAGCAGAAGTCCAGATCCTGCAGCCCTGGGTTCCACCCAGAAGTCCTCTGGGGTGCCCCCAAAACGCCTGGCCCAGGGGATCCTCCCACTTCGCCCTTCTAGTGGAAGTTGGGATCCCCGGTGGGTCATTCGCCACAACCACAAAGGGGTGGGAGTGGGAAATTCTCTTGTATTTCCAGTCCTGCTGGGATGCTGCCTGGTGCCTCCATCGCTCAGACATATACCTTTTCTGCCCTGCCCCTGCGCCCCCCCCGCCCCTGTCCTTCAGATGCCTCACCGAGGCCTCCACCTGGACAGCAGCAAATGACCGACAAAGAGATTTGGCATAGGTGCCTTTGAAAGAAAGAGGGGGCGTACAGAGTCTAGCTATGCGTAACGCGGGGGATCCCCCTTACGTGTGATTTGATGTACGGGTCATCCAGAAATAGTTACCCTAATTACTGTGACTGGCCGGGTGTATCACCAGGGCATGCAATTGTGCCTGCTGCTTGGATCCACACTGGCCGTGATATCGTAGACCCTGATGTGGGAAAAGGGTTAGCCTTTAAGAAGCCTTTCCCGGTTCCCTGGGAAAAGAGCTGGCTGGAATTCCTTTGCAACGTGCATCTTGTTGCTCTGCGGCCTTCTTGGCCTCAGGCTTGCTTTGATCAGAACATCACACTGCTTTGAACCGCCAGAGTCTTTGGCAGGTTTCCCTGCAGGCGGTAATTAAATGCACACTCCATGTTTTGGCCCCAACAACTCCCCCCACCATTCCCCCCCACCTCCATTTGCTGGGGTCTTGCCTACTGAGCTTTTGCTGGATGGGGTCGGACATTCAGGAAGGGGCAGGTCGAGGCCGGCGGATCCATGGGAGAAGCTATTACCTTCCTGAGCCAGGGATAGTCTTCTTTGGGTCGACGGTCAGCAGATCTCTCATGAAGCGGCTGAGTGGCACATTTGATGCCCCTGTGCGGAAAGGCCCTCAAGCAACCAGGCAGCAGGAGGGGCCCCGCTCCCAGGGGCCCCGGGGCCACTGAAGAGCCACCACAGCAAGCTGTGCCTGCCGGGAGGGGAGGGGCCCAGGCCCTGGCGAGGAGATGGGCTGCCCTTCCCCGGAAAGAGGTGGTTCCGCCCGCAGGGAGCCAGTGTGCGTTGGCAGAAGAACCCGTGTTCTGCCCATCTCCCGCAGCCTCGGGGGGTGGGCAGAGCGGATCTCCCTTTCCTTCCTCTCACAGGAAGGTCTCCTGGCACGCGAGGCACCTTCTGTCCCCACCCTCCAAGAGCCAGTGTTGCACCCCAGCCCCCACCAGCCTCTGGCCCTTTGCGATCCCCGTCCACATTTCCCCCTGGGCTTTGCCTTAGGGGACCCTCTGCCAGGCCCACCAGCTCAAAGTGTCCCCACTATTACTTTGCGTGGCCCCAAATGGCAAACTTACAGGCCCTTTCCTTAAAGGTGGCACAGTGGCCAAAGGTCAGAGGGCTTGGCTCCCAAACCCAGACCCACTGGCTGCCACGGGCAACGCCTTTGTGCTGCCTGTCCGGTTTTAGCCCCTGAGGCACCAAGGAGGGCAGAGGTGCTAAAGCCAAGGAGCATTGTGGGTGAACCTCTGAAAGTGAAAGGGCCAAACTTCCCGCCCAAGGTCTCAGCTCCTTTGCAGGGATCGTCCGCTCCCTTCCCGGGGGGGGGGGGCGGAGGAGCAAAGCAAAAACAGAGAAATCGGCAGGAAATCCGTATCAAAATTAGCCAGTTTTATTCCAAGCACTTTTCTTCTCGTCTGCAGGCTGCGGAAAGAGTCCCCGTAAACGTACGGAGTGACTCTCCCGCCTCTTTGGAAAGGACACTGCTCTCCGCGCTGCAACCGCGGCCCCTGAGCGCCAGTGCCGGTTGCCAGAGCAGCATATCCCAGATTTTAAGCCCTGGGCGATGGTGGGGTGGGGGGTGCTGCCACACCTCGTGCCCTCAATGGAGCTGACATGTAGCATCAGGCGCTTGTCCCAAGACTTCGCTGCCAATCAATGGCACCCTGAAGGGAACCGGAGCCGCCCCCTCTCAAAGCATCCACAGAGGGTGCGGTGGAGGCTGAGCGTGGCAGGTCAAGCAGACCATCAAGCTTGGCGTGGCAGCACCAAGAGCTGATATCTCCTGGGCACCCGGCTGACACCACTGGCGTCCGGCACAACGCTGACCTCACCCAGGGGCACTGGCGATGCGAGACTGAAGGCCTGGAGGACAGTGGTCAAGAAGAGGAACAGCTCCATGCGGGCCAGTCCCTCGCCCAAGCACAGGCGCTTCCCTGCAAAGAGGGGGCGAAAGGGGCTCAGCCTGGTGGAGGCCTGGGGCAGCGGAGGAGGCCTGAGCCCCACAGAGGCTCTTTCTCGCCCACCTGTCTGGGGCTGGCCGCTTTCCAAGGACCTGAGGCCCAGCTGGGAGGGAAGGGGACGAAGCAAGCGGCACAGGGCAGGGCAGGGCCGGGCAGGGAGGGAGTCCCCAGCCAAGTGGGGGGGGGGTCTGGAAGGGGCAGGAGGACAGTTTCCACAGAGCCAGGAAAAGCCCCCTTTGGACCTTAAGCAGCATCTAGAGTGGCCGGATAGTGGCTCACTGGACCCGGCGGGGGCTGCGCCTCAGACTATTAGAGGCTGGGCTGCTGTGCCAAGGACCAGGCAACCCAGCCTTCTCACAGCCAGTCCCACGGATCAGGAGGCCAGCTGGGCGCAGAAGAAGGGAGGCGGTCGGGTGAAAGAGAAGCGACTGCTGCTGCGGAGACCCTGCCCTCCTCCGTGGCTTCCTCACCCAGAGAAAGTCGAGGAAGCCCCCACCCTGGCCCAGCCCCCAGGACACACCTGCTGAGAAAGGCATGAAGGCGTCTGCCCTCTTGAAACGGCCATGTCTGTCCAGGAATCTCCCAGGGTCAAACTGCTCAGGGCTGGCGTGATGCTCAGTGTCATAGTGCACCGTGCTGAGCAAAGTGTAGATGTAAGTCCCCTGGCAGGAACATCCAAGCAGAAGAATGGGAGAGAAAATTGGAGACAGAGGCAGAAGGAGAGGCCAGAATGCCTTGCATTGCCACACTGAGGGAAGCCAGGATGGAGGGACCTTTCAGAAGCAGTGTTCAGGGCTTGAGAAACCAAAAGAGGTGCCCGCCAGGGTCCCCTAAGAGGTGCCTGCTTGGGCACAACTCTAGCCCACAGGATCTTCCCCAGAAGCCTTTCTCTGCCCAGGAGCTGATCATGATGGGCAAGATTCAGGAGAAATTCAGGCAGTTTCCCCTCTTACCCAAGGCCGGCTGACTCCTGAGAATACGTAACTGGCAGGGTTCAGGCCAGGGCGGTGGGTGCTGATCTGGCAGGAAATGAACCCACCCGCTGCCCAAAAATGAATGCCAGAGGCTGGATTCACACCACAGACTTAGCCCAGCCAATGAGAGTCTGATGGCTGCAATGGCCATTTGATCAGGGCTGGGATTCGTTGTGGCTTAACGTGAAGCACAGCCTGGAATGCTTCAGCGGAATGGAGCGTGTGGGCAAACTCAGGCGAAGGCTCTGGCCAGTTCTGACTGCTGCATCCTCGGGGGGGGGGGGGTGTCCCGCCCCAGGAGTCTCACCTTTGGGATGACGTACCCCCTGAAGTGGGTGTCTCGCGTGACCGCATGGGGGAGGCTCATCGGCAGAATGTCACTGAACCTCTGGATCTCGTGCAGGACCGCCTCCATGTAGGGCATCCTCCTCCGGTCCTCAGCCGAAGGCGGGCGGCCTGGCCCGATCACCCGGTCAATTTCCTCATGAAGCTTTTCTAGGGACGGGACCCAGGGGGCTCAGGCATCCCCTCAGAGCCAGGGGAGCCCCACCCGCTTCCCCGAATCTGCGCTCATTGGTTTGGGCTGCCAGGGCTGCGGTGCATTCTTGTGAAACCCACTGAAGGCAAAGCGTATTTGCCATAAAACGTGCTTGCAGGGGCATGTAAGGGTCCACTCCACCAGACAGGTGGGAGCGAATAGCATTTTATGGTCCAGGAGCCACAGAGGCAGGAGCAGGGAAGTCAGAATTGGAATATGATTTGCTCCATGTACAAAGGCCAAGAAACTGAAATTAATGAAAAGCATTTAAAATGATTATTCCCAGATAATTACTTGTTTCATTTCTATCCTATTAAAGACACAGTGTGGTGGTAACTTTCAGAGATCTGTGCGGGCCACAAGCAGGGCCTTAGAATGTGCACCCGTGCCCTGCAGGGAAAGGACCACCAAGTGCCATGAGCTGATGCCCAAATGTTGTTGTGGACCTCCCACCTTCTCAGACTGGAAGGTCCCACCATGCCACGTGGACAACTGAGAAAGAAGGGCCCCCAAGTCTGCCTACTGCCCTCCCCACTTGTCAGCCCATCTCCACAGGAGGCCTCTCGTAGCTCTTGGGGACCCCTTCCTCCCTTACCTTGCACCTGCGGGTACTTCATCAGGATGAGGAAACCATATCTCAAGGTAGTGCTGATTGTTTCTGTCCCAGCAAAGAACAAATTGAATGTGGCCATGACCAAATTCTCCATACAGAATTCAGAATCTGGGTTGTGCTTTTCCTGGCCAGGGAGGTTGAAAAAAAACCCATATTTGGTTTTAATAGCTGGTAGGTGCCAATCTTTAACATTTTGCTGGCACAGATGAAATAAAACCTTACTTCTGGCCTTACTGCAGACCAAGAAGATCTAGCAGCTGCAGAATCAAGATTGGCAAGTGTCAACTTCTTAGTTATTACTTAGTGCCTTCCATCCTTGGAGCAGGATGTGGTATTTGTGCCTTGTGCCTACTCCAGCTTCCAGCATGATGGTCAGCATTCTAGGGTCCAGTTAGCAAAATGGTGATTAGCCACATGACCAGCTGCTTCCCAGGTGGCTTCCCTGGGATCAGAACCAAGGCCCTCTGGAGGTGGAAGCTCATCTTTAGAATATGACCTGTTCAGTCCACCTTCCCTTTTAAGCTCTCAGGCTCTAGAGACACAGAAGTTATATGATGTCATGTGCTCATTTTACAAGGTCCTGGTTTAGAAAGGTCAATGCCATTCTAAAGAGATCCTCTAAAGCAGTGTGTCTCAACCTTGGCCACTTTAAGATGGGTGGACTTCTACTCCCAGAGTTCCCCAGCCAGCATGTGCAGACTTCCACTCCCAGAATTCCCAAGCCAGCATGTGCGGACTTCCACTCCCAGAATTCCCAAGCCAGCATGTGTGGACTGCCACTCCCAGAATTCTGGGAGTGGAAGTCCATCCTTCTTAAAGTTGCCAAGATTGAGACATACTGATCTAAGGTGTCATTGTCCAGGAGTTCAGTTCCCAGTGGAGGCTTGAACCCCCTCATGAAATCAGTGACTATTTCCATGTGATGAGTTCCAGGAGGATGAAACTGTTTCCTGGTGGTCACTAGAAGGGGACGTGTAGCACCCAGATAACACCCCAATAAGCATATCAAGTTTTACTCCCCCAGTCTTGCCGTTTGCCGTATAATCCAGTTTGAATCGGACCATTTTGGAGCTGGGAGGTTCTCCCTAAGACGGTCTGGTGCAGGAACATGGGCTGAAGTCAGCCGTGGTTGCGGTCCTGGGCAAGTCCCCTTAAGCTGAACAGGGGCAGTGCACAGGTACAGGCTGGCCTCTTTTTTCATTAGTTCACTAACCAATTCATTAATTAGCTGAGCTCTGAGTTGAAAGGCAATTGTAGAAATAGTGCCTGCCTCAATCTTGCTCCGAACTCCTGGCACTGGTGCCCTGCCTGGACCCTCAAGACCTGGCAGACGGGCAACTTACAGACAGACAGGCAGACAGCCTTAACTGTGTTTGATGGCCCAAGAAGAAAGGGGGAAATGACGGCTTCTCCATCCCCCCTGCTTGAGGGAAGAAAGCCAGTGGGCTCTCGGGCCAACAGAAAGGCGACAGCTGTTCCTCAAAGACACACAGCCAAACTCCTTTGCCTGGAAGTTGAACTGCAGTTAAGCCCCTCCAACCCCTCTCGCCACTGAAGCACGAAGGAAAGTCCTTGTTAAGTAGCATTACCTCCTCCATCTTTGCCAAGAAACAATCAATGTAATTCTGGGGGGCACAAGGATCCAGCAAGGCCTGCTGCATCTGGATCCTCTCCTTTATGAAGCTGATGATGCGCTGAGAGCATTTGTTGCCTGCGTGATGTGCTCCAGGGATCTTTTCCATGATCTCCGGGAAGATGTTGTAGAGCTACATGTTGGGTAGGGAGCAAGGGGTTAAACAATAATGTTACTAGTCTTTCTTGACCATAGCTTTTGACTGCACTTAACTTGGTTAATGAATTAACCTATCTGGGCAGTTTGCACAATACATGCATGTATTAATTGACAAAACAGGTTGGGCTTGCACAAAAATCTTGCTCTATTTTGTGAATATTGCTCCACTTTGTTGTTGGACTTTGCTCCACTTTGTTTATGAATGTTATTAAATATTCACAGGAAAGAAAGGAAGCCAGGATTCCAACTGGCTAGATCAACCAGCCCCAAAGAAACTAACATTCTCAAGTTCTTCACAAAGGAACCCAAGAGATCAGATGCATCCAATTCTACCCGGACATCTTTCTCAGCACAGCCTGGAACGAAATCAAGAGCTGGTGTACTCCTTTGCCTTCTTTCTCCCCTCCATCATCCCACATGGGACACACATGGAGAGGTGTCAACCAATGTTAGGAGAACTTTCACCTTCTTCTCACCCATGGCCTGAAGCTGTGGGAAGGTCTTTTTTCCCCCATCCAGAGTAGCAAATTTGATTATAGACCTTTAAGTATTTTGGAGAGAAAATGCTGAAACCAGGCACTCAGCAGAAAATGGCCATGTCTATCCCTTACTTAGAGAGCCAGTTTGGTGTAGTGGTGAAGGCACCAGGCTAGAAACTGGGAGACCGTGAGTTCTAGTCCCACTTTGGGCACGAAGCCAGCTGGGTGACCTTGGGCCAGTCACTCCCACTCAGCCCTAGGAAGAAGGAGGCAAGGGCAAACCACTCTGGAAAAACCTTGCCAAGAAAGCTGCAGGGACTTGTCCAGGCAATCTCTGAGAATCAGACACGATAGAACGGATTAAAAAAAACAACCCTTAGCTAATGGTTTGAGTAGTGAAAAGGCAGCAAAACTGAAGAAATATTTCTGCTTGTCCTTACAGCTGCTTCGGCTGAGCTTGCAATGCGGAATCGCTCTGTTATCAGCTTGTTCAGCGTGAGGAATTTTTCATTGTTGTAGTTAAACCGATTCCCAAACACAATGGAGCAGATAATGTTGGAGACAGCTCGACTGAGAAGGAAGGTGGGGTCAAAGGGTGATCCTGAGAGAAAGAGAGGAGGTATTGAACTTGCTGAGCATTGAACATCCCCTTCTTCTCTCTCTCTGTGCAGAGCTTCAGATTCTTCTCTTCTGTTCCACCTCATCTGCCCAACCACCACCACCACCACCACAACAATAAAAATGTTTCTGAATGGTGAATTGAAGGTCCAAACACTTCCCTTGCAGAAAAGACAAATAATTACAGGGATGTGATAAAATTACGCAGAGAAGAGGGACAGCACCAGAGCCCAAGCGCACGCATAGCAGTTGAGTGGCAGACAATTCTGGGCCGAGAAGAGGAAAGAGTTGCGCAGCACATCACGGTCCGTGGCATGAGCCATCCACTTGGACAACTTTAAAGTGGAATGGCAAATTCATGCAGGAGGAAGGTAAGAAAGGCTACAAACCATGATTTTCTCTGGGATCAGAGGCAGTCTCTATCAGTTGCTGGGGAGGCTGCCCACAGGATCCCAGGGCATCTAGCTGGCCACTGTAGAAAACCCAATGTTCCTCTCTTGGGCTTCTACCAAGCTCCTACTCTACCCTCCTGACCAAAGGGAGTTAGAAGGGAGAGACAGGCCTTACTTGGTTGGAAAAGTAACCTGCAAGTCTAGTGACTCCCCTTGTGTAAGGCTTAGGGTAAGCAGCTCCCGAGCACAGGCTGCTGAATCTACCTTCCGTCTTTTGGAGCTCCTCCACCAGGCACTGGGCCTCCTCTTGGATCCGCTCCTCAATGGATCTCTTCCCCATCCCAAAGTTCCTCAAGGTGGTGAGGGAGAAGCGACGGAGCTGCTGCCAGCGCTCCCCATTGGCAAACACAATCCCTGCCCAAGAGACCAGGAGGACAGGCAGTTTCTCCAAGGGCTCACTCATCAAGGGGAAACCCCTGCAAATGCTGCTGCCCCAGATGCAATTTAAGTACAGAAGTGCAGGTTCAGGCTCATCTTCTACCAAGATCATCACTCACCATGCTGGTTGAAGTCCTTGGAGAAGGCTGGCAGCTGCCCCCGCCCGCTGAACTCCTCTGCCTGATCTGTCAGGGCCTCCTTCACTGCTTGGTAGCCACACAAGACCACAACCCTCTGGAGTCCCAGGAACACCGTGAACACTGGGCCGTACACCTCGCTCATCTGTCAAGAAAAAGCATGAGTGCTATAGAGCCCCCACCCCAGATTCAGCATTGCAGAGGAGCCGTTAGCAGCCAGAGAAGCACTGTTAATGAAGGCGGTAAAATGCCTTCAGAGTCCCTCCCAGCCCAAACCTCGGGCAGGCTGCCTGGATCTGGCCAGAAAGGTGCCAGCTTGCATCCCCCCAGCAGAAAGACATCCAAAAAGCAAAGGGATGCCCAACTCAGATTTCTACTTTTCACAAAAATCAGAATCAAGTACTGAACATTTAGAAATGCAAATATTCTAATCTGAATTTCAAATTACACATACAAGCAGAATTTTTTTTTAACAAAATCTTGCATCAGTCCTACAGAAAATCCTGGGTTCTTGCAGTAACAGTCGGGGTTCAAGGCTCCTCTAAGCTAGAAGGTGGTCTAGTCGCTTTGAGCTAATAGCAATGTGCGAACACTGTGATGGATGAAGCTTAGTGTAACGTGTGATCCCAGCCACAGGTGTAACTTGTCCAGTTTAAATTCCTGCAGAGAGACCATTGTGGCTAGAAGTCACCAGCTGGGTAGAAGAAACGTTTCTGGCCCACAGAGACATTCCAGTTCAGAGTTATTACCCCTGGCTCCCCCATCCCTGCTGGCAGGAAGGAGCTCCATCCTCTCCAGCAGGATACACAACCTGCTTTGGCACCCAATGCCACCCCAGGACTGAGCTTCAGGGCCTAATCTTAAGGTGCTGACAGCTGAGGGGAACTGAGCCAAGCTGGAGGAGGATGCCAGAAGAAATGGGACGTGGGAAAGGAGGAGAGGGTTCAGCCCCTTTGGATGCCAGCTCCGTGTTTTCTGGCTCTTCTTTTTCCTTCTGTCTCCTGACAGGCTGTCTCCTGACACCTTTTTCAAGAGGCAGAAGAACCAACTTGCTTAGGCGTCTCCTCTGCTGTTACAGTGAGGGGAGGGAGGTGTTTCCATAACCAGTGAGACTGAAGGTGATGCTGCCAGTGAAAAATGCTGCCCAGAGAAAGTAGCTATTGATGGCCATCATCACATCAGAGGAGCCGGATGCTTCCCAGGAGGAACAGCAGCTCTGTGCAGTCGGCAGGTGACCCAGCACTTTCCCTCTGGGGCCTTTATTGTCATTAACTCTGTGCGTGCGCGCGTGCGCACACACACACACACACACCACTCCAAGCATGGCTTTAGTTGAGTGGATCTCAAGCCATCAAACAGCCCCACAAAGTTCCTTTGCATCAGGGAGGTTGGCTTTGCTGATGCCCACCCACCCCTCCCCCTCCCCCGGCCTCCTGAAGCCCTGCCCTGCTGGCTGAGATCAGTTCCCTCCACGTGGCTGGAGAGAAAGCCGAGCCCCGCTGAGCCCAGTTCCTGCTCACATTTGTGGCCCAAGATGTGGTTGCTGGATTGCCCATGGTCTTTGGGGGGCCGGGGGGAAGCCTCTCCCTGCATGGCAGCTGTTTCCATCCCTTAGCTTGAAGGGCAACAATTCTAATGGGGCTCAAGCAGGAAGGCTTAGCAAGACTCTTCACCCTTCATTCAATCTGCTTTTTTTCTCAACCTGTTGGGGACCTCGCTGGGATTCAGAATAAAGAATGGGGAGATCAGCAGACTCTCTGGTGCTCATGATATTCTTGCAATTCTCTTTTATCCTGGAATAAGTCATAATGATTTCTTCTGCTGCTGCTCTACTTGGCCCTCTGTTTCCATCCACTCTCAACGTTTCTTGATCCACAGTTGTGGCCAAAAGTATTGGTACCTCTCCACTTCTTCCCAAAGAATCCCAGTTTGCTGTGAAGTAAGTTAAAACTGACACAAGAAAATGGCATGAACATAATTATTGGTAGCCCTTAGAAGTTGAAAGACATGACTGGACTTTGGTGATCTCTCAAGCAGACTGTTTCCTTTCATGAGTACCACAGGCATCTTCAATCCCGTAATCAGTCACTCAGCCTCATGGACAAATGTACCCCCCCGGGCATTCTGTGCATTATGTTCCGTGCACCATGAACATGGGCAAGAGAAGGAAAGGCAGAGAGCTGTCTGAGGAGGAAGGAAGAAGGTAACAGCCAAGCATGGTAAAGGCAAAGTCTAAAAACCAACTCCAAAGAGCTTCATGTTCCTGTGACCACAGTTGCTGCTATTGCCAAGAAGTTTAAGGTCCATGGGACTCTAGCCAACCTCCCTGGATGTGGCCACAAGAGGAAACCTCAGCCCGGATCGAACAGAAGGTTAGTTCGAATGATGAAGAAAGAACCAAGGAAAACTTCAAAAGAGATCCTGGCTGGCCTCCAAGATCAAGGAGCAACACTATCAAGTCACAGCATCTGTTGCTGTCTGACTGAAAGCGGCCTCCATGGCGGAAGACCCAGGAAGACCCCACTTCTGAAAGCCAGACACAAAAAAGCCGACCAGAGTTTGCTAATATGCATGTGGACAAGCCACAGTCCTGCTAGGAGAATGTCCTTTGGACAGATGAAACAAAAATAAGGCTTTTTGGTAAGTCAGAGCAGCTCTATGTTCCCAGAAGAAAAGAGCAACGCTTTTAAAGAAAAGAACACCGTCCCTACAGTGAAACAAGGAGGAGGTGCCGTAATATGTGGGGATGCTGGCTGCCTTGGGTGCCTTGAATCTGTGGCAAGCACAATGACATCAGAAGATGATCAAGGCATTCTGGAGTGAAGCATAATGCTGTGTTGGAAAGCTCTGTCTCTGTCTCAGGCCGTGGGTCCCCCAGCAGGATTATTTGTTTGTTTGTTTGTTTGTCATATTTTTATTACTGCCCATCTCCCCCACTGAGGGGACCCTGGGCGGTTCACAATAAAACAGTATAAAATACAATAAAATCAGAATAATATCAATAAATATACATATAAAATATAATAAAATCAAAGTGATGGCAGATCTAATTCCACTCAAAGGGGACCAGATAATGACAGAAAACATGCATCTGAGAGAACCCAAGAATGGTTGGAAAGCAAACGGACTGTTTGGAAGTGGTCTGCTCCGAGTCCTGATCTGAATTCCACAGAACAGCTCTGGAAAGAGCTGAAACTCACAGTTGGGTGGAGGAACCCGCCCATCCTAAGACAACTGGAGCAGTTTGCTCAAGAAGAGCGGGACAGGTCACCTGCTGAGAAGTGCAGGAGTCTTATTCAGAGCTACAGAAAGTTCTTGATTGCAGCTATTGCCTCAAAGGGGTGTGCTATGAAATATTAGGACAGAGTGCCAATAATTATGTCCTTGCCATTTTCATTTCTTGTACTATTTACGACAATATGTTGAGTCACTCATCAAAAGCAAAGTGTCCGCTCTGTAGACCACGGAGTGAAGAACAATGGATGCCATTTGCTTGTATCAGTTTCAACATTTCAATGGCAAACTGGGATTCTATGGGGAAAAGTGAAGGGGTACCAATAGTTCTGGCCACGTCTGTATAGCCACCCCCACCAGCTGCCACCAGGACCTCAATGCCTCCTTCCTCCACGCATGTGACGCGCACAGACTTCCCTGATCCTGAGTCTCCTCATCTCCATGCTGCGAGGACTCTGCCCAAGCACCATCAACTAGACCAGGCCCTTGTGCTGTCTTCCTCTCTCTGTCTCAGAAAAGGGAGGTGCCGCGACCTTGGGTGGTTTGGCTATTCCTCTACTTCTGCCCCACTTAAAATCAGCTACCCTTCTACTTAGCGAAGGGCAGCGCATAAATGCGCCGTGTGCACACTACATCTAATCCAAGGTCAGCCGTTCCAACCTTGCCCAGGAAAGCTCGCCTGTGGGTTTGCATCCAGACAAGAAGCCCACTGGCCCTGAGGGAAGAAAAGCTGACGAGGGGCGAGATTCAGGACTCACCTTCATCAGGGACTTGACCATATTCTTTCGGTCCAGCTGGAGAAAGTTCCCGAGGATGGGGAGCGGGGTGGGCCCAGGGGGCAGGGGGCCGTTGACTCCCTTCTTCCTCCATGTCAACGTGAGGTAGACACAGCAGATGCAGAGCAACAACAGCAGCAGTGGGGGTGAAAGAGGAGCCAGCTCCATGCAGAACTGTTGGAGAGCCTGGGAATCTGAAGAAAAACACACCATCTTTGACCATTGGCAGCCATTGGCAAATAAAAATGGAGAAAGGGCGGAGGAGCTTACATTTAGTGACAGCAGATTCAACAATAAAATCTCTACTCTGCAGGCCCTCTATGGCGGCCTCGGCCACAGCAGCTCACCTGAGGGCTGGGTCAGGTTCATGGACAGTAGGGGTGCTACGAAAGAAGGGGCTATTAAAGATCTACTTTCCACATCAGTTATCCTTTAATGAGACTCGCTCTGCCCATCTGGATTTTGGCAGCCAAGGGGGGTGGGGGGAGTAGCCTCATCTGGCACATTTGCAAGGAGAAAGGTGATTCACTCACTGAGGTCACAGTGGTCATTGGCTACAACAAAATTGATTTTTGAGTTCAGTGCTGGCGTAAGCTGCCCAGAGTCACTTGTTGAGATGGGAGGCTATAGAAATTAATTAAATGAACAAAACAAAACAAAACAAATTCTGCCAAGAGCAAAAGATTAGAGAGACTCCTTAAGATGAATAAAGAGATTTTATTTTTTTAAAAAGGAACTACAACCTAGAGGCTGAATTCGTACAACAGGCTAAATCCTGAACTGAGATTAACAAAACAAAACTGCCAAGCTCACATTACTGGCTAAGTCCAAACAAATAAACTGCATTTTCACTTAAGGTGATGGCCTGGTCACACAACCAGCTAATCAGCTGCTAGATTCCACAACCCATGGATCCACAAACTACCAAATGCCATTGCAGCCAAGTCTGTGACTTGTTCCAATCGTTTCCCACTTGGAAAAAGACTGGGAGTGTCATGTTCGCCGTTTCAATGTCTTTGATACATCGTAACGTTTCGCATGTCATTAGCTGGATGCGTGTTTCATCTTTCACGGGAGGATGAGAGGGGTTTATCTCTTGGCTGTGCTTTTGGAATGTATTTGGGTTATCTCTTGTGTTCAAGGTTACTTTCCCAGGCTAGCAGTTCTGATGGTTGCCAGCACCTGGGACAGGCGGTGCTGCTGGTATGTTTGCACCGAGGGGTTTAAGTTTGTATTTGGCGCGCTTTTGTTCATTCTCAGCTTTCTCTGTATTTGTCCTAAGTTCCCTAATAAATCAGATTTCATTTAGCAACCTCTTGTGAGTCTGAGTATTTGGGCTGGGCAATCATTACATAAAGCTGAGAATCTTAAGATCCAAACTCCGCTGGCCCCTTTCCAGGAGAAGGCAAGTTTGTCCAACCCTGTGAGGGAGAGCGCCAGCGATGACAGAACCTGATATCGTACTGATGGAAAGTGGGGAGTCGAGTGAAGGGGAACCGGACTCGACCGTGATGCGCCCCGACAGACCTCCCCAACTGGGGGAGCTCTCAGCGATCCTGGAAGAGGCGAGTTCTGGGTCGGAGGGCGAAGCCGGAGGCATGAAAACTGCACCGGAAACTACCGTGACCACCCCGGGTGAGCTGGTCACCTGGGATGAAACCCGAGGGGATGTCTCGGTCGTGGGGGGCCCATCCTGGAGACAGAGGTACCCGCTGTCCCCTACAGTGATCCAGGTGCAGCCGAAGGAGGGTTCTCCCACTCCAGACCGTATTCGGGTCTTAGAGTCGAAAATGGACTCGTTAGAAACGATCCTGAAACAGATGAGTCTGGACCTGAGTTCATTGAAAGAAACACGGGAAGGGTCAAGCCAACGGCATTCGACCCCTTCGTCCCATGGGCAGTCCCCAGAGCGGAGAAGGGCGGCACGTCCACGGGAGGGGGAACAGGCTGTCCGAGTGGAATTAGCGTCGCCGCCTGTATGGTCGCCACCAGCTCCTGAGCTGCGGCCGGCCAGGGAAGTGGAACCCACCGAGCCCTCGGTGGCGGGGCGCAGCCCGTCGGCGGGTGGGCTGAGAGACTTCCCTGTCAAGTTCGATGGGGATCCAACAAAACTCTCATTTTTCCTGACTAATGCTAAGGCATACATGGAGGAATGGGGATCGCTTTTTCGATTGGAAAAAGCTAAGATCATCACCATTGCTACCAAACTGAAAGGGAGGGGAGCAGACTGGTATGTCCAGATGTGCCAGTCGGAAGCGCCCAAACTGGAGAAATTCAATGAGTTCCTTTGGGCTCTAAGGCAGCACTTTGAGGATCCCTTGGCGAAAGAGAGGGCGAAGCGTGCCTTGAAGGAACTCAAGCAGGGATCGAGATCCGTGGCAGATTACGCACTGGAGTTTAAGGCGCTGTCCGGAAAGGTGGATGACTGGTCCCAAGCCACCATCATCGAGCTGTTTAAGGATGGCCTAAATACAGAGGTGCTGCGCTGGTCCTTGGGGCGGGATGACCCGTATACTTTGTACGAGTGGATCCAGCTCGCAGGACGGGCTGAACACGCCCATGAGGTGTTCGCTCAGCGGAGGACAGCGAAATCGGGGCGAGAGCTGAAACCCAGTTGCCTGCCAAGCACCAGGGGACGACCCGGGCAAAGATCCTGGGAAGAGGAGCGAGAGAAGCGGTATGCGAAGGGACAGTGTCTGCGATGTGGTAAGGAGGGACATCGAGTGGCGGCGTGCCCGAAGGCGAAGGGTGAAGAACGACCGGGGAAGCCGACGGCGAAGTCCCCTTCCCTGCCGAGGAAACAGAAAGCCGCGGTGGCCGAAAGTGAGGGAGACAGGGTGCCGTTCTACGAAGACGAGGGGGAGACAGAACTAATGCAGCCGGCGGGAAACGGCAGCCACCTGCTTTAAAGGGCGCCGCAGGGCAGGTGGTGGAAGAAGGGCGCGAGCCTACCTCGGTGAGTGGCAGTTACCGTATTCTCACGGTGAAGTTAAAGTTGGGCTCCCGATCCAAGACCATAGAAGTATGGGCTATGATTGATTCGGGGTGTTCCAGGTGTTTGATGCACCCCGATGTGGTAGCGGCTCTGGAGCTACCCACATTCCCCTTGCAACGACCCATCGCCTTTACACAGTTGGATGGGTCCATGGCAGGTGGCAAACCGGTCACCCATTTCACGGGACCAGTGGCGTTGCAGCTGGGCAGCCATCGGGAAGGGTTATCCTTTGTGGTGGCTCCGGTGGGGGGTCCCTTGGTGGTTTTGGGAGTGCCCTGGTTGGTCCAGCAGAATCCTCAGATAAACTGGGTTTATCGGACTATCACCTTTAAGGATGGATTTTATCAAGCACCGGAGGGGAGGGATACCCCAGAGGAGGTGGTAGGGGTAGTGGCAGCTGCGACTCCGCATTGCCCGGCCCCTCCTGTGGAAGGCCTGCCGGTTGATTACCAGATGTTTGCTGATGTGTTTGGAGAAAAGGAAGCGGATCAACCGCCCCCTCATCGGAAAACGGATTGTGCCATTGAGCTGGTGCCCAACACTCAATTGCCTAAGCCAAAAATCTACTCCATGACGCAAAAGGAATTAACTTTGCTTAGGGACTTTGTGGACAAAAACTTGGCTCGTGGGTTTATTGAGCCAGCTAATTCACCGGTGGGGGCGCCGGTCCTCTTCCGCCCGAAGAAGGATGGGACATTAAGACTCTGTACCGATTTCCGTGGGCTAAATGCAGTCTCAATTTCCAATAAATATCCTTTGCCATTGATCAAAGACATGTTGTCACATCTGGCCAAAGGAAAAATCTTCTCCAAACTTGATTTGAGAGAAGCCTATTACCGTGTACGAATCAAGGAGGGCGATGAGTGGAAAACGGCATTCAATTGCCCATTGGGTGCATTCCAGTATAAGGTGTTGCCTTTTGGTCTGGCTGGGGCCCCTGGGGTGTTTATGCAATTGATCAATGAGGTACTCCATGAACATCTGTTTAAAGGGGTATTGGTGTATTTGGATGATGTATTGATTTATACTGAAACTATGGAGGAACATGTATCTTTGGTGAAAAGGGTGCTTGGCAAGCTCAGGAAAGCAGAATTGTATGCCAAACTGTCTAAATGTGCCTTTCATCAGACTCAAATTGACTATTTGGGGTATAGAATTTCAGATAAGGGCATTGAAATGGACCCTGCCAAGGTCCAGGCTATCGTGGATTGGGAAAGCCCCCGCACCCGCAGGCAACTTCAAAGTTTCCTGGGGTTCAGTAATTACTACAGATTATTCATAAGGGGGTTCGCTGAAATTGCCTTGCCACTAACGGAATTACTTCGAACCAAAGGACTTGGGGATACTCGAAGAGTAAAGAATCCAGGGGCGCTGCTGCGGTGGACGCCAGCCTGTCAAGCAGCGTTCGAGCAGCTCAAAGCGGCTTTTACCAAAGAGCCAATTTTACAACACCCTGACCCCTCTAAACCTTTTGTGGTTCAGGCTGATGCCTCCGATTATTCCATTGGGGCATTATTAATGCAAGCTGATGGGGCAGGATGCCTCAAGCCATGTGCCTACCTGTCCCACAAGTTCTCTGAGACTGAAAGGTGTTGGCATGTGTGGGAGAAGGAGGCATTCGCAGTGAAAGCTGCATTAGAAGCTTGGCATTTGTTAGAGGGGGCAAATCACCCTTTCAAGGTGTGGACGGACCATAAGAACTTGGAAGCTCTCAGTACCCCTCGCAAATTGAGCCCAAAACAAGTCCGTTGGGCTCAGTTCTTCAATCAATTTAATTTTCAATTGAAGTTTATTCCGGGGAAAAAGAATTTCCTGGCTGATGCGTTGTCACGACAACCCCAGGACTCCGGCGCAGCGCCAGAAGTGGTCAGCACTCTGTGGACGGCGCCCCAACTGGGTATGCAGGCTGTGACGTGCAGCCAAACGCGAGCGCAACAGCCAACCGCCGCGAGCCCCGGACAGCCAACTGCTCTGTCAATTCCTTCCCAGTTGCAACAAAAGTTTCTAAAAGAGTTGAAAACTGATACTTGGTTGCTCGCAAATAAAGACAATGTTACTTTTGACCGCGGTTTTGCTTGGAAATCTAACCGTCTCTACGTCCCTGAGAACTTAAGAAAAGATGTGTTGCTCCGTGCACACGATGACAAGGTAGCGGGACATTTTGGTTTCGTGAAAACTTTGCACCTTGTTCGGAGGCAGTTCTGGTGGCCCACCCTACGCAAGGATGTCAAGGAGTATGTCGCCTCCTGTTCTGTATGTGCTATGTCAAAGCGTAAGGCAGGTAAACCTCAGGGGCTGCTGCAGCCTGTGGCTACCCCAGCTTGCCCTTGGGATGAAATTTCCATGGACTTTATTGTTGAGTTACCACCCAGTCAGCGCAAAACTGTGATTTGGGTGGTCAAAGACTATTTCTCTAAGCAAGCCCATTTCATCCCATGCGTGTCAATTCCTTCTGCACGCCAGTTGGCCCGCCTGTTCTTAGTACACGTGTACAGGCTACACGGATGTCCCTCTCGCTTGATTTCAGACAGGGGCACACAATTCACTTCACAATTTTGGCGGGCGTTCCTCAAACTTCTGGGAACGAAGCAAGCCCTGTCCACGGCGTGGCATCCACAGACGGACGGAGCCACAGAGGCTTTAAATTCCACGCTAGAGCAATACCTACGGGCTTTTGTGAATTACCAGCAAGACAACTGGGTGGAACTCCTCCCTTTTGCTGAAGTTGCCTACAACAATGCGGTTCATCAAAGCACCGGTCAAACCCCGTTTCGTGTCGCGCAGGGCAGGGACTTTGTACCCATCCCGGATCTACCGCAACCTTCGGGTGGGTCGACCTCGCCAGGGGATTGGTCGACACAACTAGCAGACTCTTGGCCAGTGATTCAAAAAGCATTGGCTGACGCCCAATTGGATTACAAACATTATGCTGATCAGAAACGTGCCCCTCATCCTGCCTTTCAAGTCGGTGACCTAGTCTATCTATCGACTAAGTTTATTAAGTCCTCACAACCTTCCAAGAAATTGGCACCTAAATTTGTGGGTCCTTTCCCCATTATCGCACAAATTAACCCTGTAACTTTTAAACTTGACTTGCCACATAATCTTAAACGCTTACATCCTGTTTTTCATTGCAGCTTGCTCAAGCCAAGTACTCGTTCTGACCGATGGCATGATCAACCTCCACCTCCAACCCCCATCATGATTGACGGTCAACAACACTTTGAAGTTAAAGAAATTTTAGATTCTAGACGCCTACGCAATACGCTGCAGTATTTAGTTCGTTGGAAGCATTTCCCTCATCCGGAATGGGTCGTTGCCTCTGATGTAGCTTCTCCTGTCCTTGTTGCCCGCTTCCATTCTGCTTACCCTGCTAAACCGGGTCCCTAGGATTGTTTTTGGGGGGGCGGTATGTCATGTTCGCCGTTTCAATGTCTTTGATACATCGTAACGTTTTGCATGTCATTAGCTGGATGCGTGTTTCATCTTTCACGGGAGGATGAGAGGGGTTTATCTCTTGGCTGTGCTTTTGGAATGTATTTGGGTTATCTCTTGTGTTCAAGGTTACTTTCCCAGGCTAGCAGTTCTGACGGTTGCCAGCACCTGGGATGGGCGGTGCTGCTGGTAGGGAGGCGGGGTACGTTTGCACCGAGGGGTTTAAGTTTGTATTTGGCGCGCTTTTGTTCATTCTCAGCTTTCTCTGTATTTGTCCTAAGTTCCCTAATAAATCAGATTTCATTTAGCAACCTCTTGTGAGTCTGAGTATTTGGGCTGGGCAATCATTACAGGGAGTTTCATTTAAAAGAAGGGACTGCAGCAAATTGCACCCAGGCAAAGCTCCATGTGTGAGCATATCCAGTCTTCCTCCCAAGCTCCTGAAATCTTCCCTTGCAGGGCAGAATAACTCACAGTTTGGCCTGGCTGCATGGAATTGCAGCAGAGCAGGAAAGGGGGGATGATTCTGGGCTGTGGAAGGTTGATGCAGGCCAACCCCTCGCTCCTCTTACACTCTTTTACACACACACACACACACACACACATCCTATTATCGTCTGTGTTCATGCCACCTGCTTATTCATGATTAAGAGAACCAAGGTTTTTTCAACTAGCCCATTGGGACAGGAGTTCAGAGTCACATAAAGCAGCCAGATGGGGCTGGGCTGGGCTGGGCTGGGCTGGGCTGGGCTGGGCTGGGCTGGGCTGGGCTGGGCTGGCAGGACCACTCGTTAAATGTGGTTGGCCAGTTTGTGACTCAGCAGAAGCCCCACCAAAATGTCTCTGTGCTCCATTTTCAAAGAAGAGTCATGGAGGAAAGGACTGACAATGAACCAGGCTAAGGCGGGAGAGGAAGATCCCTTTTCCCAGCCTGATAGGAGCTGCCTTTGAAGCTCTTTGCTGGAGAGAAGACTGCTGGGAGAATGGAGGAAAACAGTCTCTGGGCAGTTCTTTGCCCCACAACACCTGGTGCAAGGGGGACACTGAGCACCCATGCCGAAGGTTGTCTTGGGCATGTCTGGGTTAATGTTTGACCAACGTCACCTGATGGGGCAGCCCCAGCCAGACCACTTTTGGACTGCAAAGCAATGTGCAAAAGCAGCTTGAGAAATCAGGGTCACGATGGGGGCCAATCCTACGTCCAGGCTTGGATACCTGTCAAGGCCAGGCTGTGCCTCGCAGAGCTCGAAGGCAGCAGAAAGGGCGGACAGCGTTTGTGGAGTCCCCTTACCTTGGATGCTGCAGGGTACCATGAGCAAGGAGGGGAAAAGCGCTGAGCCTTCCTAGGAAAGCCAGCCGCCTCTTGAAAGGGAGCTCTCAGGAAACGCGCAGCAAGTCCCTGTGATCCTGAGAGGGATGGCCCGTTCCAGCTCAGTGCCGCCCCGGCTGACATCAGCGAGAGCCTGAGGTTGATGAACTGCAGTTTGGACCAACTTCCATTGGCCAAGGGGCTGATGCAAGCTTGCTCTTGCGTGGCTATATATTCTGCCTGTGGGGGGGACAGTTAGCAACCGTTGGTCACCACCAGCAGGACCTGCAGCAACCATGGAGATCTCGGCCACCACTCAGATGGATTTTGGTGGGCCCCTCAGCATTCTCCTAGCCATGGCCGTGTCATGCCTCCTCTTCCTCCACTTCTCAGCCAAAAGGAAGTTCACCAGCCTCCCACCAGGGCCCGCCCCTCTCCCGCTCATCGGCAACATGCATCAAGTGGACGTGAAGGAGCTGATCCAGTCCCTGAGAGAAGTGAGCCGTGGGAACTCGTGTGCTAACTGGGGTGGGGAGGCTTGGACTTTGTGCCCATGGGGAAACCAGAAAGGCCTTTCCGGTGAGGGGGGAGCCACGGCCATCTTGGCACTTTTGAAACATGATTTACTCTCAGAGGTCAGCTTGGGGACAGGAGATAGAAGACCCAAAGATGGGGGTGTCTCCGACCACGGATGGAATGTCAGTTCCTCCAAACCAAATAACCAGAACCAGGAATGGCACGACAGAATAGGGCTTGTGAGCAATCCTGAACCTTTCACCCTTCCCTGCAACTGAATGCCACCATCTCTTCTGCTGCAGGGCTCCGGGGAAAGCAGGAGGGGCAGGAGAGGGCTCTGCCAGGTGATTTTCAGGCCGTTCAGAGGCCGCTTGCAAGGCCCCAGTGCCTGGCTGGAGGGGGTCAGCAAGGAAGAGGGAAAGCCCCTGTGGGTGGCAAGCTGGACCAGCCATCCTTTCTGTCAAAAGAGCAAGAGGGAGGCAGAAGTAGGGAGGCTTCTGTACATCCAACGGGACCTCCCCAAACCCAGAGAAATGGTCATCATGCTCACGCAGCGCTCGAGTCCGCCAGCCTTCCCTCCAGTGGCAGAGCCATGCCCAGCGTCAGGCCCAGCCCCCTCCCTGCCTTGACCTGAGGCAGCAGAGCCCCTCCAGCTGTGTAGGGGCTGGGCGGGAAGACCCCGTGACATGGGGCAGCTCAGGCTTCTCCCATGGGGAAATGCCTGCCTAGCTCCAGAGCAGCTCCAGAGAGCCAGTTGAGCTGAGCGGGAAGGACGGGGCCCGGCACAGGCAGCCATGATGGCCAGAGAGCCCATGGCTTGCATAGGAGGGTGCGGGCCAGGGCCCTGAACTTGGGGCCCCAGGAGTTTCTCCCCCTCTTAGCGCAGACACTTGAATTTAGCCCCCTGCAACATTTGAGATTAGGCCCTTTTTTCTATCAGCTGTAACTCCAGTCATTTGCAGAGCTTTAACTGTAGACTGAAGAAAAGGCATAGCTTCCCCCAAGCAGCCGTGGGGAAGGGAAGGGTGTGTCTGTGTGAACGTCTTAAATTAGGTCTGATTAAAGTGGAGCCCAGGTCTAAGTTAAGGGTCCTTCCAGGCAGCCTCTCATGGGTTAGCCCATCGAAAGCCACGGCACAGTTGTTCTTTTTGGTGCTCCTTCGTGGATTTTTTGTAGAAAGAAAGAAGAAGTGGAGAAATGGGAAGTCACAAGGGGAAGGAATATTTTTACATCCCTTGGGGAAAAAATGGTGAGCAAGACAACTGTACCGTAAGCCACCCCTTCCCTGCCCTGCCTGGAAACACCCTCCTCTTCCATCGATTTTGGGTTCAAACAGAAGAAAGGAGGCCTTTAAACCCAAATGCCTCCTGCTGGGCTGAACTTCCAGCGTCCCAGAGACGCAGGACTGGCCCTGGCCCTCACCCGCCTTGATGTTCCTCCTCCCAGCTCAGCAAGACCTACGGCCCCATGTACACCTTCTACCTGGGCTCTCGCCCCTGCGTGGTCCTTTCTGGATACCAAGTGCTAAAGGAGGCCTTGATCGACAAAGCAGAAGACTTCAGTGGCCGAGGCGACTTCCCCGCTGTCCAGATGTGGAGCAAAGGCAATGGTGAGACTCTGGAAAGTGGGAGTGGGGGGAGTAACTGCCAATGAGCTCCTAAACCCCAGGTTTTAGAGTGACACTGAGAGCGATGAAATGACATTCTGCCCGAGTTCAATTAAGTGTGTTTTTCAGAGCTGAACTCTGATTTTCAAAAGAGATGGGGGGAGTGAATCCTAGATCAAAAGAAGCCCAAGGATCAAGGCCTGGAGATTTCTCTGAAATCCTGTTTCCGATTCTCCTGGGCTGCTGGGCTCTGGGCTGGAAAGAGCGACAGTGCGGGACTGCAACCCAGGGGAGCCAGCGGGCCACTCTGGGGAGGACGGACATCGAGCACTGCCAGGCTGGACTCTGTCCCTGGGTATCTACCTTGTCCCGTGTCCCCCCCTTTTGTCCCCAGGGATCGTGTATGGGACAGGAGAGCGCTGGAGGCAGCTGCGCAGGTTCGCCATCTCCACCTTCAAGAACTTTGGGATGGGAAGACGGTCCATGGAGCAGCGGATCAAAGAGGAAGCCCAGTGCCTGGTGGCCGAATTCCACAAAACCCAAGGTGGCTTGGGGGGCGCTTGCCCCACCTTTTTCCTCTCTGGGGGGGCCTTTGCCAATAAGTAGAGGACAGGCTGCCTCAAAGTACAATCCTCCCAGACGGTGGATACGGAATCCCCTCCTTGAAACCCACCTTGAGGTTACTGCAAAAAATATTAGGGTGATAATCAGATTAAAGCAATGGGAAATGAAATTAATGCATGTGTGCGTCATTAGATGTATAAATGATCTCTCTGTATTGAGCGGCCGCTGTATACAGGGTTATTCTGAATTGCTTTGTATACTGATAAACTTATTTCTGATTACAGGTTTCAATTTTTTCCCCAGCTTGGGAAACAAACAGAACGACTTTCACTTTCTAACAATTTTAACACTTTCTAACAAATCTAATACTTTCCAATGATCCTAGCCATTGTTTCTTTGGTGTTTAATAACAGCAGCCAAACCCAGCACAACTGTTCCGTTGGCAAAAAGGTTTTCCCATCCTTTGAGACCAGGAACATCTCATGTGCGGAATCCCAACTTTAAAAAAGGATAAGACAAAATATTGATGAGGACAAGCTGGGTTCAAGCTTGTTAAACATTGTTCAAACAGAGCAGCTGGATCTGTTCCAGTTCACTAGCTTTGGAAGATCTCCACTTATGATCTGAATATATATATACAGTGCCTACTTTTTTCAAGCATTCCCTTTCCTGAAGACGCCTGAGGGTGCTTTGCAGAAGAGGTTCAGCAGCATTCCCACGCTGGTATTCCTCCAGGTGTGCTGGGTCCTTCCTTTATCCCATGCCCTCAGGGAATTCTGGAAGGTATTAGTTACCATATCTGGAGAACAGCAGATTGGAAAGGCTGCTCCATAGAGATTTTAATTATGCCAAGTTATTTAATTTAATTATTAAATTAAATTACTTTATTCAAATTATTTGAATTGTGCCAAAAAAACATTAATAATTGTGTGGGTGGGGGAGTAGAAGAATATTATAAAAGATCCCTAGGCTTACTTCTGCCCCTCCTTGCACACAGGCAAACCCTTTGACCCCACCTTCTTCCTGAGTTGTGCTGGTTCCAACATTATCTGCACTCTTGTCTTTGGAGAACGTTTTGAATACACCGATCAGAAATTCCTCATGTTGCTTGACTTGATCAACAGCAACTGGAAGCTCATGAGCTCCACCTGGGGACAGGTGAGTCTGGGCCCAGGGAAAGACCAACTTTCCAAGTCAGCTAGATTGAAACCCCATATGCATCTGGTTGTAAGACTGGGCAGCTGGATGCAGCCAAACCCAGCTGGACCTCCTTCTCAAGACTCTTACCCCATGTTCACTTGTACCTAAAGTCTGCATTCACACAACCTGCTGTTTTTTTTTCAGTTTTGCCCTGATCCGTTTTATGCTGTGCAAACGCAGGTCCTTCAGCCGGCTTAGGGTTCAACGCCTTGAAGAGATGGGGGGGCTGATTTTTCAACCAAGCATTGCTACCTGCACCTGCTTGTGGTCTGAGGGAACTGGGCAGGATTTGGCCAAACCCAAATTGGAAAGGAAAGCAGATTTCATTTAATGCAGACAAGGTGGCTGGTAGTGGCTAATAATTTAACTGCACTATGCCAGTCCTGTGGAAGTTTTCATATTTCCTCCCATCCATGCATAACAAGCTCCAGGAACAAAGGCCAGGGGTGGCCAAAGCATAGCAGGGGCGATCTGAGGAGGGCAACTCAGAGCAGGTGTAAAGAGCAAAAAAGGCATGGAGCCACTTCCATGCCCCTCTCTGTGGTGCCCTCCTCTGAGCTGCAAACTGGCTCAAGGGAAGGGCCACCAGCTGCTGCCACCCCCCCACCCCCCCAGAGAGAGAGAGAGAGAATGGAGGAAGCGGCAAGAGAAGGCAATTCCATTGCCTCAGCCCCCCCCCCCCCCCGCCTTGCCAAGGGGAGTGCATAATTGAAGTTGCCACCTGGGCTGATCCTTGTTTGGTGCCAGGTGGCAGCTGGGGCAGAGGAGCTGAAGGGGGCAGTTAGCCATGGCCAGAGCATCGTTCCAGGGAGAGTCCAGAGGAGGGCAAGGGCCAAAGAGCGTCAGGCGGATGCAAGGCTGAGCACAGGATGCTCCACTGGCCACTGCCACCACCCCAACGTCACTGCCCCACGCAGAGGGCCAGCTTGAGAGCAGCTCTTTCCCCAGAGCAGTTTTGTTCTGGTTACTCTGGCTTGGGGGCTTTCCAGACCCCCACCCCCTGGGCCTGTCAGCTAAGGAGAGGGTCAATTCCTGAACTGCTAATTCTGGGCGGTGGTTCACAGCCCAGCCCAGAATCGGAGGGGACCGGAGAACACCTCCCTCGGGCCAACCTCCAGGTCCCCCAGAGCAAGCCCCTTCCCCCAGCCTCCTAACTTTGCGGGGGGGAGTCCAGGCAGCAGCTCGCAAGGGGAGACCCCTTGCCATGCTTGCTGGCAGCGCGCCCTCCATTGGGGGGTGGGGGTGGAGCAGCCGCAGGTCAGGGGCATCTGGCTGAGAACAGCTGGACTTCTCCCGGCCAGCAGTTCCTTCCGGGCTCCCGCAGTGCAGGACAGCAACCGCTGGGCTGGTGACCCTTTGTCCTTCTCCGTCAGCTCCTCTTCGTCTTCCCAAATTTCATGAGATGGCTCCCGGGGCCACACCAGAAAATCTACACAAATTATCTGAAGCTGGCAAAGTTTGTGGGCGAGCGGCTGGAGATGAACAGGCAGACCCTGGACCCCAACTCCCCGCGGGACTTTATTGACTGCTTCCTCATCAAGATGCAGCAGGTGCCGACATCCAGCCCAGCTCTGTCGAGAGGGGGAGGGACTGGGAGGCGCAGCAGGGACCTTTCCCTGGACCCATTCCCGGGATCCCTCAGAGGAGTCGTGACAGCTCCAGGGCCCCCGTCCGGTGTCTTTGCTCCCAGGGCTATGCAGCCACATTGGCTTTGCTCAGGCATCAGGAGAGCTCAGGGTGGCAACCAACATTGAGGGGGATCCAGCCCCGGGCCTTCAGTGCCCTGGCCAGGCTCCGAAAGGCCACAGCCCTTCTCCTCAACTCTTTTTGTGGGGAGAGGTGCACAGCAAATGAGGGGTGGGGTTCTAATTTCTGAAACCTCCGAGCGAGGTCTCTTGGCCTCAGTTTCCCATCTGGACAAGAATAGTCTTCACAGCAACATCTCAGTCCAAAGCAATGTTTCTCAACCTTGGCCACTTTAAGATGTGTGGACTTCAACTCCCAGAATTCCCCAGCCAGAATTAGTTGGCTGGGGAATTCTGGGAATTGAAGTCCACACATCTTAAAATTACCAAGGTTGGGAAACACTGGTCCGAAGGGCCTGAAGAACGAAACGGGACTCTCCTTTCTCCTGCCTCCACCCCTTGCAGGAAAAGAACAATCCCAACTCCCACTTCAACGAGGAAACGCTGTTGAAGACCACCGTGAACCTCTTCTTTGCTGGCACTGAGACGGTCAGCTCCACCCTGCGCTACGGGCTGCGCATCCTCCTGAGGCACCCTGAGGTGGAAGGTAAACAGGGGGAGGGCACAGAGGGAGGCTAAGGGGGACCTGCAAGGGGGACCTCCGTGGGGCCCTCAGAGGCAGGAGATGGGGACCCCGCCTGGCCCTCAATGGCAGCAGCACCCCGGTGTCTCGGAGCGGAAGGGCCGCTTCTTCAGATCCGTCCCTCCCTCCCCACCCCCTCCCAGTGGGAAACTCCGGGCGGGCCGTTCCCCTTGCGGGCTGCCTTTGGGTCGACACCAGAGCTTTTCTGGCCCCTCCCCCCTGGCAGAGAAGCTGCATGAAGAGATCGACCGCGTCATTGGGGCGAACCGCAGCCCTTGCATGGAGGACCGGAGCCAGATGCCCTACACGGAGGCGGTCATCCATGAGATCCAGCGCTACGCTGACATTGTCCCCATGGGAGTGCCCCACACGGTCACGAGGGACATCCAGTTCCGTGGCTACAGCCTCCCCAAGGTTTGGCAAAGTAGAGAACTTGGGAGGCGGGGGGGACAATCAGCAGCCTCCTGCCTTGATTAGCTCGGGCCAGCTTCTAAAATGAGAGCCGCACCCTGTCTTCCCTCCAGTCTGAATGGCGAGGGAGGCACGAGGATGCTCTGAGCAGAAAGTGCTCTGCACGTGCCTATGATGACCCCCTTTGCCACTGTGACGTAGGCTGGACAACAGGTTGGAGCACTGGGCTTGGGAGAGCCTGGCACCCACCAGGGCCTGCCCTCTGTTAACCGTTATCGTCTAATCGTCCCTTCCCCCTCTGATCCCAGGATCTCAACATCATTCCCTTGCTCTGCACATCCCAGTTTGATCCCATGCAGTTCAAGAACCCCAACGCCTTCGACCCGACCCATTTCCTGGATGAGAGCAGGCGGTTCAAGAAGAAGGACGCCTTCATGGCTTTCTCAGCAGGTAACGGGAGGACAGCCCCACTGGGCTCCTCCTCTGAGGGCTCTGCCAGCTCAAGGATCCCGCAGCTGTAAGAGGGCCTGGGGGAGTCCTGCCCTGCCATAACCTGGGGGGAGGGGCAGAGAGGCTAGCAGCCTGGCTCAGAAGGGAGGGGAATGGTGGCAGGGTAGTGGGTTGGAGGCAGGCATGCCCATGGTGGGTGGGTCGGTCCCTGCCGCCTTGCATTTTCCTTGAGTTGCTTGAGGCAATAAAAGGGGCGGCTTTCTCCAGCCGTGGCCTGCCAGATGTGCCAGACTACAAAGCTCTTCATGCTCAGCCAGCAGAGCAGGGCAGGGGTGGGGTTAGGGTGATACGCCACCCGACTTAGGAAAACTGGGGCTTCCAAAAGAGCAGAGAGGGCAACTGCCTCTCCCAAACTTTTGGTGATGGGTGCCGGCTAGGCCTCCCACGTTGAGCCCTGGCTGGGCAGACACCAATGAAGTCTCTCTCTCCTCCACAGGCAAGCGGGTATGCCTGGGCGAAGGCCTGGCCAACATGGAGCTCTTCATCTTCCTCACCACCATTCTGCAGAACTTCCAGCTGAAAGCCCTGATGTGCCCTGCAGACATCGACATCACCCCAGAGTCCACGGGCTTGGGCAGCATCCCCCGTGCTTATCAGTTCTGCCTCCTCCCCCGGTGAAGGCGGTGGGTCACCCTGGGGGCTGCAATCAGGCAGAGCTGCCTGGGTTGCTCTGCCTCCCGGCCCAGAAGCCCATTGGGGTTCCCTGCCCCCTCCTGCCCCTCCCCGAGTTGTGGCTGCCAGCCCCCTCCCTTCCGTGGCGCTGTTCTGGGCTTCTTTCCTCTCGCCCCAGCACTCCCAGCCTTCCCAGTCAAGCGTGTCCCCTGCACCAGTCCACCTCCTGCCTCTCTGTGGGGCCTCCAGAAATACTTGCCCCGGTGCCCTGCAGAGCACAGACAGCTGGTGCCAGGCTTGGCTCCCCTGGGCAATCCTTGAGGCTCTTGGCTGCACTCTCAAGAGCTTCAGCAACAGCCCAGGGAGGCTGCATTCGGCACCCCAGTGGGCACTGCCTGGTCCTGGGGCAGAGCACAGATTTCAGTGCATGATCCATCTGCCCTGGAAATGCCAAGGACAGAGCTGGGCCGCTGTGAAGGGGATCTTTGCAAGAACAACCAAGGCTGAAAATGTTCTTCGTTCGGAAGTGCCTGCTCTGGTTTCTCTACCCAAAGCTCACTCGCTTCGTGCCAAGCTTCCAAGGGGAGGGAAAGCTTGCTGAGGGGGCACCGTGGGTGGCGATGCTGAGCAAACAGGCTGGCCGTCCAACCAGCAGAGTGAGAAGCTGCTTAAGGGACCTTTCCAACAGGGTGGAAATTTGGTGCTGGGGTCAAGCATCAGCTCTTGGTGCCCCACAGGAAGGAAAGCCCCATCTTGGCAATCTGCAGAGCACGCTGCCCAGCTGGCCAGGTGTGAACATGCAGCTGGTGAAGCCAGTTCAGGGCAGTTCCTCCTCCTCACAGCAACCAAAGTAAAGCTGATGGTTTTCAAAGGGATCCCCTCTGCCCCCCTCCCCCGGTCTAACTAGATGGATTCTCACGACCCTGCTGCTCCAGGGTGTGCCAGCCTTGGCTGCCCTAGCCCAGTATCTTACTGGCTGGAAGTCATGGGAGCCTTGGAGAAAACGAGGTCTGGACACATCGTGACTGCGCAGTCCATGTGCAGGTCCTGCCCAGATTCCCACCCTCCAGTGCTGAACATAGAAGAGTGCGTCCTCAGGCTGGCTTGCAGGTTTAGCATTTTATTTAGAACACTTCTGTCCCACTTTCCAACCCCCAAGGACTCTCAAAAGAGCTTACAAACAATTCCAAAGGATAAAAACCCACTCAAATTTATTAGCAGAGCAGAAGAAAGTCTAGAAAAGTAGGATTATTCCAGGGCACCTCCACTGCCCTCAGCCCAGTTCTCCAGAGCACGCCTCTTGCCCCCAAAACAACTCAAGGAGGGGAGCCAAGGGGAGGGGTCCCACTTCCTGTACAAGGGAAGCATCTTCCAGAGTTGTTGTTTTTTTAAACTGTCAGTGTTTCTTAACACAACAATGTGGTAATGTCCCATTATGGACTTGGAACCAACCTTTGACCACATTTGGTACAGTGCAGCTCAATGTTTGCATAGCAATGTTATTTATTTCTTTTTGTCCTTCTGCAAAATTATCACATTTCAGCCTTACCACATTTCAGCTTGAGAAATTCCATAAGATAATATCCATGAACAGCTCTCAAGTTCCATATTAGCTGGGGTGGAGGTAGGGGGAAGGATTAACAGAACTCAGCAAAAGCATTCCCAGCATTGTATTCCATGACTCAGAGTAGTGTTTACTTGGTGTGTTCTTTTTTTCTATTTGCATTTGGTACCACTTGAAGTCATTCCAGGCAGAAAACAAGTCACAGCCACAGCATATCCAGATTAAAGTTCAAAGGAATAAATACCTGTTTTGAAGGTGCCGTTCCCCTACTTTGCAGCCATGAAAAAAACTCAGATCATGAAACCCGATGCCTATAATCCGATTAAGGGCAGGAGAACCCGCAGTTTCTTTTGAGGGATGGCACTCTGGTGAGAGCCTTCCAAGGCGGGGGCGTGGCAGGGGGATGGGCAACCGCGGGTGGAATGCGTGGCTCCCTACAGAGACGCGGCGCCGCTGCTCCCCTTCCTCAATGATGCTGCCGAACTGAAGGGGGCTGCCGGGAAAACCAAGAGTCGTTTTCTGCGCGGAAGGACGGTGAGCTTGGAACCCGTCTGGGGCTCAACACGCGTCTACCTTTCTCCGCCCAGTCGCCGGATCACACGTTCTAGTAAAAAAATAAAGCGGTTCCCACCAACCTGAAACCCGCCTAGCTTTGGTCTGACGCTGTTTTCCGGAGGGAGAGCAAAGTCCATGTGATGGCGAGGAGGCCGTGCGCGTCCAGGAAAAATCAGTCGCCGCTGGAGGGAGAGGAAGGGGGATGCGGCCCCGCGGCTGCGAAGAAGGTGCTCCGTCCCGGCTGTAGAGGGCAGGCTGACCCACCCCAGGCAGCAGCCGGAAAAGCCGGGCTCCTCCTCCCGGCCGTCCACCGCGCCCACCCGCGGCCGGCTCAGCGGGAGAGCGCGCGGAAGGCGTAGGGGCGCGGCACGCTCCCGATGCCGCTCATCAGGGGCGAGAGGTCGAGCTGCTCTCGGGGGCAGGTGGGCTGGAAGGTGAAGCGCTGCAGGAGGGTGGTGAGGAACAGGAACAGCTCCATGCGCGCCAAGGCTTCGCCCAGGCACAGCCTTTTCCCTGGGGGGCCAAGGAAGGCGGGTGAGAGGGCGGGCGGGGAAGGGGGGAGCTGCTGCACTGCCCGTCGGGGAGCCGGAAGAGGAGCGGGAGTGGTGCTCCGGGCCCAGCCAGGCGGCTCCTCGCTCTCCCCGAACGGACCGCCTCGCCGTGACTTACCGGCGGAGAAGGGCATGAAGGCGTCGCGGCGGCGGAAGGCGCCGTTCCCGTCCAGGAAGTGCGCGGGGTCAAAGGCGTCCGGGCTTTTGAACTGGGTGGGGTCTCTGTGCACCGAGTGGAGGAAAGGCAGGACGTTGGTGCCCTGTTGGGAGGGGAGGAAGAAAAGCAAGTGGGTGGAGGCGGGAACGTCTGCCCCCGGACGCCTTTCTGGCGGGGGTGTCTGCTTTCGGCTGGCCTGGCTCTTCCTTCAACCCTTCTTTATCCTCCCAGCGGCAGGGAAGACCTGGCTTCCGTTTGCCAGCTGATCCTTCCCTTTATCCATCCTCTGCCGTCAAGAGACGGAGGGCAGGTCCCCCTTTGGATCCGCATCTGCTCGTTGTTTCGGGTTTTTACAGTCATCCTATTCAGCCTGTATGAGGCTGTAGGAGAACAAAAACAGGCGGGTGTGTTGAAACGGTATGTTACAGCAGAGCTTGCAGCTACCCACAGAGGGGAAATGCACATATTCAGGGAAAGTCTGCACAAAATGTATTAGGTTGGCAGGGGAAATCACCGCAAAATGTGTAGGTAGGAAAGTCATATGTACATTAGCATAGGGGAAATATGTGTGAAAATGCACACAGCATTTTGTGCACATTTTTTGAAAATGGCTAAACTGAGAAACAACATGGAACTGGAGAGATCTGCCTCTTTATTCCCTGAAATAGAACTCAAAAAATATGCAGTTCCCTGGCAGAGATGGAGGGACCCATGAGGAATGAACAGCTCAAAATTAAAGCTGCAGATATTTGTTTGTCTGCTTAACAAATTAATATGGCCACCCATTTACCAAAGGGAACACTGGGTGGCGAACAAGGAAAAAAACCCCACATACAATTAGAAAATCATTTCAAATAAACCAACAACAACAAAAACCCCAACAACAACGGGTGAAACTTGCACCCGTCAATCAACCCCCTGTGTCAGCCCCAACAGTGTGAAAGGGAAGGGTGTGAAACCAGGAGGTTGTGCCGGTGCCACCAAATTCACCACCCTCCTCCCACCTGTGAAGCAAGCCCACTCCAACCCACACAGATCCACCTCTCAGAGAAACCGGGTGCCATGACTGCGAACTAGAGCAAGTGCCCAAGCTGAGCTGAGGTGAACGTGTGAACCAGGCCTGGGTTAACCCCGCCCCCCAGCCACGTCCCCACAGTGCGCTCTCCATTGCCCTCGACCTGCTGTGGCCCAGTGGCTGAAGTACCTCAGGAAAGAAGAAGCCCTGGAAATGGGTGTCCCTGGTGAGCGCATGGGGGATGCCCATGGGGATGATGTCAGCGAACCTCTGCACCTCGTGGATCACGGCATCCGTGTATGGCATCTTCGCCCGGTCAGTGATGGATGGGCTGCGCTGTGAGCCGATGACCTTCATGATCTCTTCCTGCACCTTGGCTGGAGACAGAGGGGCAAGGAGGGCACATGAAGGTCATTGGGTGGCAACCGCAGAGGCCCCACAGCTGTTTTGCAGGCTGAAAGGGCACCTGCTCCAACCCTCAGCTGCACAGGGAGCAGACCGCAGGTGCTGAGGAAGGCACTCTCTCCAGCTGGGCCTCCACCACCCTCCCTGCTGCTCAGCCCCGTTTTTCTGAGCGGAGCCTGCTGGGCAAACCCAGCCTTGGAGAGGGGAGATGGGCCAGTTCTGCCTTTGCCAGCCTAGGACGCTCCAGATGGCATGAACTGCAACTCCCTCACTGGCTGGAAACAGACAGCCTCTGACCTAGGGAAAGTCACGTCCTCTCGGCCCTCACCGGTTACTTTGGGGAACTTCATGAGGATCAGAAGCGCATAGCGGAGGGTGGTGCCGAGGGTCTCAGTGCCCGCAAAGAACAGGTTGTGGGTGGTCATGATCAGAGTGTCATCATGGAAGAAGCTGAGTGGGTCTTCCTTCTCCTGCGTGCACAAACACAGGGATGCCTGGAGCTGAGCGTGTGCTGACCAGCCCCTTGCAGGGCCAGGCAATCTCTTTGCAAAGAGGGGCACGCACGTTTTAACTGATGAGGGTTGCAGAAAGTAACCATGTGATTACATTGCTGGAAGAGATGAAGAGAGATTTTTCCTGCAAGTTATAGCCCAAATTCCTGCAGCTAAGAAAGCCGATCCCCTGCATGGGAGGTTTGAAATTGGGCTGCCCCTAAACCAATCTGGCTAAGTAGCCTTCAGCCACTGCTCTTCCCTCCCTCTGCTGCGGGGTGGGGAGGAGGGCAGGCCTGGCTCAGGAAGATGGTTAGGAGGGAACATCAAAAGGAGCAGCTTCCCTCAGAGAGGAAAGGTGCCCTCCCAAAATCTCCCCAAGCCTTTGCAATGTACTTGCAGCTCACCAGGAAGTTCAGCCTTTGGACAGCGCTTGAGTTACCAGTGGGAAGGTTCTTGCAGCGGGGAGCAAGGTATGTAGCGTAGCAATGTCTCTGCCCCTTCCTCGAAACCGAACTTCCACCAGGGCCACCACTCTGGTTTGGACTGATGGCAACCCTGCCCCTCCTCGGCCAGCCGCAAGCAGAAGTGCCCAAGGCCACCACGGAGGATTGCAAAGCCCACTCTCACCTGCTGCATCTTGAGGAGGAAGCTGTCCATGTAATCGCGCGGACAGCTGGGATCCAGGGTGGCCTGGTGGGCCTTGGCCATCTCCTTAACCAGAGCCCGCAACTTCTCAAAGTTGGCAAAAATCTGGTTGTGTGGTCCAGGCAGATAATACATGACATGGGGGAAAATGTTGTACATCTAGAAAGAGCAAACAGGCAATGGAGCATGGTGGTATCCAAAGGAGGGGTTGGGGAGGGGGGGAAAAGTGGATTCTGGAATGCAATCAAGCCGATCAATATTGGGAAGCAGGAGTCCAAAGACGAAAAGACTTCCCGGCTCTCACCATTCACTTTCCCTGATGAGATGCCTTCCATAATTCTCAGTGAACATAGAAGGGTGTCACATCTTTAGGACTTGACCGTGGAGAGG
Source organism: Candoia aspera (assembly GCF_035149785.1). Taxonomy (NCBI): domain Eukaryota; kingdom Metazoa; phylum Chordata; class Lepidosauria; order Squamata; family Candoiidae; genus Candoia; species Candoia aspera. Next base: position 26,501,385 of record NC_086162.1, read on the forward strand.
AAAAAGAGATGTGGGCTCAGGTGCCTCCCTCTCGTGTTGAATGTATTTTAGAAAGGCCGCCACTCATCCAAAGGAAGAGCCAGCAAGGCCCCAAATCTGGATCGAGACCTGAGCCAAAGGCTGTCTGGCTTAGGGGAGACTGCCTGTTCAACAGCAGCATCCTGGCCCCTGCCTCATTTGCCCTCACCGTCCCAGCTGCCAGGGTAGTGGGCACAGCAGAGAGGTGAGCCAACCTCTGGCCAAGACCAGCTGCTTTGCAGGGCCTCCTCCTGCAGATCACCCTTGTCACCAACTTCACCAGTTTCAATTCTGTCAAATGATTGGCTTTAATTGATGGTAGGAGTCACTACACCTTGAAGTAAGGAAGTAAGCTCAGGGGTACTATGGAAAGAGACTCCGATACTATGAACGTAGTGTCCGAGGGTGGAAAGAAATCGATGCTTTCATTCTTTGAAGATGAAAACCTTGAGTTCATCAGAAGAAAGGTGACAGAGGCTGCCGTGGCCGCCAGCCCCGCAAATCCTACTTCGGAAGGCTTCCAGGCAGGCCTGACGGGAAACAGGCAGCTGCAGAGTGGACGGGCCGCCTCTTCCTTGCCCCTGCTAGGCCGGTCCACATTCTCTTGCCCTCGCACTTCCGTCCAGGAGTTCAGCCCTACCTTCACTTCCCCCCTAAGGGGGGGACACTCACCTGAGCACAGGGAGAGCTGAAGAGGCGGAAGTTGTCATTGATCAGCCCAATGAAAGTCAGGAAGTGCTGATCCTTGTAGTCAAACCGATCTCCGAAGACGATGGAGCAGATGACGTTGGAGACTGAGCAGCCAAGGAGGAATGTGGGGTCAAAGGGTTCTGCAGGGAAGCAGCACCAAAAGGGAAAGACCAGGTGACTGAGGGCTTTTGCTAGCCAGAGAGCCCACCCTGATGCTGGTGCTTCTCCTCAAACATGGGATTGCAAGAATTGCACAAAGGGGGATCCTGAATCTCTGGACAAATCTTGCAATTTAAGGAGCAAAACCCTTCGCCTGTTACCCTGTTCATCAACGTTGCTATTAGTGTCATCATTCATTTATTCATATACTGCCCCTCCCCCCAAATACAAGGAGAACATTCCAGGGCGGCTTGCTAAATACTTCCTCACCGATGCAGCCCTTTTTTAAAAAAGCATGCAATTAATTGTCTTAAGAAGCTGCCACTGGCAGGGTCCCTCCCTCTTTGGAAAGGCAAAGGTGAGATCAGGTAGATTAAGCATCCTCGCCATCCCTGGAGCAGCAGCCCTGCCCACCTTTCGTCTTGGCAAACTCTTCCACCAGGCACTGGGCCTCCTCCTGGATTCGCTCTTCAATGCTGCGCCTGCCCATCCCGAAGTCCCGTAAGGTCTGAATGGCAAAACGCCGCAAGATCTTCCATTTTTCTCCGTTGGAGAAAGCAATTCCTGTATGGGGCGGAGGAGTAAAGAAGACGATGGCGGAGGGGCTCCAGCATTCTGAACTGAGCCTGTGAGTGAAGTGAGGAACCTTTTCCTGGACAAGCCTGGAGGGTCACCCAGGTGAGCAGCCAGAGAGCTCTAGGTGTCCCCAAACAAGCAAGGGCAGGGATGCCCCTCCCCAAACACTTGCATCCTGGAAAAATGCCTGGTCACACAGAGGAGGTTTTCCTCCATCATTACTCAAAAAGAGTCTGCTTTGGACCTAGCGTGCTGCAGGCCACGCCCCCCCCACCCGTCCTGTTCATGGGAAGTAAGGTTGCCAGAAGCGGAGGGCGTGGCTTGCTCCCCAGCCCATCATCCTCCGTCGAGGGGGATCCCAGGAAAACTCCACACCTGGACTTACCGTTTCCTTGAGTGAAACGGAACAAGACTGGCATGTCCCCCCGGCCGCTGAACTCCTCGCCTTGGTCCACCAGGGCCTCCTTCACAGTTTGGTACCCGCACAGCACCACCACAGGCCGGGACCCCATGTGGATGGTGAAGATCGAGCCATACTGCTTGCTGAGCTGGGGTCACAGAAGCAAAGGAGGGCTCGGACCCGGCTGCATCCTCCTGCGCAATGCCTGGTCCCCAGGAGGCTGCCTGCCAGAACAGCCTTGGCCTTCCAGCCCACCTTGCTCCAACCAACTGCAGCCTTCGAGGGGCCACAAAGGTCCTCCTCAAAGTACCTCCAGTTTGCCCCAACCTTTTCTACCGAGCAGGCCCCAATTTATGGCAGAGGCTGAGCTTACCGCCAAGATGGACCTGATGATATTCTTGGCATCCAGGTGAGGCAGGTTGCCTATGAAGGGCAATGGTTGCGGTCCAGGCGGAAGGCGTGCCTTCGTGCCCCGTCCATCTCCTCGAAAGAGCAGCAGCAGGCAGGAAAGGCATAGAGCCAGGAGGAGGATGGTGACTAAGCTGACTTCCATGGCCCGGGATGCTGGATGGCCTGGCCAGGAGAAGGCTCTGACAGAACCAAGGACTCTAGTGCCAGGCCTCCTGTGTCCAGGCTTCGTGCCCCAAGGACTGCAGAGAGACGTGTGTCCCCTCCCAGCCAGAACCCGATCCCTTCAAGAGGCTCTGCAAAGCAACACTGCTCCTCAGAATCCAGCTGGGTGGCAAAGTGCAGCTGCTTTATATAAGCACCTCTGGCAACCATCGGAGCAGGTCATCAGCCACTTGCGCAACACTTTCTCCTTGGAACGTGACTCGCTCTCAGATCACCAGCTCACTGTCAAATTCTGGGCCTCTCCCAAGGGAGGTGGCGGCCATGGCTAAGGGGAGGACCCCCTGCACGCAGCCTGGTCCCTGGGTGTCATGTTCATCATTTCAATGTTAAACGTACATCGTAACGTTTCGCATGTCATTTTGCTGATGCGTGTTTCGGTTGGGAGGGGAGGAGGAACTGTCTCCTGGGATGTTATCTGTATTCAGCTGGATTGGAATGTGTTTGGGTTATTTCATGTGTTCAAGGTTTTGTTCCCAGGACATCAGCAGAAATTGTTACCAGCACCTGCGGCGGGGAATTTGAAACGGTTTGGGCGAGGGGAGGGATTACGTTCGCACCGAGGGTTTTTAGTTTGTATTTGGCGCGCTTTTGCTCATTCTCAGCTTTCTCTGTATTTGCATACTATTCTTTAATAAATCAGATATCATTAAGTCCCTACTTGTGAGTCTGGTTCTGTTAGGGTAGGCAATCATTACATAAAGCTGAGAATCTTAAAAGTTTACCGTTAGCCCCTTTCCAGATTTATCTTGTGAGGGAGTAGTGCTAGCGATGACCGAACCAAAACCCCAAACTGGGGGAAGTGAGGACACGAGCGATGTGGAACCCGACTCCATGGTGAGGAGAACGGAGAGGGTCCCTACTCGGGAACTATCTGAGGTACAGGAGATTTCGAGTTCCAGCCTGGAGGAAGAGGAGGTTGGAGGAAAAGGAGCCCCTGAACCCACTGGAGAGTCGCCCGGCGAGTTGATCACCTGGGATGAAGCACAGGGACCCCTACCAGGGACGTCCAAGATGTCCTGGAAGCAGCGGTACCCAATGTCCCCAATCGTGGTGAGACAGGACGGGGGAAGGAAGGATTCCCAAACCCCTGAAAGGATAAGACTATTGGAGGCCAAATTTGAGTTGATGGAATATATGCTAAAGAAACTGTCAATGGACTTGGGGCCCCGGGAGAGGAGGAGAGGAGAATCAAGCACCAGGTATTCATCCCCTTCTCCCCCTCCTCACTCGGTGGAAAGAGGCAGGAGACGGCAGAGGGCTGAGCCAAAATCTCACAGCACCAGGTATTCGTCCCCTTCTTCCCCTCCCCGCTCGGTGGAAAGGGGCAGGAGACAGCACAAGGCTGAGCCAAAATCTCACAGAGTGAGAATTTCAAGGTCCCCTCCTCGAGAGCGGAGATCCCCAGTGTCCAAAAGAAAGACCGACCGCCCAGAGGTGGCGAGGGGCCCGCCTGGATTCTGGCAAAGGGGAAAATCTTCTCCAAGCTGGACTTGCGGGAAGCCTATTTCCGCATCCGCATATGGGAGGGGGATGAGTGGAAAACTGCTTTCAATTGTCCACTGGGTTCTTTCCAGTATAAGGTCTTACCTTTTGGGTTGGTGGGGGCACCAGGGGTGTTTACGCAATTAATCAATGAAGTGTTACATGAACATTTGTTTAAAGGTGTACTGGTGTACTTAGATGATGTTTTGATTTATACTGAAACTGAAGAGGACCACGAACACCTGGTGTGGCAGGTGCTTAGCAAATTGAGGAACGCCGAACTGTTTGCCAAACTTTCTAGGTGTGAATTTCATAAGAGTCAACTAGACTACCTGGGGTGTAGGATCTCTGACAAGGGATTGAGATGGACCCTGGGAAAATTCAGGCCATTTTGGGGTGGGAGCGCCCACATACTCGGCGGCAACTCCAAAGTTTCCTTGGATTTACCAATTATTATCGCCAGTTCATCCAGGGTTCGCTGAAATTGCATTGCCCTTAACCGACTTGTTACGTACCAAGGGGTTGGGGGACACGGGCAAAGTAAAGAACCCAGGGGCACTGCTGAATTGGACAACTGACTGCCAGGTGGCTTTTGACAAACTCAAAAGCCTGTTCACTGCTGAACCAATTTTGCAGCACCCTGATCCCACTAGACCGTTTGTAGTTCAGGTAGATGCTTCTGATTTTTCAATTGGGGTGCTTTTACTGCAAACAGATGCTGACAATCACCTGAGGCCTTGTGCTTATTTGTCCCGGAAGTTTTCTGAGATGGAACGGAGGTGGTATGTCTGGGAAAAGGAGGCTTTTGCAGTCAAGGCTGCTCTGGAAGCATGGCGCCACCTCCTGTTGTTGTTGTTGTTTATTCGTTTAGTCGCTTCCGACTCTTCGTGACTTCATGGACCCACCCACGCCAGAGCTTCCTGTCGGTTGTCACCACCCCCAGCTCCCCCAGGGACGAGTCCATCACCTCTAGAATGTCATCCATCCACCTTGCCCTTGGTCGGCCCCTCTTCCTTTTGCCCTCCACTCTCCCTAGCATCAGCATCTTCTCCAGGGTGTCCTGTCTTCTCATTATGTGGCCAAAGTATTTCAGTTTTGCCTTTCATATCGTTCCCTCAAGCGAGCAGTCTGGCTTTATTTCCTGGAGGATGGACTGGCTTGATCTTCTGGCAGTCCAAGGCACTCTCAGAATTTTCCTCCAACACCACAGTTCCAAAGCATCGATCCTCCTTCTCTCAGCCTTCCTTATGGTCCAGCTCTCGCAGCCATATGTTACTATGGGGAACACCATTGCTTTAATTATGTGGACCTTTGTTGTCAGTGTGATGTCTCTGCTCTTAACTATTTTATCGAGATTGGTCATTGCTCTTCTCCCAAGGATTAAGCGACTTCTGATTTCCTGACTGCAGTCAGCATCTGCAGTAATCTTCGCACCTAGAAATACAAAGTCTTTCACTGCTTCTACATTTTCTCCCTCTATTTGCCAGTTATCAATCAAGCTGGTTGCCATAATCTTGGTTTTTTTGAGGTTTAGCTGCAAGCCAGCTTTTGCACTTTCTTCTTTCACCTTCATCATAAGGCTCCTCAGTTCCTCTTCGCTTTCAGCCATCAAAGTGGTATCATCTGCATATCTGAGATTGTTAATGTTTCTTCCAGAGATTTTAACTCCAGCCTTGGATTCCTCAAGCCCAGCTTGTCGCATGATGTGTTCTGCGTACAAGTTGAATAGGTAGGGTGAGAGTATACAGCCCTGCTGTACTCCTTTCCCAATCTTAAACCAGTCCGTTGTTCCGTGGTCTGTTCTTACTGTTGCTACTTGGTTGTTATACAGATTCTTCAGGAGGCATACAAGATGACTTGGTATCCCCATACCGCTAAGAACTTGCCACAATTTGTTATGGTCCACACAGTCAAAGGCTTTAGAATAGTCAATAAAACAGAAATAGATGTTTTTCTGAAACTCCCTGGCTTTTTCCATTATCCAGCAGATATTGGCAGTTTGGTCTCTAGTTCCTCTGCCTTTTCTAAACCCAGCTTGTACATCTGGCAATTCTCGCTCCATGAACTGCTGAAGTCTACCTTGCAGGATCTTGAGCATTACCTTACTGGCATGTGAAATAGCGCCACCTCCTAGAAGGGGCTAAATGCCCTTTTGAAGTTTGGACTGACATAAGAATTTAGAAGCGCTCCGCACACCATGCAGACTCACTCCTAAGCAGATTCGCTGGGCTCAGTTTTTTAGTCACTTTGATTTTCAATTGAAATTTATTCCGGGCAAGAAAAACTTCCTTGCTGATGCGCTTTCCCGCCTGCCCCAAGATTCGGTCCAGGCACCTGAAATGGTGGGCACGGTGTGGACGGAGCCCCAACTGGGGTTGCAGGCTGTCACACGCAGCCAAACCCGTGCGCAACTGCCTCCTGCTTCGGTTTCACCGGCTGGGAGGAGGACGCCAGTTCCCTCTCAATTGCAACAACAGTTTCTCCAGGAACTGAAATCCAGTTGGTTGCAGGCCAATAGAGACAATGTTACTTTTGACAAGCCGCCTCTATGTGCCTGACAACTTGCGAAGGGAAATTTTAACCAGGTCTCACAATGATAAAGTAGCTGGTCATTTTGGGTTTGTCAAAACGTTGCACCTGGTACGGCACCAGTTTTGGTGGCCTACCCTGAGACGTGATGTAAAAAATTATGTTGCTTCTTGCCCTGTCTGTGCCATGTCAAAGCGGAAGGGGGGTAAGCCGCAGGGGCTTTTACAGCCAGTTGCAAGCCCATCCCGTCCATGGGAAGAGGTTTCTATGGATTTTATTGTGGACCTACCTCCCAGTCAGAAAAAGACTGTGATTTGGGTGGTCAAGGATTATTTTTCCAAACAAGCCCATTTCATTCCATGTGCTTCTATTCCTTCCGCCCCACAATTGGCACGCCTTTTCCTGATCCACATCTACCGGATTCACGGTAGCCCCTCCCGTTTGGTCACGGACCGCGGGACACAGTTCACTTCCCACTTTTGGAAATCATTTTTTCGGTTGGCACCAAACAGGCATTGTCCACTGTTTCACATCCGGAGACTGACGGATCTACAGAGGTTTTAAATTCGACCCTTGAGCAATTTTTAAGGGCATTTGTCAACTATCAGCAAGACAATTGGGTTGATCTGCTACCTTTTGCTGAGGTGGCTTACAACAATGCTGTCCATCAGAGCACGGGGCACACCCCTTTTCGCGTGGTTTCTGGGTGAGATTTTGTCCCCATTCCTGAGTTGCCACAACCTTCTATGCAACCCTGTTCTGCTTCTGACTGGGCTGCTCAACTGGCTGATTCATGGCCAGTGATTCAGCAGGCATTGGCTGATGCCCAGTCTGCTTACAAACTACACACAGATAAACAGAGAGCCCTTCAACCTGATTTTAAGGCTGGTGATCAGGTCTACCTGTCCACCAAATTCATCAAGTCCCCACAGCCTTCCCAGAAATTGGCTCCTAAGTTTGTGGGTCCTTTTCCCATTGTGGGAGTTGTGAACCCTGTTACGTTTAAATTGGGTTTGCCTCACAATCTGAAACATTTGCATCCTGTTTTTCATTGCAGCTTGCTCAAGCCTGTCAGCCACTCGTCCCAGTGGCATCCGCAGCCTCCACCTCCTGCTCCGATCATGATTGACGGGCAGCAGCATTTTGAGGTGAAGGAGGTCCTGGATTCTTGCAGGGTTCGTGGTACCTTGCAATGCCTGATCTGTTGGAAGCACTTCCCCCACCCTGAGTGGGTGTCTGCCCGTGATGTTAATTCTCCTACTTTAGTTAGCCGCTTTCATTTCGCTTATCCTCTGAAACCGGCTCCCTGATGTTTCGCTTATTTTGGGGGGGGCGGTATGTCATGTTCATCGTTTCAATGTTAAACGTACATCGTAACATTTTGCATGTCATTTTGCTGATGCGTGTTTCGGTTGGGAGGGGAGGAGGAACTGTCTCCTGGGATGTTATCTGTATTCAGCTGGATTGGAATGTGTTTAGGTTATTTCATGTGTTCAAGGTTTTGTTCCCAGGACATCAGCAGAAATTGTTACCAGCACCTGTGGCGGGGAATTTGAAACGGTTTGGGCGAGGGGAGGGATTACGTTCGCACCGAGGGTTTTTAGTTTGTATTTGGCACGTTTTTGCTCATTCTCAGCTTTCTCTGTATTTGCATACTATTCTTTAATAAATCAGATATCATTAAGTCCCTACTTGTGAGTCTGGTTCTGTTAGGGTAGGCAATCATTACAGGGAGGTTGCCAGGCAGAGCCGGGAAAGAATCTCCCAGGCTCCCAGCCTGGGGACCCCTCCCCCCCACTAGGCCAGCAGGAACTCCTGAGCACGGCCTGGTGGGGAACCAGCCAGAGAGGGTGGACAGCCCTCCCTGCAGACTGTCTGGAGGCCCCAGCAAAGTGCCTCGCCTCCTGCAGGTGTCGGGTCAAGCTGCCGGGGCGCAGGAGGGAGGGGCTGGGGCTAGGGCCAGCAGAAGGGTGAGAAGCCCTCAGCCCCGCTAGGGGCCCTTCACAGCTTCAAGGGCCACTGCCTGGAGCAGTCTTGGCAAAGCTGCCCGTTGGTGCACCTGGCTGCTGGCCTCCTTTTGTGCCCAGGGGGCTTCCTCCAAGACCAACCGAGAGCCTCCAGAAGTGGAAATTGTTGCTCCACTTGCCACGTCCCAACCGGCTCACTGACAGGCTTGCACGACACCGCCCCAAGACTCACGCTGGGCAGAAAACACATGGAGCACGCCCCACACCTCCAGAGTGAACTCCGGGGTCTCTCCCAGCCATGGAGCACTGAGGGCCTCTGGGAGCAACAGGTGGAGAGGAATCCCAAATGGGGCTCTGGGTCACCACAGAGGAAGGCATCTTGGTAAGTCTGCTTCAGCCTCCCCAAGGACCCTGCCAGGGCCTGCCCAGAGTGCTGTTTGCCGTCCATACCGGCCTGACACTTTCCAAAAGACCGGCTTGGTTCAGAGGCAGCTTGGCTGTGACTCAGCGCTCAGCTCTGGGATGTGTGCAGCATTGAAAGAGCACCACCAAGCATGCACGGATGACCTCCTCCATCACATTCAATCCAGGTATTAATTATGTGAGAGAAGGGCCCAGAACAGGAGATCTCCCACAAGGGAGCTCTAAAGGAAAGGGCTTCCACCCAGTAATTGCAGCTCTGGGCCGGAGTTACCTCTCTCAGCTTGAAAGAGAGAAGATGCCACTTCCCGACTTCAGCTCAAAACATCCTGACCAGGCAGCCCGGAAGCCATTGACCAGCTCTCGTGGGCCAGAGGAAGGATGAGGGGACGGACCTCTGGGGCTGGGAAGTAGTTTGGGCGAGTCTTGGTTTCCCTCGTGAAGAGATCGTCTGAAGCCAGCCTGAGAGCAGGGCCACCCTTGCTACTCCGTGCTGGGAAGGGAAGCCTCTCTCCACATGCTCAGGAGCCCCTGCAGCTGCATCACAGGCCTGTCGCCTGATGTGGAGGGCAGATTCAGGGACTTGGCCACCACCCCAAGATGGGAAAGGCTCTGGTGTTATGTAACAATGAAAGCCTCTTGGCTGTTATGAAAAAGCCAGGATACAGTTACAGGATTAGACTTCCACTAACCTTGGCTCGTCTCCCACCGCCTACCCCGCCCCTGACCTCACACAGATTGTGAAAGCTCACACCCTCTTTTGCAGAGCATCAAGGAAGCCACAGTCAACAAAGGGGAAAATTAAACGTCAAGGATGAATATGCCCTGTGTTGATGAAGAGAGGTGACTTGAGGCGGAATAATGGGGCATCATTTAAGGCTGCTTACAAGGAGTGAATGGAGCAAATCAAGCGCCCTTGGCTTTGTTTGTTTTCTCTGGGCATTTTGGACACACACCCCAGGTATGTGTAAGGTACCCATCCTACAGATGACAGGTAACAACCCTTCACACAACCAGCATGTCAGTGCAAACCCACGCCTTTAAAATGCCATTAAAATTAGAAGTGGCCACCTGCTTTGCTGCAAAGCCCAGCCCTGAATTTTAGTGGGCGTTGCCAGCCTGAGGCATATGGAGGCACAGCCTTGGCCACAGCTGCAGGAGGGCACTTGACCTCAGCCTTGGCCACCAGGTGTCTTGGATGGCATCCCCACAGGAGTTCAAGATTTGGTTGGAGGCCAGAAGAACTGCCTCCCCTGGATGTCAGGGTCAGCCTTGCTCCGAATAAGACACAGACTCACTTAATAGGGATTAAGGATTTCCGGTTTATTGAAACGGTACTGACAGAGAGAAAAACGGGAATCGGGGTGCGGTGTTGAGGTGCCCTGTATATACCCTCTTGCGGGGTCCCATGCTCCTCCACCCTTCATTGTCCCCATTCCCCTTGATGGGTTTCTTGATGGCTGTGGGGGCGTTTTCCCGGTTGCTGTCCTTGTCCTCTTAGTTCAGGTGTGTCCTCCAGGGCACCAGGTGTGGCTTATCGCTGCTTATCTGAAGTCCTTCTATTCAGCTGCATATGATTCCATGGGTGTGGGTGCTTTGGGTGCTTGATTCAAGCGCTGATTTAATTATCTCCTTCCTCTTTTTCTTAATGATCATGATCCACGTTGTGAGGCTCTTTGTGCCTTGCAACGGGGTCATGACACTGGGTCAAACCTGGGGCTGAGCATTTCTCCCAGGCAGCTGCCCGAGCTACTGCCCAGCTTCCTGAACCTCACTGAGGGTGGTGGGAGTTGCAGCTCACAGGTGGCCAGTGGCAGGCTGGGAGAACCCGATCCCACTCCTTTGTTCCCCCACCTCACGAGACAAGGCAGGGCCTGTTGCTGCATGCCCCCCACGCCATCTCCGCCTGCCTCTCACCAGGACCCGGGCTGCCCCTGCCCCTGGCTCAGTTCCCTTCATGACTCTTCCTCCAGGTGCCCTGGGAGAGTGGAAAGACAATTCCCCTCCTTCAGGATGGGGGTGGGGGGTGTCGTTTCTATAAGGATCACACTTTCTTTTCTCTCTCTCCAAAAGCTGTTGCAGATTCCTTACGTCCTCGGCCAACAGTGCTCACAAACAGGAACAGTGGCCATTTCTTATGGAGAGGGCCCACATCTCCTGTGGTTTCCTTCCCACTTTCAGCATGCATGCACACACACACACACACACACACACCGTTTAGGGTAAGAACTAAAGCCCATTTCTCCTACAGTCCTCATCTTGTTGCCAGCCTTCCTGCAAAAATTGGGGATTGATGTCTTAACAAAGGACATTTCAAGGTGGGCAGGTGGCTGTTTCTGAACTAGGGAAGGCTGTGATGGTTGAAACTCACACAGATTGCCAGAGAGAAGCTGCTTGATTGAACTGAATTTCAGGCAGATGGATGTGGGAGTCTTCCCCTGTAACCCTAACCCCTTCCCCACCTGCTTTCCCAGGTTCCCTCCACTGCCCCCCCACCAGAGGCCCCACTGCCTGTGACCATCCCACCCAAGGCGAATGTTACTCCCCCAAGCATTCCAGCCGCCAGCTGGACCCTGATGAAGAGGAGGAGTGTCACATCCAATGGGCTTGTTTTGGGGCTGGAGGCGTATTACGGAGCAAAGGTGGCCACAGAACTACCCAACCGTGGAGGCTTTTTAAGTGAATCAATATACAGAATTCCCCCCTCTTCTTTCCCTGCTCCCTTCTCCCTTTTCAGGCATGATAACAGGAAGGGAAGGGAAGGGAAGGGAAGGGAAGGGAAGGGAAGGGAAGGGAAGGGAAGGGAAGGGAAGGGAAGGGAAGGGAAGGGAAGGGAAGGGAAGGGAAGGGATCACTGGAGTGTGTTCAGCGTTGCTCGACTTTCTTCCAGCTCAGCCAAAACACCATCCAACACTGCGGTGAGGGAATAACCTCTTTCTGGGACTTCTGCCCAGTTCCCCCCACCCAACCGGGGCTTCCTTTCTGGCAGCCAGTTCCCCTCTCTGCCCTCTCCAGGGTCTTGGGTGAGGCTACCACCTGCAACCCCCAGAATCGCTTCTGGCCCTCCAGGTTCTGGGGTCTTGGGGGGAGTTTGTCCATTTGGGTTTTCCCCTCCCCCAAGCAGGACCCAACACTTGCCCTGCACCCCTCCCTCCACTCTCCTGCTCTTCTCCAGCCCCAAACTTTTACTCCCTACTCCTCCCTCTCTCTCTATCCAATTTTGGGTTACTCTGGCAGCACGTCCCACAGCAGCAGAGGAGGCAGGGGTCCCCCAGGGCGTAAGTCCCCAACACCTTTATACTCCTCTACCAATGGGACCACTCACTGGCCAGCAGCCAAGTCAGCTTATCAGGCCCCGGGACAGCGCAGCCACCCCTCAGGCTGCAACTGATCTGTTTTCTCCTCCTTGTCCTTCACCCCATGGCTGGTACCAGCAAAAGCCACAGCCATGACAGGCCTCCAAATTCACAGGGAGTGACACACCAGATACACCAAGGGTGTGGCAAGAGGCAGAACCCAAATCCAGATGTGTCTCCCTGAAATGCCAGGTAGCTGTAGAGGCAATACAACCATTTTGGCGTTAATCTGCCCCAAACCAACCAGGAGCCTCGTGGCAACTCAGTTTGACCAATCTCTGAGCCGGATGGCGCGGGTGGTGCTGCCTGTCCTGGCCTTGCATTGGCCATTCAGGCTGCCTGTCTTCCACCATTTCCTTGTGAAAACCCAGCCGTGCACCTTTGCTTTTCCAGCCTCATGTCCAAGCCCCACCTTGACAGGGTCCCTTCTGACTCTGGTGCACTACCCCCCCCCCAATTTTAGGCCTCTCTTCCTTTCCTCCTGCTCTTCTCTGGGATTTAAAGAAAGCAAAAGCAGTGCCACTCCGCAAGCAGTGCCACATCCACCCCTCTGCACCAGATGTGGGAATGGGGGGGGAAGGGGCTCTGAACCAAAGGGCATGGCAGGCCCCTGAATGCCACAACATTGTTGCAGAAGATCTGGGGAGAAGGAATGCTGTTGGTGCCACATCAAGGTGGTCAGCCAAAAAGGGAAGGAGCCCAATGAGAACGATTGCCACCTTCTCACCAGTCTGCATTTAGTGACCTATTCAGCTGAATTTGCATCCACTGCAGCTCTCAATGGGCCTCAGGGCTGGCATGTGACTTCTGACCTGAGCAACTGCCATGTCCCTGGAACACAGCCAGGTTTTGACTTAAGCAGAGCATGTGAAGGCTGCCAAAGCAAGACCAGATTCAAAAGAGACACGAAGGCCAGCTGCATGATTGTCCCTGCATGCTTCAGCTGCCACAATCCCCTTTGTTGTTCTCCAGGAGATGCTCCTGAACTTCTTGTACGCTTTCCTTTCAGCCTGCCTGCGAGGGCCCAAGCCAGTGTTCCTCAACCTTGGCAACATTACGAGGCATGCGTGGTAAGAGTGCATACACTTCCAATCAGTGATGTCATTTCCTGTTTCCTGTTATGTCACGAATGTAAACAAACAAAGCCACGTGTTGCTGATGTCACCAGGAAGTGTGGCGCAGAGATATGACATGACCATCCCTCCCATGGACGCCCCCGACGCCCCCCCCCCACCCCCATGTGCTAGCCAAGCCGCATGGTCGGAAGTACAGGCGTTGCAGGAAGAGGCTTTTTAAACTGCAAGCCCCAACCTCCTCCAACCCCGCCCCACATGTTGCCCAAGATGCATGGCTGGAAATTCAGGTTTGGAGAAAGGCTTTTTAAACTGCAATCAGAAAAAATGGTGTTTTGGCCTAAAAATGTTTCTTTCCCTATCACTGAGGAAAATAAGTAAGTACCAGAGCCTTTTTACTCACATGTGCAGAACACCCAGGCAAGAAAGGGGCCGCATGGCCCGCAGGAAGTGACTCTCCCTCCAGCTAGCTATCGGGTGTCTATGGTTTTTAGCTTTATGGACAGAGCTCTGCGTTTTTAAGTCTATGGTTTAACCCAGCGAGGGCCAACTCAGACAGGGAAATAAATAAAAGGGCATTTAAACCTCAAAACAGGGTTGAATATGGGAAAAGCCTTTTTAAAGTACAAGACGTTTTCCTTTAGCAGAAACAGGGATCTGGCAGAGGGGGAAAAGAAAGACTTTTAAGTGCACAGCCAGGAGGGCTGTGATGCAACCCAAGGTAACGGTGCCCATTTATTCAGGCTGGGGGGAGAGCTGTTTTTGAAATCACAAAGGTTTTCTAAACAGGAAAAATGTTCAGGCATGTTCAGGCATGTCCCAGGCGGGAGAGGATGAGGATGCATGGTGCGCTGCTGCTGCGTGACAGGAGGGGCATGGTCTTGTTCAGACAAGTCCAGGCTGTACTTCAGACAATGATCACTGTATTCTGTCTGTACTACATATTGGAGCATTTGATAATTTTTAGCGGTAGATGCTCAACCAAATCCCAGAGAAAAGGTTTCTGTTTTGAAAAACATGGCTACAGAGGCTTCAACAGATATTCTTAAGGAATGCACAGCAGATCTTTTTAGAACATTAGAGAGACCTACCAGCTTGTGGACTAACACAACGGCACTGCCGCTAGATTGCAGCAGTCTCTGTTGCTGGGGGTTTGAAGAAAATAAAGAAAAATTTTTAATCAGACCTGTGCTGTATGGATGCCATAAGCGGTGCTGTAACTTTACTGATGAGGCGCTGAGCAAAATAGAAGACCTACCTTCTAGTACCTACCGGGCAGCCTGTGAAACGGTGAACAACACAACAATACCCCCCTGCAATGGTGAGTAAATATGTTTTTATTTATATATGATAATGGAAATGCTGGTGTTCAGGTATGCGTACTAATAGGTTGTGATTTATATTTTGCAGTATCAGAATTAACACTGCCTAGAAGGCAAAGATACCAAAGGAAGCCCATTTTACACAATGCCAGATTTATCTGATTCGGAATATGCCAGTAACAGCCAATTTTACCGAGACCTATTAGAATGTGACTGTGGGTGCTGTTTGCGAGATACAGAACAATCAGAGGTCTGTGGCTCTTTATCTTCTGAAGATGATGAGGGTTATGTTTCCAAAGACTCAGACAACCTCTCTCAAAGCTGTGTTACCAATAAATCAATGTATTAAAGACAATGTCACATTTTGTCACAGACCCTTCAGCATAATGAGGTATGAAAATATTCTAAGGGACATCTACTACACCCCAGGGAGGGGAGGGAGTTACATTGGGGTAAACTCCCTTTTTCAGGAGGGAAGAAAACATGATAAAACCCTGTCCTTAAAACAAGTCAAGACATGGCTTTCAGGTCAAGATGCTTATACACTTCATAAACCGGCAAGAATTAATTTCCCTAGAAATAAAACCGTGGTGTCTGGCATAGATCAGCAATGGCAGGCTGCTCTCATAGACATCTCTAAATTTTCTAAGGAAAACCAAGGCAAAAATTCATCTTAACAGTCATTGATGTGCTGTCTAAATATTCCTGGTCCTGTCCTTTGCCTGATAAGTCAGGGGGCATGGTTGCAGCCACCTTCCAGAATATCTTTGAAACAGGCCGTGCACCCTGAAAATTACAGATGCAGGAAAAGAGTTCTTAAATAGGCCTCTGAAGAAGCTTTTAGCATGTTATGGCATTCATCATTTTGTCACCCATTGCAAGACTAAAGCGGCCATAACAGAGAGGTTCATCTGCACCCTAAAAAGTAAACTCTGGAGATATTTTACATCTAGAAATACCCAATGGTGTGTGGACATTTTGCCAGATATTCTTCAGGGTTACAACGCCTCTTACCACCGTAGCATCCAGGTGGCTCCTAATACTGTAAATTTGTCTAACGAAAGGGATGTATGGTTAAGACTGTATGGAGATATTTTAAAAAGTAAAAGGAAAAACATCTTAAGGTGGGAGACCATGTCAGGATATCCAGACTGAAGGGAATATTTGAAAAAGATGTTGGCAGAGTGCTAGAAAGCATTTGGCCCAGGAGAGATCAGAAAAGTCACACACCAGGCATTTCTATAAAAATAAATTTATTTACAGAAAGCACAAAAACATATTTACAGGCTTCTGCATTCTCACAGGCTCTCAAAGAGAGCTGCTTACTCTCTACATGCCTAAAGAGAAGGAAAAACTGAAACCAAAACAAGTCCAGGCAAGGTTCCTCCCCCTCAGTGCAACTATTAACACCTGAAAAGGGGACAATTAAATTCAACCTCTTAACCCTGCCAAAATGATTAGTTACCATAGTAACCTTAATCTGTAGCAGAAAACAATATACCAAACACTCCCATTTTTATGCTACAGAATGAGACACAAACCAATTTTCTTTGTCAACTCTGTATGTCTTTCCATTCACAATATTTTAACATTATCTCCCCTTTGGTTTAACAGAAAGCTACCATCCTTCTCCCTGTGTATTTCCAAGCCTAGGTAATTTGTTACTGTTCCAAGGCTTTTTAATGTGAAATGGCTTTTCATGCAGGCTTCAAAATCAAGCCTTTGTTTTTCTGTTGATGTGAACAGCAGCAAATCATCAACATAAATGCATAGATACATACAGCCTTGTTTGTCTTTTTTCATATATACACATGGATCTGCTTTTCCTTTTTCAAAACCAAAATTCTGCAGTTTTTCATCTAATTTTTGGTTCCAGGATCTAGCAGCCTGTTTTAACCCATAGATTGATTTCTGCAGTTCACAGACCAGATTCTCCCCTTTTTCACAGCCAGGGGGTTGCTGCATGTATAATTTGTGGTCTAAATAACCATAGAGAAATGCAGTTTGAATGTCATAGTGGTCAACTAACATTCCTTTGAGTGCAGCAATTTTTAACAGTAATCTTTTTTAACAGTAATCTAATTGATTCACCTTTAGTAACTGGTGCAAAAGTCTTGTCAAAGTCTAAATCTTTCCTTTGAGTGAACCGTTTTGTAACTAACCTTGCTTTATATTTTTGGATTTTGCCATCAGCATCCCTTTTCAGTTTGAAAACCCATCTACAACCTAGACAGCATTCATTGGGAGGTAGATTTACCAGTTTCCATGTTTTATTTTCTTTCAAGGATGCTAACTCCTGTTGCATGGCAGAATGCCAATTTTGTGCAATCTCAGGTGGTAAAGCATTCACTTGTTCTAAAGACTCAGATTCTGTGAATATGTGAAAAGCCTTTACTGTTTCAGCCTGAAAACGTGATGGAGGAACGCCTTTATTACTTCTCTGAGATCTTCGAGGTAATACAGGGCTTAAATTTTGACTCCTATCACTTTCCTGAGAAGCATCTGTCTCATCAGACAGATCTTCAGTTTGCTTTTCTGGTTTAATGTCCTCATCAGGCAAAAGATCACTATCAGCAAGTCCTTGCTGTTCTCTTGTGGTTAAATCAACTGGAGAGCTAGAATTTAATCTCCCCCAGTTTTGCTCAGCAAAAGAAGCGCTTTTGCTAATTATTAATTTCTCTCCCACTATGAACCTGTAGCTCCTCTGGCTTTGTTCATAGCCAACAAAGATGGCTTTCTTTGTTGTGGGGCCTCCTTTCCTTCTCTGCTGTTTCGGAATGTGAACCCATGCAGTGCTACCAAACACTCTAAGGTGGCTTACCTTTGGTTTCACACCATAAAACAAATGGAATGGAGTGTCCTGAATCACAGAGTTATACAATCTGTTTTGTACATAACAGGCAGTAGATATTGCCTCTCCCCAATCCTTAAAAGATAAATTTGAATCTTTAAGCATGCATTCCATCACATTTTGCAAGGTTCTGCCCTTTCTTTCAGCAACACCATTTTGCTGAGGGGTGTAAGGGTTAGAAAGAATTTGTTCTATCCCTTTTTCTGCTAGGAACCTTTTGAATTTGTGAGAAAGGTACTCTCCTCCTCTATCACATTGGAGTGCAGATACAGGCCTAGGGAATTTTCCATTTGCCCATGTCACAAGACCTTTAAATTTCTCAAATGCCTCATCTTTATGTTTTAGGATATAGATAAATGTGTATCTTGAGAAATCATCAATGATGGTCATTGCATACCTTGCTTGTCCAAGACTTGGAGCAAAAGGACCAATAATGTCAGAGTGTACAATTTCCAAAGGTCTAGTTGTAACTCTGTCACTGTGCTTACTCACAGGAGCTTTTAATGTTTTGCATTCTTTGCAAACTACACAGTCTAAGTATTTATCACAGGGTTTTATCTTTAGGTCAGCACACAGCTGTGGCATTTGTGCTATATACTTGAAATTAGCATGACCAAATCTCCTGTGCATCAGGTGTACACATTGGTCATGATATGGCGTGTTGCCAACTGCAGCCTTGCAGCTCGGCTTCCTTGCATTTTGCACAATGTACAAGGAGTCTTTTAAAATACCAGTAGCACACAATTCCCCATTTTTACGTATCTCACAACCATTTTTCTTAAATGTTATGACATACCCTGTTGCAGCCAATTGTGCCACAGATAAATGGTTTGATTGTAAATTTGGCACATACAACACACCTTTTACAGTTTATCCCAAGCAGGATAAATACAAGTCACCTTGTCCCATAATTTTGGTCACAGACCCATCAGCCAAAGATACACTTTGTCTTTCAGTTTTAGACAGTGACATAAAAGAGCTTTTAGAATTACATAAATAACAATTGGCCCCAGAATCTAACACCCATACATCAGAATTACCCTTCTCAGCAACCTGTGCAATTTGGGATGTCTGAAGAGCCTTCTTCTTTGTTGCCCTTGTGTTCTTCTTTCCTGTCTTTCTACTCTTGGGTCTCAAGGCACAGTCTTTCTGCAAATGTCCAGCTGAACCACTGGTGAAGCATCGCTGGCTGGCTAGTGCTGTGGCCTCAGCTTCTTTTCCCTTCTTTTCCCTTGTTTTCTGGTACTGCAGCTTTCCAGAAGAGATGGGGGGGATCTTTCCTCTCTCTTCTCCCATTCAGTGAGTAAGCGCTGTGTAACATACGATGGGGTGAGGTCTGCTTCAGGCATAGCCTCCAGGGTACAAATCAGCGTGTCCCATGTTTCATTCAGTGAGGACAGAAGGATATAGGATTTTGTGAGAGGTGTAAATTCCATTCCTCTCTCCTGCAACTCAACAAACAGCTGCTGAATATAATGCAGGTGCTCAGGAAGGCTATCTCCTTCTGCAAGGTAGGCTTTGTACAGCTTTTTTGTCAGGGTAACTTTACTCCCTGCTGTTGCCTTTACATACAAGTCTCTCAAAGTGTCCCAAAGTTGCTTTGCAGACTGCATACCTCGCATGTGGACTAGCTGATTGTCCTCAACTCCCAGGATAATGGAGGCTCTAGCCCGCTCATCCTGTCTAAGCCATTCAGCACTGGGATTTGGGGGGGTTTGCTCACCAATTGGCAGCCAAAGATTCTCTCTGCGAAGATACATCTCCATCTTCAGGGCCCAATTCAAATAGTTGGTCTCTGATAGGTGCTCCAGAGGCAACGCTGAGGGCTGGGAGGTAGCCATGGCTTCTTCCTTCTTTTGCAAGTCACCTCAGCTGGCTTCTTTGTCCTGTAGACCGGCAGTTGCTGGAAAATCTCCAGGTGGCTCCAAAGAAAATCTTCACAGATCTTTGCTACCTGCCTTTAAAAATGTGCATGAGGTGTGGAGCTGATCTCTCTCTGGGGTTTTACTGGGCTGCTTACTGGGCCCATAACCTGTTGGCAGAGTGCTAGAAAGCATTTGGCCCAGGAGAGATCAGACAAGTCACACATCAGGCATTTCTATAAAAAAATTTATTTACAGAAAGCACAAAAACGTATTTACAGGCTTCTGCATTCTCACAGGCTCTCAAAGAGAGCTGCTTACTCTCTACATGCCTAAAGAGAAGGAAAAACTGAAACCAAAACAAGTCCAGGCAAGGTTCCTCCCCCTCAGTGCAACTATTAACAATTAAATTGTTAAAGGGGACAATTAAATTCAACCTCTTAACCCTGCCAAAATGATTAGTTACCATAGTAACCTTAATCTGTAGCAGAAAACAATATACTAACAAAAGGCTATCAGCAAATGTATACGGATGAGATATTCATCATCAAAGAACTTTTGACAAGAGGGAAAAGAGTGATGTATAGGTTAAAAGATTACACAGATGACCCTGTAAAGGGTTCTTTTTATCCTGAGGAGCTCCAAAAGGTTCCTGATGACCAACAACACATACACAGAATTGAAAAAGTTACCAGAAAAAGAAGGTGGGGAAAATATAGAGAGATTCTAGTCAAATGGGTTGGTTGGCCAGAGAAGTTCAACAGTTGGGTTAAGTCCATGACCTCTGACATGGCAGGGTTTTATATCACCCTCCCCAGCAATGCATCGGCTGCTGCATTTCCCAAAAACAGAAATTCCAATTATACCATACAGCTAGCAAGGGTGCTGGACCTTTCAGGGCCATGGGAAGTGGGTTTAGTAGAGATGCAGTGCCCACACAGCTGGAACACATTAAATTCAGGCGGGTATTTTGAACTTGCTAACGAAAGAAAGAAGTGGGAATTTTCTTTGAGAAGTGGGCACTATGCCAGCATCCAGCAGATATTAGAAAATATGAACAAACTTATGTCAGAAGCAGAGGACCCACCAATGGCAACCCTGCGATACAACCCGGTTACTCAAAAAATTAAAAGAGATGAGGCCTATAGCATACTAACTGGTGATGAACTTTCAAATATATTAGGTTTGCAGCCCAAACCACACTTCAAAAAATTTCCCTTTTCTGCTGATGTGACAGGCGGATTCAGCACAATATATGTTCATACAGATATTGTGGAGCCCCAGACAGTGGGTGACTTCTATGTGCCATTACTGCACTGCGTGCCTGTGTGTGGTCAAGACAACGGCTTCATCACGATAACCTATGACCAGCCACATTATATTTCAGTCAGCAAACACGGCATCAACACAATTACTGTAGAAATCAAAACAGATCAAAACAAATACATTTGTTTTAACCACGGGAAGGTGGTAGTAAAGCTTCATTTTAGGCCGCAGAAAAGTGAAAGATGATTGTGATCAAGGAGTACGGGAGCCCCCAAGACTACGTAGGGTACTACGTGTCTCAAGCAAGTAGCGGTCTTGCAGGCTTCCGAGGAACCCCCATCATGTACAGGACAAGTTTAGGAGGTTTGTTCCGTGGGCTTTTTCGAAAAGCTATGCCTCTTCTCAGGAAAGGCTTAGAAATTGTTAAACCACACATGAAATCTGCAGCCAAGAATATTGCCAGAGATATGGCAGGCCAGCTTGTATCTTGTGTTGTAGGGGGCAGTCAAGAGGGCTCGGGCCTGGTCAGGGCCAGAAGAAATTATGGAGCGGGACCTATTCCCTCTAAAAAGAGGAAGAATGTAAGAAAACGCCATCATACAAAGAGGAAACGTGCTCAGAAGAGGAGGCGCTGTGATAGCCAGGACATATTCTAACACAAAATGGTTTTTATCCACGAGGCATCACAGGAGTGTGTTAAATCAGAACTGGACCTTTTTCAGCTGTCACCTACTCAAACCAGTATTGAAAATAGCACATATGTCGAGATCCCGCCTTTATCTGTGCTAACACCTAATGCGCCCCTGGAATTTTTTATCACAGGGCATGGTGAGCATTACACGGATTTAAACAACACCCTGCTGTATGTGAGCTGCAAGATTGTAAAGGCTGATGGCACGGATATCGATGTGGACTCAAGGGTGGCCCTGACCAACTATCCTATAGCATCACTGTTTAACCAACTGGATGTTACCCGGGGAGATCGTCTCATTACACAGAGCCATCATTGTTATTCTTATCAGGCTATGATTGAGCTGATTCTGAACTTTGGCGGTGATGCTCTGGGGACCCAATTTACAGCTGGCAGATTTTACAAAGATGACTCAGCCCACATGGAGAGTACTCTGCTGACACCAGCAGGCAACTCAGGTTTCAGGGCGAGAGCAAGACATACAGACGGTGGTCGTAAAGGGGACCTGCTTGGGCCTTTGCATAGTGATCTGTTTTTTCAAGACAAGCTGCTGATGGGGTTGATGTGAAAGTCAAACTCACAAGAAGCAGAAACTAATTTTGCCTGATGAAGGAGGGCGATCAGAATTACAAAGTGCAGCTCCTGGCGGCATCTCTCTTTGTAAAACGGGTAAAGGTGGCAGCAGGCATGTGTCTCGGGCACGTGGAAGCTTTGCTCACCTCCAATGCCAAATACCCCATTGACCATGTGGGGGTGAAGGTTTACAGCATTCCAGCAGGCAGCCTTGTGTGTAATCAGGAAAACCTATTTCTGGGCCAGTTACCTAAACAACTAGTGATTGGTTTTGTGGACAATGCAGCTTTTAGTGGGGATTATGAAAGAAACCTGTTCAATTTTCAGCACCGCAATGTCAATTTTTGCATGCTGTATTGCGATGGTGAATAGGTCCCCGCTAAGCCTCTTCAGCCTGATTATGAGCACGGCCTTTTTGCGAGAGAGTACATGCAGATGGTACAAGTGTCAGGCAAAGTCATGAAGGACAGACCTCTCTTAATCAGCCGGGAAGAGTTCAGTCACGGGTATAATTTATATTGTTTTGACCTGAGTCCTGACCAGGGGTGCTGGGAGCACTACTCTTTGATCAGGAGTGGTAACCTCAGAGCTGAAATTAGATTTGCACAACCCCTCCCCAACACTGTCAACATGATTCTCTATGCAATCTTTAAAAACATCATTGAAATAAGTCACACCCAGAACGTCCTTTTTGATTATATGTGCGAATGGACACCCTGCAGCTCCTCCGGTTGTTCTCTGGAAATCCTGACTTTCTAGGAGTCTACCCCTGTGACCTGCTACCCAAGAGGCAAATCTCCAAAAAACCTTTCAGATTAATGGTAAACACCCATCCTCAAACTCTACCTGGCAAACACTGGTTGGCCCTCTACTTCCCACCTCCCGGCTATGGTGAATTTTTTTATTCTTACAGAAGGCTGCCAGATAGCCCTGACTTTCCTGGAGCCATAGTGAAGTTCTTAGAGGGGCAAGCTAAGAAGTACATATTTCATCAACGTCAACTGCAGCACCCCAAAGCTGTGACATGTGGACAACACTGAGTGTTTTTTCTACAGAGCCGGTCTAAAGGCGTGGGCTATAAAAATGTTTTAAAGATGTACTCTGATGACAGTGTTAAAAATGATCAAATGGTAAAGCTGTTTGTAAAAACTATAAAGGTGGGGAGGGGCCTTGGAACCTGCAACCGTCACCAATGTATGCAGACATGTCTGCCTTACTGTAAAATAAAGAAAAAAACTTAAGCGTTTTACATGTTTCACCGTGTTTTTATTCATTCTACAAATGGGCAGAAAAAGCATTCATTTTACAAGCTGAGCCAGTCCCCAAGCCTGAGCCTGCTTCTGGGATTTAGCATCAGGGATCTAGAGGGGGTGTCAGTAAACAGAGGCTTTTGAGTCCCAAAGGGGGCAGTCATGACAAGTAGCAGTTTCATTCTTAACAACCATAGATTCTTCCAACTTTTCTAATTGCTCTTTAACAGCTGTAGACCCCAACACAGAGGTTGGAACATTCACCTCAGCCATAGTGTTCATGAATTCATCCCAGCCTTTCAGTTTCCACTTCTCAGTAAGGGCACGGTGTTGCGAGGCTCCTTTCACCAGGACTAAAATGTTAGTACTGGGAACTGGGGCACCCCTGTATAAAAATGTGCCACGATTATCCCAGGATGATATGTTCTGATGCTGTTTTATTTTGTTCAGCAAAAGTTCGACATTTTTCCTGTAATGTGCCCTCACGCCACTTAGGATCTCATGCATTGCTATGTCCTGTGGAGCTGGCTGTGACAAGGCCTGAGGTTGCTGAGGCTCTTCTGAGGGGTAAATGAGATTCAGGATGTCTTTTTCAGACTCATTTTGTCTGGTCAGTCTTAGAAACCTCTGCAGCACAAATCCTCACCCAAATCAGCTCTCTGAAGAACGGCTCGCATCTCATCGTCCAGTCGATTGGCAACCACAGCCCCCATAGCAGGCAGCCTGCCCTGGAGCTGCTCCATCTGGTGGCCTGACACCAGATACATTTTCTCAGCATGGTCCCTGGCTTATCCTACTAGCAGGCTAACCAGCATTGGTATAGCGGCCCGCAGTAACGAACCAACAAATCCTCCTTACTGGCGAATGACCTGTTCCTTCTTTTTGAGTGACACCTTTCTATCACTCAGCTTTTTGATGACTCCTTTCTTCCTCTTTAAAGCTCGATATTGTGAAGGATTCAAAGGGAGGTTTCCTTTTAATGTGTTCAGGACTATTTCTGCTATTGCCCCCACCAGATCATTATTAGCACTGCATAAGATGGCCTTTCTCTGTTTTGGCCCAGCCCTTACTAAGATTTTTAAAACTGCTAAATTTCTACGCACCCTCTCTGACATCCTGAATGAACTAGTGCCAAGGTATCCTGTCTAATGCTTTTTACTCTTCTTTTTCATAGTGTAAACAGCAGGCCAATCAGGCGGAAAGAGGCCTGTTCTCAACCTGTAGGTTTCTGGAGTGGTGGCTGCCAAATCTACCAGAAGGTACCTGCATGGTTTATGAGTGGCATCTTGGAATACTTCCAAAAAATACTGTGTGTTAGTGGGGTGCATCTGCCGGGCCAGTGTGACAATTTGCATCTGATCGTGTGGGCTGCGGAATAAAACCAAATATTTGGAATTCAGAGCTATTGTTCTAATTTTCTTACCTTGAAAAAACAGGTTTTGAAGTATGAGAATAATGCTCCAGGTTTCTGCGGTGAACATACCGTGTAAACGCCTTCTCTATTTGATCGCTGTCACCGGCTGAAGCCATGAGGTCATCTACCATGGCTAGATTGATTTGGTCTGGGGGGAACAAATCATCATCTTCAAAGGAAGAAGGAAGACTCCCCATAACCTTGATATAAGGGAATTTATTAAGCAGTTCTTTGTACAGCGGTTGCCAGCAGCTATAAAACCATACAATATTTTGAGGCATTTGAGACATCACAGTGGAGCCATGCTCTAACATTTGTTTGATAAAAAAAGATTTGCCAGAATTGGATGGTCCGCTTATGATACAAGAGAAAGGGTGTACAAACTGCGCTGTATTTTCCATAACCCTTAATAACTGTAAGGCAGCACGCACTAATCCTCGCTCTTTATCGCCCTTTTGTTATATAGCACTTTCAGGGTTTTTCTGAGTACCTGTGTTTCTAGGGCCCACTGTTTCTTAATCCTGACAATCCCCCACTGTTCTACCCTGATCTCTTTTTTTCTCTCTGCATCAGACAGACAGTAATCATCTACCAAATCTTTCAAGCTCTCAAAATTAACCTTGTTACAACTGCCAGTGTTTAGTGTAATCCCCTTCACCCTTAGCACTATTTCACCGTTGGACAAAGCACACCCGTAGGTTTTCGGGCCGGCTGCTACAAACTCTGTGATTGAGGTGTTTGGCGGAATCTCACTTGTCAGTTGCCCTAAATAATCACCCAAAGGCGGTGTCCACGCCCCCTCTCTACTTATAAAAATGACTGAGTCAGTGTCTTGGTACAGGCACCTATCGCCCAAGCCATCCAGTAGCTTGTATAATTCCAGCTGCACATAAGCTGTTGTAAAGCTGGCAATGAATACATTAGTACATGTGGATTTGGTGGGGTGGTCCTTGGCCTTTTTCCACATCACAATAGCAGTCTCTGTATCCACAAACTCGCATGAGGAAACTGTTGGCATTTTTTCCTGCTTTTGGCTACCATGGTAATTAAGTACTTCCTTAAGCATTCTGGCTGGGTGAAGAGGTCGAATTTAATTGTCCTCAGTTTAGGTGTTAATAGTTGCATTGCCTGAGGGGAAGGCAGCTTGCAGGACCTTGGTTTAGTTTCTTTTAGC
The DNA here is from genome assembly GCF_035149785.1 of Candoia aspera. Lineage (NCBI taxonomy): Eukaryota > Metazoa > Chordata > Lepidosauria > Squamata > Candoiidae > Candoia > Candoia aspera. The sequence continues at coordinate 26,527,091 of NC_086162.1, forward strand.
CTTGCAGCCAGTAAGCAGCTCTCTGAGAGAGCTCTCTCCTCTCTGAGAGCGTGTGTGAATACAGAAGCCTGTAAATATGTTTTTGTGCTTATAGAAATGCCTGGTGTGTGATTTTTCTGATCTCTCTGAGCCAAATGCTTTCCAGCACTCTGCAAGAGGTTGTGGGCCCAGTAAACCCCGTAAGAAACCCAGTGAACCCTAGAGAGAGGAGAGAGATCAGCTCCACACCTCATGCACATTTTTAAAGGCAGGTAGCAAAGACCTGTGAAGATTTTTTTTTGGAGCCACCTGGAGATTTTCCAGCAACTGCCAGTCTACAGGACAAAGAAGCCAGCTGAGGTGACTTGCAAAAGAGGGAAGAAGCCATGGCTACCTCCCAGCCCTCAGCGATGCCTCTGGAGCACCTATCAGAGACCAACTATTTGAATTGGGCCCTGAAGATGGAGGTGTATCTTCGCAGAGAGAATCTTTGGCTGCCAATTGGTGAGCAAACCCCCCAAATTCCCAGTGCTGGATTTTGGGGGAGTGTTGGCATTTTTTTCTGTTTTTGGCTACCATGGTAATTAAGTACTTCCTTAAGCATTCTGGCTGGGTGAAGAGATTGAATTTAACTGTCCTCAGTTTAGGTGTTAATAGTTGCACTGAGGGGGAGGAACCTTGCCTGGACTTGTTTTGGTTTCAGTTTTTCCTTCTCTTTAGGCATGTAGAGAGTAAGCAGCTCTCTTTGAGAGCCTGTGAGAATGCAGAAGCCTGTAAATGCATTGCCTGAGGGGAAGGCAGCTTGCAGGACTTTTTGTTTAGTTTCTTTTAGCCTTGCAGCCAGTAAGCAGCTCTCTGAGAGAGCTCTCTCCTCTCTGAGAGCGTGTATGAATGCAGAAGCCTGTAAATATGTTTTTGTACTTTCTGTAAATAAATTTATTTTTATAGAAATGCCTGGTGTGTGATTTTTCTGATCTCCCTGGGCCAAATGCTTTCCAGAACTCTGCAACAGAAACATAATAGGGCACAAAAAGATATTTGAATAATTCCTCAGGTTTTGTCACCACAGGTGGTTGGTGCTCTGGCCAAACTTGCCCCACAGAGAGTTTTAAAAGAGTTTGGCAATCTGCCTTTTAGCAGGATTTACTTCAGTGTGCTCACGTTGTAAGCGGACACCTTCCATCCTTTCATAACCCCAAATATATTGATCTTTATCCTGCTCTGTTTTGCACCAGTCCGGGTATCTACTGGCCTCCTGTTTCTATCTGAGATGGGTGTTCATATACCCTGAAAATACTGTTGCTGATTTTCTTTCAAAATGCCAGATCTCGTAGATTTCAACAATTCTGTAACCTTTTTCTAAAGCTACATTCAACGGCGCACCACATCCCGGTCAGAGCCCTTTTCTCATCACTGTGTTCACAGGGAGCGGTTTGCTGCTTTTCTGTGCAGGTTGTGCACAAACTAAACATTAATTTGCCCGCTGATTTTGTGGGGTAGCACTGGGAAACAGAGGCTCCTTGGAGGGCACACTTTGACTTTGGCTATCCCAAAATACTGCTTAATATCCCCAAAGTTTCGGTAGAGGATTTGAGGATGGCCAGTTGGGTACTCCTTGGTCTTGTTTACGAAGGGGTACAAACTGGTGAAACCATAATATAAGATTTGCTCACCAGGTTTTGGTTTGTAGTACAGGCATGTAGCGTTTGTTCTACCCCCCCCCCCCCAAAAAAAAAGCATCTCGCAGGTTCAAAGGAGTTGGGAGCTTATTCTCAACTAGAAACTGCTTCAAAGCAGGTCAGTACCTGTGGTGGTCTCTCATGAAGGATACTCAGGCTGCAAGTTTTCTCAGGATGAGAGCTTGTGGTCTCTCATGAAGAATGTAGGAAGAATGCACAGACACAACTTCCTCGGGATGAGAGCTTGTGGTCTCTCATGAAGAATATACACGACACACAGTTTCTTGGGATGAGAGCCCCGATTCAAGCCGTAAGCTCTCTTTTATTATTCCCCCAGTTAAGCAAGTGCACTAAAACAGTAATTCACATAGCAGAAGGCTGATTGGTCTAAATAGCAATGCATACCTCATGTAACCCCCCTGATAGCCTCCTGGCACAGCTCAGGTTACAGCTCCTGTTGCCTTGTGAGGAAAGTTTTTGCTACAACCTTATCCACTATGGAAGTTCAAGGAAGGTTCAATGTAAATAAGCATCTCGCACAGCTGTCGTGGTTTGCCAACCAACAACATAGCATACAATGCTCTCTACATCTCCTCCTTTTTATTTTCAGTTATAGCAAGCCATTTCCTGTTGTGAATAGAGGCTGATACACAGGAGAGTAACTCTGAAGGCACATGGAAGATATGAGAGGGAAACAATAAATGCAACAGCAATTAATGCAAATAATACAAATATTTGTATAGTGATATTAAACATATGAGTACATGATGAATAAATGCCAAGGTTAATACTGTTAGGGTTAATATACTGTCAACAAAATGTGGCAAGTGTCTGAAATCTAGAGGCTAAATGAACTATGGTCACATTATCTGGGGCAGCAGTGCGAATACCTGGCACAAAGGTTTGGTTGTGCCAGTGGGTTACAAAGAGAGGAACTGCCACCAGAGGAAGTCCAGCGTGGCCATAGGCAGGGGCGTGCAAACAACCCCAACAGTCCATTTTCTGTAGAGTGCGAGCAAGTGATTGTAGATCCGGAATGTATATATTCGGAGTCCAGGATCCATGCTGAGGTGAGGCTAGAGTAAATGAAAACAAACTACACAAACAAATACATAAAATGGTAATAAAAGAGTTGGCATTCAAACAAGCAATAATGACAACAATGAAATTGTCCTCTGATTTAGGGAGATTGTTCTTTTGCAACAGTTGGTTCGCTTGCATTCCCAGAGCTTTGATTTGTCCCCAGTTCAGACGGTGCTGTTGACGTGGCACTCGGGCCTTGTTGGTGGTGGCTCCCGTGGTGGAGTTGGTTTGCAGCATCTGTCCGAACTGTGGAATTGGATTCCTCAGTTCCTGATGCCATTCCACCATGATATGGTTTAACACAACGTCCAGGAACCCACAATGGACCTGTGGGAAGAAGCAGAGCAGCATATCCCCTTCCCCAGGTCAATAAGGGAACAGGGCCTTTCCAGGTAGGGTCAGGAAGTTGCTTATAATATACCAAAGGCTTTGGTAACGTGACTTGAGATCCAAAATGACGTTGAACAGCAGTGTCAGAATTGGAAGAAAGATTTAAGTGATTAAGTGTAAAAAGAACTTGATTCAGCCATTGCTGAATATTTGGCAATGAGGGTAATACTCCCCCATTTTGTGTTTGTCCAGGGAGGACTTTAAAGTCTTATTGGCTCGTTCAACAATAGCTTGGCCAGTGGAATTATAAGGAATGCCAAAAAGGTGAGAAACAGACCATTGCTGGTAAAAGGAGGCAAAGCCAGAGCTGCAATAAGCAGCTCCATTATCAGTCTTCAAGACTGAGGGCTTGCTCATGACAGCAAAACAGCGAACACAGTGATTTATAACATGCTTTGTGGCCTCTTCACGTTGTGGAGTGGCAAAAATATAGCCAGAAAAGGTATCAATAACAACATGTAAATACTTCCATGGAGAAAAGGAGGGATATTGAGTCACATCCATTTGCCAAATCTGATTAGCTTTCAAGCCACGGAGATTGACTCCCATGGATGGAGCAGACACGTGTTGAGAACAAGCATCACACTGTTGAACAATGGCTTTAGCTTGTGAGATGGGCAGTTGGAATTGTCGAGCCAAAGCTCGGGCGTTTTGGTGAAATTGACTGTGACTTTCCCAGGGGGAAGCAGAAAACAACAGCTGGATAGAAGGACGACAGGCTGCATCAGCAATCTGGTTACCAAGTGAAATCTGTCCAGGGAAAGGTTGATGACTTCGAATATGAGCAACATAGAGAGGATGTCTGCAGTTATGCAAAACATCCTGCAAAGTGAGAAGAAGTGACAGCAAATTTTCATCGAGAGAAGGAGAAACATATGCACCAGGAAGAGAACAAACAATTTGAGAAACATAGAGACTATCAGAGATAACATTGAGAGGCTGGGAGGGAAAAAGTTGAAGGCCATAAATCATAGCAGCAAGTTCAGAGCGCTGTGCAGAGGTTTGAGGAGGGGTGATTTTTGTGTGCCACTGTGAGCCTGTTTGCCACATCACCGCCCCCCAAACCTTGCCGCCATCAACAAACAAAGTCAGAGCGTGAGACAAAGGAAAAGAAGAGATAATAGAGTGAAAAATAAGAGGCAGTTGTGAGACAGCCAATAGACGAGGGTCAGATGATAAGTGATAGGTGACAGTGCCAACATAATCAGTCAAAGCAATTTGCAAGTCAGAAGACTCTGAGAAAAAAATTTCCCATTCTCGCAGCGGGATGGGAACAATAATTTGAATCAAATCCAACCCAATTAGTGCTCGGCTACGAGAGCGCCCTTTGAAGATCAAAGTAGCAAACAAAGAAGCCAAAGGAGTGATAGTACGACAAGGAGTATGTGCGAGGTGCAACCACTCCAGAATATAAACAAGAGGTTTAGCGTGAGAAACCAATATCTGGCAAAGAACTGCAGTAGGAAGCTTGCCAGTAGACAAAACAACCAATGTGAGGGGAATATTATCTTGACAGCGATCTACCCACAGTTGGGCAAGGCTGTCTTGAATATTTTGTAAAACCTGAAGTTGTTCCTTCGATAGGGTAATTAAGTCTGTGGGGTCTTTGCCACCTTTTAAGGCAGCAAACAAGGGGCTCATGGCCGCTGTTGTTTGGCCAATATAAGGACGGAGCCAATTTATTGCCCCTAAAAGCTGCTGCAGCTTAACATACGAAATGGGAGATTGAATCTCCAAAGATGGTAATTGTGGGTGAGAATAGGTTTGCATCACCTTATGACCAAGATATAAAAAAGGCTCAGAGGATTGAATTTTCTCTGATGCAATTACAAGACCATATTCTCCTAAGCATGTCTGTAAATCATGCAACCATGACAGTGGAAGAGAAGGACCTGCAATTAAAATACCATCCATATAATGGTAAACTAACAATTTTGGATATTGGAGCCGAAAAGGTTCTAAAGCAGTAGCAACATAAATTTGACACAAGGTGGGACTATTTAACATCCCTTGTGGTAAAACTTTCCACTGATATCGTTGTGTGGGCCGGTCAGCATTTAAAACTGGCACAGTAAAAGCAAACAACATTTTGTCTTTCGGATAAAGAGGAATAGTAAAAAAACAATCCTTTAAATCAATAATTCTTAATTCATAAGTTCTGGGGATTAAGTTAGGGTTAGGCATCCCACATTGTAAGGCACCCATAGGCATGATGAGCGCATTAATAGCACGCAGATCGTGCAACATACGCCATTTGCCTGATTTCTTTTTAATGACAAAAACTGGTGTATTAAAAGGACTGGTTGTTGGCTCAAGATGACCAGCTTGTAATTGTTCTTAAACCAACATGTGTAAAGCAGTTAATTTGCATTTTAGGCAAGGGGTTTTTGGCTTAAAACGATTATTACTGGTCCCTCTGACAACATTTGCTCCTCCCCCCAGTGCCCTGCATTGTGCTTTAAAGTGTCCTGGCTTCCCACAATTGAAACAATTACCAGTAGGCTTGCCAAGGCGTCCCTTATGCAGAGCCATTGCTAAAGTCCCCATCTGCCAGGCATTAGTCCCTACCTCCAAACAAGCTTTTAACATGTCAGCCAGAGAATACTCTGGTCGAGAAATGATAGACTGTAAAGCCTTCTTACAATCAGCATTGGCATTTTCTGCAGCCATGCACTTGAGAAGCTCATCAGCTGCTTCAGTATTGTCTTGAGTTTCAGAAACAGGGAAGGCGTTTAAACCTTCCAATAACTCTTCTCCTGATAAGGTTCCAGCATGCATGGACGCTTCAAACCCAGTTCTAACAGCTCCTTTGTACATCACTTCCTCTTGTGATTCTACAGGTGCCACAACAGGCTGAATTAAAGGAGCAGGCAGTGTCACTTGAGGACCCGGGGTTGTTAATTGGGGTCTCTGAGTTGGTTTTAAAAGATATGGCGGGGGGGCGCTTGGAGGCGGCAACAAAGAAGCGGTGGTATTAGCATTAAATGCCTGAGCATGATACTCAGTCGCCTCCTTAATCTTCTTCCACAATGCTAACAGAGACATAGGAGCTCGAACACCCTCATGCAATTCCTTCCCTATTCTTATCCAATCTTCAAGTTCTAATGATCCCTGTTCTGGATACCAGGGACATCGAGTATATACAATTTTTAAAAGTCCCTCAATTGTCTTTAAGTCTGTATCATAAGGCTTTCCTGTTGCTTTAATAAACGTATTCCTTAGCAGACATTTCAGTTCTTTGGCATGAACTTTCTGCCCTACTGAAAGTTTACTCCCCATACTCACGAAAGGGAACTGAAGTTGTCCAGCGATTCAGTTGAGGTGCACCGTAGCTATTCCAGCTGGTGAGTAAAGGGTTGCAAGGAATCACATCGGGGGGGTCACCACTTGTGGTGGTCTCTCATGAAGGATACTCAGGCTGCAAGTTTTCTCAGGATGAGAGCTTGTGGTCTCTCATGAAGAATGTAGGAAGAATGCACAGACACAACTTCCTCGGGATGAGAGCTTGTGGTCTCTCATGAAGAATATACACGACACACAGTTTCTTGGGATGAGAGCCCCGATTCAAGCCGTAAGCTCTCTTTTATTATTCCCCCAGTTAAGCAAGTGCACTAAAACAGTAATTCACATAGCAGAAGGCTGATTGGTCTAAATAGCAATGCATACCTCATGTAACCCCCCTGATAGCCTCCTGGCACAGCTCAGGTTACAGCTCCTGTTGCCTTGTGAGGAAAGTTTTTGCTACAACCTTATCCACTATGGAAGTTCAAGGAAGGTTCAATGTAAATAAGCATCTCGCACAGCTGTCGTGGTTTGCCAACCAACAACATAGCATACAATGCACTCTACAAGTACCCACCACAGACCTCCATTTGTGTTCCCAGATGCTGCGCACAGCATAACCCTGCTCCCTGAGGTACTCTTCTTTAATCATAGTACGGCTGTGCAGACCGCCATTTGTTGAATCAAGTAATTTGTTGAAGTCATTTTCAGAGTAGCAGACAGGACACCCATGAAAAAAACCGTGAAATTCAAAAGCCATGGGAACCCCATTTATGATGGCAAAGCCATCCAAATAATATTTGCCTACTTGCTTTTCACCCCCATTCAGAGCATGCTGAATATTGAGATTCTCAGCATGCGCTATATGCAACAGCCACTGAATGGCTAGAGCCGAATACCTTTTCTGTGTCCCATGGTAAGAGTCCAGAGGTGCTAGAACAATGGTATTGCTCTTCAAATACATGAACAGGTACTGGGCCATGCAGACAGAGGCCAATGTAATATACTGGAAGGGGTCAACACTGTGAATTTAGATTTCCTCAACAATATCCCCCCCGCGCCCGCTGAAGCACTCACGCTCTGTCATCCCCATCACTTGCTCCCTAAACCGAATACAAGCCTCCCTCAGTATCTCCACATCTTTTCCGCAGTAGTAAGCCAGAGCTTTCTTTAGTTTAAACACTGTACCTGTATAGCAGCATGCCATTTCAGAAATTCTTCTCTCTCACCGGGCATCATGGTTTCAGGGCTGTAATACTTGACTTCAGGGAGCGGCCCCACGTAGTCTTGATTGGCCATTGTATGTAACAAATGGGGGAAATACCCCTTGCTGCCTTGAAACCCCATAGCTTTGGGTAGTTTGCTTAATTTAAGGGGCAAAAAGGATAGGCTATCAATAAACCGAATCTTATAAGCCGGGAGGTTGATACACAGCAGCTTGCCTCCCTGACTTATCAGCTCAACCTTAACCTTTTCACGGATCAGCTGCCTCAGCACCAGGTACCCATCGTAACCTTTGGCGTTTTGAGCGATACAAGTACATCCTTTAAACTTATGATTTATAAATTTCTTCACAAATTGCTCCAGGCACTTAACACCATAACAATCCCAACTTACTACATCTTTATCACTGCCATCCTTCAGCATATCCATGGCATACACATAATTTGGTATATGCACCCCCATCTCTTGGCAGCATTCAGAATCATAAATGACATATCTTTCACTAATTTTCAGGTGGTCCAACAGTTTCAGAAAACATAAATGGCCTTCCAAACTTTCTACCTTCTCAGAGCATTGGCCACACGTGGCTTTCTTGCATTTTTTGTGGGGAGCAACAACATAAACCCTGCACATTTCACAATATACTTTATTCTTACAGTCTACTTTCCCTTCCATAGCCAGTTGTGTGCGCCTTTCAATACAGGCCTTAGAGTGGCAAAATAATTTGCAGTTGCCACACCTTGCCTTCTCCACCGCCACCTCCTTGCTTCAGGCATGCTCGGCAGAGGTATTGGCAACCGTGATTAAATTTGTGGTGGTAGGCCGTGTGGCAGAATTCACAAAAATAGCGCTCCCCCAGGAAGCCCTTGATGTTTTTGATTCCATAGTAATGCTTGTCATGTAACAATATAAACACCAGTTTTTCTTGCTGTGGTCTGCCAGTGACAAAAAGCCTCCACCCTCCTTCATTGTAAAATAGTATTTTTATGGTCACCACTAAATGCTCTTCAAAGAGGTGTATCTGTGAAAAGTCAACCCTGTTTTCTGTGGAAATACCCAGACTTTTGTGAAGTTCCCTGCCCTGGTAATAATTCCTTGATTTCCATCTTCTCCATCAATCAGATAGAGCAAACAGCTAGCAAAACACAGAAATTCATCTTCCACATTGAAGTCAACTAGATGCTGTCTTTTTTTCTCCAGGACTTTGGCGAATAGCACAGTGCTTATCTTCCTAAGCCCACCCCCCTCCTTGTTCTTCACTATGGTGATCACTAATTGTAAATTACCCCCCCACGCACAATACCTCTGCCTTACTCTGAAGCAAGTTTTCAACATGGGACAGAAAACCATCAGCATTTAAATCATTCATATGCCTCCTAAGAGAAAAGAGAGGATGATTCAAACCCTCTGCATCCAGCCAGAGCTGTACAAAATCATTAGGACCTATGTCCCTAGCAACATTATTGAAAAGAGTCTGTACTGCATTATGGATGGCATGTATCGCTTGAACAAAACTTCAGATTTTTTCAATATTTATAAATCTATACCATTGGTAGTATACAACAGCTCTGTAATTTCTGATAGGCCTCTCCCATGCCTGTATCATCTCCAGATGCACATCAACCATGTGACATAGAACGCCATATCTCCTCTTCTGGTTGAGATTGTGACATGGCCTCATCTGTACAGCTATCACTGTCTGCTGGGGATGTGGGATGCTCACCTTTAAAGGTCAGTTCTGGGTTAAAAATAAGGGAAAACTGTGCTTCAGTAACATTTATAATAATGTAGCATCCTCCTTACATTCTACAATCAATCTGCACTTGGATAAAATATTAGGCCATCCCACCTTCGTCTCCATGCAGCATTGCTTGTAGAAGGCTGTGGTGTCAAATTCATGCTGTCACGCCCCTGGGACTCTGTGGGCATTGTAAAGTTTGCCAAGGCTTTGTCACTCCCCATTTCTAAGGTTAAAGAGGCGTGGCAAAAATTATAGCTGCTGCAGAAACATTTAAAAGTATCTAAGAACTAGAGCTTTTGTTTCTGAGGGCTAGAGCAAATCAGACCACCCCTTATTACCTTCCAAGTTTGCTTGTGTCCGTGGCTGTGGCCCCATACTGCGCTGGCTCCCCTGGGACTCTGTGGGAGTTACAAAGCTGGCAAAGGCTTCGTCGTCTTCCCATTCTTACATGTAAAAGACATGGCAAAAATTACAGCTGCTGCAGAAATCTTTAAAGGCCTCTAAATCATGCAGGTATTTAATTTGTGTGAACTAAAAATGTACGTAAAAGCACCTTCAGGCATTGGGAATCTGTTATATCGTCCTGATGAAGAAAACAACAGCAAAATTTAAACACACCATGCTATATCTAGCAACCCACCCACCCGCCTCCAAAATCAGGCCATAAACAACACTTACATTGCTTGCATCCATTCTGAACAGGACATTCCTTGCCAACTATCTGCTCTGTCTGTGGGGCTAGATAAGAAATCATCCAGACACTGACCAGATACCAAAATTATAACATTTGTTGGGTGGTTGTTAACAGTTTCTTGTAATTAATTTCTGTTACATTCTCACATACAAGTCTCTTCAGAGATACTGGTAATTCTGCCCCAATTTTCGCCATTACATCCAGTGGGTTAGGAATCTTCTCAATACATTGCATGATGATCGTGAGTTCACCAAAGGTATCACATGTGAAATATAATTTATCTAGCTTGCTTGAGATGTTGATAGTGACCCATAGAGTCTCAGGCAAGGATATTCTAGAGCATATGTATTTAACAATGTCTGCCTCACAGGAAGCATCCACCTGGTCATTTTCTTGAAGGCAGCCCATGACACAATGATGTAATATTTTAATTATACACGCTTTCAGAATCTGAGGCATGGTGGTGTCTTGAGACCAGGGCTTTTCTTAAAAACAAAAAGAATTAGATTGGCTGTTTCAACTAATCAAAATACTCTTCTCTTAATATTTCCATAGCACTCACCATCTGCTGCCTTACAAAATCTGCAGTGACAAAGTGGTGGAAAGCCATGTTGAGCATTCTCATCAAATATGGTACACTTCTCCGGAGCTCTGAGTCTTTTCCTTGCTCTATATTTTCATTTCAGTGGCTTTGGAGTTAGATCTCCTTCAAACAAATCTCCATCAGCATTTGCCATCTTCAAACTATAGGTTTTATTTTTCAAAAGCACTCAGGTACTTATTCAGTCAGCTGTAGGGAATTGTCTGATACAGACCTATTCTGGGTAGTAGGTCTGCTGTGTGACACACACCCCTCATCCTCTCCCGCCTGGGACATGCCTGAACATGCCTGAACATTTTTCCTGTTTAGAAAACCTTTGTGATTTCAAAAACAGCCTTCCGCCCAGCCTGAATAAATGGGCACCGTTACCTTGGGTTGCATCACAGCCCTCCTGGCTGTGCACTTAAAAGTCTTTCTTTTCCCCCTCTGCCAGATCCCTGTTTCTGCTAAAGGAAAACGTCTTGTACTTTAAAAAGGCTTTTCCCATATTCAACCCTGTTTTGAGGTTTAAATGCCCTTTTATTTATTTCCCTGTCTGAGTTGGCCCTCGCTGGGTTAAACCATAGACTTAAAAACGCAGAGCTCTGTCCATAAAGCTAAAAACCATAGACACCCGATAGCTAGCTGGAGGGAGAGTCACTTCCTGCGGGCCATGCGGCCCCTTTCTTGCCTGGGTGTTCTGCACATGTGAGTAAAAAGGCTCTGGTACTTACTTATTTTCCTCAGTGATAGGGAAAGAAACATTTTTAGGCCAAAACACCATTTTTTCTGATTGCAGTTTAAAAAGCCTTTCTCCAAACCTGAATTTCCAGCCATGCATCTTGGGCAACATGTGGGGCGGGGTTGGAGGAGGTTGGGGCTTGCAGTTTAAAAAGCCTCTTCCTGCAACGCCTGTACTTCCGACCATGCGGCTTGGCTAGCACATGGGGGTGGGGGGGGGGCGTCGGGGGCGTCCATGGGAGGGATGGTCATGTCATATCTCTGCGCCACACTTCCTGGTGACATCAGCAACACGTGGCTTTGTTTGTTTACATTCGTGAGCGGGGCCAAGGAGGAGCCATCAGGCCAGCCATGGTGGACTGGGGCATTAGAAGAGTCAGCCCATTGTCCCCATGGCACCAGCTGGGCTTGGTGACCCCCGACCCTGCCACCCTGAAAAGGCCTCAGTTCAGAATCCTCTGTGCGGGAGACACCCGCAACCACGGCGCCCCCACCACAAGACCCCACAAGCCCTCGGAGAAGGAACCGAGGCCCGCTGGCAATGCATGGGAAGGCCAGCAGGCAGCAGCCGGGAGAGATGGCCGGGCGACAGGGAGACCTTTGAGCTGTCCCAGGAGAGGCGGAGGGGCCCACTATCGACTGGCCCCTCACTGGGAGGTTGTCCTGCCGCAACCAACTGGAGGCACCACAGAGACCCTGGAGCTGCGCCACTGGCCTTGTGCAGCACTGCCCACCCACCGCCCCATGCTCCTCATCCACAGCGGAGGGAGGAACTGGCCCCTCAGGAGGGTCATCCCAGCTTGGATGGCAACTTCCCACAAACCCACTTTGACCTTGACCATCAAAGCAACACAAACCAACCCTGCAGAGCCGGCCAGTCAAACCCAGGGCCATCCCAGCACCTTCCCATATATTAGGGGCCGGGAAGAGATCTGGGCTGGGCACGAGGGGGATGCCAAGAGCCCCGCTCTCCCCTGCCCCACCTATCTTGCTCTCCCACTTCCAGTTGAGGTAATAAATGCAGGTGACGCAGCGCCCGTCTCCGTGGGGGTTGTCCACATGCCACACGTAGCCCAGGCCACTGCCAGGGTAACACGCCACCATGGCCTGGAAGGGAGGTGGGGGCACTGACAACGGGGGCCAAGCAGCCAGCAGATCCACCAGGGCTCCCCCACTGCCCCCCTCTCCAGCCAGCCGCTGTTGGGGACACGTGCCCCGGGCCCCCACAACTCAAGCGTCCTCCCCAGCCAGGCACTTCCCAGCATTTCTATGGGCTCCAGCTGCAACCGGTGGCAGCTGTGGCAGGCCATGGACCCACCAAGCCCCAGGGCCTAACTTGGCCCCGTGTCTGCAGCGGGGCAAACGACATTGGCGAGGGACGGGCCCTCCGTCACAGTTTTCCAAAAGGGCTGGTGCTGCCGGCCAAAGGCAAACCTTCGCCAGCCAGAACTCCAGGCCAGGGCCCAGATTCGGACAAGGAGCTCGCGACTCTCCTGCCGTCCAGCTAGGGGGCACCATTGCTGCTCCCCAGATGCCTGCATCTTTCATCCTTCCCCTTAACGAGCCCCAAGTTGTCCGGGAGACAGGCAGCCTCTGGATCCTACAAAGCCAGCCACCGGTCCATTCCAAATGGGTGAGGGAGACAGGCACCCCTTCCCCAGCTTGGGGTTTGGGGACAGACTCCTCTGCCACCGCCGAACAAGCGCCGAGGCTGAATCCTGCAACCTCACTGGTCCCAGAGCTGTTTGACCCAAGAATCCTGGTTCCAGGCACCCCAGACGCAGGAGATGAAGCTCAGGCCAGGTGCCCTCCCTCTCGGCGCCCCCGCCCAGCTGAGAGCCCAGAAACGGCCTTTCTGCAACCCTGCCCCCCCCCACTCCCTTGCCTCACCCCAGAGGTTTCTCCTTCAAACCCAAGACAGGGAAAAGCTGGGCTCAGAATACGTTCAGAGGTACAGTTCCTTGCAGGAGTTATTTCCAAAGCTAGAATGAGTAAAACAGCAATGGCCCAGGAGGAGCCTGCTGGGGGAGGCACTGCAGAAGCTGGATCGTGGTTCATGTTAACACTGGCCGGGGGGGTGGGGAGGAAGGGCTGGCAGACACAGCAGGCTGGCGGGGGCCCCCACGCAAGGCAGCCCCCCTCCCCACCACCCAAGCCTGACTCCACATTTGGTAGCTGACCCTTGCAGCCAGTTGCGCGGCAGAAGGGGGAACCCTCTCCCCCTGCAGGGCTGTAGCATCCTGTTCCCAGGAGCACCAAGGACATCCAGTCCCCGTGACGCAGGATCGCTCCCCACCAACTGGGCTGCCACCAGCCCACATGGTGGACATTCCCTGCAGGGTCGCCAGAGGACATAGGAGACAGAGCCTTTTGGCCGAGGCCGCAGAATGAGACAAAGGCAATGCTGCTTTGTGCAAACTGGAAAGGGCGGGGAACCCACCTCCAAGGCTCTGCTTATCACCTGGGGGGAACAGCTGGCAGCTGAGCTTCTGCATGGCCACTTTAGGGCACTGGCTGGCAAGACCGGCAGAGGGAGGGAGCTGCTGCCAAGGCAGCTAAGCTGTCATGTTCACCGTTTCAATGTCTTTGATACATCGTAACGTTTCGCATGTCATTAGCAGGATGCGTGTTTCATCTTTCTCGGGAGGATGGGAGTACTTATCTTTTGGCTTTGCTCTGGAATGTATTTGCATTATCTACTGCGCTCAAGGTTACTTTCCCAGGCTAGCAACTCTGACGATTGCTAGCACCTGTGCCGGGCGGGGCTGTTACGAGGGAGGCGGGATACGTTTGCACCAAGGGTTTAAGTTTGTATTTGGCGCGCTTTTGCTCATTCTCAGCTTTCTCTGTATTTGCCTTTAGTTCCTTAATAAATCAGATTTCATATAGCAGCCTCTTGTGAGTCTGAGTACTTGGGCTAGGGCAATCACTACATAAAGCTGAGAATCTAAGATCCCAACTCCGCTGGCCCCTGTCCAGGAAAAGACAAGTTGTCTCACCCTGTGAGGGAGAGCGCCAGCGATGACCGAACCCGACATCGTGATGATGGAAGAAGGGGAACCGGACTCGACCGTGAGGCAGCCCGACCGACCGTCCCGGGGGGGGAGCTGTCAGCCATCCTAGAAGAGGCGAGCTCCGAGTCGGAGGGTGAAGCCGAGGGTCTGAAAACCGCCCCGGAGACTACCGTAAATTCTCCGGGCGAGCTGGTCACCTGGGATGAGACCCAAGGGGATGTCACGGTGGCGGGGGGCCCATCCTGGAGGCAGAGATACCCATTATCCCCCACCGTGGTGCAGGTGCAGCCGACGGAGGGCTCCCCCACCCCGGATCGTATCCGAGTACTGGAGTCAAAAATGGACTCGTTAGAAACTATACTGAAGCAGCTGAGCCTAGATGTGACCTCGTTGAGAGAAACCCGGGAAGGATCAAGCCAGCGGCATTCAACCCCTTCGTCCCATGGGCGGTCCCCGGAGCAGCGACGGCCGGCGCGGAGGCGCGAGGGGGACCAGTCGGTCCAGATGGAAATAGCAGCATCGCCGGTGCGGCCGCCCCCGGGCCCCGCGCCGCCGCGAGCCCGGGAGGTACCAACCCCTGCCGCCCCGGTGGCGGGACGCAGCCCGGCGGGGGGCGGGATGAGAGACTTCCCTGTCAAGTTTGATGGGGACCCAACCAAACTCTCATTTTTCCTAACGAATGCTAAAGCCTACATGGAGGAATGGGGGTCGCTTTTTCAATCGGAAAAGGCAAAGATCATCACCATTGCCACCAAACTGAAAGGGAGGGCGGCAGACTGGTATGTCCAGATGTGCCAGTCGGAAGCGCCTGAACTGGAGAAATTCGATGAGTTCCTCTGGGCATTGAGACAACACTTCGAGGATCCCTTGGCAAAAGAGAGGGCAAAGCGAGCTCTGAAGGAACTTAAGCAGGGGTCAAGATCCGTGGCTGATTATGCACTGGAGTTTAAAGCACTTGCTGGGAAGGTGGATGACTGGTCCCAAGCCACCATTATCGAGCTATTCAAGGATGGCCTGAATACAGAGGTGCTGCGCTGGTCCTTGGGGAGGGACGACCCATATACGCTGTACGAATGGATCCAGCTGGCGGGGAGGGCTGAGCATGCCCATGAGATCTTCGCCCATCGAAAGACCGCCAAATCGGGGCGGGAGGTGAAGCCCAGCCGCCCATCGAGCACTGGGGGGAGACCAGGACAACGACCCTGGGATGAGGAGCGAGAGAAGCGGTATGCAAAAGGCCTGTGTCTGAGATGTGGTAAAGAGGGGCATCGAGTGGCGGCGTGCCCGAAGGCAAAGGGAGAGGAACGGCTCGGCAAGCCGCCGACGAAGTCCCCTGCCCTGCCGAGGAAGCAGAAAGCCGCGGTGGCTGAAACCGAGGGAGACGATGCGATGTTCTACGAGGATGAGGGTGAGCCCGAAATCCTGCAGCCGGTGGGAAACGCCAGCCACCTGCTTTAAAGGGCGCCGCAGGGCAGGTGGTGGAAGAAGGGCGCGAGCCTTCATCGGTGAGTGGCAGTTACCGCATTCTCACGGTGAAGTTGAAGTTGGGCTCCCAATCCAAGACTGTAGAAGTATGGGCCATGATTGATTCGGGGTGTTCCCGGTGTCTAATGCACCCCGATGTGGTAGCAGCTCTGGAGCTACCTACTTTCCCTTTACAGCGACCCATCGCCTTTACACAGCTGGATGGGTCCATGGCAGGGGGCAAACCGGTCACCCATTTCACAGGGCGGGTAGCCTTGCAGCTGGGCAGCCATCGGGAAGGTTTGTCTTTTGTCGTGGCTCCAGTAGGGGGTCCCTTGGTGGTGTTGGGGGTGCCCTGGTTGGTTCAGCAAAATCCCCAAATAAACTGGGTTTACCGGACTATCACGTTTAGGGATGGGTTCTACCAAGCGACTGAGGGGAAGGGTGCCCCAGAGGAGATGGTGGGGGTTGCGGCAGCTGCGACTCCGCATTTCCCAGCCCCTCCTCCGGAAGGTTTGCCAGCAGAGTACAGGACGTTTGCTGATGTGTTTGGCGAAAAGGAAGCCGACCAACTGCCCCCCCATAGAAAGACGGACTGTGCCATTGAACTGGTGCCCAACACCCAATTGCCTAAGCCAAAGATTTATTCCATGACACAAAAGGAACTGACTCTGTTGAGAGACTTTGTGGACAAAAATTTGGCGCGCGGATTCATCGAGCCGGCGAATTCACCGGTGGGGGCGCCGGTGCTCTTTCGCCCAAAAAAGGATGGGACATTGAGACTTTGTACCGATTTCCGCGGATTAAATGCCGTCTCAATTTCCAATAAATATCCCTTGCCATTGATCAAGGACATGTTGTCGCATCTGGCTAAGGGAAAGATCTTCTCTAAACTTGATTTAAGAGAAGCCTACTATCGTGTACGAATCAAGGAGGGCGATGAGTGGAAAACTGCCTTCAATTGCTCGTTGGGAGCCTTCCAGTATAAGGTGTTACCTTTTGGATTGGCTGGGGCCCCTGGGGTATTATGCAATTGATCAATGAAGTACTGCATGAACATCTGTTTAAAGGGGTATTGGTGTATTTGGATGATGTATTGATTTATACTGAAACCATGGAAGAGCATGTGTCTTTGGTAAAAAGAGTGCTGAGTAAACTCAGATCAGCAGAATTGTATGCCAAACTGTCTAAATGTGCATTTCACCAGACACAAATTGACTATTTGGGGTATAGAATTTCAGATAAAGGCATAGAAATGGACCCTGCCAAGGTGCAGGCTATCATGGACTGGGAAAGCCCCCGCACCCGCAGGCAACTTCAAAGTTTCCTGGGGTTCAGCAACTACTACAGATTATTCATAAGGGGCTTCGCTGAAATTGCCTTGCCCCTAACAGAACTGCTCCGAACCAAGGGGGTGGGAGATACTCGGAGAGTAAAGAATCCAGGAGCGCTGTTGCGCTGGACGCCTGCTTGTCAAACGGCGTTTGAGCGGCTTAAAGCAGCTTTTATCAAAGAGCCCATTTTGCAACATCCTGATCCCTCAAAACCTTTTGTGGTGCAGGCGGATGCCTCCGATTATTCCATTGGGGCATTGTTGATGCAACAAGACGGGACAGGATGCCTCAAGCCATGTGCCTACTTGTCCCGCAAGTTCTCCGAAACTGAGCGACGTTGGCATGTATGGGAAAAGGAGGCATTCGCAGTAAAAGCCGCGTTAGAAGCCTGGCGGCATCTGTTAGAGGGGGCGAATCATCCCTTTGAAGTGTGGACCGATCATAAAAACTTGGAGGCTCTTAGCACCCCTCGAAAACTGAGCCCGAAACAGGTCCGTTGGGCTCAATTTTTTAATCGTTTCAATTTTCAATTGAAGTTTATTCCGGGGAAAAGGAATTTCCTGGCTGATGCGTTGTCAAGGCAACCTCAGGACTCCGGGGCTGCGCCAGAAGTGGTTAGCACCTTGTGGACAGCGCCCCAATTGGGTATGCAGGCTGTGACGCGTAGCCAAACGCGCGCCCAGCAGCCACCCGCTGCGGACGACGCCCAGCCGAGCACTTTGTCAATTCCTTCCCAGTTGCAACAAAAGTTTCTAAAAGAACTGAAAACTGATACTTGGTTGCTTGCAAATAAAAACAATGTTACTTTTGACCGAGGCTTCGCTTGGAAATCTAACCGCCTCTACGTCCCTGAAAGCCTCAGAAAAGAGGTGTTACTACGTTCACACGATGACAAACTGGCAGGTCACTTCGGTTTTGTAAAAACCTTGCACCTGCTTAGGAGGCAGTTCTGGTGGCCCACATTACGTAAGGATGTCAAAGACTATATTGCCTCCTGCACTGTTTGTGCGATGTCTAAGCGCAAGGTGGGGAAGCCCCAAGGACTGCTGCAGCCGGTGGCTGCCCCTTCTTGCCCCTGGGATGAAATCTCCATGGACTTTATTGTTGAATTACCACCCAGTCAACGCAAAACTGTCATTTGGGTGGTCAAAGACTATTTCTCAAAACAAGCCCACTTCATCCCTTGCGTGTCCATTCCGTCGGCACGTCAATTGGCCCGCCTGTTTCTGGTACACGTGTACAGGCTACACGGATGTCCCTCCCGCTTAATTTCGGACAGGGGCACACAATTTACCTCACAATTTTGGCGGGCGCTCCTCAAATTGTTAGGAACGAAGCAAGCCCTGTCCACAGCTTGGCACCCCCAGACGGATGGGGCCACAGAGGCTTTGAATTCTACTCTGGAGCAGTACCTTCGAGCTTTTGTGAATTACCAGCAGGACAATTGGGTAGACCTCCTCCCGTTTGCCGAAGTGGCTTACAACAATGCAGTGCATCAAAGCACCGGCCAAACCCCATTTCGGGTGGCCCAAGGCAAAGACTTTGTACCTATCCCTGATCTGCCGCAGCCTCCTGGCGGATCGGCCACTCCGGGGGATTGGGCGTCGCAACTGGCAGACTCCTGGCCAATGATTCAAAAGGCACTAGCTGAGGCACAATTGGATTACAAACAATATGCTGATCGGAAGCCTGCTCCTCAGCCGGCGTTTCAAGTTGGGGACTCGGTTTACCTGTCCACCAAGTTCATAAAGTCCTCACAACCTTCAAAGAAACTGGCCCCTAAATTTGTGGGTCCTTTCCCAATTACCGCTCAAATTGACCCTGTGACTTTTAAACTTGACTTGCCTCATAACCTCAAGCGCTTACACCCTGTTTTTCATTGCAGTTTGCTCAAACCGACTATTCCTTCTGACCGCTGGCATCGCCAACCTCCACCTCCAACCCCCATCATGATTGACGGTCAGCAACACTTTGAAGTTAAAGAAATTTTGGACTCTAGACGCCTTCGCAATACTCTGCACTACTTAGTTCGTTGGAAACATTTCCCTCATCCAGAGTGGGTCGCTGCACCAGACGTGGCTTCCCCTGTCCTAGTTGCCCGTTTCCACTCTGCTTATCCCACTAAGCCGGGTCCCTAGGTGTATTTTTGGGGAGGCGGTATGTCATGTTCGCCGTTTCAATGTCTTTGATACATCGTAACATTTCGCATGTCATTAGCAGGATGCGTGTTTCATCTTTCTCGGGAGGATGGGAGTACTTATCTTTTGGCTTTGCTCTGGAATGTATTTGCATTATCTACTGCGCTCAAGGTTACTTTCCCAGGCTAGCAACTCTGACGATTGCTAGCACCTGTGCCGGGCGGGGCTGTTACGAGGGAGGCGGGATACGTTTGCACCAAGGGTTTAAGTTTGTATTTGGCGCGCTTTTGCTCATTCTCAGCTTTCTCTGTATTTGCCTTTAGTTCCTTAATAAATCAGATTTCATATAGCAGCCTCTTGTGAGTCTGAGTACTTGGGCTAGGGCAATCACTACATAAGCTCAGAGAAGACTGGAGACCCAGCTGAGGGCAGGATGCCCACACCGGATCCCCAGAATGAGGGGAAATTTGAGGGTGCCATCCCCTGCTAAGGGCACAAATGGCCTGTGTCGCTCCTCTCCCAGCTGCCAGTCCCTCTCTGCAGCACTCCAGCCCTGCCTGGGAATCCTGGAGCAAAGGGGCCTGAGAAACCTCTTTGCAGCCAAGGGGCCTATCCAAGCATGGGAGAGGTCGCTCCCAACAGGCCAAGACTGTCACAGCAAAACCAGCACCCATCTTGAGGCTCTTTGGAGACCAGGTAGTTCTAGAGGCGTTCTGGGGATTCTCCGTTGGATGCCAAAGGGAACTCTGGCGTTAAAAGGCATTTTACAGCGCTGTCCATTCCAGAAGCATTCTAACCAACACCCTCAACTGGACCACAATTCCCTTCGCTCCCAGGCCTTGGGATAGGGTGGTTGTGGAGTCCCTTTGGTTTTGCTTCTCAAAATCAAATTCAACAAATACATGCTAACAATGGCAGCATCTGGGCAGGCTGCATGGAGGGCTGCCGTGATGGGCCGGGAAAATAACCTCCAGGAACAGGAGGCAGAGCTGCTGTCAATGCAACTGTCAGATAAGGGAAATCTGAGTCCAAAGCAGGAATGGAATGTGAGAAAACGTCTCAGACATGATAAAGGCCAGGAGGGGGAGGCCCATTCAGAGTTGCAAGATTCTGTTTCTAGAACTCTGTGATAGTTTTAGTACTCATAATTGTGGTGTTCAAGTCTGGCCTACCTCGAAAGGCTGAGAGCTTGGAGCCGCTATCATGGGGGATGCATGCCGGGGGACTGAAGCCCAGTGCTGACGCCATGCACCAAGCCTCATCCCAAACATTACGGATGAGCCCCACACCATCAGCCCCTCTCACTCCCCGCCCTCCACAGCTTCAGGACTTAGCACAACCAAGTTCCTCCAAAATCGGGTGGAGGGGCAAGACGCTCTCCACCCTCCCTGGCCTGAAAAGACCAGGAAGAGCACTCTCATTGCCTACAGCTGCCCTCCCAATCCCCCAAACAGTAAGAGGGCATCCATACAGCTGCCTCCCTTATGCCGATCCCTGGAAGCAGAGGCCCAGGGGAATTCCAGGGAGAGCCAAAAGCGCATAGACCGTTCTTGGGGGGAAAATACACTCTTTGTCTTGGGCTGCCTGCCCCACCTGGCCCACTCCAAGTGGGGCCAACTCCTCCCCTCTCTCCCTGCCAAAGCAAATAAGGGGAAAGCCCAGCAGGAAGGCTCAGAAAGAAAACACTCCAATTTCAGCCTTGGCCAAATAGCTTCATTTGGAAGGGGCTGAGCCAAGACAAAGTGTTAGGGTTAGGGCTAACCCTAACCCTTTCAAAGGCAAGGATCAGCTGGGACCTCAGCTGCTTGCCAGGAGTGCCAAGCTCACCCCACCTCCACAGAAAGCCAAGGGGGCCCTGGCCAGATGTGAGCCAGGTCCAGCCTGCCTGGACCTGCAAATTCAAAAGAATCCCTAAGCGTACGCAGAGCTCCCCACAGGAACCTCCACCGATCTGGAGCAAGAAAGAAATGAGTCCAGAAGGCGGCCCTTGAAGCACCAGCGCCTCCACGGAGGAGGCACGGTGGCCTCAGGGCAGCCTCAGCTCCAGGGCACAGGAGTGCAAGGGTGGAAGGCCCTCAGGCTGCACTGCACACCCCAGAGCCGGAGCCCACCAACCACAGCAGAAGGACCATGTTTCTCAGCCTCAGCAATGTTAACATGTCTCGACTCCAGCTCCCAGAGTTCCCCAATCAGCATGTGGACTCCAGCTCCCAGAGTTCCCCAATCAGTATGTGGACTCCAGCTCCCAGAGTTCCCCAATCAGTATGTGGACTCCAGCTCCCAGAGTTCCCCAATCAGTATGTGGACTCCAGCTCCCAGAGTTCCCCAATCAGTATGTGGACTCCAGCTCCCAGAGTTCCCCAGCCAGCATGCCATCGCCAACAGGCCTCAATGAGTCAAAGACTCCCTGATACCAACCCCCGCTCCCCGCCAGTCCCCTGCTTCCCCAGGCAGCGCAGGGAGGAGGCCCCTCTGCCGCAGAACTCCTGCTGGAGACCCCCCTTGGAGCACGCAGGGAGGCGAGGAGACAGAGACCACACTGGGCCAAAGGGGCGCCCTCCACTCTCATCCTCGAGGCCAGGTCCCTAGGGCAGGGCGGCCCTGGAGGGAGAAAGGTGGACCTCTGCGCATCTGCGTGCAGGACACCCTTGTCCAGTGGAACGGGGGGCCTGGGGTGGTAAGAGCTGGAGAAGACAGCCACCCTGCGTGCTCACCCGCTTGCACCAGCAGTTCTTCCCTCCTCTCCGCCCCCGCAGGCTTAAAGCTGAGGGCTTCTGGCTTCCCTCAAGGAAGAGCCAGGCAGAGATCCCCTAATTCCAGGTGACACCGGCACCCCAGCCCTCTGCTCTGGAGCTTGCAGGAGGAGCTGCCCTGGGAGTGGCTGAGCCTGGATGGCAGCCCTTTTGAGCCCAGCTCTTGCCTTACGCTCACCTTTGTCCCGCTGTTAATGTCATAGCCACCCAGCTTCCCAGCACACTGCACGATGGGCTTGTCCGGGCGTGCCACGAGGGCACCAATGGCTCGACAGCCTGGGTCCCAGCCTTCCACCCAGGCGACTTGGTCCCCACGGATGCTGCAGGAGGGTACTGCTTTCCGAAGCACCAGCTGCCCATCCTGGAACTTGCCACTGGTGGAGCCCCTCCACCTCCGCCAGGATCTGGACACCCAGGGCCTCCCCCAGGAAGGAGTCTTTGACACAACTCCTGTAGCGGTTCATGCAAGGGACCACATAGTCCCGAGCCAGCTGGCTGACAGGGACGCGCCGGTTGGGGCCCAGGTCTTCCCACCAACACTTGGCCAAGCCCTCGACCTCAGAGCCTCTGGTCTTGAAGGCGGGCCACTTCAGTTCCCAGGTCAACGCCAGCAAGAGAAGGCTGCCGACAGCTGCCCCACTGCCATCCAAGCAGCCTGCTGCCGTGTCCTGGCTGCCCTGGCCCATGATCAAGCCTACTGCGGGGTCCGCCAGGCAGGAACCTTCCATCTCATGGCTCAAGGGCACTCAGTGTGGGCCATCGCCATATTGCCCAGGCCAGTGTGGCACTGCCTGGCACCCAAGAGGTCACCAAACAGCTGGGGGGGCTGGGCCCCTTTGCCTACAGGAGGGAGAGAAGGGCATGAGGTTCACAAGGGCTGAGCTGACTCCATGCTCCCAATTTCCTCCACCCACCCCCCACAAACACCCAGAAAGGAAAGAAGAAAGTAGGGAGGTTAGGAGGGGACTGGCATGAGAACCCGGCACTGCAGAAAAGATCATCCCTCCCATGCCAGGCATGTTGAGGTTTTCCTACTAACAGATTAAGCTACTATTATACCTAATCATTTGGCCAGGTGAAAAGGTTGCAAGTGATTGTCTCCTCTCACGTGCTTCATGCAAATAGCCTGGGGGGAGGGGAGGATCTGCCCGGACTTGTTCTTACTTCTTCTTTTTCTCACTGCTGGAAATGTAGCTCAGCAAGGCTTGCTCCAAAGGGAGCTACGTACTTTAAATGTTTTGCTTTTGTTTTTGCTTTCTGTAAATAAATTATTTTTATAGAAATGCTTGGTGTGTGACTTTTTTGACCTCTCCTGGGCTAAAGGCTTTCCCAGCATCTGCCAACAAGGCATTCCCGGGTCAGGCACTGGATCACAGGCCCCATCATGCCTGGCCTCTCGCCAATATCCCACAAATCCTGAACGGCTGCAGGACCCACCAAACCTCTACCGACGGCCCCATGCCCCAGCTGGAAACCAAGGGAAACCAAGAGCAGCTGCTTGCGAATCCCTGGAGAAGCAAATGAGGCACAACTTCGCTGCCGCCGGCCCCGCAGCCGGTAACCTGCCAGTCGGCGCGTTCCCGGACTCGGCTGCAGAGCGCGCGGGTCTCTCCGCCCAGGGCCGCAACTAGGGGGCAACCGGGGCCTGTGCCCCGGGCGCCACGCTGGGGGGGGGCACCAAAACGGGCACAGAATCCATGTTTGCCCCGGGTGACACAGACCCTAGTTGCGGCGCTGTCTCCGCCGCAGGTCCACCTCCGCTGGGAGAAACGGGACAGGCGGATTGGGGACGGTCTCCCCCCACCCACCAGGAGGAAGACCGTCCACCCGCTGACCGGCCGCACCCGTCGGGCGGTCACCTCCATTGCAGCCGCGGCTTTGCTCGGAAAGGGACTAGTCCTCAGTGCGCAACCAACGGCGCCCTGAAGGAAGGGACTCGCCGCGGCGCTCCCCTCCTGCACTGGAGCAGCCGCGTGTCCTCCTTTTCCCTGCGGCGGCAACCGAAGCACGACCGGGCAGCCTCGCGGGAGCCCGGACTCGCCAGGGGAGTTGGACCGGCTGGCCTACCTCCTCCGGGCCGCCGCGAGCGCAGCCCCGGCCACCGGCGAAGCGGGCTGGAGGCCTAGGGGCGGGCCGGCTCGCTCCCTGGTCCCTAGCCCTGCGACATGTGGCCTGGCTCGCTCCACCGAGTAGAGAAAGTGGGAGCGACCTTCGGGCGGCGCCTGGAGAGGCCTGACCGGTGGGGAGCCTGATAGGGGTCTCTGCTGCTCCGCCCGGCGGATTGTTCCAGGGCGTTAGTGGCGCAACTTCTCTTCTCGCTGGCCCGCTCGGGGGATTCGCTTCCTTGCGGAAGCCGATTTTTAAACGGCGCCTTGATGCCTGATTGCCCGGGAACCCCTGGGGGGTGGAGGACGGCTCCCCGGGTGGCCGAAGGGAGCCTCTACTTCGGGAGCGCGGAAACCGACCGGGGGCAGTGCGGCAGAAAGCCGAAGCGCCCGGGACAGCGTGCTGCTTCCCCGCGGCCGGGCGGACCCCCTCCCCTGGGGCCCGCGCTTGACCCCTCCCGCCCCAGGACGGACCTCTGCTCGCCGTCAGCCGATTTCTCCGCCCGCAGCGACTCGGGGCAGACCTCGCACCTCTTTCCCGTCGGCGGAGGCGCACAGTGTTGAGGTTTTCCTACTAACAGATTAAGCTGCTGTTGTACCTAGTCATTTTGGCCGGGTTAAAAGGTTGTATTAGATTGTCTCCTCTCACGTGCTTCATGCAAAATAGCCTGGGGGAGGAAACCTGCCCGGACTTGTTCTTACTTCCTCTTTTTTTTTCTCTGCCGGCAATGTAGCCAAGCAAGGCTTGCTCCAGGGGAGCAAGTCCTTTAAATGTTTTGCTTTTTTTTTTTCTTTCTGTAAATAAATTATTTTTATAGAAATGCTTGGTGTGTGACTTTTTTGACCTCTCCTGGGCTAAAGGCTTTCCCAGCATCTGCCAACAGGTTATGGGCCCAGTAAGCCCAGTAAAACCCAGAGAGAAAAGAGAGATCAACTCCACACCTCATGCACAATTTAAAGGCAGGTAGCAAAGACCTGTGAAGATTTTCTTTGGAGCCACCTGGAGATTTTCCAGCAACTGCCGGTCTGCAGGACAAAGAAGCTAGCTGAGGTGACTTGCAAAAGAAGGAAGAAGCCATGGCTGCCTCCCAGCCCTCAGCGATGCCTCTGGAGCGCCTATCAGAGACCAACTATTTGAATTGGGCCCTGAAGATGGAGATGTATCTTCGCAGAGAGAATCTTTGGCTGTCAATTGGTGAGTAAACCCCCCAAAATCCCAGTGCTGAATGGCTGAGACAGGATGAGCGGGCTAGAGCCACCATTATCTTGGGAGTTGAGGACAATCAGCTAGTCCACGTGCGAGGCATGCAGTCTGCAAAGCAACTTTAGGACGCTTTGAGAGACTTATATGTAAAGGCAACATCAGGGAGTAAAGTTACTCTGACGAAAAAGCTGTACAGAGCCTACCTTGCAGAAGGAGATAGCCTTCCTGAGCACCTGCATTATATTCAGCAGCTGTTTGTTGAGTTGCAGGAGAGAGGAATAGAATTTACACCTCTCACAAAATCCTATATCCTCCTGTCCTCACTAAATGAAACATGGGACACGCTGATTTGTACCCTGGAGGCTATGCCTGAAGCAGACCTCACCCCATCGTATGTTACACAGCGCTTACTCGCTGAATGGGAGAAGAGAGAGGAAAGATCCCCCCCCCATCTCTTCTGGAAAGCTGCAAGACCAGAAAATTAGGGAAAAGAAGGGAAAGGAACCTGAGGCCACAGCGCTAACAAGCCAGCGATGCTTCACTTGTGGTTCAGCTGGACATTTGCAAAGAGACTGTGCCATGAGACCCAAAAGTAGAAAGACAGAGCAGAAGAACACAAGGGCAACACAGAAGAAGGCTCTTCAGACAACCGAGATTGCACAGGTTGCTGAGAAGGGTAATTCTGATGTATGGGTGTTAGATTCTGGGGCCAGTTGTCATTTATGTAATTGTAAAAGCTCTTTTGTGTCACTGTCTAAAACTGAAAGACAAAGTGTATCTTTGGCTGATGGGTCTGTCACCAAAATTATGGGACAAGGTGACTTGTATTTATCCTGCTTAGGAGAAACTGTAAAAGGTGTGTTGTATGTGCCAAATTTACAATCAAACCTTTTATCTGTGGCACAATTGGCTGCAACAGGGTATATCATAACATTTAAGAAAAATGGTTGTGAGATACGTAAAAATGGGAAATTGTGTGCTACTGGTATGTTAAAAGACTCCTTGTACATTGTGCAAAATGCAAGGAAGCCAAGCTGCAAGGCTGCAGTTGGCAACACACATCATATCATGACCAATGTGTACACCTGATGCACAGGAGATTTGGTCATGCTAATTTCAAGTATATAGCACAAATGCCACAGCTGTGTGCTGACCTAAAGATAAAACCCTGTGATAAATATTTAGACTGTGTAGTTTGCAAAGAATGCAAAACACTGAAAGCTCCTGTGAGTAAGCACAGTGACAGAGTTACAACTAGACCTTTGGAAATTGTACACTCTGACATTATTGGTCCTTTTGCTCCAAGTCTTGGACAAGCAAGGTATGCAATGACCATCATTGATGATTTCTCAAGATACACATTTATCTACATCTTAAAACATAAAGATGAGGCATTTGAGAAATTTAAAAGTTTTGTGACATGGGCAAATGGAAAATTCCCTAGGCCTGTATCTGCACTCCAGTGTGATAGAGGAGGAGAATACCTTTCTCACAAATTCAGAAGGTTCCTAGTGGAAAAAGGGATAGAACAAATTCTTTCTAACCCGTACACCCCTCAGCAAAATGGTGTTGCTGAAAGAAAGGGCAGAACCTTGCAAAACGCGATGGAATGCATGTTAAAAGATTCACGATTATGTTTTAAGTACTGGGGAGAAGCTTTATCGACTGCCACTTATGTTCAGAACAGGTTGTATAACTCTATGATTCAGGACACTCCATTCCATTTGTTTTATGGTGTGAAACCAAAGGTAAGCCATCTTAGAGTGTTTGGTAGCACTGCATGGGTTCACATTCCAAAACAGCAGAGAAGGAAAGGAGGCCCCACAACAAAGAAAGCCATATTTGTTGGCTATGAACAAAGCAGAGGAGCTACAGGTTCATAATGGGAGAGAAATTAATAATTAGCAAAAGCGCTTCTTTTGCTGAACAAAACTGGGGGAGATTAAATTCTAGCTCTCCAGTTGAACTGACCACCACAAGAGAACAGCAAGGACTTGCTGATGGTGATCTTTTGCCTGATGAGGACATTAAACCAGAAAAGCAAACTGAAGATCTGTCTGATGAGGCAGATGCTTCTCAGGAAAGTGATAGGAGTCAAAATTTAAGCCCTGTATTACCTCGCAGATCTCAGAGGAGTAATAAAGGCGTTCCTCCATCACGTTTTCAGGCTGAAACAGTAAAGGCTTTTCACATATTCACAGAACCTGAGTCTTTAGAACAAGTGAATGCTTTACCACCTGAGATTGCACAAAATTGGCATTCTGCCATACAACAGGAATTAGCATCCTTGAAAGAAAATAAAACATGGAAACTGGTAAATCTACCTCCCAATGAACGCTGTCTGGGTTGTAGGTGGGTTTTCAAACTGAAAAGGGATGCTGATGGCAAAATCCAAAAATATAAAGCAAGGTTGGTTGCAAAAGGGTTCACTCGAAGGAAAGATTTAGACTTTGACAAGACTTTTGCACCAGTTACTAAAGGTGAATCAATTAGATTACTGTTAAAAGTTGCTGCACTAAAAGGAATGTCAGTTAACCACTATGACATTCAATGCATTTCTCTATGGTGATTTAGACCACAGATTATACATGCAGCAACCCCCTGGCTATGAAAAAGGGGAGAATCTAGTCTGTGAACTGCAGAAGTCAATCTATGGGTTAAAACAAGCTGCTAGATCCTGGAACCAAAAAGTAGATGAAAAACTGCAGAATTTTGGTTTTGAAAAAGGAAAAGCAGATCCCTGTGTATATATGAAGAAGGACAAACAAGGCTGTATGTATCTGTGCATTTATGTTGATGATTTGCTGCTGTTCACATCAACAGAAAAACAAAGGCTTGATTTTGAAGCCTGCATGAAAAGCCATTTCACATTAAAAAGCCTTGGAATTATAACAACCTAGGTTTGGAAAAACACAGGAAGAAGAATGGTAGCTTTCTGTTAAACCAAAGGGGAGATAATGGTAAAGTAATGTGAATGGAAAGACATATAAAGTTGTCAGAGAAGATTGGTTTGCATCTTAATCTATAGTGTAAAAAGGGGAGTGTTGAGGTTTTCCTACTAACAGATTAAGCTGCTGTTGTACCTAGTCATTTTGGCCGGGTTAAAAGGTTGTATTAGATTGTCTCCTCTCACGTGCTTCATGCAAAATAGCCTGGGGGAGGAAACCTGCCCGGACTTGTTCTTACTTCCTTTTTTTTTTTCTCTGCCGGCAATGTAGCCAAGCAAGGCTTGCTCCAGGGGAGCTAAGTCCTTTAAATGTTTTGCTTTTGTTTTTGCTTTCTGTAAATAAATTATTTTTATAGAAATGCTTGGTGTGTGACTTTTTTGACCTCTCCTGGGCTAAAGGCTTTCCCAGCATCTGCCAACACACAGCACAGGCGGTGCACACGCGCAGCCCCAGCCGCTTCCCTTAGCCTAGCCCGGGTCTGCCCCGGGGGTTTCCCGCGATGCACCCGGCCAAGCGCCCTTGCCAAGCGAAGGGAGTGCTGCACGTGGCACCTGTCAAGCGTCCCGCAGCGTAAGTGCAGCCTTTCCCCCGCTCTCAGCTTTTCTGGGGAGACGGAGCTGTTCGTCCAGATTGGGCAAAATGTTCTCTCTCACACACGCACGGCCCGGGCAAAAATGGTCAGACTGGAGTGGCCGTCGGGGACTTCTGCCGCTGGGCAGAGCAGCTGGCTCCGGGGCGGAAGCTGAGGTCAAGGGAAATACAACCAGCCTGTGAGCAAACTTCCCTGTTTCCAGAACATCTCAGCATGCTATATGCAAAAACAAAAAAAAGACCCAAGGGGGGGATTTCTAGTGGCGTCAAGCACCGAAGAAGAGCTTCCAGTTCTGAAGGGGAACCAGCTGACATCAAGAACCAGATGCTGTTCTGAGAGCAGCTGCACGCATCCCATCACCATGGAAGCCGCCCACCTCTCCTTTCCAGAAATCATTAGCCTTAATTTCCCAAAAGGAAATCCAAGTCGTTTACAGGGAGGCGAAGGAGATGCAGGTGGATAGAAACTGGCAGAGGGGTACTGATTCTCAAGGGTGCAACCTCCCAGGTCCCTTTCTCCACATGCTGCAGGTGAACCAAAGGGGCACCTGCTTCCCTCCTCCCCCGGGCTCGCTGGCTCTGTGCACGCCTCTGACCTAATGAGGCAGGAAGACTGCTTGCCTGTTTCCAGAGAGAGAGTTTTGGGGATGCAGGCAGGCAGGGATCAGATGCCCCTCCGATGCCCAGAACAAGTCCAGGATGGATCGTGCTAGTCCAGGCTAGGTCTCTGAGCAGCCTGGGGCTCCAGGGACAAGGCTGCCCACCCCCAGTTACAACAAAGGTTTATTAAGCTCCTGGATTGCAGAGGGAGTGCCAGAGGTTTGGAGAAGAGCTAATATTTTTCCAATCTTTAAAAAAGGGGGGAAAGTGGACCCAGGAAACTAGCGACCTGTCAGTTTGACATCAATTCCTAAAAAAATCCTAGAAAAAAAATTTGGGGTTGCAAGCAATTAGAAAAGAACAAGGTGACTACTGGAGGTCAGCGTGGGTTTGTTGAAATAGGTTGCACCAAACAATTTTTTTTTTCAACATGACTAGATTAGTAGGCCAAGGGAATGCTGGGAATGTAGCTAGGGTTCAGTAAGGTATTGGGTAAAGTTGACCACAGCCCTCTTCTGTACAAAATGGAACAATGTGGGATGGATGGATGGTCCCACTGAAGATGGATTCACAGTTGGTTGAACCACCACACCTGACATGTGGTCCTATGTCTATATGGGGACCCTCAACACTTTTATAAATGACGTTGACAGGGGAATAGAAGGGACATAGACAATGCAAGCAGAGGGGATAGCTAACACCTCAGCAGACAGGCTCAAAGTTCAGAAAGATCTCGATATGCTTGAACAGTGCGACCTTTCAAACAAAATGCAGTTCAACAGAGAAATGCAGGCTTCTGCAATTAAGAGAAATCAGAGAGGTGGTGCCTAGCTCAGGGATAGTCCTTGTGAGGATCTGGGTGGCCTGGTAGGCACAGACGAACCAGGAGCCAGTTGCCGAAAGAGCCAATGCAGTCTTGAGCAGCATCAACAGATTTTCAAGCTCCCGGTCTGGGGACTGGATCAGAAGACCTTCGGGCCTGCCCCCCCACCCCATGCTACGAACCTAAGTGTCTGGGAGGAGCTTCCTTGGAAGGCACCCATGTAATGATAAGCAGCCCAGCCAAGTTTCAGCCAGCACAGGCTGTTCACAGTTCTTCCCTCTGGAATCCAGCTTGGGTTGCTGTTCTCAGAGTTCAGCTGAGCATGTGCTGGGTTTGACTTCTACCTTTCAAGTCCACCAGAGTTTTCAGGACACGGTCACAGCGAGGTAAGAGGTCATTTGCGACCGAGAAGAGCCTCCTTCCTGGGAACCTCTTTGGGGATCCCTGCCCCCAATTTGTTCGCTAATTTGGACGAAGAGACAAGAATCCTTTCATTTCACAAGAGGTGTTCCAAGGATTAACTGGAAAACTGATCTTTTAACTGTTGCTCTTTATTTTTTGATAGTTTTCCAATTTGCTTTTTCTGTTTGTGTTTTAACTTGTTTGGTTACAGGCAAATGTGATAATGCATGTCAATTGTGGAGAACTGGGATGAGAGTTTAGCTTGAATTAAGTATACTATTACATAAGCATTCTTTTATATGGTACTGCATGTTTTCAGTTGATGGCTTCTTTAAAAAAGGAATGCTGATTTGTTATTAAACGGCTATAGAATTTGTGCCAAGAACAAAGACAGTAGAGTCAAGGATCCGGTGCTTCCTTCTCTCCCTCTTTCTGCAGTAAAGTACAGGGCCAGCTCATTAGAATAACAATTAGAGCCTTGACAACTGAATTGAAATCTGCTGTGGTGCATTCCAAAGCAGCATCTGTGATCTTTTCACACCATGAAAGATACCCATTTCTCCCTTGGAGTTTGCATCTACCTTCTACCTAAGACCCATGAAACATTGGAGGTCTTGCTCTTGCCTCATCTGGGAGCGAGAGACCAGTGACTCACTGTAACCACTACCTTTGGGAAATAAAACAATCCTTCCGATCCTCTCCAGTTATGGGTGTTTATTGGGTGAATTTCCCATCACAAATCCAGGCCTTTTTTCACACCTTGCACACAAGTATGTGCAGGGACATTGGGCAAACTGTTCCCCAACAACCAAGCCTGAGCTTCCCAGTAGTGGAGGAAAAGATCCACCACCTGAGTTAAGAAAAGTGGGTGATACTGGGGGGGGGGGGGGAGCTTTTTGCTTAGCTCCTTGTGCAGAGAAACAAGGGCATGCCTTCTGCACCTTGCAGCAACGGTGGACCATGGTTTTAAAAGGTTACAGAAATCATGGAGAAAACCACTCCCACCACCCAAAGGCACACTGGACATGCAGCAGCACCAGGACCATCTGAGTGCAGAAGGGCAGCTCAAGGGGTCCCTGTCCTAGGCCTGGCCCAGCTTCACTCACAATGGAGAAGGGGAGAGCAACTACCTTAAGGCTCCCAAAGCAGATCTCTGATCAGCCACGGATAGAAACTGACTCCTTAATGGAAGGAGTGGCAGCCCAGAAACAGCCTGGAATCCTCCCCCATGACCAGCACTTATTTTGGTCCTACCAGCAGCCTGCCCTACATTTGAGTCGCCTTCTCCGTTTTCCTGCTGCTTGGTTTCTTTTTTTAATCATGTGGCATAGCAGTTCCGTGTTCATGCTGCTTTTTCTTGCTGGGAAATCCTTGTGAGGTCCAGCAGCCAGATGTGTAGACCATTTAGCCGTGACAAGTCACGTTGCCCGGGGTGCACCGCGAGGAGGCTAGCCTACCTTGCACCGAGTTGGGCTGAGAGAGGGACTGGTCCAGGGTCACCCAGCCAGCCTTCGTGCCTAAGGCGGGACTAGAACTCACAGACTCCTGGTTTCTAGCCCAGCACCTCCACCACTAGACCAAACTGGCTGCTTAGTTAGCATACACCTACTGCTTCAAAAGAAAAAGGCATCACCATTCTGACATTTGTAAAAGGAAGAAAAAACATTTTATGTAGGAGAATCAGTTTCACAGCCTTCAAGTTGAAAGGAATGTTTGCATTTAAAGAAAAAAAATGAACTAGAAGATCTGGGTTATAAACTGCTTCT
The DNA here is from genome assembly GCF_035149785.1 of Candoia aspera. NCBI lineage: Eukaryota > Metazoa > Chordata > Lepidosauria > Squamata > Candoiidae > Candoia > Candoia aspera. The sequence goes on from NC_086162.1 coordinate 26,559,626, forward strand.
AACTATCAGCTGTTCAACTCTGGGCTGAAAGCAACCCTTTATCCGAAGAACCCGTCCCGTCCTTCCACAAAGCTGAAGGGAATCAAACCAGAACCAAAGAGAGGATCTGCGGAAGCAACTAAGTTGGGGTAGCAAGCGCAGGGACACACAAAGTGACCGCGTTTCTGCCCTGACACAGAAAGTAATAAATAACAAAGGTAAACATGACACTTAAAAATAAAACCCAAACAAGGTCCCCTTTTCCTCTTGCTCTTTTGGGGGGAGGGGGAAAGGGGGGCTCAGCTGGAAGAAAGACGGAGAGGAAGTGAAACATTCCTAGATCTACCGGTGCAGCACACAAGAAGCACCAGCTCCTATATCCTAGCAGAAAACAGCAGCAGACCCCAGCTCCCGATCAGATGCTCAAATCCCCATTATGTGACTATAAAACTAGGAGGGGGGCAGGGAGGAGAAATCCCCCGACTCAGAGCACCCGCCCTCCCTGCATCAGGGGTGAGGTCAGCCATTATCAGAAGTAGCTGCTAACAGGAAGAAGCCCTAAGTCATCCCTGCAATTCTACCCTTGGTTTTGCTTTCCTTCGTCAACGAACCAGCAAGGATTTCTCACCTAACAAACTCCTCCAGACTGACGCGGCTTGCCATCGTCTGGAACCGAGCATCGTCCTGGATGGCTTTCAAAGCCCGGAGCCCTCGGGACACGCGCAAACGTGGACCAGCGCACAGGAGGCTTTTAGGAAAGAGCTCCCGGCCCTCGGCACGTTCCCACTGGAGAAAGGAGCCTTCCTGAGAAAGGGAGGGAGCCAGGCTTGGCCAAAGCGCTAGGAGCAGCCGTTGCAGCTGGGGTCCTGCTGGGGGGGGGCTCACTCCTCGACGTTGCAGTCTCTCGTGAGACCCCCACCAAGCCATCACCTCCGGGACCCGAACAGCTCTCACTGCAGAGGGGCCACAAGCCCAGCAGCACTGGCCACAGGAGCAGAGGGCTGGGGGCAATTCAACAACCTTGTGGCTTTCTCCCTCTCCTTTCAACAAAATCCCAGGGCTGCGTTCTTTGGAAGCGGAAGGTGCTTTGTCAACCCCGGGCTTTCAGCGCTCACAGGCTTTTCGTGGTGGGGCCTGGTCAAAGGTTTTAACGGTGCAGACTTCTTGCAACACTTGACAACATGCAGGAATCCCACCTCACCCCAACAGACGGCTGTCAAGATTTCACGCGGGGACCCAGATACCCCTACTGCTTCCCACAGAAGCAGAGGAGCGGGGACTCTTCTTCCGCAGCTGGGGGCTCCTTGCAGCAGACTCAGACCAAGGCACATCATCCAGGACGGGGCTCAAAGAAATGGCCAGAAGACAGCCTTTCCCATCCCACCCACACCATGCAAAAAACACACAAAAACCTAAGACCCCCAACTCAATCTGCCCACTGGCCTGGGCCGGCCCAGCTGCTGCAGCCCCAGGAGGAGAGAGGGTGGCAAGGGACTGCAACATGCGCAGGCCATGGTGCTGGCCAAGCAGAAGAGGTGCCTGGAAAGCAAAACAAGGGCAGGGAAATGCCACCACCCTGCAGTCCCTGTGTAAGTGGGCCTGGAGAGGAGATGCGCACGCACCAGACAGTCCCAAGGGGAGTGCCGGAGACACTCCAAGCAGGCCAAAGCTCCCGCTCCCTCACGAACCCCTGCCTCAGCCGTGATCCAACCTACCCCCCCAGCCCCCAACGTCTAGAAGCAGACTGAAATTAAGCGTAACGTGAAGCAAGCCAAGGGCTCAGAGACAGGGAGGGAACACAGAAGTGCAGCATCTAGGAAGGGACACAGGTGCCTCCTTCTGAATCAGAGCGATGGGCTGTCATTCAGCTGGGAACAGCTGCGGAGTGCAGAAGCAATTACCCCAAGGGCCAAGAAGGCTCCACACCCTCTGGGGAGCAACCCCCTTCGGGGAGCAGGGGTGCACAAGGGTGGGAAGGGGATCGGCCTAAGGAGAACCTGCAGCTGCTAGTGCCAACCCTCCACTGGGAAGCCTGAGAGCCGAACTCACAACCTTTCGCCTTAGACGGGGGGCAAGGGAAGGGGAAGAAGGCAGCAGCGTGGAGGTGCAGCAGGGTCTTCAGCCCACAGGGCCGGTGGCTGTGGAGAGCTGGACGAAGAGGAGGCTTCATGCAGCCCTGGGTTCCGAGCAGCAGAGTCCTGGCACTGAGGAAAGAGGGGGAGGAGGGTGGGCAAAGGGCCGGTAGAAGCGCACACAGAGAAGGGCCCTGCAGAGGCACCCGCCCTTCACACTGCTCCCTGGGGGCTGGCCTCGTGGCCGAAGCCCCCCAGTCTCTGGCCATGTGGTGGCCGGGAACTGTCTGCCAAGGCTCCCCATTCCTGCTCAAAGGATGTTCTGAGGGAAAGGGGCTCATGGGCACTTCTTGCCCGTGGCTCCAATGCATGGGGGCTAAGCCAGGCCGTGGGGGGAGGCACTTCCATGGCACCCCTTTTCTGAAATGGAATTTGAGGAGGAAGAGGAAGAGTCCCCTGCCCACACACCCCCAGTCCAGAATCCAGCACAGGAGGCATGGACGCACTGAATGGCAGGAGATACCAGAGTCCAGAGTGGCGCAACCACCACTCTCATCTACCCCAGCCCAGTGGGCTTGGGCAGACCTTCCAAGGCACCCCACCCTTCCCTGCTTTGCCGCAGCCCAGGTCTGGGTCTTCCTTGGCCACGGACACCAGCTCTCCAGAACCATGGCTGGCTCCAGGCCTCATGTCTCGTGGCTCACCTGGGCCAAAAGCCGCCCTCCTGCCCCCAGCAGCTCCCAGCCTTACCTCGCAAGCACCTCCCAGCCTGTGGGGTCCCGGGCCCTAGCAGGTGCACCGCTGCCAAGTCCGGGCCTGGCTGCTCTGAGGCTGCCGCAGCTGCCGCAAGGACACATCCCCGTACTGGATCCCTGAGCCCATCCTCTCTGGGTCAAGCTCGCCTGGTGTGGGGGGGGACACGAAGGTACCAATGGCGTTGGCCACTGCCTTCCACAGCCAAGCCAAGCCCCATGACCTCCAGTTTGCTTCCAAAGCCGTTTGCCACATGGATCAACTTACCAAAGGAGAGTCTGGGCAGCTCTAAAGCAGCCTTCTAGCCCTGCCACATTGGGGACTTAGAGCTACCCAAATTCCTAACTAGCCCAAAGCCACTTCAATAGGAATTTTGAACTCTGAGAACATGTGAGTTCACCCAAAGCCACCCCACATTTCTAGGGCCTCAGTGCTGCTGCTCTAAAGGTTTCTGTATTCCTGAGACCAGGCCTGAACCAACAATGGGAGAAGCCAGCGTGCAGTCCTTCCAGAGGAAGCTTTGCTTCAAGGCTGCCAGTCCCTCAGTAGAGTTGCTGCCCTTTTGGGACCCATTTTTGCTGGTAGGAAATATTAGCTGGAAGTATTAGAGTTCAGCCTTTGCTATTATGCAGCAGGCAGTACTCCCAGAGGAGATCTGCATTGGTCCCAAGCAGCTCAACCAGAACTGGGGCCATTTGCATCCAAAGCGGGGGCCTCCTTTCCCTTTGGGAATCACTCAGGAAAGACTTTCCAAGAGCTAGTTATTTTCTCTAAAGCCCCTTACGATGCACCTTGCCAGAATTCCATCCACCCACCCAGTCCAATAACTCATAGAAGGCCTGCTAAGTTCAGGGGTGCTGGAATAGGTGGGCTTTCCCTGGGGCAGCCACCACTCTTTGGAACACTCTCCCTCCCCAGGTATGCCAGGCCTCCACCAACCGCTAAGCTGCATCCTTTCTGTAAGCCTTCGGACCCAGCAGATTGAGGGATTCACTGGAAGACTTGTACTCCTAACTGCAGAACAGTTTTCATACTTGTATGCCACCCAGCATCCTAAAAAAAAGAAATCACGGAGGAAGACACACCTGATTCAATTTTGTTCAGTATGGTCCGTGCACATTTTAGGAAGGCTTCTTCTACGTTCTCTCCGGTCAAGGCACTGGTCTCAAGAAACATCAGCTCTGCCAGATGAGAAGACAGCTCTGAGGACGACCACGGCTATAAGGCTTCCATGTACATGCTGCCCTTTGGACCCGCAACCGAGCCTAGTTAAAGCAAAGAAGCGGCGGGAGGACCCTTCCTCCCAGCTCCAGGACGGACTCTCCCCCTTGGCAGAAGGGTTCAGGCCATGGAGTAGAGGGCGGGGTTCCTGCGGGACCAGGTCCAGTCCTCCCAAGGTTGTCAGAAGCTCCCTCCCCCACCAGCGGACTGATGCTGGGCAAAGCAAGCCAGCAGCTGACCTGAGCTGGCTGACCCCAACCCCAAAGCGGTCTCTCGAGCCACTCTCGGCAGCAGCTCAAAAGGCCAACTCCCTGCTTCGCCCCGGCAGGGCAACCACACAGACAGCTCAGGAAGGGAGCTGAGAGCAACTGCTCTCGCCTCAGCCCAGTGGCTCTTAGGTGCTCACGGTGGAAGCAAGGCTCCCTCCAGCACCCCCCCCCACACACACACATTACCATTCTCCTGAGCAAAACGGGAAGCTTCCAAAAAAGTGACCTCCCGGTCAGCCTCCAAATCCTTCTTGTTGCCACACAGAATAATAACAATATTGAGGCTGGCCAGAGTCCGGGCATCAGTTAGCCAGTTGGTCAAGGCATTGTAGGTCTCTCTGCTGCAACACAGGATGGAGGAAAGGATGCGTGCGTGCCTGGGAAACTCAAGAGAGGCCTTGTCACCAGGATTGAGCAAAAACGGATTTCTGCACGAGCTGCTGTGCTGGCTTCCTCCCCCAAATCCACCCTGCTGCCCTGCCAGTGACTTAGCCACTCTGCATGTCAAGGCCCCCTCTTCCCTGCACCATAAGCTCCTCTGAGAAACAGCGTAATGGCTTTTCTTTTACAATGAAAATTGTCTGTGAAGAGCAGTAGCAGGAACAGCCTCTTCCCAGGAATTCCTATCACCGAAAAGTAAGATAACGACTGCAAACGCTCACCTCGTGATATCATAGACTAAAAGTGCCCCGGCTGCACCCCTGTAATAGCTTCTAGTCACAGACCTAGAGAGAAAATAATCAAGGTTTCATACAGTTAGGGCACACAAGGCATAATGCAAATATTTGAAGTAGCAATCTTATACATGCTAACTCAAGCTTTATTTCTAAGTGGGTTCTAAAATGCTGGATTGCACAGTTAGAGCTCTGATTACTCTGAATTCTTCTTTGAAATATAAACATTCTCTTGGCCGATATTTGAGATAAGTTCGGACTTTAGCATTCTTTGTTTCAAAGAAGACTTCAAAAACTGGAGTGGCATCTGAAGCCTTGCACAAACAAGACTTATGCTATGTAATCTGGAGGGAAATTCTCCTCCCCTCCCCACACACATCCCTGACATCTTTTAAAAAACATTTTAGAAATTTAACATCTGGTGTATGAAACGAATAACGTCAACCACAAAATTCAGCAGATGGCTGATCTTGCAAGCTTGTATGAATAAGTACAATGCAGCTTTTCATGAAAATCTACTGTATAAATATCCTACGATCCCAAATCTAAAAGCAGTTACTCAAAAACATTTAAAAACACCTCCCTGTGCCCTTCCCAGTCTGGCATGAGACACCGCACAGGCTTGTCTTTCAGTGCCTGGAGTGTCCCACTGTTCGGGCATGACAAGCAGGGGATGCCACCCTGTTCCTACTTTCCCCAAGCTGACCATCAGCACATTACCTGGAATTTTAGGCTTCCTTATTAACTTTTTAATAAAGGTGATATTAGCATTTAAGCATGGCATCCATGCTTTCTTTTCAAGTTCAAGAAGCCATGTTTTCCTTTTACCCAAAACCCTTCCTTCCTTCCTTTCAAAACTAGCCCTTTCAGCAGCTAAACAATAGAGAGCATATTCTGAAAGTCCTCAAATACACTTGCCAGTTTTAAGATGATTCAAACCCTGATGCGAAAGGGGCTGACATAACGCATAAATTTGCCACTTGTGGAATGTTATCAAACAATAAGACATTGATTACATGTGAGAATTGAACAACAGAAAACATGGATTCTAATGTTTTCTATTGTTCAATTCTCACAAGTAATCAATGTCTTTTATTGTTTGATTACTTGCTTTACGATGTATCAGACATACCAAATGGATGTATCATTTGTCTCTGTACCTGATAAAAGGACTTGACCGCCTCCATAATGAATGCTTTTGCTTTTGCCTGAATTGCTGCGTGATTCCTGCTTTCCGGTAGGCAAAAGCCACTTTGCAAAGTTAGCCTCTCCCCCAAATTCAGGGACCAGGTTTTTATCAGCTCCACACCAAACCCGGGGTGCCTGAGTTTCTAGGCAACAAGCAGACTCCCGCTTTTCAGTGGAGGGGGAGCCGCTCCCTCTACAGAGAATCCGAAGGGAGGTGAGGCTGGGCTCCTGGGGAATGAGTGGCTCACCTGAACCGCTCCTGCCCCGCCGTGTCCCAGATCTGCAGCTTCACTGTTTTGCCACCGACGTTCACCACCTTTGATCCAAATTCCACCCCAATAGTGTGATTGGAATCCTGCTTAACTGCAGGCGCGCCGAGAGGAAGAAAGGACAGCGGGTGACGCGCGGAGACGGGCGCAGCCAAAGCAGGGCCGGAGGAAGGGAGGGAGAGAGGCCCGGAGCTTTAAACGCGAGGCTCGGCGAAGCGGGGATGCCGGCGAGCGAAGCGGGGGAACGGCCCCGGGGATGCGGGGAGCCGGGCGGCGGCCGCGCGCTTCTTCCGTCGCGGGGAGAGAATCCGGGAGGCGCCGCCTGCAGCCCCCGCGCTCTCCCCAACGACACCCGCATCGCGGGGCTCCCGGCAAAGGCAGGGCCGAGGCGGGGGGCTCGGAGGGGACGAGCCACAGCCGCCCGGGGGCGCGGGAAGCCCCCCATTTCTGCGCCCGGCCCGACCTGGCTCCTCCCTCGCGCCAGCCGGGGAAGCACTTCCACGCCGCCAGGCCCGGCCCGGCCCGGCCGAAGGGAGGGCGGGTCAAGGCGCGGTCCCGGGCAGCCCCCCGCGCGCCCCTCCCCCCCGGCGACTCACACTTGCTCTCGATGAACTGGTGCAGTAGGCAGGACTTCCCGGTGCCCGCGCTCCCGATCACCAGGAACTTGAAGAGGAAATCTGCAGGGGGAGAGAGAGAGGGGGAGGCTTTGGAGAAGCCGCGGCGGCGGCGGCGGCGGCGGCGGCGCCCCCCACGTCCCCGCCGCGCTCCCGCCGCTCACGTACCGTAGGTCTCCGACATGGTGGGCGACACGGCAGCCCTCTGCTCCGCCAGTCCGGCGGCCTCGCTCCTCGCGCAATATGGCGGCGCCCAGGGAGCCGGCCGAGATGGGGGCGACGCGGGGAGATGACGTCGCGCGCCGCACAGAGCTGCCCCTGGCGGCCCCGCGAGGAGCTGCGCCCGCCTTCACCCCCGCCGGACCCCCTTCTGGGCATTCTGGTTTTGGGGGGAGGTTGAAGGCCGCCGGAGAGCCCCGCTCTAAAAGAAGAGAGGGGGCTGGGTCAGCAAAGGGGCCGAGCGCGCCCGGCCGGCTCGGGGGAAACCCCCACCCCCGCCGCCAGTGGGGAGGTCAAGGGACCCTCCTCTGAGAAAGTGGGGCTGCTGTCCCAGTTGCCAGGTTGCAGTCAGGGCCCGGAGACCTCTGGGCCAGTGGCGCTCTTAGTGCCTATCCAGTCACCACAAAGCCACTGATCTTGGGAGGAACAATTAACCCTCCCGCAGGAGGGGCTGGCAGGAATGGGCAAGCAGCCAGCCCAGCAGGTGCCCAGAGGGATGCCCCCCCACTCACTTCATATGTGAGGCTGTGGGGAGCTGCCGGAATGGCCTACCATGCTGGCTGGGGTGACGGGAAGTTTGATCCCACATGGCTGGGGGGGGGTTGTGCCTAGAGGACCAGCCTGCATGTAGAATTTCCAGCTTGACACAGCCCAAGGCATTTCAAGGAAGGCCAGAGGGGGCAGGAGTCTTTCTGTGTGGCTTGATAAGCATTACGAGAGGGGATGGCTGGGGCCGCAGAAGCCCTGCTTTGCCACCCAGGCCAGCAGTTACTGCAGACTGCTGACTGAGCTGGCAGGAGACAGCCACACCCCAGGGACAGTGGGCAGCCTGCCTTGGCCTGCTGAAACTGGAATGCCAGCCTGTGGGGAGACAGTGGCTAGGCAGCTGGACCCTCCCCCACACCTCGCTGAGCCCTTCCCCTCCCCCCTGCACAGGCTCTTGCAAGCCCGCTCTGTGAGGCTGGCAGGAGAAGCAAGTTGGTCTTGGCAAGAACCACCTGTCTCTACCAGGCAAACAGCCGTGCCCGGCAGACGCTCAGGGGCAGGGTGCAGCTGGGCACTTCCTCCTCCTCATGCTGAGTCCTGCAGCCAGCAGGGAGAGGCAAGGGGCCAGAGAACCCAGGAGGCAACTTAGGGGTTCACGAGATCTCCCCACCCCCCCTCTCTAGAAAAGAATTATAGAAGGATAGAATGCTGGAGTTGGAAGGGACCTCAGAGATCTTCTAGTCCAACCCCCTGCCCAGGCAGGAATCCTCTGACCCTCAGAAAACAACTTGAAACCTCCAGGGATGGAGCCCTGACAACCCCAGCTGACCAGGTGCTGTCCTCACTCCCCCTCCTGGGAAGGACCCCATGGCATTTGGACCTGCTGCCGCTGGACAGGGCTCTCCACCAAGCAGCTGAGCGTGAGCCACATTCACTGGAGGAGCCAGGCTGGCCCGGACTTGGCCCATGAGCAGAGGTGCGGCAGACAACCCCCCCTTGGGCGCCTCTGCCTAGAAAGTCACGTCACGGGGCCAGGAGAACAAACAGCTCCTCCTGGACGCAGATCTGGGGCTGGAGGGCTTGGGAGCCACCAAGGAGAGCCCAGGACCATCCAGGGGTAGCTGCAGAAGGAAGAGGAGATGGAGCCCAAGCCAGCATCCAGCTCGCCCACCTGCCCTGCTGTGGACCAGAGGACAGAGCTCTCCTCGCTGACAGACTGGGAAGTCTTAATTGCCTGAAGAGCAGGGCAAAGTATTGACCCTGTTGCTGCTGTTAGGGTGATCAGGAGGTAGAGGAGGTCTTCGGAAAGTGGGAAAGGCCCAAACCCAGACGCCAGCCCGCACACACACACCCCCCGCAAGATGCACGAGAGGCACACTGTGTTGGGGCCCTGGGTTCAAGCCAGGCTCTCATCCCTCTATTTCCTCCTCCTGTTCGAGTACACGCTTCGCCCCACTTCCCTGTCCCAGACCTCCAGCAAGGGCATTTGCAGTTTCGAAGGGCCATACAGCACTGAGCCCCACCTGCCAAGTGTTTCTGGATGCGCAGGGAGGGGAAGGAGGCAATCGGGGGGAGGCGTTGCCCCTTCTTGCATTAGGTGAGGTGGGCAAATCTCTTGGGGAGCCCCCTGCGAGGGGCCAAACCCATGGGAGGCCAAGTTTTAAAAGAAATTTTGAATTCTAATCTGGGGTAAAGAACCTACTGGCCACAAATAACCCTGACCCAGCAGGTCTGATTACTGCAGATGCTGACTGCAGTCAGGAAATCAGAAGACGCTTAATCCTTGGGAGAAGAGCAATGACAAATCTCGATCAAATAGTTAAGAGCAGAGACATCACGCAGACAACAAAGGCCTGCATAGTTAAAGCAATGGTGTTCCCCGTAGTGACATATGGCTGCGAGAGCTGGACCATAAGGAAGGCTGAGAGAAGGAAGATCGATGCTTTTGTACTGTGGTGTTGGAGGAAAATTCTGAGAGTGCCTTGGACTGCAAGAAGATCAAGCCAGTCCATCCTCCAGGAAATAAAGCCAGACTGCTCACTTGAGGGAACGATATTAAAGGCAAAACTGAAATACTTTGGCCACATAATGAGAAGACAGGACACCCTGGAGAAGATGCTGATGCTGGGGAGAGTGGAGGGCAAAAGGAAGAGGGGCCGACCAAGGGCAAGGTGGACGGATGACAGTCTAGAGGTGACGGACTCGTCCCTGGGGGAGCTGGGGGTGTTGACGACTTGACAGGAAGCTCTGGCGTGGGCTGGTCCATGAAGTCACGAAGAGTCGGAAGTGACTAAACAAATAAACAACAACAGCAGGTCTGAGAGCCTCCAAGCCACACATGCCTAGTCCCACCCACAAGCCCACTTTTGATGCAGGGGGGGGCAGAGGCCACCCACCATTCTGGGGTTTACATATACCCGAAGCCATAGCTTGTTTGGCCAGGGTTTCCAGAACAAAAAAGCCACTGTTGGGTGGATTTGCACACCATGCCAAGGGCAAACTAAAGAAACCACCTCTGGGTTTAGCCCAGCGTGTGACCCTCTTCCTGGCATCTCAGGAACCATCTCAAGAAGGGCCAGCTGGGCCCTGGCTTTCTTCCCTCCCTCTCCTCCTTATCTGGCATTCCTTATCTTGAACAAGTCCCTGTTCTTGCATGAGTCACCCTTTCTGGGTTGGGCAGTTTTCAGGGGTGGGGGAGGAAGACGCAGGTTGCCTTGAAAGGGCCTGGATAGACAACAGGTGGCAGGAGGGAGGCTGATCAGCTGCTGCTCTTGAAGTCACCCTTCCTCCATCTTTATCAACAAAGCTTAACTCCCACCCCCTGTTCTGGTTAATATTAACCTCACGTGCCCCATTACACGGGGCAAAGCACATGATGCTGCCCAAGGATGTGTCACACCATATGCTTAAAGTTCTAGTGGTTCTGTGTGTGTGCAGAATAACTTTCTCTCCTAGACCTTGGGGTTCAGAGGGAGTGTCCCAAACACTCTGTTTAGGGGAAAACGAATTTAAACAGGTAAGTTGCCAAAAAAATTGCAGGAAGAAAAGGAAATATGGAATGCAGAAAAGCCCAGGGGAATGGATGCCAGGCCAGAAAAAAATATCACACCATCCTCCTTCACCCCAAGCTGCTGCTTCCGTAAAGGTAGCTCCTGCACCCTGCCAAGTTGGGGGGGGGGGCGTTAAAATGGGGAAGATCAGCTGGCATTGGGCACTCCTGCCAATTCTTTGGGGTCACAGCCACTACAGCTCAAAGGTCAGCAAGGTAGAGAGGCAACCTGTTGCTAATCCAGGCTGGGATTAATATTACCCCCCATCCCCCAATCCCAGGGGATGACAGTGTAGGGAAGAGGGCTAGAAGTCAGCATTTGTCTATGTAAAAAAAAAATCCAGTTAGCATTGTTCTCTGAAGCATTTTGTTAACTGTATTTTCTAAAGCATGTCATTTGACTTCTAAAAATCATATTACCAGATTTATACATTTCTGTTTAAAAATATAATAAAATCAACCGTGGTTAAATCCTTGCACCATCACATGGGATGGTGGTAGCTGTTCCATTTGGTTCTGCCCCTTAAACACCCTGGGCCTTTTTTTCCTTTTTGCGCTCACCCAGAGAGGACAGCTTTGATCTGCCCTTCCCCCAGTGCAGAGGAAGAGCACCGGTGGGTCCTCCCTGCATAGGCAGCCCCCCACTTGAGCTCAAGGGACATTCACCACAGAGGGAGGGCTGAGGAAAGGCAGGATGGCGCAGGAGGGGCACAGGCCCAGGCTCAACCGGGCCCTCCTGTGAGCTCGGCCCTTACCAGGCAGTGATGCACCAGTCAGTGGAGGATTCCATCTCAGCGCCAGGCCCCTCCTGTGGAAGGCACACCAACCTAGGGGCGGGGGACCCAGGATGCTGTCCCTAGGGCTACCGCACACAGACGTACTTGCTCCACCAGGCCTTGGAAAGGGCCCAGATGCAGCTCCGGGGAGCCCTCCGCCCTGTGGGGCCCTCGCTGGCCTGCAGCCCCAGCACAATGGCGGTGTCAAAGAGGTCCTTCAGGTTCTGCTGGGTGAGGGCCGAGCACTCCACATAACCGGCCAGGCCCAGCTTCCCAGCCAGAGAGCGAGCTGCGGCAGGGGGCACCGGCTTCTCCTGGCGCCGGGAGAGGGCGATCAGCACCTTGACATCCTGGCGCAGGTCCGACTGTGTTCCCACCAGCAGCACTGGTGTGGAAGGGCAGTGGCGACGCACCTCCGGGTACCACTTATCTGCAATGTTCCGGAAGGAGGTGGGGGCAATCACGCTGAAGCAGAGCAGGCAGACGTCGGCCTTTGGGTAGCAGACCTGCCTCAAGGCATCAAATTCATCCTAGCAGCAGAGGTGGGGGAAGGCAGAGGGGTGAGGGGAGAAGCACCAATCACTTTTAGGGTGGTCCCCCATCCTCCACTCAGGGCCCTGTAATGGCCAGGCTGGATGGGAATGATAGGATTCATAGATCGACACTTCTAGGGGAAGCCAGGCAGGGAACTCTGGCGGAAGTCCACTTCGGTCCTTTCCAGATTAGAAAGGCAGCTTGGATGCAATACCAACACCACAGCCTGGACATGAGGCCCTGAACTCCCCCATCCCACCCCCATTTTCAGCCTCTTTCTGCAGGTTGATTAGCGATGTAATAAATAATCATTGGGATTTTGAACGAGAATGTGCTCCTAAGTGTTTGCAGAGTGCCTTTCCCTTGCTCCTGCACATTGTGGTGGGGGGCATCCTGAAAACAAGTTGGAGGGGAGGAAATGGTCAGTGAAGAGACCCCCATCTGTTCCTGGCGGGGCGCTGAAGGCAAGGGTGTATCCCAGGTGGGAGATGAAGCAGGGCTCCCTTTAGGAGCAGAGCGGGGGAGGGGGAGGGCGCGTGGCTGCCTCCACTCCGTTGGGGAACCTCCCAGGGGCGTGTTTACGTGGAGCTAAGCCCACTCCGCTCAAAAGAGCTGCCTCCCCGGCAAGCAGCCCGCAGCGTTTCCGCGTTACCTGCTTTTGCAAAGAACCTGGAGCCCAAGTCCTGGAGATTTCGCCGAGGAACAAGGGCCGCGCGCGCGGCGGCCTGAATTCCCGGACGTCGAAGGGCCCGCCAGTCCCGCTCGCCAAGCCCCGCCCCGGGGCTCGAGTCAAGCCCTTACCTGCCCTGCCGTGTCGCACATCTGGAGACGGAGGGGGGCGCCGTCCACCTGCACCACAGCTGCGGAAACAACCAGGAGGTCCGGTTAGCAAACAGGTTCCACCGCCCGGGATGAAGGGGACACCTGGCGACAACGCGGAAGCGGGAGGCGACTCGCGGACCTGACACAGCCGCCGCCGAGGAGGGGGAGGGAGGCTGTTTCAACCCGGCGCGCTCCCCGCAGGGTGCGGAGGACGGCGACTGAGCTGCAGCCCGCCTCGGAAGGCCTCTCCCGGGGACTCTGCTCCGGCGCGCCCGGCCCCTCCGCAGCCCGCCAGCCTCCCGGACCGGTGCCGGCCCTGGGAAGCGCCCTTCCCCGACGGTACCCGAGAAGCGGTCGAGGGCCGTGGGCACGTAGCGCGCGGGGAAGCCGTTGGTGCTGTAGCTAAGCGCCAGGCTGGTCTTGCCCACCGCGCCGTCTCCCAGCAACACGCACTCCAAGCCCCGCAGCGGCCGCCGCCGGCGTGGTCGGGGACGGTGCGGGGGCACCGGCGGCAGCGGCATCGGCGGCAGCGGCATCGGCGAGCCGTCGAAGCGCCACGGCGATTGCGGCGCTGTCGGCGGCAGCTGGCAGGCAAGACGGCGGCCTCATTTGCCTGGCCACGCCTCCGGGCCCGCGGGGCGCGGAGGTACAGCGCCCTGCACCCTGGACCCGCCGCGGAGGGCGCCGGCTTGAACGTGCGCTGGCCAGCCACGGAGGGGGGGCGAACGGGCGGGGGGAGAAGAGCGGCCATCTCGCCCGCGCCCTCGAGCAGGGAGCAGCGCGCAGACAGACGGCCCGTGGAGAAGGGCTCAGAGCCGGCCGGAGGGAAAGCAGCCCCTTTCTCCCCGCCGCCCAGATGCCCTCCTGGGACAGCAGGCCCCTCCCGCTGGATCCCTTGGGCTGGGCAGGGCAGGGCGATGAGGGGGCCTCTGCGTCTCTGGAGGAGGTCCAGCTTCTGTCTCAGGATTACTCAAGCCTGTTGGCACTCCCAGCCTTCTGGGGAGCCCTGAGCAGCGGGTGTGGGGTAGCCTATCCCCCCAACCCTGCAAGAACACAGGCCCCAAACGGACGTCCCAGAGGCCCACCAGCCACTGCAGCTGCCAAGAAGGGATCCTGGCACTTGTAGCTCATCCACTCCTGGCGGGGCCAGGTGGTGGGATGGAGGCCGAGCCCTTTGGGTACCCATCCTCTTCCTGGTGTGGCCCCACCACTCTCTTGGAGCCCCCACTGTTGCCCAGAAAGGATTCTAGCTTCTCTGTGGGGGGGGGGGGGTTCCGCTCGTCTATCTCCCTACCCCAGCAGTGCAGGCTCAGGACCGGAAAACCTGGACTCTTTGGGGTGGGGGAAAGCTGGCGTTGGCCCCAGGAAAGAAAGGAAGGGGGGAGCGAGGAGGGAAGGTGGCTTCTCCCTTGTTGCATGAAGGGATGGGAGCACTCTGCCCATGCTCAGAAATGACATCATAAAGATTCCTAAGCAGAGGCTGGATGGGAACCAATACCAGTTTTTTCTATGTGAATTGAAAAACATCTCCTTCCCACCAAGTTTTGTTTGTTTGTTTGTTTGAGGGATGGGGGAGTGTCTTCCTGCTTTCCAGACCAAGCAGGAACACCGGTCCTCTTGGGGCTGGGCATCCCTGCAGAAAAGAGGAAACATCCGGACCCTCCCTGGGGAGTTGGATGGTGGGGGGCTGGAAGGCCAGCTGGCTGCTTTGCCTGGCCTTTGTGGACTCACCCTTCTGTCCTCCTCTGCTCCTGCCCCACCTGGGCCAATGGGAGGACTGGGCTCTGAGCATGTGCCTCCTTGTCCCAAGAGGCATTTGGTTCCTGCCCCACCCCCACTCGGCTGCAGAATTCAGCAAAACCAGTCTGGCAAGGAGAATCTTCTAGGCCTGGACAGGGATCCTGAAAGGAAAAGAGCAGAGCTAGGGAAGAGGCAAGCCAACCTTGGTCCCTGGGAGCAAAGCCCCAGGCCCTGGAACTAACAAACCCGCCCGCCCCAGTCAATCTCCTCACTGGTTTTGGAGTACCCAATGGATGAATCATATCAGTTAGGCTTCATGGACGACCCTGTCAGGAGACCTGGAAAAACAGGTCGGGGATAGATCATATGGAGACCATCTATCTATGGGGTTGCTGAGAATCGAAAACGACTTGATGGCACATAACCAAACGTATTCAGCACCTGCAACCCTGGCTTTTGCACATGGAGGCCACCTCTCCACTAGGGGCTCCCCAAGGCCGCCTGTGCAGGCAGGCAGGAACATCCAGCACACAGCATAAAGACCCTTGATGTGTGTTCACCTTTCCAAGAACCAGGGTGATCTACGGGCAGCAACAGAGCGGCCATGGCTTTGGATCAGATCGCGCCTGAGTGGCCTCTCTGTACTCATGGCTCCTGTGGCTCCCCGTGGTTTATGGAGGAGTTGAGGAGGCTTAAGAGGACTAAGAGACGCCTGGAGCGCCACTGGCGGAAGACGGGGAGCAAAGATGATTGAACACGAGCTAGAGCCGCTATTAGAGCCTACCTCGTGTCAGTAAGGGCGGTGAAATGTGGCTATTTCTGAGCTCCTATTGCATCTGCAGACAGTCACCCA
The DNA here is from genome assembly GCF_035149785.1 of Candoia aspera. Classification (NCBI taxonomy): domain Eukaryota; kingdom Metazoa; phylum Chordata; class Lepidosauria; order Squamata; family Candoiidae; genus Candoia; species Candoia aspera. The sequence continues at coordinate 26,575,144 of NC_086162.1, forward strand.
GCAGCCCTGTTTCAGGTGACCCAGACACTCCTTGGAGGGAGAAATTTGGGGGTCTACCTTCAGGGCCACTGTGAGGAATATGCCGAGCATCTGGCAGGTAAAGTCGCTCGTATCCGCTCTGTGCTGAATTCCAGCCTTGATGCAAGGCCAGTGGGGGCTATGGGGTCTGAGTCTTGCATGGTTATCTGGGAGGAGTTCGAGCCTGTTAAACCTGAGGAAGTGGACAGGGTTCTTGTAGCTGTTAGTCTGGCCACTTCTGTGTCAGATCCATGCCCCCCTCCCCCGGCTGGTCAAGGCTACCCAGGAGAGGACAAGTGATTGGGTTTGGACGGTAGTTCATTCCTCTTTGAGGGAGGGGGTGGTCCCACTGCTCTTAAGGAGGCAGTGGTGCACAATCTAGATAGTTTTCATCTAGTCTCCAACCTCCCCTTTCTAGGGAAGGTTGTTGAGAAAGTGTTCGCACGGGAGCTTCAAAGGGCTCTGGGTGAAGCGGATTATCTGGACCCCTTTCAGTCAGGATTGAGGCCAGGACATGGGACTGAGATGGCATTGATCACGCTCTTGGATGACCTCTGGTGGGAGTGGGATGGAGGCAGTGCAACCATCCTTGCTCTCCTTGACCTCTTGGCGGCCTTCGATACCATTGATCATGGTATCCTTCAGGACCAGCTTTGGGAGTTGGCGGGGCAGCATTGTGTTGCACTGGTTCTCCTCCTTCCTCTGGGGTCAGTTCCAGTTGGTGTTGGTGGGAGGGGAGAGGTCCAGTCCATGGCCCCTACTGTGTGGGCTGCTGCAGGGCTCGGTTCTCTCGCCTCTTATTTAACATCTACTGGGGGAGGTGATCTGATGGTTTGGGGTGAGGTATCACCAGTATGCTGATGACACCCAGCTTTATATCTCCTCCCCGGGCTGTCTGAGTGATGCCGTGGATGTCCAATCTCAGTGCCTGGAGGCTGTGGGGGCCTGGATGGGGCGCAATGACATCTGGCTCAACCCAAGCAAGACTGAATGGCTTTGGGCGTTTGGGCCTCCTGGTACCAAGGTTTTCCAATTTTGGTCCTGGATGGGGTGGCACTACCGCAGACGGACCCGGTGCACAATTTGGGGGTCCTCCTGGACTCACAGCTCCTGCTGGAAGAGCAGGTGGCAGCCGTAGCTAAGAGGGCTTTTGCACACCTTCGAGTTGTACGCCAGCTGCACCCATTCCTGGACTGGGAGGCTTTGCTCACTGTCACTCATGCCCTCCCATTTGGACTACTGCAATGCAGTCTACATGGGGCTGCCCTTGAAGAGCATTCGGAAGCTGCAGCTGGTACAAAACGCAGCTGCCTGGGTTGTAAATAGCGTTAACACCTCTGCTTCAGGAGCTGCATTGGCTGCCGGTGTGTTTCCGGGTGCAGTTCAAAGTGCTTGTTGTCACCTTTAAAGCTCTCCATGGCTTGGGACCGGGTTACCTGAGACACTGCCTTCTCCCAGTTAGTTCTGCCCGTCCAATCCGGTCCAGCAGGATGGGCACGCTCCGGGTCCTGTCAGCCAAGGAATGTCGGCTGGCAGGGACCAGGAAGCGTGCCTTTTCTGCTGTGGCGCCTGCCCTCTGGAACATCCTCCCTCCTGATTAGGATGGCCCCAACCCTGTTGGCTTTTTGGAAGGCCATGAAGACCTGGCTTTGTCCCCAAGCCTGGGGCCCCGAGTGTGGGAAGGGCCCCATTTCATGGTGATGTTAACACCATGGCTTTTAGATCGCTCGACTGTATTTATATTTATTTTTTGTTATTGTTTTTGTTGTTTTATATTATAACTATTTGTTGTTAGCCACCCAGAGTCACTGGTTGAGATGGGCGGCAATATCAATTCAATAAATAAGGGTTGCGGAGCAGCACAGATTCTCACTGGTTGTCGTGTCTTGGTGAGCCCAGAAGCCTCTCCGCTGCCATGCAAAGGGCTGGACAGTTCTCAGCCCTTCTTGCAAGCTCTGCAACCTTCAGGTAAATGAGGAAGAGTGAGAAAGGGTGTTCTGAAGCTAGAGCAGCCCCCGAGCACTGCAGGGCAGTGTGCGTGTGTGTTTGGGGCGGGGGAGTTCAGGTGGTTGGGATCTGCAAGCGGGGGAAGGGCTGCAGAAGGCAGCCAGAAACAGAGCACCAGCTCTTGCCCACATGCCCAAACAAGCGCTTGCACCTGCTGGGTTCAGAGAGACACCACATATGCAAAGGCAAAATGCAGCTTGCTTGCTTGATGCTGTGTGAACCCAGCCATACCCAGGTCCTTGTAGCCAATAAATCATAGTTAAGCGTTGGCTTAGCCTCTTGTGTGAACAGCCACCAGATTGGTCTTAGAACTACATTGTTTCTGCACTTTGGCCACCACCTGCTCCCAACCACTTGCAGACACTTGTCCCTGATCTCTTTTCCTGTTATTTTACAGTACCGAGCAGCACATCCCACACTGTCGGGATGCTTAAACATTCCCGGACCTTTCTTTTGGAGGGCAGGAACTCTAGCGCCGTAAGGCAGCCTGTAATGCAAGCTCCAAGCTGCCATTTTGCATAGCCAGCCAGGAAGCAGAAGCTGGAAACCACTGGGCTTGCAGTTAACTCATCCCCATCCCTTCTTGGGGGGACAGGGAGGCGGGCCCGATGCTTTGGCCTCCAGCCTCAGTGACAGAGGCTCCAACTTTCCTGCACTGGAGGAGTTGGCAGTGAGATGGCCACAGCAGATCTGCCCTCCAGCACTCCATAAGTCAGAGAGCTGGAGGAGGGAAGCTGGGAGTTTTATCCCTTTGGCCAAGCCCTGGGTGGGATGCCAAGCTCTCCATAACAGCTGCTTCTTCCCAAAATCTTGAGTGGGATACTGTATGGAATGACACCCTCTGGAAATGCAGAGAGCCTCAACCCCGTTAGCCTTTTGTAAGGCCCTGGCCATTTCCCCAGGTGTTGGACTCAGGTTAGGCAAGCTCTGCTGGTGATGTGATTTTCTGCGATTGGGGTTGCTTTAACCTTGAGTGTCGAGGGTTATATTGTTTCAATCCTTGTATGCCACAGAGAGGGACGCGGTGGCGCTGCGGGTTAAACCGCTGAGCTGCTGAGCTTGCCGATCGGAAGGTTGGCGGTTCGAATCCGCATGATGGGGTGAGCTCCCGTTGCTAGTCCCAGCTCCTGCCAACCTAGCAGTTCAAAAACATGCAAATCTGAGTAGATTAATAGGTACCGCTTCAGCAGGCAGGTAATGGCGTTCCGTGTAGTCATGCCGGCCACATGACCACGGAACTGTCTATGGACAAACGCCGGCTCTTCGGCTTTAAAACGGAGATGAACACTGCCCCCTAGAGTCGGACACGACTGGACTTAATATCAAGGGAAACTTTTACCTTTACCTTTACTATGCCACAGAGAATAAATACTCGTCCTTGAGCAGAACATGCAAGGGATCCCGCACCTGCAGAAGGCACACAGGCTGCTAGATGAAGCCTGACCCCCTCAAGGGACCAGCTTCCTGAGACTCTCCCCTTGGGGCTCTTTCCTCCTAAGGCCCCTCCCCTTTTAAGTTCAAGCACGTCACTTGTTGCCCACCAGGATTCCAGCTTGCCGTTCGGTGTTCAACACAGCATCTGCTCTGGCCGCTTTGTGGCAGCAGGACCAGCTGAGATTTGGAACAATCTGCCCTGGCTTGGAAAGGCAGCCCTTGTGCTCTTAGCAAAAAGCCAACGGTGACTCCCTGAACTGACCCAGCACCAGCTGACAAACCCGCCTAAAAGCGTTTCAGGGGCTTCCGCAGCAGCTCTTCCCCATCTTCCTCCCCAGGTCGAGTAAGATAACCCAAACCCACAAGCCTCCAGCCAATAAGAACCAGAGCCCAACAATAAGAACGAAGGAACATTTTTACTGCAAAAAAGAAAAGCTCCAGGTGCAATGTCTGGCCGTCAGACTCTGGGTACAATGCTTTTGTAAGGAATCGGCTGCAACCTTTCAGACGCCACACGCCCAACGGACAGATACCCTGGGACAAGCTCCTCCTGCCTTTTGTGCAGCTGTGAATTATTTCCCTTTCGCTCATTCATGGGCACACGCAGACCCACACTTACCTTCACAGAAGACGTTAGAGAAACAAACAATTTTACAGGCAAAAACCAGAAAAAAAGGGAAAGAGTCCAGGAACTCCCCCATCCCACCCTTGGGATGAGGCATCACTTCTTAGCAAAGGAGATCTTCATAGCATTGTTCTGGGTGATCTTGAACCCTTGGAGGGCATCACGGGCAGCGCCAGCCTGCACCTCATTATCAAATTCCACGAAGGCAATGTCATGACGACCGGGCACCAAGCGTACCTCCTTGAAGCCAGGGAACCTGGAGCAAAGCAAAGCAAGAAGGCTCAAGGCTGGAATTTGCAATGGTGACATTGCTGCGGATCCCTTCTTGGAAGAACAAGACAATGGGCAAGTCGGAGGAGGCACCCCAAGAATGGGACAGGCTCTAGAGCAGGAACCTGCATGTTCAGGCCGTAAGCAAGAAAATAATTCTTGCACTGTGTAAAGGAAGACAGGCTCCCGTGGACATCAGGCAGGAAAAGCAGCAGCATACAGACTGTGAAGGAAATGCATGCAAGTCCAGCCTTTGAAAGCAGACAAGTCATTTGCTGCCAACCCTGCCTGGCCCTCCCCAAAGCCATGTCGACCCCCTCAGCTGCCCCAAAACAGCAGAACTTACTGATTGAACAGCATGGACAGCATCAGCTCATTCGTCTCCTCAGGAAGGTTGGTGAGGAACAGAATGTGGTTCGGTGGATTCTCTGACAGCTGTGTGGGGCACAAAGATCCCATCACTTTGAAATCTTAGGACCCAGGGAGTGAAGGAACAGGCCCTCGGTCTAATCTGGACCCTCTGACCAAAATGGGAGCATCTACAGCTTCTCCAAGGTTCTCACAGACCTTGTTATGCAACCTGTCCTTCCTACCTGATTGACAAGCTCATAGGACACTCCCAGCCCAGCTGGGCCCCGTCTCACTCACCTGCTGTGCTGTGGCCATCTGTCCCGGCAGCATCTGTTGGGGAGGCATTGCCCCTGGGGGGATGGATCCCGGTGCCATGCCAGGTGGCGGCATCATGCCCGGAGGTGGCATGTAAGGGGGCTGCCCTGGCATGTGGTGCATCACACAGGGGGCTTGGTTCATGGGGGGCATGCCCTGAGGGGAAAGCAAGGGGATTCAGGGAGATTAACACTATTCCTCAAACTCATGACATCGCAGAAAAGCCTGTCTGGGGCCCACCCCTCCAAGAGGCCAGGAGAGGCCACCATCCCCTGCAGCTGCCATTCAAAAGCCAGCACGAAGCACCCAGAGACCCCTGAATCACAAGACCTGACTAGCGAGGAAGACTCCTATTTTACCCTTCAGAACCTGCTTTCATTAAAGGTGAAAAAACCCACAATCACTCCGCACTCTGCCAGTGTTTGGGTTTCAGCACAGAACAGGTCTTCCCAAAGTAGGCTTAAACGGAGGAATCATCCAATGCTAAGTAGGTGGTTGTTTCCCCAGACCTAGCCGACAGGTGCAAGCCAGCCCTCAGCCTGCCCGGAGGCAGGGACTTACAGGCACGGTGCCTTGGACAGAAGGAGCCACTGGTGCAGCAGCTCCCGGGATCTGCTTCTTAACTGCTTGCGCCTCCTGGCCTTTGGGCTTGCGCTTTTCTCTCTTGCGGTCCCGCTCCACAAAAGTGCCCTTCATCTTGGCAATGATGTCAGAATCTGCTTTGGCATACTGGATCCTCTGGTTATGGAAAAGAAGCACTGGGTTATGCAGGGTAGAAAAAGTGACCGGCCAGCACGCTTCCAATCTTCAGTGGGATCACAATGGCAGAAAAGTCCACCTTGGTCAGACCGCACTTGAGTTCATGGGCACTTCACCAACCGCATTAGAGCAACCAGATCTCCTTTCTCAGGAGAGCCATGCGCTTTCCCTCCCTTTCAGCCAAGCAGCAAAGGATTGTGGTGTCTCACCATGGGCTTGTCATAAAAAGGGAACCCTTGCATGGAGCGTAAGGCGTTGGTGGAGCTACATATCTCTTTGAAGATGACAAAGGCCTGGCCTCTCATCTTCAGGTTGCGGGACACCAGGATGTCGAGGATCTGGCCGAACTGGGAGAAAATGGCGTAGAGAGACTTCTTGAGCTCTGCGGGGGGGAAATGGCATTGCACGTTGCTCCTAAGCCGCATAGTCCTATGTTCTGCAGTCAAAAGGCAGGCTGGCTTCCATGTTTTTAAGGCGCCACGCTGTCTCTGAACTTTGGGGACAGCTATTGTTCTTATCTGCTTTTCCGTAAATACCAGAAAAAGAGCAAGCAAACATGCTGTGATAGATGCCCACCCACTCAAAATATGCTTCTTCCTTCCAAGAAGCTGGGAGCCCAAAATAAATCATTAATGTGCCAACTGCGCCCGCCAAGGCAAAACGAACAGCCCCCAAAGTCGCCCTGCATCAGCACCAAAGTAGGACCAACTGGCGTCTTACCATCTTTCTTGATCTTCTCATTCAGATTGTTAATGTAGATGGTGTGATTGGACCGGGGTTCTGGGACAGCCATGGCAACTGCAACAGCCGAGGCTGGTGGGAAAGAAAAAGGTTCGGTGGAGCTAGCAACAGATTCCTGCCTAGCAAAGAAAGTGGAAAGGCACGAGAAGATGCTTAAGTTACTTATGGGGGAGGTGAACTCGGCCCCAAGGAGCCAAGAGAGCATCCCCAAGGAAGCGCCCACCTGCCCTCCGACGCTCTGCAGAAGGAAACAGAGGAGCATGTGGGTCCAGGTTACTGAGGCCGCATAACTGGGAGCTCAGTGGTGACCAATCTGAACGAACGGGAGACCACTCTGTAGAGCCTGATGTGGGTGGGGGGCCATCTGGAGAGGCACAGATGCCACCAGACTCCCATGATGGGGCAGGCAGGGCAGAATGCAAGGAGGGCGCCTTCCTCCAAACGGACGACTCGGGATCAAATGCCGCCCGTTAGTTCGTTCGATCCTCCCCCTTCAAGGAACGGACCATGCTCTAACGCGTTTGTTTGTAGAATCTACCCAGGACCCACCCTCCTTCCACGAGGACAGGACCGCCGAGGCGGGCTTCCCCCGCTCTCAGCCATACTACCCCGCCTTTCCCCTCTACCCTCGCGGGGGCTAACTCGCTTTCATGCTGCGACGGCTAGCAGCCCCCAGGCTGACGCCCCGCCCAGGAAAGGAAGGCCGCGCCCGCCCCGGCGGAGCCGGAAAGCCCGGCGCAGCGGCCTCGGACAGGCGAATAGCCCGGAGAGCGGGAGCGAATACTGCCCGCGCCTCTGCCCTCCAGCAGGGAGGCCCGGCCCACCCGGATGCCGCCCCGCTCGCCCGATCCCTCACCGATGCCGCGCAGGCCGCGTCACCTCGCCCAGAAGCACTCCCGCCGGTCCTTCTCTGTGCCCTCGGCTATTGGACGTTCCGTCAGCCAATCATCGCTGAAACGACGACTTCCTCTCTCCCGGCCCTTGCGTCGCCAACGTCCAATGACCTGTGTCTCTTACTTCTGCACCCGCCCCAAATGGGATAGCAGTAAGATGCCCTCTTCCAGGACGTAGCCTGCTCATCACCCCAGGCGCGACGTTTGATTGGTTAATTAATCATGTCGCCCCAAGATTGCGCGGACGCGAATTGATGGCGCAATCCGCGCGCCGCCTAAGCAACCTACCGGCGATTCGGCCGAAGGGCCGTGACCCTTGACGCGACGCCCCGGGTTTGACCTCTGCCTTTTTGGGCTTCGCGGCGGGGTTGTCAAAGCTGCGAGCCATGGCGCAGGGCGTCCAGGGGGCGGCGCCGGGGACCCCCCCGCCCCTGCCGCCACCTCCGGCGCCACCCCCCTCGCGGGGCGCTCCGTTCCTCCGGGCGGCGCTGGAGCAGGCGGCCGGCCTCGGGGACCGCGACGGCGTGCGGGAGCTCCTGCGGCGGCGGAAGGCCCGGTAGGGGGGCCTCAGCTCGGGCGCGGCTTGCGGGGCTTCGTGCGAAGCTGCACGTTAACGGAGCGGCGGCGGCGTCTCGGTCGCTCCTTCCTCCTAGCCTGAACGACGCGGCGCCCGTCTCGCCCGCCGCTTCGGGAAGGAGCCCCCGGGCCGTTCCGAGGCCCACCCGCCCTTTCAGGGACCGAAACCCCGTCCTCACGCGGGGGAGGGGAGGGCCGCTGATATTCCGTGGGGCCTCTAAGGGGCTGACTCCCCTCCGTTCCTGTTGCAGGTTTGGCCGACACCTGAACTGGCTCCTTTTCCACAACCCCGTCCCTTCCCGCATCCAGGAGGGCCCGCAGTGAGTGTCGTCTGGTCCCTAATGAGAGCCAGAGCAGTTGGTGGGATTTGGCCTGTCTGTTGCTTTGGGCTTAAAAGTATATAAAAATTGCCTGATCTTGCCAGATGGGATGGCTTCTGTCCAAAATCAACCAAGTAAAATATAAGTAACTGGTTTTTCCTATATTAGTTGCTCAGATTGAAGATTAAAGAGCATATAGGTAGTCCTCACTTAATGACCACAATCAGGACAGAAATTTTGGTTGCTACATGAAGTCATTAAGCAAATCAACCCATTTTATGGCCTTTTTGTAGTGGCCATTAAGTGAATCACTATGGGTGTTAAACAGCCCATGTGGTTGTTAGGTGAATCATGTGGTTCCCTGTTGATTTTGCTTGCAAAAAGCTGACTGGGAAGGTTGAAAATGGCATTCATGTGGACATGGGATGTTGCAACTGTCATAAATGCGAACCGGTTGCCAAATCATGATCATGTGACTGTGGGGACGCAGCAACGGTCGTGAGAGGACCAGTCATAAATCAGTTTTCCAGCACCATCGTAAGTCTGAACCATCACTAAACAAATGGTTGTTAAGCGTGGAGTACCGTTTAGTCATGCCGGCCACATGACCACAGAAGTGTCTACGGACAAACGCCGGCTCTTTGGCTTTGAAACGGAGATGAGCACCGCCCCCTAGAGTCAGACATGACAGGACTTAATGTCAAGGGAAACCTGTACCTTTACCTTACCTATAGGAACAGGACTTCATGCAGTTGAGCAACCTCTGGCTTCCTTCTTCCAGGTGTGGTTTGGTGGCACTTTGGATGGCTGGTGCACACCTCTCTTTGCCTTCTGATGTTCCCCTGGAGAGAATTATGCAGGTGGCTTTGGAGAGAGGCTACACAGCCCAGGGAGAGATGTTCTCAGGTTAGTAGCTGAGAAAGGCAAATAGGCGTGTCCTGCAGATCTGTCTTTTGGCAGAGTGCTAGAAAGCATTTGGGCCAGGAGAGATCAGAAAAGTCACACACCAGGTATTTCTATAAAAATAAATTTACTTGCAGAAAGCACAAAAACATATTTACAGGCTTCTGCATTCTCACAGGCTCTCTGAAAGCTGCTTACTCTCTACATGCCTAAAAAGAAGGGACTGAAACAATCAAACTGCCCTTGCTTCAGGTTATACAACTATTAACACCTGAAAAGAGGACAATTAAATTCAACCTCTTGACCCAGCCAAAACGATGAGTTACCATAGTAACCTTAATCTGTAGCAGAAAACAATATACCAAACACTGTCAACATTCTAGAGAGAAGCTTGGCAACCTGTTGACCGCTGGTTTGGCCACTCATTTAGATCCTGTATTGGGTGGGGCATCATTTGGGTTGGGGGCTGCTGCGTAACTGCCCCTGTGTTTCCTGTTCTTGTCACCCACTTCAGCTGCCGACATGGCCAAGCTGGCTGAGGAGGTCTTTCCCTGTGAGACACAGCTGCTCTCTGGGGGCTTGCAAGGACAGAACCACGAAAGGATCCTTCAGCATCTTGGTGCTGGCTTCCCTGCACTGATACCGTATCCTTCTCTATGGAACTTGATGAAATGTGGCAGAGGCTTTTCCTTTCCGTTTTTTTCAAGGTTCTTCTGGAGAAAGTTTGTTTAGTAAGAAAGCAGAGACTTTCAGCCAGCTACACGGTCTCTTGCCAGTAGCCTCTTAGAGGAGCAGTTGGGGGAAAGGAACCTTTTCACCAGAGGCAGCCAGTGCTGGGAGCTTCAGGTCTCCCCCACGCAGGAGAATTCTCTCTGGCAAAAGCCTCCAGGCCCAGACCTTAATGCCTCCTGCAGCTACGATGAGGACTACAACCACGAACCCTGCCTCCGGAATGGCCACAAGGCGCATTGGGCTATTGCCTCGGGTATGCTCTGCTGGCTAGCTGTGCATTGTCTGAAAGGAGGTGCTGTTACCACACTGGAGCTGTGGGCTGCGGGGGGCATCTCTAGGAACCCAAAGAACAGCTTTGCCCTCGGCTTTGGGGAAGAGGCAGAGCAGAATGGCTGTCAGGGACACGGATGGGATTTCTGGAAATTTTGGTTCCAGCACATCTGGACAATGACCAAGTTGGGGGAGGGTGTATTCTGAGGCATCTCTGTGGTCCAGGACCAAGGGAGCTTGTGGGGCAGTGTGGAGGGGAGGTCACTTGGGATGGACAGATTTGGCCAGGAGACAGGGCTGGATCTCTGCATTGGGACTACCCTGTGTGGAAAGCAGGGCCGTAAAGCACCCCCTCCCTCCCTCCCGTGCCACAGTCCCACCAGAGGCCCAGTTATCCCTCCCTGTCTCTCTTCTTTCCCAGGAGCTCTGCTTGGTCTGAAGAGCGACTTCCAGCTACCTGCCTGCCAGGAAGACGAGGACATCCTGGGGCTCTTCCACGCCAGCCATGCTGCTTCTGCTGTGCCCTTGGAGGCTGTTGCTGAGACATACTTGTTGTCAAAGCAGGGCAAGAGTTGCCGCTATCAGCTGTGGAAGTATTCTCAGGTGCAGGAGAGCAACGCCCAGCTGACAGGCTTCAGTCCCAGGCGGGCGACTGACGGAAAGGTTTACATCGTGCCAGCAGGGGGTGTGCAAGAGGGACTGTGCGGAAAAGCAGTGTTGCTGCGGCCAAGGCCCTGAGGGCACTCCAGTGGCACCGGTCTGGCATGGTGGGAGGTCTTGGCTGGAAGGAGGTGGTTTCTGCAGCTAGCCGTGCAGAAGCTCCACTGGGTTGTTAGAGACTTAGACAAATTTGTGGAGACAGCTCACATTTAGCTGTGCCTTGCGGGACTATGAACACCAAGGGATGTTGGGAAGAAGGAAAAAGAGGCTGTTCCCTCCCTGTCCTATGAGTCCCTGAGTAGCTCTAATTAACCAGGATGCCTGGACAAGCGAACTTGCATCCTCATGTAAGGCAAGGCAGTTACCCAGGTGGCCACAATACCTGGGGCCCCAATCCACCAGCAAGAAGCTTCCCCCTGCAAGCTTCCTTCAGCACAAAAAAGCAGTGCATTAGATCTTAGTTGTACTCCTGTCTTCTTAGGGCCTGAAGTTGCATTAGATCTCCTAGGAGTCTGGTCCCCAGAAGGCCCAGCAGACTGCTCCCCTGCTTTAGGTTGGCAGGCCATCTTCTGCCCCCCAGCCTCAGCACCCAGTTTCTGCAAGAGGGAATGTTCTCTTGGTAGCCAGCCACCCCCCTTTCCACTACCAGCTCTGAGCCAGCCTGACAATATCTTTCCCTGCTTCATTTTCAGAATAGTATGTGTTACTTATTTTTAGCTATCTGGAACTTCACTTGTTTCAAAGCCAGACCAGGTTAAATCTTTAATGTCAGCACTTTTTTTAAAAAGCACTATGGTTGGGGAGAGGCAAACTTATACTCAAAGGCCCCTCTTAAACCCATTTATGCCAACCAATCCTGCTTTAAGACTTTGTGTGTGACCATAGATGAAAGATGGGAGGAAATACAGCTTTCAGATAGGTTAAGTTTCTTCTCCGCAGTCTGCTTGAGAATGGTTTACTGTTCTGATTCAGGCAAGACAAATTTTGAAAATGTAAGGAGGAGGAAATAGAAGAGATGCCTGGGTGAAAATCTTTTTTTCCTCAAGTTACTGCATGCCTTTTTCCCCCTGTGCTGGTGGCATTAGTTTAATAAAGGCATGCAACTCTCGATGCTTTGGGCCCGGAATGAATGTTTAGGGCTTTTTGGTGCCACCTTGCCCCCCCCCCCTTTTAGCTGTTTTAGCTCCCTCTCTCTTTACTGCCACCATTGTCCCAGTCCACATACTTTCCTTGAGAGGATCTTCGGTGACAGGGAACCAGACAGTTTTATGGCTGGCTTCTAAAATAGCATCTCCTTCCTTGTTCTGTGCAGAGTGAGTGCAAGATGCAACTGTCTAACAGTCCATTTGGACCCTTTGAAGTCCCCCACCCCCAGAAGGCGACAAGTCAAAGGCCATTTGGAATCTGAGTTGGTCTTTCCAGATTTTTTTATTGGATTATTTCCCTAGGCCCCACCTCAGTGGTTGGTTTATCTACAGTACCAGGTGTGGCTCGCTTGAGCACATTGATTTATTTAATCAAATTTACAGGCCACCCAATCAGAGTTGCAATTCTAGGTGGCTTTTAGATTGCTTAATGAAAGGGAACTGGGCAAAGAAGTTGCTTCCTAGCCATCCTCCTTTGTATTCTAAGCTGCTTGAAGAGGCCTAGTGCAGAGACAGCACCTTTCTGTGCAGTGGTTTGAAGGAAGATTAAAAGGCATAATGTCCACCACAATCTTTCTATACATGTTTGTATCTCTATTTAAAAAAAAAACCAGCATGTGAACTGGGAAGTTCTTATCTTCTCCTGTGGGGATGCAGCTGAGCTGCTTTTTCAAGCAGGGGAGTGCGGCCAAGAGGGCTCTGCTTGTCGAAAGGCTGTCAAGCCCAGCGCTATAAAACCGGTTGCCTGGCAGTGCCTGAGCCGCGTGAAGGGGCTTCATGGAGACCTCCGGGCTCTGCTCACGCGGAGAGGAGAGCTGCTGTGTCGGGGGGTCCTTGCAGGTGGCTGATTTGATGGGTGCCTGAGAAGTGCCTCCTCTTCATTTAAGAAGAAGTGTTACCAGTGGTACTCTTGTTTCCTCCACTTGCTCAAGAATTGCTGCTTTGCTCTCCTCACAGTGAGCTTCGTCGCCAGGGCATTCTCTGGCCATCACGTAGCGGCTTCTGAGGGACAAGTTAGGACACCAACTCTGTTCTGGGGTCCTTTGGCCTTCTTCGCTATCATAAAGAGTGACTGCTGTACATGTGGATGCCGCTGCCCACGTCAGGTTCTCTGGGTGCCTGCAGCACATTTTCCAGTCCTCTTCAGACATTCCCTGGTTTTTTTTAGCATATCTGGCTGAGTGAACTAAGGCAGAGTCACTGGGACTAAGCTGGCAGCATGTTGCTCCTCTGGTTATGTCAGGCTCGTGTCCGGGGGGCTGGCTGGCTGGCTGGCTTTCCCAGCATGCTCTGCAAGATTGCCATGAGGTTTTCCAAGCCCCACAAATAGCCATCTTCACGGTTGCCTTCCACCCAGGGCAGCTGGTGGGTCAGCGTCCGTTTCTCAGGCAGTGGCACTGTCTTGCCAAAGTCAATCATCCAGACTCGGGCAAGCCCTGTTCTGTCATGCACAAAAAGTAGGGAGCTGCTACCACCTGGAAGTGGGGAGAAAAAGAAGGATTCATCAAGGGCCATGAAGGTGCCAGGTTTCTGGCTGGTAGGAAGACACAAGAAAGTGTGTATCACTCAGCAGGTTCGGAGGCTTTGTCCATGTGGCATCTAAGGGTTTACCTTACTAGCCAACAATACTGAGCTGGAAGGATGCCAACCACATAATCCTAACCTGTTGTACCGACCTAGCCAGAAAAGGCATCCAGATAACAGGGCAAGGCTGCACCTCTGGGAGGTTCTCCCACAACAAAGGCAGAAACACACCTCATGCACCTTGAAGAACTCAGACTGCTCGAGAGCCACTCTCACCTGCAGCTGGTCCAGGTAGCTCGTCTGTGGAGGGAGGAACGCCTGTTGGGGGTGGAGCAGCTGCTGGCTGGGCTGGGGATCCCTTCCCACTGACCCACCACAATGAAGAGGCCCCTGGTTTGGATTATTGACGGAGACAGGCTGGCAGAGCAGGCAGTGCTGCACAACAGACTGCCCCTGTGACGTGGCTCCTTCCAAGCACAGAAACAACCGAAACTCTGAATCAGAACGGCAATGCTGGAGAGGAACAACTGCCTACACACCCGACCCCACCTCCTGAAAGGAAATAAAACTGCTCCGTTCCCATCGGGAGCTGTGGCAGCGGGCGCCATGGGAGGCCCACGGCAACCAGATCGGAACATGGACTGGAAGGGCTTCTGATCTCATTGGCTGATTAGCCTACCTTACAGGGTTGCTGTAGGATAAAACGGGGCAGGAGGGAGAACCACCATATAGGCTTCCTTGAAATTCTTGAAGAAAAGACAATATATATGGGTGTGTAAATAACACCCCCTCATTTTTTTTTCTCTATGGCAATGGGTTCCAATGTCCATAACGCCCGACCATCTTTCTGTCTTGTATGGTCGTCTCTGCTTTCTCTTTATACTGTTCATAGCTTCCTCAGCTTGGAATCAACATCCAAACACTGAAACTGCCCAGGAGCACTCTCTCTTGCAGGCAGCCCACCCAAACGCTTCGCCTCTTTCCTGACTAGGAGCAACTGGAGCGACATCGCCCAGCCAGGGGTGGGGGCAAGCTCAAGGGTTCTAGGCACAGCCTCTCACTTGTGGAAGTGCCCCCCCAGCCCCTCCCTCTCCTCTCCACCCCCAGAGCAGCCAAGCTGACTCCCACACCCCCACAGGTGGGGAAGATCCTGCCAAGCAACCTGCAGCCCTCCCAGCTTCCAGAGAAGGCGGAGAACGTGCCAGATTGAAAGGGAGGTTTTAGGATGCTGAGCAGTGGGAATCTGGGGGGGCGGGGGGGGAGGATGCGACTTTTTCAAAGTACTCCACAGAGATATTGCTTCTGTTGTATCACATGAGGAGGCATTTTCTCCTACAGAATTGGGACAGGGACGGTGCCCAGGAAGGCCAGAATCTAGCAGAACCCACCTCTGGCCACTTTTTCACTTGCACCTGACTGATGAAATCCAACTGATGAAATCCATTTCCTAAACAAGCACATTGTCCAAAAAAACCACCAACTCCGGAACTGCTGCCAGACAGGGCAGAAATCGGTTGGTACAGCAGCCCCACCCCACACCATGATTCAGAGCTCCATCGCAGCTTCTGGTATCCCTGGACTGGCCACCTGCTCCCACGGAGCTGAGTAGGAAAAAGCGGGGAGGGAGCTTCATGGGAACTGGCTCAGGTAGAAAATTCAGCCCTCCCACCCACCCCCCAACAGGATGCGCTCATTAGCCCAGGATGCGCTGCAGGCAGCAAGCAGCAGAAGTGGTGGTGGTGGGTGCCAAGTTTTCCATCTCTCTTTTGTAAACAGACAACCCCTGCCCCCAGGGGAGACAAGCCTGCTTGGACAGAAAAAATACCCACCGCCCACCTTAAGCGGAACAGGCAAAGCCAGCAGGACATCTAACCGCCCAGAGTCCCTCCTTGTGGGGGGAGACAGGCAGTGTTAAAAATTTGATAAATAAATAAAATAAATAAAAATGCTGGCCCCAGAATTCAACCCTAACCCCAACAGGCTCTTAAGCAGCTTGTGGCCAAGGAAGCGCATTGCTTCATTTTGCTGTTCCTGCTCCATGATGCACTTAGAGGAGGACAGCCGTGTTGGGGCAAAAAATCAGAGCCTGGTAGCGCTTTTCCAACTGACATAGTTCAGAAATGGTGTTTGAGTTCAACAGTTTCTTGCCTGATGCTGCTGTTGGTCCCACTTTTCCAAAATGGTCACTCTGAGGTCTGCTGCAGAGTGTTCCAGCCGGTTGAAAAGCTCCAATGTTCCTTTGTTCTTGCACTGAGTCCTGAGAAACTGGCCCCAAAAGGAGACCAAGCCGGAAGACCAGGGAAACCATTCATGAGCACAGAAAACTACCCAGGCGCCAATCTACACCCCCCACCCCACCCCCCTCCTGCAGCACTCTAGCAGCAGCTCTGAGCAACAGCTGGGCTCGTCTCAGCAGGCAACGGAATTTCAGAGGTCTGCCCCTGGAGACAGAACGACTTTGCACCTACCGACCAGGATGCTGGGTCAGAGCAGCAACAAAGTATACTGTACAGTTACCCAAAATTAAAGGCATTTTGAAAAGCCTTTGAAAGGGTTATTTCTCCGCTGCAAAATCTCCCCCCGCACTCCCCCGTTCTGTGGAATAAGCGCGACCCCGCATCTAACCCTGGGGCACGACCCATCCAAGTCCAGCAGCTGCCACCCCCCACTCCGTCGTCTTCCTCCCTCTGGCCACGCTGCCCGCCTCCTTAAAGAAAAGCATGTGTGGCGGGGCTGCAGGACCAATGCATGCTTCTAGGGCAGTGTTTCTCAGCCTTGGCCTTTTCAGATGTGTGGACTCCAACTTCCAGAATTCTGGATTGGGAATTCTGGGAGTTGAAGTCCACACAGCTTAAGCCTGCCAAGGTTGAGGAACCCTGTAAATCTAGGGCCAAAGCCGCAACACAGCAGCACGTCTTGCTCACACCTCGGCCGCTGCAAAGCCCGCTCCCCCGAGTCCCCGGGCGCGGCTCGCCCTCGGGCGCTTGCCTTTTCCCTCGCCCGCAGCCGCAATCCGCGCGGCCCGCCGGTTTCCCTGCCGAGATCGCGCCTCAACTCCATTCTCGGCCGGAATCGCCGAGAGCAGCGACGTTAGGACCGCGCAGGGAGCCGAGGGGCAGGTGGCGCGGCCTCCGAGCGTGAGAGAGGCACGCCGGAGCTGCCATTGGGCGCGCGGCGGGGAGGGCGGGACCTGCTGCGGCCGGAAGCTGCGCACCGAGCCGCGAGGCGGCGACCTCCGACCGGAAGCGAGTCCCGGCGGCGATGTGGTGGCGGGGCGACGGGCGGTGGGGGCGCGCGCCGAGGGCCCCGGTGAGCGGGGGCGCGCCTGGCGGGGCGGGGCTGGCGGGCGCTGCGGCCAAGCGCCCGGAGCGCCCCCTCCGCGGCCGGCCGTTCATCTCCTCCTCTCGCCGTAGGGAGCCTGGCCGCCAGCAGGTCCCGCGCGCCGGCCTTCTCCGCCCGGCTCGTCCCGGGGGCCCGGCCCCTGCTCGCCCGCGCGGCTGCTTCCCGCGCTCGCCTGGGCGGCCCTCCACCGGTCCGTGTCGCTGCGAGACCTCACGGCGGAGGACGTGCGGAGAGCCCGGGAGTCCCGGCCGCGGAAGAGCGCGGAGAAGGCGCGGCCCCAGG
Source organism: Candoia aspera (assembly GCF_035149785.1). Lineage (NCBI taxonomy): Eukaryota > Metazoa > Chordata > Lepidosauria > Squamata > Candoiidae > Candoia > Candoia aspera. The sequence continues at coordinate 26,592,311 of NC_086162.1, forward strand.
TCAGCGCGCCCTCCCTGGGGGGCGGCTGTGGCGGGCCCCGTTCGGGGTCCGACCGCGGGGGCCTTTCCCGGCCGGCTGTCGGGGCCTCGGCGGGCGGCGGGCTGACTCGGCTTTCCTCCGCAGCTGAGCGAGAGGGCCCGGGAGCGGAAGGTGCCCGTCACGCGCGTCGGGCGGCTGGCGAGTGTCGGAGGTAGGAGAGAAGCGCGGGCCCCGCTGGGCTGCGCCGAAGGGCCGCTGCGGGGGAGGAGGGGAAGGGGGCCGCCCCGCGAGGAGGGCTTCCCGGCCGCCCCCTCCCAGGCCGCCGCTGCTCCTTCGCTTCCTGCCCAGGCCACCCTCCCCGTCTCCCTACCCCGCGCCCCCGCAAGGGCCATTCGCGGCCGGGACAGAACCAGCCCCTTGGACCGGAGCAAATGCCGGCGGGCAGCCAGGGAGACCAGCGCCGTCCTGCACTCTGGCAAGCAGCAACTTCTCTTTCAAAGCAGTCCCAGGCAGAACAGACGGCAGTGAGCGGGAGGCGGCTGTTGCCAGGTCCTCCCAGCCCAGAGGAGGCTGCATTGACGTGCCAGCCAAAGCTAAGCAAAGGCCCCCTAGGCACGGTGTCCGTCCTCTGCTCCTTCGTGGGCATCATCACCTCTGACTTGCTGAGATTCCTCCGAAACCTGTTCCTCCACCTGGTCCCTCGCAGCTTCCACCCATATCCAGTGGGCCTGAATGGGGACATGCGCACATACTAATGATCCCTCACCCTGAACTGCCAAATGACCCTCCCAGAGGTGTTCTGGGCGTATGTGCGCTCTGCTGGGCCTAGGGGTCCAGCCTCTCCAGTGGCTCCAGCTAGAATCACGGCAGCACAGCCCTCCTGGTCATCCCCCAAAGACACCAGGATCAGCTGAACTGGATTCCGCTAAGAGATCAAGCAGGACCCGGAAGGTGCATTCCCTCCCCCCAAGTCTTGCTGGGGTCCCCCTACAGTTTCCATCCCATCCCATTCCTGGGCCTAAACCCTACCCGTCCTGCAGGGCTTGTTCAGACGTCTTCCTTAGCAGCCTTACCCTGCTGCTTGGTGAATGGTTACGAGGCGCTCGTCATGGGATCTTACAAATGAAAGCCACTGCTTGAAATTACTCTTTTGTTCCTGTGAGAGCTAATCTCTAAGCAGGCCCTAAATTCTTAGACGTGGGAACTTTCGAAAGAGATGAAAATTTTGGTAGTTAAAGGTGGCAGCTGAGAATAGAAATTCTGAGTATCCTTTAAGGCAGGGATTCCTAAACCTTTTTCCATCATCACAACTCCCTTTGGGGTAAGCCTGAAGTATACTCCTCCCCTAAAAATCCAAACACCAAAATGAACACAAATGAACAATGAAAACAATACAGTGACACTTTGGGAAAGGTGGATTTATTGTAAGACTGTAACTAAGAGGTTCTTCACTCCTCCCCTGGACTCTGCCTGCACCTCACCGGGGAGGGACCCGTCACAATTTGGGAAACCTGCTTTAAGGTAATCGTAACCTGGCTGTAGGCATCTCTGTGCAGTCAGAGGCCTTGAATGCGTATGGTGGGAGCTGGGTTCATTGACTTCTGGCTGCAGCCACCAAATGCATCTTTTTGGTCACACCTGCTCCTGGGTCCCCCGTCTCACACGGTGCTTTCCTTCCAGGTTTGGCCATGGGTTTGGGGTTTGGGGCCTTGGTTGAAGCGGTGAGGAATTCCCTGAACAGGGACCAACACGTCAAGGGTAAGAGATGGTCTGCGCCTGGCTGCTCAGACTCCTTGGGGGTGGCCTGTATGGCTTCCGGCAGGTGTGTGTGGGGTGGAGGATTGTGTGATTTTCAAAGGAGAATATGTTAGACCAGAGCCAAGAAAGGGGAGTGGAGCAACCGGGAGTGCTCACATTTTCCTTAGATGTTTGTGTGCATCTAGTGATTGCAGAGCACTACCAAAGAGTTTTAAAGACTCAAAGAAATTGACCACAAGGCAGAGAAAAGGCTTTATGCACGAATTCGCCACCAGCAAAAGCCTCCCTGATGTGGAGAAGGACTGTTGCGCTTTAATCCTGTGCTCCATTTTCTCGAAGGGCTTGGGATAATATGGATGATTGCTTCTCCCCTCCCCTCCCCGCGCTTCACCGTCATAACAGCCCCACGGGTAGGTCAGTCTTGCTGGCCAAATCCCTGATGGAAGGACCGTCTTCATCCTTGTGCCCTTCCTTTTCAGCGCCCCGTCTCAAGAGTCTTCCTAGCATGGCATAGAGAGCAGCTCCTCTGGCAGTGCACCCACAAAGGCTCTGCCCCCTCCCCCTTCCTGCCAGGGTATTTTGTGGGGGTGGGTTTCTGGGCTGAGTTTGGCTCCAAATTCCTTCCCTCTCTTCTGTTCACTCAGCAGACAGTGGCTTCCAGGAGTCCAGCCCCTTCCTTTCGGAAGCCAACGCAGAGCGGATTGCCGATACTCTCTGCAAGATGCGTGGGGCGGCTCTCAAGATCGGCCAGATGCTGAGCATCCAAGGTACAGGTGGGAGCCCTTGCTGGCTTTGTCAGAGGCGTCTTGGAGCAGTTGCATTTGAGCTGGGCCAGGCCTCGCATTCCCAGAACTGCTGTCCCAGCTCGGCTTCCCTCTGACAGATGTCTCTCAAGCAGTGGCCAGGCAGATGTCAGCAGGCTGTGTGGTTGTTGCTCTCCTGTCATTTCAAACTGTGTTTCTTGCCATCTCGTACAAGATGAGGTCTTGGGGAAACAGGTGGGCTGTGTTAGGACAAGCCTCCCAGTAACCATCTGTTCTCCCCACAGACAGCCACTTCCTCAGCCCCCAGCTGCAGCGGGTCTTTGAGCGTGTCCGGCAGAGTGCAGATTTCATGCCACCCTCTCAGATGATGGTGTGTTGCTGGTGGTGGGGGGCCGTTTTCAGTTTTAAGCTCCTGGAAAATTCCAAGTGGGGGGGCAGGAATGAGGGCAGTGGTAGCTGGAGTCTGGCAGCCTTGAGACTCTGTGCAGGATGGGGTTTGCCTGAGCAGCCATTGCTGTAGCTGTTTGCCCTTGCCTGGCTGGCCTTCAGTCCCCCTGAACCTGCTCTGTGGGATTCTTTGCTTCCAGGGGGTGCTGTCAAAAGAACTGGGCGCGGACTGGCGCGCGCGAGTAGCCTCCTTCGATGAAACACCTTTTGCTGCTGCCTCTGTTGGGCAGGTGCACCTTGGAGTGCTGAAGGATGGGATGGAGGTGGCGATGAAGATCCAGGTAAGGCACCAGGAAGAGCCCAGCGGGTGGACACGTGGGAAGCAGGGAGGGATGTCCTGTCCCCCACAGCTCTGACACCACCTCTGCCTCCAACCCTAATCCCTGCAGTATCCTGGCATTGCACAGAGCATCCGCAGCGATGTGGAGAACCTCCTGTCAGTGCTCAAAATGTGTGCGGCGCTCCCAGCAGGTAAGGAGAAGAGGCATGGTTTGTGGCCCTTTCTTGGACTCCTGCCTGCTGTGAGAACCAGGGTCTTTGGGGGGGAGCGCTCCCAGGAGCCACCTTCTCAGCTCGGCTGTGGTTCCGCCACACCCGTGCCCCTAAAACGAGTGGCCGTGGGGCAGCGAGCCTTGCGCCCTTGTGAAGATGGTGCTCCCTTATTGGGGAGGAGCCAGAAAGTCCCGGGGCTCTGGCTTGTGAGAGGCCTGCCCTGCCTGCATTCCCGTGGCTGCCGTGACCTTGGAGCCAGTCTGGGGGCCTGGAGGAAAGGGGCGTGGGGCGCAGGAGCAGGAGGGCGGGGGGGCTGCTTGTGGAGCAGAACAGAGTGTGGGACCGAGCGGGCCTCTGCTCCTCCCTCGGCAGGCCTGTTTGCAGACAGCGCCCTGCAGGCCCTGCAGAAGGAGCTGGAGCGGGAGTGTGACTACGAGTGGGAAGCCAGCAGCGCCAGGAGGTTCAGGTACCTGACGGCCGTCCCTGGCCATGCGCGGTCCTTGGCCCGCTGTCTGTGGCTCCTCTTTCGAACTGGGGACCCGGTTGGGGAGAGGCCCTTGTGTGAGGACCGGTTCCCCAACCTCCCCCAGATCGTGTCTGGCTGGCCCTCCACCCCACAGGGGCAGTCCTCCGGCAGCTTCCCCAGTACTGCGTGGCGTGGTGTGTGGGGAGCGTTGCCCGGGGAGGGGCTTCAGGGTAGGGGTCTCCCCAGCAGGCTCTCTTTCTGCAGGCGGCTTCTGGAAGGGGACCCGTTCTTTGAGGTGCCGGAGGTGGTCGACGAGCTGTGCACCAAGCGGGTGCTGTCAATGGAGCTGGCGGGGGGCATCCCGCTGGACCGGTGCCAAGATCTGGACCAGGAGACTCGCAATGAGGTGAGGGCTGCTGTGCAGGGAGCCAGCTGAACAGCGTATTGTTGCCAGAGCAGGGAACACAAAACTTCTGCAGCCTCCAGAAATCTCCCCTTGGCAGCTAACACCGCCTCCTGCCCATGAGCCCCGCTGGCCCTGACCAGCTGGCTGCCTCTCTTCCCTGCCCCAGATCTGCTCGCACATCCTCCGGCTTTGCCTCCGCGAGCTCTTTGAATTCCGGTTTATGCAGACAGACCCAAACTGGTCTAACTTCTTCTATGATGCCAAGAGACACAAGGTGAGAGTTCCCTAAATTCCCAGCCAGGCCATGGGGGTTGCTGCCCTTCTTGGGGCGGGAGGACCCTCACTGTTGTTGTTGTTGCCTGGGCCCTTGGCGCCACCCTCCTTGCAGGTTACGCTGCTGGACTTCGGAGCGAGCCGAGATTTTAGCAAGGAGTTCACCGACCACTACATTGAGGCAAGTCCCAAGTTTCTGCCCAGCCTGGGCGATCACAGCAGCCACAGGAACGCAGGCAGGGCAGGCCCCTTGCTGGGAGAAGCTTTTGTGCATGGCTTCCCCCCATTCATGGGGCAGGGGGGAAAGGAGACCCCCGTGGGCTTGCCTTCCCTGTGCCCATCCTCCCCACATCTGCCCGTTTGCTTCAAGAGCTGGAGGCAGGCGATGGGTCAAAGGAGGGCGCTTGGGCATCCACCTGGTTGAGGGAAGGGGCTGCATTGGTGGTCCTGCTGTGTGCCGGGGGGCCCTGAGTCAAGAAGCAGGGGAGTCTGAAGGGTTTCCCTCTGGGCCCAGGTGGTGAGAGCCGCTGCTGATGGCGATAGGGAGAAAGTGCTTCAGAAATCGAAGGACCTCCGATTCCTGACGGGATTTGAAAGCAAGGTGAGTGCGGTAGCAGGAACCTGAAAGGAAAGGGCGGCCTGTTGTAAAAAGTGCCTCTGGAGTGCAGGAAAGTAACAGTTGTACTCCCTCAGTGGGCTGAGGCCTCCCTGCCCCACACTTTGGGAGGGCAGGAGGGTGCACAACAGTGGCTGCAGGTGGGCCCTCCCCTCCTCCAGGTCTTCAAGGAGGCGCACATTGACGCAGTGATGATCCTGGGCAAGGTCTTCTCGGCCCCAGGGCCTTTTGACTTCGGCGCCCAGGACATGTCCCGCTGCATCCAGGACCTGATCCCTGTGATGCTGAAGCACCGCCTGTGCCCCCCCCCGGAGGAGAGCTACTCCCTGCACCGCAAGATGGCGGGCTCCTTCCTCCTCTGTGCCCGCCTCGCTGCTGCTGTCCCCTGCCGGGAGATCTTCGAAGAGGTCTACAGGCGGTATGCAGGCCAGGGATGAGCCGCCAGTTTGCAGAGGCCCGCGAGATCACCAGAGCGGGGGAGGCCCCTCCTAGGCCAGGTTGCAGGATCCCTGCCCACTTCCAGTTCACAAGACCTTGCTGCCTTGGCACTCAGGGCCACCTGCACCAGTGTGGCCCACTGTCTGTGCCTGAATCCTTTGGAGCCCGGAGCGCTCCCCTCTCTGCAAGGGACAAGAGAGGAGGCTTGATCTCCTGTCGTCATCCCTGGGCCGGAAACCTGCCTTTGCAACCTCCACCTTCCTCCCAAAGAAAACCCCCCTGCTTCGGGCTGCAGGGGGCCTAAGGCAAGGCTAGTCTTCTCTCTGCTGGGCCCACCCAATCCTCGGCCACCTTTCCATGGGAAGAGAAGTGTGGCATCTTGGAGCTCAGGAGCACGCTGGGCTATGGGTCGTGGCAGGGTGGGGGCAGCCTGACTCCTCCATTGCAGAGGGTGGGCAGGGTCCAGGGAGGAGGGTCTGGCCCAATGACTCAAGCTGGACTTGGCTGGCGACGCTTCTCAGATCTGTGCATCATGCAGCCTTCAATAACCTGCTGCCCTCAAGATGGGTTGGGATGTCAGTCCCATCATCCCCAGCCACACGGACCACACTTCTAGAGGAGAGCAGAGCAGGTTGTCCACCCAGGCTGTGACACCCAAGAGTGGAGGGCTGGACGGCTCCCTTGCAGGACCACCAGGTTGTCAATTTCAGCGTGAAAGCCGAAGCCCGGGAAGGCTCCCCCACTTGCCGTGGGTGGGGAGAGTGGGGGGGCGCCCTACCTTGGACGGGCCTTCCTCTTCCTGCTGGTTTGGTGTGCTCTTAGTGATTTTGTGGCCTCGCTGCTTGACTGGTGCTGTGGAAGGCTGGCCCTGAGCCGCAATGAAGGCAGAGAACTGACCGCCTCAGTGGCTGCCGACCAACCTGCTGCTCCTCCCCCCCTGCCCGAGGCACGCCGAGACTCCTCCAGCAGGCCCCCATCCTCTCCCCGCCTCCCTCTTTCAGGACTTGGTTCCAAGTGTCAGGGAGAGCAGCAAGAAGACCAGGGGTGGGGGGTGGAATCTCTGACCCTTGGAGAGGACGCTTCCCTGGGGTGGGAGGCAGGTCCACAGCGGTCCATTTGCCGGTCAGGGGATTGACTGTGGGCGCCCACCTCCAGCTGTGTTCCTGGGGGGGTGGCTGCTCCCTGCGCCTGTGGTGCCTCAGCTCCTTCCTGCCTCTGGGGAGGGGAGCTGGTGGTGGGTCAGGAAGGGCAGGCTGCTCTCTTCCTGCCTTCTCTGCCCAGTCGGCAACCCAGCCATTGCCAGGCTCCCAGCAGGGACCTGGGGAAAGCGGGCCCCCTGGCATTGTCCAGGCCAGAGGAGGGTGCGTGGCCTCCATCTTCCACATGGCCAGATCTGCTGTTTGGGTACCCAGCTCTTGGAGCCCATGGGGGCATGGCTTGGTCAGGGGCCACCCACAGGGAAGAGGCAGCTTGCAAGCACTAATGGAGGCTGAGGGAGAGATGGGTGTTTGGCTTCCCCAGGAGCTGATAGCAGGTGATGCTGGGGTTCAATTGTTTGTAGCCATCCCTTTCCGTTGAAATAGCCAGATAGGAGCCTGGGCCTGGCATTTGCCCTCTGCCAGCATGAAGCCCCAGTTTGGCACAGCCCTTCCAGCCACCCTAAGGTGCCTTTGCCATTTTCATTTCTGCTGGGAAAGGGGCTGACCGGGAGAGTCGCTGCTCTCACAAAGCAGGAATTTAGTGCACGGTTTCGGTCTTGTGTAAGAAATGGACCATTGCTGCTGGTGTCCCTGAGGCATTTACCAAGTTCCCTGACCCTTAAAAGGTCAGTTTCAGAACTGTAAATAGAGAAGAATTGGGTCCAGTTCCTCTCCAATGTCAATTTCAGCATGAAATAAACGTTTTTCGTTTCATGAGGAAATCATCTGATCTGTGTGTTCATGCTGGAAATTGCTGGTTGTGAGGACGAGAAGCCCTTTCCTGCCAAGCAGCCTCTGGAAACAGCGGTGCAGCCACAAGGAGGTTGATGCAAAGAGTCAGAAAGCCTCGGGAAACGCCCTTGCAGGAAGCCTTAAGTGATCTGTGTCCATAGCAGTCCACTCCGGGCTCTGGTGCTGCGACTTCCGGGATCAGCCGGGCAAAGCAAGAGCCTGTTTTAGAGCATTTCCTCCCACTGGGGGGAGGGCAGGCAAGGTTGGCAGTGATGGCTTGTTGCCGGACAGGCAAGCTGCCTAACGTTGACCGTGTGGCCCTGGCAAGCCAGAACCGTGGCTAGTGCTGCTTTGCAGGGCTTGGGTTTTTTTGTGGAGGGGTGGGCCTTGACCTGATAATCAACTTGGGCAATTCCTGGGGTAGAAAATATCCCCCGGGAAGTTTCCAGCCCCAGCCACCTCCCTGAGGCTCCAGGGCATGCCTGCCTTCCAGGCTTTCTGCACAGCTGAGCGGGGATGTCCCCAAAGACTTCCATCCCTGGGCAATACCCCTGCGTGGAAGGGAGATGGGCAGGCAGAGGAACACTTTCTACTGTGCTTGATGGTGCTTGAAGCCCAGAGGGAAAGACCACATCCCTTGCAGAGAGCCATCTTTTCCCAGCCCCCCACCCTCCCACTAGGATGAGTCCCAGGGTGCCACTGCATGTAGTCTGAAAGGGCCTGACTTTGCCCGGGGTCAATATAGCAATGAGCGCTCTGGCCCTCTTCCAACTGGCAGATGGGGGGGGGCAGAATTGGAGCCTTGGCACATGGGGGCCTTGCTCTGCTCAGCCTGGGCTGCCACTTCATCTGCGCAGCCTTGATGGCATCCAAGCCGCTGCTGAGGTCAACCTCTCCCCCGGTGACATGGAAGTGGCCTATTTCCTGAGCAGGCCAGTGTGGTCAGAGGGGCAGAATCTGTGCCCTCGTGTCCTTGTTGGTTGGTTGTTTATTCATTCAGTCACTTCTGACTCTTCATGACTTCATGGACCCACCCACGCCAGAGCTTCCTGTTGGTCGTCAACACCCCCAGCTCCCCCAGGGACGAGTCCGTCACCTCTAGAATGTCATCCGTCCACCTTGCCCTTGGTCGACCCCTCTTCCTTTTGCCCTCCACTCTCCCTAGCATCCGCATCTTCTCCAGGGTGTCCTGTCTTCTCATTATGTGGCCAAAGTATTTCAGTTTTGCCTTTAATATTGTTCCCTCAAGTGAGCAGTCTGGCTTTATTTCCTGGAGGATGGACTGGTTTGATCTTCTGGCAGTCCAAGGCACTCTCAGGATTTTCCTCCAACACCACAGTTCAAAAGCATCGATCTTCCTTCTCTCAGCCTTCCTTATGGTCCAGCTCTCGCAGCCATATGTTACTACGGGGAACACCATTGCTTTAACTATGCGGGCCTTTGTTGTCAGTGTGATGTCTCTGCTCTTAACTATTTTATCGAGATTGGTCATTGCTCTTCTCCCAAGGTTTAAAGTCTCCTGATTTCCTGACTGCAGTCACCATCTGCAGTAATCTTTGCACCTAGGAATACAAAGTCTTTCACTGCCTCTATGTTTTCTTCCTCTATTTGCCAGTTATCAATCAAGCTGATTGCCATAATCTTGGGTTTTTTTGAGGTTTAACAGCAGGCCAGCTTTTGCACTTCCTTCTTTCACCTTTGTCAGCAATGCACCTAAGTGTTTTTCTGCATCCAAGGTGTTGGGTGCTTGGCAAGAAGAGAAGCAGTGCTTAAAAAGAGGTTGCCGGGCCTGAGAGAAGTGAGCCTGGGAGACGGTAAAGATCCCTGCCAAGGGAAGTCTCGGGTCGCGTGGGTCCTTCCTCCCCAGGTGCACTCTCTCCCCACCACGGCGGTTGTGATGGTGACAAAAGGCTTCTGAACCATTTGCTCTTGTTTCAATAGGGTATGCGCATAATGCAAAGGGCACCTACACACCAGGCCTTTGGGTGGGTGGTTTAGCTTAGCTTAGTGTGTTGTGGCACACCAAGTAACTGAATTGTAAGCCATGGTTGGCAGCTGTGTGGTGTGTGATTGCAATAAACCATAGGTTACTCAATAAATGGCAGTGAAATCATAGCTTGATGTGCAAACCCAGTTTTCATCATGGCTTGCTCCTTAGAGGAGCCATCAAGTGTGCAACTCCAACATGAGCCAGGACAGCACCAAGTTGCATCCCCCAAGGAAGCTGACCACTGTTTGCTGAGTGTTTTAAGCAAGTGCCCATTAGCCCCACATTGCTGAAAGGCAGCCCTTGACTCCCGCTGCCTTCTCATGCTTGTTAATGGCTGTAAAGTGCTTCAAAAGGCATTACGGGCAAAGGCCCCATGAAATCCTTTGTCAGGCTTTTTATCTCAGTGTACTTTTCCCAGTCTTAACCTCCCATATCTGTTTTGGCTTGTTCAGTGTATTTGTTCTCTGCACAACTTTAGAGTGAGGCTGCAAGTGTGAGTGGTTTGTGCGACACATAATCCAAGGGCTAAGGTCTCACTATTCTTACAGTTAATTTCCCCTCCGAATATCTGCTTTGAGCTCCAAACCTCTCTCCTTGAAGAAAGCTAAAATATGTGATTTTATTGGAGATGCTTAAGAGCCCTTGCAATGTACCACCACCACCACCACCCCAATTCCCGGAGGCTCTTCCTTCCACAGTGCTGGAGTGTTAATCCTCTCCATTCCCCACTAATCCCCACTGGGTAAGGCTCACTCCTGGATCTAGGAATTAAGAAACAGGCTGCTCTGTGGGCTGCCAACTCTGAATGCTTCGCTATTACTGTTTTGGTAGCACAATTTTTGCAAGCGGGGTTTTCCAGAGGCAGCAACACTTAAGTCTTGTCCAAAGAAGGGCCAACAAGGGTAAGTGCCTCCCAGGCAGCTTTCTTTCTGCCCAATTCATCGATGACTGAGCAGCATACACTATAAATTCAAAACAATACAATATAAAACCAGAATCTGAATCTGAAAAAAATAACTTACATTCTAATAAATCATCTCTACAAGAGGTCCATCTCCCATTTTAGCCCAAGGCCTGGGGGAAGAGCCAGGTTTGCAGAGCTTGTTTGAATAAGGCCAGAGTGGGGGGCCACAACCCCCAGAAGCCTACTGGTAACCGTTACAGCTTAAGCAGCAGAGATGTGACATGGGCATGCTTGTAACTGCCAGTGCAACTGCATTCTGGACCAGCTGAAGCTTCCAAATTTTCTTCAAGTACAGCCTCACGTAGAACGCATTGCAATTGTCTAAATGCAAGATGATCGAAGTACGAGTGACTGCCCTAAGGACATCCTGCTCCAGCAATGCGCACAATTGGTGCATTCAATGAATTTGTGCAAAGCCTTTCCTGGCCACAGCTGCCACTTGCCCCCCAAGAAGGAGCTGTGAGTCCATGAAGACCCCCAAATTGTGCACCAGCCCCAAAGCGGGAAAGCCCCATTCATGAGTAAAGAGTTGGTCCAAATACCCACAGCTCTTCACCTCCTCAGGGTTGAGCTTGAGTTTGTTTCCCACCCATCCCGCCCCCCGACTTTGGATCCATCCAGCCTCCAGACACTGGGACAAGACCTTGACAGCACCATCTGGCCACCCTGGGTCAAGATGTACAATTGGGTATTATCAGCATCCTGATACCTGACCCCAGACCAGCAGATAATCTTGCTTAGCAGCGTTGTGTAGACTGAGCTGAGGCAACCCACACATCAGGAATCTTTGGCTCACTCTCCCCTTGCCACACTGACTGGACCCAACCACAGAGAAGATCTACCACAACACTGTGTCCCTGATTCCTAAACCCCATGGTCAGTGGTATCAAAATCTGCCAAGAGACCATGGAGAACCACACTGGTTGCACTACCCCAGTCCTGGCTCCACCAGAGGTCATCGCAAGCACAACCTGTGCCATCTCAGTCCAATATCCCATTCTGAAACCCAACAGAAAAGGCTCCACATGATCCATGCTGTCATGAGTGCCGTTGAGCTAAAGTCATCAGCGCAATGGCACACATGACAATGACAAGGAAATAGGTGAAGGGGTACAAGTTAAGTAGCCATCAACCCACAACGACTAACGGCCAACAAACAATAGCTAAACGGATCACGGAGCCACCCAAGCCATCAGCGGCAATACAACGGGGATCGCCCAGCTGAAAGCAATCAGCAGAAGAATGGAAACCTGATAATGGGCGATCCCGGAAACCCTCACCCACCGGCAGGGCAACGCATGGGACAAAGGGGGGTGACGTGACCGTGAGCGAGGGGGCGCTGACCGGCGCGGGGTATTTAAACCCCGCACCGGCGCGCTCCTGTCACTCTCAGCTTTTTTCTACCAACGCTGTACCTGCCCTGCAATAAACCAGAGCCTGATTTGCAAACCAGTGTCTGAATGTTATTCAGAGGTAGGCAGCGCATGACATAAAGCTGAGAGTCATAAACTCAGCCTCGCCGAGCCCCACCGGACGACAACGAGCCGCGGGAGGAGTAGACGGCGAGAAGACCAGCAAGATGAGGCCGGAACGGCGCGGGCAAGGAGGGCGAGCCGCGCGGCAAGAGACAGAGGAGGACCGACCAAGGCCAGAGGCACCGCGGACTCCCGGAGCCATGGACGCCCACCCCACCCGACCCGAGCCTCAGCTCCAACCCCAAGGGGAGATGGCGATGGAGGCAACCCGACCGCGGGAGGGAGCAGCACGACTTCCAAAACCAGCGGAGGACCCCGCGCTCCACATCGCACCCCAGCAACGGGCGTGGAGCGACAGCCCCACGGCGCTCAACACGGAGGAGGACGACGGAGACACCCATCAGACGGCGGAGGAAGCGGACCCGCGGCAGAGGGACGATGAACCCCGCCGGCAACCCACCCCCGAGGACGCGCCAACGGAACCGGCCCCAGCGGCGGCGCGGGCTGTGGACGAGGAGGCACGAGCTGAACTCGCGGCCATGCGGGCTCAACTGACGGAACTCCGGACCATGCTCCAGGCGCTTATGCCCCCCGCGCCACCCAACGACGTCCCTGCACAAGCCCACACCCCGAGCGAAGCACCGAACCCACACGGGCCAGCGGAGGGCCAGCAGACGGCACAGGCGGCCGACACCACACCCCGGGAAGCGAGAGGCGGGGCCGCACAAAACGCCCGGGCCCCAAAGGACTTCCCCATCTTCTTCGATGGGACCCCCACAAAACTCTCGTTTTTCGTGACCAACGCTAGGGAGTTCATGGGGAGGCACGGACACTCCTATGACTCCGAGGCCGACAAGATCGCCGCCGTGGCGATCAAACTCCAAGACAGGGCGGCGGACTGGTACGTCCAACTGTACGAGTCCAGCTCCCCCGCCCTCGCCACCTTCCCTGCTTTCATCAAAGAGATGAAAAACTACTTCGAAGACCCCCTAGCCAAAGTACGGGCGAAAAGCGCACTCCAAAGACTTAAACAGGGCACACGCACGGTCCCTGACTACGCCCTGGAGTTCAAAGCCCTCGCGGGGAAGGTCAGCGACTGGTCCGAGACCACCCTGCTGGAAATCTTCAAAAGGGGGCTCAACCGCGACGTTCTCCAATGGGCCCTCTACCGCGACGACCCAGAAACGTTACACGGGTGGATCCACCTCGCGGGGAAAGCCGAACACGCGCACCGCACCTTCCTCATGACAACCACGGAAGACACAAACTATGCCGGGAAAAAGGTACCCGCACCACACGGGGGGATGGCCGGCCCCATATACCCAAAAAAGAAGTTCAACCGGGAGCCCTGCGGGAGGTGTGGCAAATTAGGGCACAAGACGGCGGATTGCTTCGCCAACCGACCGCCGACCAGCGCGCCCAAGCCCACCCCGAAAATTAGCCCCAAACCGCCCAACCCGGGGCCGCCTCCTCACCGCCGAATGACCGTGGCCACAGCGACACCGGAAGAGGGCTGGGACGCTTACTGGGGGGAAGAGGACAATACCGACCCCGACCAGCCGGCGGGAAATGCTCCCCGCCTGCTCTGAGACGCGTGGCGAGGCAGGCGGTGGGACAGCAACGCGGACCACCTCAACGAAACGACAAAAGCTCCGTAATATTGGCAGCAATTCAACTCTCTGCCGGCAACGGAGCCACCACGGCCGCGGCACTAGTGGACTCGGGGTGCTCAAAAAACCTCATCCACCCCGACCTAGTCGCCAAACTCGACCTCCGCTGCTTCCCCCTCCCCACGCCGCTGGCATTCCACCAGCTGGACGGCTCTACAGCGGGAGGGAAACCAGCCACGCTACAAACCGAGCCGGTCACCCTGCAAATGGGCACTCACACCGAGCGCACATCGTTCGTAGTCACGCACATCGGACGGCCCATTGCAGTCCTGGGGATGCCATGGCTCGCGACAAACAACCCACGGATCAACTGGGCGACCCGCACCTTCACATTCGGCGACGGCGAGTATCGAGCACCAGTTCCAGCTGGCAAAAGCAACCCCACGGTAGGACGAGCGGAGGCGACCACACAAGACAACGCCGCTACCACAGCAGACCTACCAGAACAATACGCCGACTTCTCCGAGGTCTTCGGAGAGGCAGAGGCTGACCAACTACCCCCCCACCGCAAGACGGATTGCCGGATCGACCTACTGCCCGACGTCCCCTTACCTCGACCAAAGATCTATTCGATGACCCCGAAGGAGATGGCAACCCTCCGGGAGTTCATCGATAAAAACCTAGACAGGGGATTCATAGAGCCAGCATGCTCACCGGTCGGAGCCCCCGTCTTATTCCGGGAGAAGAAAGACGGGACCCTACGGCTCTGCACCGACTACCGGGGCCTAAACGCGGCTTCCCTGTCCAACAAATACCCCTTACCCCTGGTGAAGGACATGCTCGCCCACCTGTCCACGGGCAAAGTCTTTTCCAAATTGGACCTTCGCGAGGCGTACTATCGCATCCGAATCAGGGAGGGGGACGAATGGAAGACGGCGTTTAACTGCCCCCTAGGCGCTTTCCAGTACAAGGTACTGCCCTTCGGACTCGCGGGGGCCCCTGGGGTGTTCATGCAGCTCATCAATGAGGTACTGCATGAACATCTGTTTAAAGGGGTCCTGGTCTACATCGACGACGTCCTTATTTATACAAAAACGCACGAGGAACATATAACCCTAGTCAGGCAAGTCCTCGACAAGCTCAGAAGGGCGCAGCTCTATGCAAAGCCTACAAAGTGCGAGTTTCACAAAGAGCGCCTAGACTATCTGGGGTATCGAATCTCCGGGGACGGCATCGAAATGGACCCCGCAAAAGTCGAAGCGGTGCTAAACTGGGAGCGGCCCCGCAACAGACGGCAACTACAGAGCTTCCTGGGATTCGCGAATTTCTACAGGTCATTCGCCCGGGGGTTCGCTGAGATAGCCCTCCCCTTAACGGACCTCCTCAAAACCAAAGGGGTGGGGGAAACCCGACGCGCCAAGAACCCAGGCACAGTGCTGAATTGGACTCCCGCGTGCCAGACCGCATTCGACAAGCTGAAAGCGCTGTTCACTACGGAGCCAATCCTCGCGCACCCGGACCCAGAACGGCCGTTCGTGGTCCAAGCCGACGCCTCAGACTTCTCCCTGGGAGCCATCCTGCTACAGAAAGACCCCACGGGACTCCTGAAACCATGCGCCTACCTGTCAAGGAAGTTCTCCGAGACAGAGAGGCGATGGCACGTCTGGGAGAAAGAAGCCTTCGCGGTGAAATCGGCACTAGAGACATGGCGACACCTACTCGAGGGAGCCACCCAACCATTCGAGGTCTGGACGGACCACCGGAACCTCGAGGCCCTACGAACGCCTAGACGCCTTAGCCCAAAACAGGTCCGATGGGCCCAATTCTTCAGCCGCTTTGATTTCCAGCTGAAGTTCATGCCGGGCAAGAAGAACTTCCTGGCCGACGCCCTCTCCCGACTGCCCCAAGACGAAGAGCCCGCTCCAGACACCATTGGGACGGTCCTATCCGCCTCGCAACTGGGGATGGCCGTGACCACCCGAAGCGGCGCACGGAGGCAGCTCGACTCTACGGCGCAGCCGACGGCGGGACAACCGGCGACGGAAAGAAGCCAACCGCAACTACCAGGGGGAATGCGCACGGACCTCGCCGCCGCCCTCAAAACCGACCCCTGGTTCCTGGCAAACCCCGACAAGGTAACGATGGCGCAAGACCTGGCATGGGGGGAAGGCAGAATCTACGTCCCGGACTCGCAACGCCAGGCGATCTTGCATAGGTCACACGACGCCAAGCAAGCGGGACACTTTGGGTTCCTCAAGACCCTACACCTAACACGGCGTCAATTCTGGTGGCCCGCGCTCAGGCGAGACGTAAAAACCTACGTGGCGTCCTGCCCAACGTGCGCTAGGGTCAAACCCGCGGGGCTATTGCAACGGGTGGCAGAACCCTCCCGCCCATGGGAGGAAATCTCTATGGATTTTATAGTGGACCTCCCACCCAGCCAGAAGAAAACGGCCATTTGGGTGGTGAAGGACTACTTCTCAAAGCAGGCCCACTTCATCCCCTGCACGTCGGTCCCATCCTCACAACAGCTAGCCAAACTCTTCCTCATCCACGTGTACAGGCTACACGGATGTCCCGCACGTGTGGTGACCGACAGGGGCACACAGTTCACCTCCAAATTCTGGCGGGCCTTCCTGAAGCTGACGGGGACCCAACAGGCCCTATCTACGGCTTGGCACCCTCAGACGGACGGAGCTACTGAGGTTCTTAATGCCACCTTAGAGCAATTTATACGATCATATACTAACTACCACCAAGACGACTGGGCTGAACTGCTCCCGTTCGCCGAAGTCGCATACAACAACGCCGTCCACACGAGCACAGGGAAAACTCCGTTCGAAGTAGTCTCGGGGCGCGACTTCGTCCCCATACCGGAGCTACCTCAACCCCCGGAACCCCAGGTGGACGCTAGCGACTGGGGACGGAAGATCGCGGAAGCATGGCCAGTAATCACGGCGGCGCTGAAGGAGGCACAGGCTGCCTACAAAGAGCAGGCCGACAAGCACCGGCGCCAACAACCGACGTTCCAGGCGGGGGATATGGCCTATCTATCCACCAAGTTCCTAAAGTCAACCCAACCCTCGAAAAAACTGGGGCCTAAGTACATTGGGCCGTTCCGAGTCACGCAAATAGTGAACCCGGTAGCAATACGCCTGGACCTGCCACACAACCTCCGGAGACTCCACCCGGTGTTCCACACCAGCCTCCTAAAACCGGCAACCACCTCCCGATGGCACCCAAGCACGCCACAGCCCGCACCGCTAATGATCGACGGGCAACACCACTTCGAGATAAGGGACATTCTCGACTCCCGCAAGCAACGAGGAACTCTACACTATCTGGTCAGGTGGAAACACTTCCCCCACCCGGAATGGGTGGCGGCGCACAACGTTAACGCGCCTGACCTGACCAGAGCATTTCACCGGGCATACCCCAACAAACCGCAACCAAGGTCAGCAAAACCAAACCCCCCCCCGCAGGCCCCCCCCCCCGCCTCCCGTGCCCCAAGGGAAAGGGCCCCCCCCAAGCCCGCGACTTGGGTGGACCTTCCCCCCCCCGGGACTCACTCCCCCCGCCCCGGGCCCACGGGGTGGTGACAAACGATCGCCAGCACCCTCCCCCCGCCCCCCGGCCGCGGGGGAGTGGCAAGCAAGTCAACAGGGCAACCTGGGGGCAACGCCCAGGAGACACAACAAAGGCGACGCACTCTAAATAAGAAAAGAAGGGCCCTACCTGGAGCTGAGAAGCACCCGACCAGCCACGCCTCTCGCCTCGCCGAACTGAGCCAAACAAACAGGGTGTGGCTGGAGCATGCGCACGCCAGGTCAGGACCCGAGCATGCGCACCATGGACACACCCTGGGAAGGCACGTGGTAGAGGGAGGAGCAAAGGGAGGGGCGACAACTACTCCGGCGGGAACTTTGAAAAAAAAAAAAAAAATGTGGCGTTTTGACAGCTCCACGGGGAAAACCCAGAAAACCGGGGGAGAACACTATTCGAAAAGGGGGCAGTATGTCATGAGTGCCGTTGAGCTAAAGTCATCAGCGCAATGGCACACATGACAATGACAAGGAAATAGGTGAAGGGGTACAAGTTAAGTAGCCATCAACCCACAACGACTAACGGCCAACAAACAATAGCTAAACGGATCACGGAGCCACCCAAGCCATCAGCGGCAATACAACGGGGATCGCCCAGCTGAAAGCAATCAGCAGAAGAATGGAAACCTGATAATGGGCGATCCCGGAAACCCTCACCCACCGGCAGGGCAACGCATGGGACAAAGGGGGGTGACGTGACCGTGAGCGAGGGGGCGCTGACCGGCGCGGGGTATTTAAACCCCGCACCGGCGCGCTCCTGTCACTCTCAGCTTTTTTCTACCAACGCTGTACCTGCCCTGCAATAAACCAGAGCCTGATTTGCAAACCAGTGTCTGAATGTTATTCAGAGGTAGGCAGCGCATGACACATGCCTTCCATGGCCCTCTGAAGCTGTAGCCCAACAGCCTTCTCAACAACCTTCCCCAAGAAGGGAAGGATGGAGACTGGGTAAAAATTGTCCAAGACTGTGCTTATTCTTGTCATATCTGCAGGTAGCCATCCAGATGCCCCCTTGGGGGAGGCCTGGCTGCCTCAGCCCTTGCTCAGTTCTCAGCAACTTTTCTCTGGCAATGTTCTTGGTCTTGTGGGGTCCACGCAGCACCATGGCTGGCCCCTTTCCTTTATCTTGCTGCACTCTTGATTTTCTGCAGCTGGTCTGCCCAACACATTTCCTCCTGATGTGGTGCCCTGACGTGGTGCCCGCTGTGATGGGGAAGCCACACGTTGCTAACTAAGCAGAGCCCCCCCCCCCCCCCCCCCCGGTCAGCCAAGTGGAGTTGGAGAGAAGGCAGCATTTCTGGTGCTCCTTGAACACCCCCTTGGGAAGTCGGCCTCCGTCTGCCCAGATCTTGCTTTCTTTGCAGAGGTGGCTCCACCCCATGAGGTGCATTTCATAGAATCTTGGGGTCAGAAGGGGACCTTGGAGGTCTTCCCCAACCCACTGCCCAAGCCCAGGGCAGGAATCCTCATACCATCTCGGACAACTGAGGCCTTCTTTCCTGAAGAAGAAACCACCACTCCTCAGAGAGGGAGGGTACATTTTTTCACTGCAAGGATATGTGAAAATCGGCGCGGGGGTGGGGGGGGGCGTCCAACCATTTCTTTCTTCTTTCCGGGACGCGGGACTGGTCCCGCTCCCCGAATAGGCAACTCCAGCGAGACACTCGGTCCCGCGCGCTCTGCCCGGGCGGGCCAGGGAGGGGTCATCAGCGGCCCCTGCAACGGCGCCCCCCACGGCCTCTTCTCCGGGCCCCGGGGCCGCTTTTCCTCCCAGGCGGGGGAGATGTCAGTCGGCCCCGCGCCTCTCTCTGGCTCTCGCTGTTATTCGTTAGCCGGCAACGCTGGTTTTCGTGGGGAGCAAGAGGAGCTCCAAGCACGTACAAAGTGCCGCTGCCCTTCTGAAAGAGGACGGTTTCTTTCAGGAGGCCTTCGTTTCGCCAGCGCGCCCTTCCCGCAGGGAGGGCGCTCCAGAGACGGGGCTGAATAGCGTCCGAAGCCCTCGGCGCCAGCCGGGCAGCGCGGAAGGCGTCCTCGTACGCGCAGGCGGCAGCCGGGACCCCGGACACGAAGGAGCCGGGCCAGGCCGGGCCGAGCGAGAGCCGCCCTTCGCGGGAGGGCGGGAAGGGGCGCGGTCTTGCGGCGGGGGCGGGCTGCGTCTGCATCCTAATGAGCCCGGGGCGTGGCCAGCGAGCTGGAATGCTTCCCCGGGAGGGAGAGGCGCGTGCGTGCAGCGGCAGCGGCGAAGCGGGGTCCGCGAGCGGTCGGAGGATCGGGCCCTTCGTCGCTCCCCGTGGATGCCGAGCCGGGAGGGGGATCGCTTGTGCCGCATCCAGGTGAGGACAGCGCCGCGCCGGCAGGCCGGCGGCAGCAGCTGCCCAGCTGCCCGCTTGCCGGAACCGCTGGGGAGGGTCTCTCTCTCTCTCTCCACGGTCGCCCACGCCCCCGCTGCCCCCCGGCTGCATCATCTTCGTCGTTGTGGCTCCGAGGGCGTGTTTTTCGGGATCCCCCGGCAAAAGCCTTCTTCGCGGCGCCTGAGAGTGACGGCCGGCGCAAGAGACCAAGACCCGCCGCCCTCCGAAACAGTCCTTCCCCCCCGCCCCCCGCCTGTCTTTCGCTGCCTTACACAGGGAGCAACCCTTTCCGGGTTGCCCAAGGGGGGTCGCGGGGAGGGGGCAGGAATCGCATCCCGCCGCCCCCGCGCCTCCGCTGAGTCGCTCTCCAGGCAGGCGCGCCGGGAAGGGCTGGATTTCCATCCTTCCAACCGCGGGGGCGGCCTGCCCGATCTACCCCCCCACCCCCTGCCGCGACACGCATCAGGCTGGCCGGGAGGCTCTAGCATCTTCCTCCCTTTCCACAGCCTGCCCCGCCCAGCGCTCTGGCGGCCGAATGAGGGGCGCCCCGCCATCCTTTTCCACCATCCGCCGCACTGAGTGGGTGGGATGGAGCGGGCACCGTGCGCCAGCCGTAACTTGCAGAACGGGGGCTTCTGGAAACTTTTCGCCTTGCCCTCCCCGCCTCGGTTTCCGAGAATGGGGTAGCAAGTTCCCTGGGAGGCCAAAAAGGGTTTAGGGGTGCGGTGAATGATGCTGTAATGATTGCATTATCAGGGAGTTTCCAGGGAGGTTGCAAGAAATTGGGGTGAGGGTCACAGAGGGCAAAACCTTGCATCTGATGCTACCAAGCAAGGTCTCTCGAAATGAGGGGAATCAGGGGAGGGGCCTTAACTTTGGCTCTTCTGAGGGCCCAGGAGAGATGCGTTTCTCTTCAGAATTCAGGGAGGGGGAATGAATTCCCCTCTTTGATCCAGCAGGTTGGACCTACTCAGAAAACGAGGCCCGGGTATGCTGCTGACCTGCGCACTTAAATTAATAAATTCTCATGCTTCCCCACAATGACACCCCTTGGAGAGCACTCCTGACAGAGAGACGCTGGTTGGACTGTGGGTTGTGGCCCCCCAACTGCCCCCCACTATCTCCTCTGCCCTGCCTGAGTTGGCTATCTCCCAGCCCCTCCACCTGCCCAGCCCCAGGAATAGGCAGGCCTGCTCAGCTCCTCACAGGAAGGCCAAGGATGGCTCAGCTTTTCCTGGGCAGAGAAAGCCCCCGTCCATCCATCCATCCACCTCCTCTGCTGGGGGAAGCTTGCTGTCTGCCTCCCTCCGTGAACCCACCATCTTGCCACTCCACCCCCAGGCTGCCTCAGCTATTTTAAGCCGCTTACGAAGTACACGGTCTGCTTCCTTCCCTCCAGGAGACTATTTTCCTGGGTGGGGCTGACAGAAAGCTCTGTGAGAGGTTCCAAGTGGGCTTGGAGGGGGGGGGGTCCTCCCTGGTAGGCCCTTCCGTGGTCAGCCTCGGAAGAAACGAAGCATCAGGGACAGATGTCATGGGCCTCTCTCTCAGCATCCAATGCTGTACCAAATTGAAAGGGAAGGGACAGGAGTGAACAGTGGTCCTTTTCAGTTGGGTATTGGTAGGCCCCATTTTGGAAATTAACAGGAGCAATGGGGAAAGCCAGGCAAGTGTTTTTAGCCTAGGCTCTCTCTCCCCACCCACAGTTTCCTGTGAAGGTGCTTCACGGGGGAGTAAGTAGATCCAGAGGCCAAGAAGAGGCTCCTGGGCATTGTCCTCGGAAGCTGCAGCTGGAACCCTCCAGCAGGACCACCTTTCTCTGCAAGCCAAGACTCCAGAGCTCGTCCTGTGCTGGCTACAGCAGCAAAGCTAATGAACAGCTGGTGTGGCCAGATCCGTTCCCTTCGCCAGAAGCCATCCTGGGAGGAGCCACGTCCTTTACGGGCAGCGGACACCCAGGATTTGTGCTCCATGGATCCTGGCCTACAGTCAGGACTGGTGATGCTTGGATGGCACGCACAGAGAAGTCTTCTGTTGGGAGGGGTGCTTTGGCCCAGGAGGGGCTGTGTGCTAAAGGTGCCCTGCCTTCTCACGGATCTTGCCTTAGGGGCTGAGAAGGAAAAATTGTATTTCGCCCCCAAGATGAAATGTTGCTGCCCTTTGGAGGATGTATGAAATTGCGTGTGGCACGAAGACAGTGGTTTTTGCCCCCCCTTGTATAATACGAGATCTTGAATCATCCAAAAATCTGAAATCAGGAAAGCGAATCAAAAAGGGCCTTCTCCGCACTGAGTATGGTTGGCCAGTACAATTCTCTGCTTCAAGGACAGAAAATGAATGTGGATGCTTTAAAAAAGGGGAGTGGTCAGATTTCTTGAGATTTCCTCCAGCAGCAAAGGTCTGATACTTCTGATGATTGGCTGAAAGGAGGCAAGTCAAGGAGGGTGCCCTCTCCCCCTCCCTCCCTTCCTCACTCCCACAAGGGGCATCTCTTTGGTCATGGGGTGGGGTGGGGACACAGTCAAACAGGTGAGGAGTTGCTTCTCTGGCTGCCCCGAGAAGTGGACGCTCCCCAGCATCTGTAGTGGGTGGAAGCCTGGGAATGCTGCCAGAACTCCGGTTTAGTTGGGACCCAGTCTGGGGACTCTTCCAAGTAGCAAGGGGGTCCTTAGGGAAGGAATGCTCTCTGCACGGGGCTCAGCTAGGGCAGGGAGCCTGTGCCAAGTCAGCTGCGCAGTTGGGCTGGAAGAGCAGGGTCTTGCGTGCTCACCAGAATGCCATCTCCACGTGTGTGGAGCAGACCCAGCGCTGGCTAAGCCCCTCTTGGCCCGAGGAAGCAGCACGCCAGAAGGGCCAGCGGCGTGTCTGGTATCGTTGGCCCTTTTTTATTCTTGCAGCCCTGTGAGGTGGGTTTCTCTTGACCCCCCGATGCCCAGGGCATTGGCTTGGCCTGCGGTTCATCTCAGAAACTCCTGTGAATTGGGACCCCAGCAATAGTGGGCCCCCACACACCTTTCCCAGCCCTTCTGGCAGCCTCTTGTGCAGAAGGGAGGGCTCCTGCTTCCTAGACCAGCGAGCAAGAGCCTAATGGAGTGCTGGGCTGCTGTGCCCTTCTGGGAGATTTCACGGGAGGGAAGCCTCCTCTACCCCCCCAGGGGTGGTGGGAAGAGCAGCCTCTTCCCCACAGCCCTTCCCTTTTCTGTCTGCTGCCTGCAGTTGAGTGAATTCTCTGGGAGGGAGAGGCAAACTTTGCAGAGCCTGGAAGCCCAGGGAGGCTTGTGAGCGGATGCTGGATCTAGGCCAGAGTCAGGGCTGGCTGGAGAGGCGGGGGAGGCCTGGCCTGGTGGGGGGGGGGGCAGAGCCACCCTACTGCTGACTGCTTTTCCCTGAGAACACCCTGACCCTGTGGTGCTGGGAGGCAGGAGAGGCCTGGACGCACCTGTTGATCTGGAACCAGTCCTCACCCTCTCTGGGGCAGCCCTTCTGCAAAGGAAGGGAAAAATGGGCTGCTGGAGGGCAAAGACATCGGACGATGTGGGGGGGCCACTGGCAGCCCTCAGACAAACAGCTGGGTGGGGGAGCAGGTCCTGAATGTGCCATGGAGGCCAACCCACGATGGCCCAGGTGTAAAGTGCAGGTGCGCCTTCTCTCAGCTCCTGTTTTGGGAAGGTGAAGAGCAATGCCCTGGACCAGCTAGGAGACAAGGTGGCACGAGGGGGCTGTTTGTGGCAACCTATTTGTAGCATTCTCTTCTTATACTGCCCAGTGATAATGGGCAGTTCCACTCAGGGCAGCTGGGTGTGACGGTGCGTTTGTCCCTGGCCAGGAAAAACCCAAGTCCGTCCGTCACCGCCTTGTGCTCTTCCCTGCGCTGGGATGAGTGGCTTGGCTGAGGGGAGGGCACAGGGCAGAACAGGGCGCCCAGCCTCCTGCTGAGACCCCCTCTGAGCGCCGTACACACAGCCAGGTCAGCTCACGGCCTACAGCTATTCTTGCACACCATGCTAAGTTTGGGTTGTGCTTGCCTTGTTAGTTTCCGGGTGGTTACTATCTTGTGTGAGCCTGCCCATTTAGTTAGTGGGGTTCAGTGGCTGGAACAAACCCAGAAAGCAGGTGGCTTCAGAAAGTTGTGCAAATGCAGTCAGTTTTGGGCTGGCCAGGTGCTGCCTCTGACTGTGCTCAGGTGCCTGCGACACCCGCCAGCTGCACCCTTCCCAAGGGGAGACCCCACCATGGGCGTCTGCCGGGTAGCGGCTGTTCCAAGGGCCACCGTTGTGCCTGGCCACCACCTTCCCTGGCCCAGCGGGGAAGCACAGGGAGCTCTGGCTGTGGCCGCCCAGCAAGCCAGGCTCCAGGGCCCTCTTTCTGGGGAGAAGCTGCACAGACCTGACCCGGGGGCCCTCCCTGGGCAACTCTCCGACACAGGAGAGGGGCCTGGGAGGCCGTGAGCTCTCCTCAGTGGGACAAGCAGTGGGCATGCACGGGCAAGTGTTCCCCTGCCCCACTTTGGAGGTTTGGCCTGTTTTGTAGACTTTCTGCATGAGCACAAAGGAGCTGACACGGTTGCAGTGCCCAAGGGCAGGAATGCCCAAGCTTGCCCTGGGATCCACAGGGCTTTCCAGCTCCTACAAGAGATCACCCAGCCTTCCCAGATCCTTCTGGCATGGTCTTGATCGTGAGAGAGAAGCCTCCCCCTCCTCTCATTCTTCTAGGCCCACTCTGGGGAGGGAGACCTGCCCCCTCTGCTGCCCTCCCCATTCGCCTGGGAATGAGTCCCATCTGCCCCCCATCAGAGCCCGCAAACCCTTCAGCCGCTTGGGTGTGCCAGGCCGGTGGCGGTGGAGGGGGGTCATTCTGGTGGCAGCTGATGAAACAAGTCCCTTTTGGTGAAATGTTTGCCCAGCCTCAGTGCAGCTGGTGTGCTGGATGGGGAAGGGGGAGGAGGGTCAGGACACACAGCTGTTGGGGCCTCCCCCAAGCCATTCAGGGGCAGCTGCTCGCCTGACGTGAGGGGGCCTCCATGTTACCCTTTTGTTCCCACCAGCTCTGGGGCAGCTATTGCATGGAGAAGTTTGACTTTGCCGAAAGGCCATCTTTAAACAAGACTTCCTTAGACTCCTTAGAAATCTGCATCAGGGTCCCTGTTCTGTCCCCCTCCCCACAGACACACGTCGACTGACTTGTTCTGCATCTGGGCCCCTTTTGTGTGTCTCCCCGGTGTTCCAGGGGCTTCTCTTTGTGGCCATTGTGTGGGGCACACGCTCTGCACAAAAGAGACCCCAGCTCCTGTCCATGCTGTGGGGCAGCCTCGATTTAATGGCCTGGACCATCTGTGAGATGAGGGGCGGCAGCAGGGACAACTTCTGGGTTTCCGCAGAAACTTTCCTTTAGACAGGAGGAGTTTTGCAAAGTTCTCTTACAACTGAAAGTGAAATTAGGCTGCCTCAGCATTTGGTAATGTTTTCCCAGGTCAATTTAATTTTGGCAGACTGCGTGGTTCCAGGAACCCACACCAGGAGCCTTGTGTGTCTCACTCGGTAACTCCAGAGCAGCCACCTTGGCAGGGAGCAGAAATGCAGGAGGGGATGGCGGTGGGATTGTCCCTGCCCCCAAATTTTGGGGGTACCAGTGAAGCAGCCTGCAAACTAAGCACCACCCTTCTGAAGGGCCAGGGTGGCAGGATGTGTCCCCCCAATTCAGAAGAGGCGATTGGAGAGGAAGGGAGGGAGCGTTTCTAGCTGCGCATCTTTTGCGGTATCGGAGCACATCTGCGAGACCCACCTCAATGTGATGGCTCTGAAGTGGAATGAGTGAAGACCCTCTGGTCCCCCCACCCCATTTGAGGGGGATGAGGGGTGGTGGCCCCAAACCCAGGCAAGCTTGTGATTGGAGGCCTCTGTCCCAGAGCAAGTCCCTGAGGGCTGTGAGGCCAGCCTGTTGTAATTTCTCTCTGCAGCGGGATCCAGAGTTTAATGTGGGAGGAAAGGGAGGCAAGTGGGGCTGGGGGTCTCCATGTCCTGGCCTTGGAGTTTGTGAGCCACCTGGATGGGCTCAGAGGTGCCAGAGACAGAGGGAAGATCACAGGATGCCAGCAGCCTCCTTTGGCCCAAGGTCCCCAGGTGGCTGCAGCCTTCTGAGGTGTCCTGGGGCCTGAGAGAAGAAGGGGGGGGGGCGTCTCCGCTCCAGCACGCTCTCCTTGGAAGCCCCTCCCTGCTCCCACCTTGCAAAACAGGCCCACCTAGGCTCTGTGTGCAGGACTCCAGATGAGGTTGGGAGCAGAGCCAAGGCCCGGCTCAAGCCAGCTGCTCTGCCAGTCGCCTGGTGGGGATCATCCCTTGGTAGCAGATGTTGCAGAGGCCCAGGTGCACATTTGCCTTGGGAGAGCCCCTCCTCGTGTGGCTTTCTGAGAAGGGAATGAGGCGTGGGTGGTCCAGTTCAGCCCCCAGTTCAGACCGTCCGAAGCGTCTCTGCCCTGCCTGGTGAGAGAAGGTGGCATCCCTGTTTCCGGTGCCCCGGTGAGGAAGGGGTCAGCTTGGGGCTTCCTGGGTGCACCAGGGTGATGCTGGCCATTGCTCTGGGCCAGCTGGGGGGGCTCCTGGGCTGCAGCAGGAGAGTGCCGTCCCAGCCTGGCCCCACCTCCCAGGGCTCAGCACTTCTCACCTCCCGGGGTGGCATCTGGGCTCACCCATGCCCCTCCCACCTCCAGGCCCACGGGGTGAGCAATGAACAAACTGCGGCAGAGCCTCCGGCGCAAGAAACCAGCCTACGTCCCGGAGGCAAGCCGGCCCCACCAGTGGCAAGCCGATGAGGAGGCGGTGCGCAAGGGGCGCTGCAGTTTCCCAGTGCGGGTGAGTGGCACAGCCGGGGAGTCCTGCTTTTCCTCCTGGCACTTCCTTCCTCGCTTGACCTGAGTGCCTCTCCTCTGCCCCGTTAGGACCCGGCAAAGGGGCAGCTGGCTCCTGACCTCTTGTGTTTGGGCCGGGGCAGTGGGGCAGGGCCTTTATTTATCCTGCTGCACGAGGGCCTCCTTGGCCCCCAGGGAGTCTGGTGTTGCCCGTGGTTTGGTGTCGCTTCCACTGACCCTCAACTCCACTTGGGTGGTTGTGTCTGTAAAATGGGACCCCAAAGTCCTCTGGACAGGGGTCAGAGGCAGCGACCCGAGTCCAGCCTTGGCTTAACTGTGGAACTCTCCAGGGCTCAACCGGGGGTGGGAATTGAAACCTGAAAAAGGGCCTCTAGAAGGCAGGGGAAGCCCTTTCACTGCCAGATGCAAGGAAACCTCTCTCCCAGGGGCACAGGCTGGGTTCGCTCGGCTTGGCATAGCCCGCCCTGGGGCTGGTCAGATTCTGCGCACCCCAGCAGCCACACGGTGTGACTCCTGCTGCCCTTTTGGGCCTTTAATGGCACAAAGGGCAGGTCTTATTTGCTGACTGCTCCCTCTTCCTCCCTGCAGTACCTGGGATACGTGGAAGTGGAGGAGTCCCGAGGGATGCACGTGTGCGAAGAAGCGGTGAAGAAGTTGAAAGCGGTGAGGGCTCCAAAGGCTGTCGGGGGGGGGGGGGTGTCACCCTAGAAAAGCCTTCGCCAACCTGCCTCCCAGGATATCAGACTGTAGGCTGCGCACATCCTCTCTGCGCCTAAGCAGTGGAATTTAAATGCACTTAATTTCAGTTCGCAGTCTTCTTGTTGGTTTGTTGGTTTGTTTAACTTTCTCTTAGTCAGGCCTTTGCTGGTGGGAATGCCAGACTGTCACAGGGTCATATTGGCCTGACAGAATCATAGTTCATGCTGGACCCCAGAAGCATCCTGTGGGAATTCACTCTTAACTCTGAATCTGATGAGATGGGGGGGGGGTGTCACATCCAAAAGCCCCTCTTCAGTCTTTAGGACTGTTGAATGACTCATCAGCAACTTTGCACAAAACACTTCACCTGGTTACTGGACTGACCTGTGTTCTGGTTTTGCACAGTCCCCTGAGCCGGTAATTAGCCCAGAGGTCTGAGTTCACACAACATGCTGATTAAGTTTGCGGAACCTTAGCAAACTTAGCATGTTGTGTAAATGCAATTGTTAAGCGTGTCATGCAAACACAGCCATTGCAACATACTAGAAAACAAAGTTGCCCCTTCTAAAGCTTTTTAAAATAATTCTTGACATGTTTTAAGGATTGTCTTCAAATCACAAGATTCGTAAGGCAGGTAGAATTTATGCTTCTGGTTGTATTTGTCAGTAGAAGCAGGAAAACTTCTGTGAAGCTGCCATTCGTCATTTCTATTAATCCCAAAGCGCTGCCAACAGAGGAAGCAAAGCCATTGATTAGTTAAAGATAAATTGATGAATTTAATATATAGATTAAGTATGCAGATCTTTATGTAAAATCATTGCTTTGAAGAGGAGGAGAGCGTGCGGTCTCCATGTGGCAGTGCATACCTTGGCTGCTGAATCCCCACCTCCGAGAAGGCAAAAAGCCTTTTTCCTGGGGGAGGGAGAGGAGGAAATGCTTCTGCTGCAAACTGCAGTGTTTATAAATAATATGCCAACCAAAATAGAGTGGCCTGACTAAGAATGCCTTTTAGCCATATAGGTTTTGAATAATTTAGCTAATTAATCCAAGGTACAGGCTGCAGCGGTGCACTTTTATGTCTTGCTCTTAACCCGGGAGCGTCCTTCTTCCCTGGATCCTTTCCTCTCTGGCTCCCTTCACATGCCCAGCCCCTGACCTCACAGGGCCCTTCCCGCCTGGTGGTGGGGGCGGGCAGGTTCACAAGCCTGAGACTCGGTGGGGGTGCACCAATGTAAAAGGAGGGTTTCCTGACACCCACTCAGAACCTGGGCATTTGGGCATGTTTGAACAGAGGCTGGTGGCCCCTCGGGCTCCCAGGCGAGCAATGTGACCTTTTCTCCCTGCCCACCCCCTGCCCTCAGTGGGCATGCCTCTGCCCAGAGGAGCTTGGAGAGGCCCCCCACCCGCAAGCGGGCCTGGGGGCAAGAAAGCCACCCTGGTCAGGGGCTGCCTAGGAGGCCCTCCTCCCGGGCCCAGGCCAGTCTTGGTCTGTTCCCTCGCTGATGCTTCCCCCTCCATGGCCTCTGCAGAGCGGCCGCAAATCTGTGAAGTCCGTGCTTTGGGTCTCAGCGGATGGGCTGCGCCTGGTGGACGACAAGACCAAGGTAGGGCGCTCTGGCGCACTTAAGAGGGAGAAATTGCCAGGCTTGGCTGGAGCTGATTAAGTAGGGGGCAGGAGGGGAGTCCGTCCCCCTCAAAGCCAAGCCAAGGCAGTTGCTTGGGGAGAGGGGCAGGGGCCCAATGGCTCTGGGGGCAAGACGCAGCCCGAGCCCCAGCCTGCCTCACCTCTCAGGGCAAGAGCCTCAGCACAAGCGACAGAATGTAATCTGCCTGGAGCATATGCGGAGTGCCTTCGGCCTCCACCGACCATGGCGCAGAGGAGGGCGCCGCTTCCGGGGCAGGGAAGGGGTGGAGGTTCTGTTTTCAGTGCCATGGCATTGGGCTGCCCCCTGCCTCCCCAGGACCTGATCGTGGACCAGACCATCGAGAAGGTTTCCTTCTGCGCCCCGGATCGCAACTGTGATAAGGCCTTTTCCTACATCTGCCGGGACGGCACCACCCGCCGCTGGGTCTGCCACTGCTTCCTGGCCCTGAAGGACTCGGTGAGTGTTGGTGCCCCCGCCGCAAGCGAGGGACGCCACCCCGCAGACCGGCTCTGCTCTCTGCCCCAGCCCCCGGTGCCTCTCCCCCTCTGCCCGGCAGGTGGCAGGTAGCCCTGGAAGGGAAGCTGCCCCCAGCCCTGGACCCAGCTCCCTGGCTGGGTCGCCCACCCACGTTGCCTGAGGTGTGCTGGGGAGCTGCGGCCACAGGGCAGGCTCCTCCTGATCCAAGGATGATTGATCAATTGCACAGGTTTTGGCCCGGGATTCCCCTCCCCCCATTCCTTTAAAGGGCGGCTCATCGGTTGATGGAGGATCTGGCTTAGAGTGTTGCGGGGGGGGGGCATCGCCCTCCCACCATCACACTCCGTCCTCCTGTGCTCTGCTGCCGTCTTTCCTCGCCATTTTCGGAAGGCCCACGGGAGAGGGCAGGCAGGCCCCATTTGCCACATGGGCCCCTCTTCCTCCTGGGCCTCCCAGAGCATCGTGGCCGCTTGCTTTGCCCACCGCTCCCCTCCCTCCATCTAGGGGGAACGCCTGAGCCACGCTGTGGGCTGCGCCTTTGCCGCCTGCCTGGAGCGCAAGCAGAAGCGTGAGAAGGAATGTGGGGTGACGGCCTCCTTCGATGCCAGCCGCACCAGCTTTGTCCGGGAGGGCTCCTTCCGATTGCCCGGCCCCCCGGCCTCTGCCTCCCGCCCCTCAGGAGCACGGCCCCCCCAGGACAGGAAAAAAGGTAGGGGGCACTTGGGCATTCTATGAGTTGGCATTCTGGGCTCAGGCCTCGGGCCGAGGCTGCCCAGTTACAAAGCCCTGCACAGAATAAGCAAGGTTTGAGAACGCAGCTGGCTGTGGATGATGGGTAAGGTAGTCCAACGTGTCGGGAACGTGCCATGTGCAGAAAGGAGGCGAATGGGATTTGTAAGCGTTCCAACAGACAGGGCAACCAGCTGCTATTTTTCATCTGGTTGTGTGGAGCCTTGGACTCTGCAGGTCATTTTCCATGGCTCATTTTGCTCTGAATCAATAAACCATCAGCCTGGGAGACCAGACATTGGAGCAGCCTCCCCTCCCCCCCGCCCCAAGAGTCTCTGTCCAGAGGGAGTTGGGGACTTCACTTCCTGGGGGTGAGGCATCAATCTTGGACTCCCTCTTCTGTTCCGCCCCCCCATCTCTGAAATCTAGGAATTGTGGCCTGTTTAAGCTACATGTGGTGGGAACAAGCTAGGATTAAACTGTAGTTCGAAGAGTTGAAATGTTTGCTGTCTAATTAAAACAACATCAACCATCCATCCTAATTGCCACTGAACTGAACTTTGCTCCTCCTGCAGGGAACAAGGAAGGTGAGGGCTTGGTAGGGGTGGGGGTGGGGGGTCCAGTTTGCAGCAGAGGCTTTGGGGAGCAGTGCCAGCAAGCCCCCAGCTTTTTGTTTCCTTCTTTGCAGCAGAAGCAGCGGCCGCCCCCCTCGGCCCCTATCCCGACCCCTGCCCAGCCCGGCAGCGCCTCTCCCCCTCAGGGGGCCACATCCCCGGAGGAGAAGGCTGAGGCAGGGGGGGCACATGCCATCCCTCGCCGCCATGCCCCCCTGGAGCAGCTGGTGCGGCAGGGCTCCTTCCGAGGGTTCCCCACCCTGAGCCAGAAAAACTCTCCCTTCAAGAGGCAGCTCTCCCTCCGCCTGAATGAGCTGCCCTCCACCCTGCAGCGCAAGGGGCACTCGGAGAGCACAGGTGAGGCAGGCAAGGGGGCTGCAGCCTTCCCAGAGGGGAGGCCCCCTTGCTGGTACCGGATGGGGGGCTGCTGGCTGGAGGCGGGTGGTCTTCAGGCAGAACTTGGTCTGGCGCCAGCAGGACAGCTCTCGGGTCTGGGAGAGAAGGGGGTAGAGCCTCTGCAGGGAAGAGAACCGGGGGCAGAAGCCCCAAGTGACATGCTGCTCCGGAAAGCTGGACACCTCCCTCCCCTTCTTCTACCAGTCTTAGAAGTGGACTCAGCTCCTGGCAGGGACTTGGATGGCATCTCTGCTCTCTGCACTCAGATCGACGCCTCGCTTAACCAACCGGCTGGACAGCCCCCCACGGCCATCATGCCCACGGAAGGGGGCAGCACAGGTACACCCAGGGTGCCGACTTCCTCTGTGCTGGGGCGGCTGGGGAGCCCCGAAGGCCCTTGCCTGCCTGCGGGGAGCGTCACTGGACTGACCTTTGTCTTACCATCTTTCAGGACCCCCTTCCTCATGGAATGACCCACCTGCCAGCCCCCTGGTCCAGCCGGGGCACAAGCGGACACCGTCAGAGGCGGAGCGCTGGCTGGAAGAGGTCGCCAAGGCTGCCAAGGCGCAGCAGCAGCAGCAGGTGCCCCCAGCTGCCTCTGCCCCTCTGCCCAGCTTTCCTCTGAGCTATGAGCCAGCCCCCCTCCCTGCAGGCATCTTTGCATCTCCCCACATGCCACCCACCTTTGTGCCCATGGGCACTGCCTACGTGTCAGCTGTGCCCTTCCCTGCCCTCACCAGTGTGCCCGTGGTGGGCATCACACCTTCCCAAATGGTGGCCAATGCCTTCTGCTCTGCCACACAGGCTCCCCTCACAAATTTGGGGGTCAAGGCCAGCCCCTTCCCTCAGGCCCTCCCAGCCCCCCCCCGGCTCAAAGCTAATGGGACGGCCTGGCCCCCGGAGCGCAGCCAGCCGGGCGTGTCTGACCCCCACCCCGAGCCCGCCGACCCCTTTGAAGCCCAGTGGGCTGCTCTGGAGTCCAAGGCTCCCGCTGCTGCACCCAACCCTTTTTCTGGCGACCGGCAGAAAACCTTTGAAATAGAATTGTGATCCATATTTATAGGGTCCCCCATCCTGCTTGGCCGGACTCTCCCATTCATGGGGTGGGGAGAGCTGGCTGGGGAGCAGCCTTATGGAAAGCAGCCAGTGGGGGCTACGAGAACTGCCCCCAGACGATGGCGGGGGAGCCAGGCAGGTGCAGCTGGTGTTTGAGCGCCAGGTGGGCCTGGTCTGGCCGGATCATGGTCTGCGGGCAGCACTGCGAAGGCAGGAAACCAGTTCCTTCTTCCTCCCAGTGCCGTGAATGTGTGGCAGGCTGGAAAACAGGGTAAGCAAGAGGTGCTCCCGCCACAGCCCCAGGAGTCCTTGTCACAGTGAGGGCCACAGTAGTGCCTGCTGCCCTGGGCCCTTCCAGCTGTGCTCCCCCCCCCGTGCAGCAGCAGCAGCAGCGCATCTTGGGCTTCTCCTTCCACACCTTCTTCAGTCCTCGCACAGCAGCGCGTCGTTCATCCATGTTTCTTGGCGCGCCCCACTCTGTGCATGGAGGCTCCCCTCCTCTGGCCACATGCTCTCCAGGCAGCCGTCCTCTCCTTGTTCTCAGAAATGGGGGAGCAGCTTCCCCGGGGGCGGGCACCTTTGTGGCGCACCTAGGCTAGGGAGGTGCTGAGCGTTCCTGGCTCCCCAAGGCTGCCCCTGGCGGCTTGGCCCAGAGCTGGGTACGAGGCCGAAACCCCCCGATGTAGCCCAGGAGCTTCTCTCCAGGCCCAGGTAACCCTTGCCCAGGGTGGGAGTGCTTCTGATGTGCTGTGCGCTCGGGGTCCGCAGACAGGAGCGCGGCTGGAACACCAGTGGGATCCATGAGCCCAAACTCCGCGTTTTGCTCCTCTGGGGGGTGGGCGGGGTGAAATGAGCTTTCTTCTCCACTGCTCAGTGGGCCTGTGGCAAATGGGTGGATGTACTTGGTAGGACGGTTACTGTGGAAGAGGCGCCCCCCCCCTCCCATTTTGACTGGGGTGGAGAAAACCCCTTCCTGTTCATCTTTTTTTTACGTATTCCCCATTATGGGTGCGGCAGGGTATTAGTATTCAGATCATGGGGGGAGGCAGACTCTGGGGTAAAGCAGGACATTTCCTTACAGCTCCTGGTGATGCGGGGCCTTGAGAGGCCCCCTCACTTCCCCTCATGCACCTCAAGCACAGGTGGGGAGGGAGAGTCCCTCCAAGATGTAAAGAATCGTGAGTAATCTCTCTAGGACTCCTGCCAAAGCAGAGGCCGATCCATTTCCACCACGACTGCATCAGGGGTCAGGTCCGCACAGGATGTGAGCTGGAAGGAGCAGCAAAGGATGGGGGTTGCGAGGCCCCATTCCTCCTCCAGCGAGATGGACGGATGGACAGTCGGACATGGGCCAGGCAGGTGAAAGCAGCTGCCTCCTGCCCTGTCTGGATCGAGGGCAGCAGCCCTTCCTGCCCCAGCAGCCTGGACCCCTCAGCCCCCCTTCCAAGGCGGAATTGCAGTTGCTTCTCTCCTGCCCCGACCCCCCAGCCTCTGGCAAGTATGGAGAAGACAGAGAAGTTGGGGGGCACCTCTCCTAACCAAACTGCCTGGATGTTTTCAAAAATGGCAGGGGGTGGTATTTTCTATCTTATTTCTAAATGTTTTGTATTAAAGAATCCCACCTATTTGTATTATATAATAAATAACAGAGCCAGTAATATAATACCCCACTCCAAAGACTTTTATCTTTTATGGGTTTGTGTGTATGGAGGGGGCAGAGGTGGTGAGGTGTGGGAAGCCAAGTAGGCAACTCGGTGCAGGAAACAAATGCAGCATCAAGCCAGCTTGTCCGGGGAGGGGGCTCCTGGGCTCAGGGTCTTTTCAGCCCTTGCAATCCTGGCTGATGCTTTACCGGGATGAACCAAGAATGTTAATCTGTGCTTGCAGGGCACGCGTACCCGTGTTGGTGATGCCATTGCCCAATTTTCTGGGTTGGTGTGGCAGGGCATGTTTTGCTGCCGGTCCGCCGTATTGGCTGGCAAGTCTGTGCACATGCACAGCCGGGACGGGAGTGGGCTCCTTCCTGCCAGGCACTGGCCTCTGTGGGTCAGGCCTGGCACCCTTCCCGTTTTAGCGACGCGCCAAGTAATGCCTTAGCCCGGGCTCAGGTGCGTGCCTCCGGGACGCACACCAAGATATCCTGGCGGGGATCGCGCTCGGTGAAACCGGCCCGCCGCCGTT
This sequence comes from Candoia aspera, assembly GCF_035149785.1. NCBI lineage: Eukaryota > Metazoa > Chordata > Lepidosauria > Squamata > Candoiidae > Candoia > Candoia aspera. The sequence continues at coordinate 26,626,536 of NC_086162.1, forward strand.
CGAACCCGAGCCGGGACGGCTGCTGGCGACCACACCCAAGCCAGCGGCCAGGATGCTTCATTTTGCGTTCTTAAGGGCGCCCCCAGGCCCAGAAATCCCGCTTCTCCGCGAAGCCGTTGAGCCTTCTTTCCAGCGAGGTCTGGCGGCAAAGGAAGAACGAAACCGCCAAGCGGAGGGGCGGACAAGAAGTGAGAACCACCTTCACACGCGTCGGCGAGCGCGCGTAGCAGCCTGAGTGGAGGCGGCGGGGCGGGCGGGCAAGCGAAGGGAGAGCGTTCATTAGGCTTTCGGAAGGAGAGGCGAGGCGAGGCTCGTCAACCGCCTTCTGCAAGCAGGGGCCCGCGGGCGACTCGCCTCCCGCTGCAGTTCCCAAGCAGACCCCCCTCCTCTCACCCCTCGACGGCCAATCCCTGAGGGTCTCTGGCCCGAAAAGCCTCCAGGTGGGCGTTGGTCCGGCCTACCTCGCCTGGCTGTTGTACGAACCTCTTGAAAGGAGGAGCTCTCAGCCACTAGGAAGGAGGGGGTCACCGAGCGGTTTTGCCCAGCGGAGGATGGGTCGCCGAGATCGCCGCCTTACATCAGGTGGCCTTCGTTGAATGCTGGGAGGGGGGTGCTGCTGGTTCTAGGAAGGGGGCTGCGGCTCAGGCCTTCGCTGGTAGAGCAGCAGGAGGACTCGCCGGTGCCCACCAAGTCTCTGTGCTCATGCAGAGGGCGGAAGCGACGGAAGAACGGGCGCCGCTCTGCCCTGCTGCTTAAGCTTGGGGATTAGCGACCCGGCGGCGGGGGACAATGCCGCGGCACCAACCCGCGGCTGGTCATCGAGCGGACGTACAGAGATAAGGCCGAAAGACGCCCCCCCCCCCGCTTCTCGCGGGGCGGACTGCGGGCACTTCGAGGCCCCTTCCGGCTCGGTTGAGTGGAGAGCGCCCCCGCCCCCGGTTCCTCGCTATGACGAAAGGGGACGCAGGAAATGGGGTGGAGGTCGCTGAGCGGCGCTGACCAACGGGCGGCGGAAAGACTGCGGGGCTGCTCGAACTGGAGCGGAGAAGCCGTGCAGGAGCTGAAACCCGGTCCAGCTGCCCCTTGACCCCAGCTACTTCATGCATGAAAGCGCTCTGCACCTGCTCAGGAGCACACTGCTCGGTTCCGGAGCCAGGCTAGATGATTCAGTGTAACTCTTCTAGCCTGCACAGACTGGGGTGTTGTCGCTGCTGATTCAGCATCCCCGGCTTTGCTCGGCCAAACAAGCCAGGATTCCGGCCTTCGCGGGTCCCTGCTCTGCTCCTGGGGGAGACCTGCGCCCGCCCCCCAGAAGCCATTCCAGAGAACTGGCGCTGCAATCGGCAAGGGCAGATTTTTACAGCAATCCAATTTACGGCGAGATTAACTCCCTCTCCCATTTTTTAATATCCCCCAACCCAGCGTCCCACCCTTTGGAGGTGGGTCTCCCAGCTGTCAAACGCATGGGCTTCTGGGAGTTGTAGTCCTCTTGTGACAGATGCCTGGTTCCCACCCCCAGCGTTTAAAGAGGTTGCAAAGGAAGGAGGGGAAAAATAATAATGCCAAAAAAAAGTGTCTGTGTGTGTGGAGGGGAGAAGTCTTCTGTAAGACCCAGAGACTACATTCCCCATGGTGCACCGGGCTCAAAGGAGCTGTACTGTGATTGGCCCCCCTCCCTGCAAGCTGCTCGAGAATGAATAAAATTGTACAGTATATTCTGATGTGAGAGGTAAAAAAAAAGGGGGGGTGGAAAAAGAAAAAGAAAGAGAAAAGAAAGGGGGAAATCCTCTCTTCTCCTACCAGCCCAGCCAGGCTGGGTGAGGCATTTTCCTACCGTATCAAAATGGCCACAGCTGTGCACAAGTCTATCAAATGGTGAGTGCCCCACATCTGGGGGGGTGGCACGATTCCCCCAGCAGGCACGAGGGGCAAGGATGCAAAATTGGGGTAGGGAAAAGGGAGGACTGGAGTCTCCTTCCCCTCCCCTCGCACGGCAGGGGCTCAGCCGTTCCGGCAGCTGGCTCCTGGCGAGGGGAGGAGGGAGGGGTGGCGGCTCGCGGGGGGAGGCTCGATCTGCCTGATTGCTGGCAGCGCAGATGGGCCATGGGGGGCACTCGGGGCTGCAAGGTGTGCAGAGGCGTCTTTGAGAGAGGCCCCCGCGGGTTGTGTCTGCGCGTTCAGCGGATCGGCACCAGGGGATGGGATCCCGCGTCCCCCTCCCACGTCCAAGCCCCCGAGAGGAACGGGCGGGTGGCAACGGCCGGCCCAGGGACCCAAGGGCGAGGAGGCGAGACCCTTTCGCCTCTGGAAGAGCCCCCTCCGCAGTTGAAAGCAAAGGGAGCAAAGCGGGCTGGGTCTCGTCTCGGCGTCCTTCCCGGTGTCCCGTGTGGACGTCTGTAGGCACGCGTGTTGCATGAGGGCCAGCGGTACAGGTGTGTCCGAGGAAACAGGTGCGGGGCTCCCCCCAAGAGGATGCGGTGGCGAGCCCAAGCAGCAGACGGCCCGGCTGCTGGGGTGGGGTCTGCTACTCCTCTTTCCCCCATTGTTCGGTGCCGGAGGAGCTCAACCTCCCGTGGGAGGAACTGAAGGCCCGCTGGATCCGGGCCGCTTCTCGCCTTTTGCACCTTGGCGCCCTCTTCGGCCACTCAAGGGCCAGGCCAGAAGGGCAGAAGCCCACTTGATGCCGTGCACCAGCCGGTGCCTGGCCTCCAAGCCGACAGAGCCCTGGCCGGGATGCTGCCGGGCCAGGGGTAAAGTCTCCGGATCCCCGCTGGGGAGGGCTTCTCTCGGAGCTGGCTTCCCAGCTCTGCTCCCTTTGCCGGGGGCTTTCAACTGCGGAGGGGGCTCTTCCAGAGGCGAAAAGATGTCACTTCCTCACCCTTGGGTCCCTGGGCCGGCCGTTGCCACGCGCCTGCTCCTCTCGGGGGCTTGGACGTGGGAGGGGGACGCGGGATCCCATCCCCTGCCGCCTCTAGGGGTGCAAAGCCGGTGCGGAGTCTCCCAGCGCTTCAGCCGGTGGCTGGTTTCTCTAGTCCCGGCTAGGAATTTCTGGGACCCACTTCTCGGCTCCCTGCAGCTTCTGGTGAGAGCTGGTCTCCAGCCCAGCTAGCCGCACTGGCTTCGCCAGAGTTCCAGGGCAGCTGGCGTCGCCAAGAGCGGGGCGGCAGGCGGACTCCCGGGCCAAGAGGGGATCCCTTTACTGGGGCTGGCTTAGAAATGGGGCCTTCTCCTTGCAGCCTGGGAGAGGATTTCTACCGAGAAGCCATTGAACACTGCCGTAGTTACAACGCCCGCCTGTGCGCCGAACGCAGCATGCGACTGCCGTTCCTAGACTCGCAGACAGGGGTCGCTCAGAACAACTGCTACATTTGGATGGAGAAGACCCACCGGGGCCCAGGTGCGGACACGCTGCTGCCGCTGCCGCTGCCGCTGCCACTCTGTGAGGCATGTCCCCTGTGCTAGGCACTGTACGTAGTGCTGACCCTCCCCTAGGGCCGTGCGGCGAGTGCGTAGCTGGGGGGGTGGGGAGGAGAGAAGGGGAAACCCTGGCCTAATGAGGACTAGGAACCTGGAACCCACGTGGAGAGAGGCCCCTACATGGGCAGCTCCCCAGGGCTTGGCTCTCCTTTCTGAGCTCCCAGTGTATCACGGTGGCTGGGTTCAGTGGTGGAATAAGAACAGAGAGAAATGCAGCCTGGGTCTGGGGTTTGTCATGGGCCATGCCCCAAGCATGTAAGGCAATCCATTTGCCCCTCAGCATTCCCAAATGCCACGAGGCTTAATATCCGGCCTGTTCTGCTCTGGGGCTGGCAGAGCAGAGGCTCCTCTGCCACCCTTCTTTCTCTTCAGAGGCCACAGGATGGGAGGCTTGTCCCCCCCCATGCTCCCTGCCAAGTTGAGGGAAGGTCTCAGGGAGCTGACCTGCCTCTCCTTCAGGCCTGGCCCCTGGTCAGATCTACACCTACCCAGCCCGCTGCTGGCGGAAGAGGCGGCGGCTGAACATCCTGGAGGATCCACGGCTGCGACCCTGTGAGTTCAAGATTGGTAAGGAGCTGAGGGGCAAGGGGGCCTGGCAGCTGGGAAGTGGCATGAGGGTTGGCAGGGCTGGCAGACTGTTTGCTGCAGCAGCCTTGGTCTGCGGAGGCCTTGCCCTTGGCGGTTCCCTGGATCTCCCGCGGGCCATCCCTGCAGCTCCCTGGCCGGCCGGCGGCTGCGACTCCAGAGGCTTCAGAGCAGGGAAAGGTGCCTGTCCCAAGCAGAGGGAGGCGGAACTGGTTCAGGCTGCGGCTGAATGAGAAAGTTGTGAAAAGGCTCGATAAGAGCTTGGCTTCAAACAATGGTTTATAAAAACAAACATCAAGCATGGGTTTGGTAGATGGCCAGCCTTGCTGGCTGGCGGTGGGCAGATTATCTGTTTATTAAAAAGAAAATGAAGACACTGCACAATGAAGAGGCCACTGAAAGCAGTTCGCTTTCCGCAACATTAAAAGATGCCCCTTTGTGCCTGAGAGCCCTGTAGAATTGCCACCTGCAGTCACCAGCATCCCGTGTGGTGCGGGCTGGAGCCGGTGCTCACAGCCGGCATCCGGATGTTGGGTCTGCAACGGCGGGCTGGGACACAGGGTGGGGTCTTGGCCAGGCGGACCACGGGATGGCGAGCTTTTCTGCTGGGACTCTGCGCGGCCAAAGGCCACCTTGCAAAGCCCTGGGTGAGACGTTGGCAGGGGATTCTGGCTTGCAGGGGGTTGGGGACAGGGGATGGGGCAAAATTGTTTTCCCCACTCAGGGCAGTGTAGGCGCTGCTGCCAGCCCTTGGGGAACAGCTGTGTGAGGGTCGACGGACTTCCCTTGGAAGATGAAGGGGCCACAGGTGGAAGGCTCGGGAAGAATGCCCGCATGCAGGGAACTAGAGCTGCCCCGCTGGTTCTGGGTGTGAGTAAACGAGGCATGAGGCTGGGATGAAGCTTCTCCCTGACAGGAAGCAGCCACTGGCGGGGCAGCAGCAACTGGAGGCAGTGAGAGAGCCCAGGAGGAAGGCTTCCCTCTGCCTGACAAGTCCCCCACTTCCCCCTCAGATTGTGAGCCCCCCCTGAAGAAGGAGGGCTCCCTCCCTGAAGGTCCAGTCCTGGAGGCCCTGCTCTGTGCGGAGACCGGAGACAAGAAACCAGAGCTGAAGGAGGAAGAGCTGGTTTTAGACTGCCCGGTGAGGAAGAGAAAGGAGGGGGGGGGTGTCCCCCAGCCCCACAGATGAGGGCGAAATCTGGGAGGTCTGCTTGTGGTTCAACCCCCCCTCCCGCCCAGCATCAGCCTGGGGAAGTCTGGCAGGAGAACTTCCTTGTTCTAAATGTCATGCTGGTGGGGAGGGGCTGCTGCTCTGGCATGGGGACCTCTGACACACCCCCTCCCCGCTTTCTCACAGAAAGCTCCTCTTGGGGAATTCCTGCACGATTTGGACCCTGAGGACTTGGAGGAGGATGTACCCCGGCGAAAGAACAAGGCCAAGAGCAAGGTGTGGCCAGCCTCAGCTTGGCAGAGGAGGGTTGGGGGGGTCTGAGCCAGGGGTGCCACTGTCCGCACCATCTCAGCCTGGCGCTCAGCGCCACTCACAAGAATAATGAACAGCAGTGAGAAACCCAGCTGAAACCTCACCACCAACATGCTTCAGAACTTCTACATTTACCTTATCTAGCTAACAAAACCAAAATATTTTCTAAATCTTAGAAAAATATTATCTTCATAAATGAGAAAGTTGGGGGAAAAATGACTGCGGTTAACAATTGTTTTCATGCATGATCAAAAGCTATCTGCACAGACTGGCCCTCATCCACCAGTAGCAGCTGTTTGTTGGGATAGTTGGCAGAACCTCCAGGACTGGAGGCAGTATACCTCCAAGCTTCCAAATCAGGAGATAATCTTGGTGGGCTTTCTCAGGGCACCTCACTGCCTGCTCTGGAGAGGGCCCACCCTAACCCTACCCCTAACCCAAAGGGGGCTGGGTCAGTCAATAGTGTTCCATCTCAGCTGCCTTTGAGGTCTCACATGGGGTTGGGGGTGTTTTTGGCTGCAGCTGCCAAGCCCATGCAAGAGGGTGCAGCACTCTCCATGATTGGTCATCGCCGGTCATTGGCCACAAAGGTCTGCTGCCCGGGGTGAGCCAAGGGCAGCACCTCGGTTTCTGTCTCCTTGCCCAGCACCTCTATGGCACGCCGGGTGGTGGCCCCAGCCAGGGAAAGAGCCATGTTGGGGAGGCTTGGCATGGAAGCAGTCGAGGGGCTGCTGTGGGGAGGAGAGAGCAGCCACTGGAATTCTGGCTGGGCAGCTTCACACCCCTTTAGTGCCAGGACTTTCCCTGGGTTGTGAGAAGGGGTCAGGTGGAAAACTGAAAGCAGGGTCCCTCTTTCCTCTCTGGCCTGCCCCACCCGCAGAGCTGCTCCCAGTCGCCCTCTCCACCCACAGTACTCAAAGCAAAAGTGTTAGAAATAAAAGTAGGCCACTCCCTTCATCTGTGTGCGAAGCTGAAAGTTGGCAAAGGAGCAGTGTGTCGGAAGGCAGGCAGGGCGAGCGAATGGCTGGGGGCGGGGGGGGGAGGGACCCACTGCCCTGAAAACGAGAGACGTTTGTGCAGGCACTGCCAATACGACATCTCCTCTTTCCCCACAGGCTTCCATTATGCCACCCCCACCATCCACCACTGTTCATGAGGTCTAGAAAGTTGTTTTCATTTAAGAACTGATGGCCTCAGAGTATCTCACTGCCTTTCTTCCCCAAGCAGGCCTACGGGATTGGAGGGCTGCGGAAGAGGCAGGATGCCGCCTTGCTGGAGGACCGAGACAAACCTTATGTTTGCGACAGTGAGTTTTTTTTGGGGGGGGGGCATTTCTGGGCCATTGCTTAGAGGGGTGCATGGATGGTTTGCCCTCCTCCCTGCCAGGCTGACTTCTGTTAGTGATCCAAGATGTCTTGGGGCGCTGAGAGGCTGCAGCCCCCCCAGCTCTTGAGAAAGGAGGTGGAAGCGGGCACGCTTAGGGCAGCCAGGAAAATGCCCTGGAGTGGGGGTCTCTGGGGGACTGGAGCACCTTTGGCAGCCACCCGATTCCAAAGTCACCTTGGAGAGAGGAGGTGGGAAAGAAAAGCCTTCTGTTTTTAGGACAGCCCAAAAGTTGGGGAACTTTTGAAGTGCCAGGTGGGCCTCCCTTTGGGGTTCATCCTCGGTTACTTTCTTTGCTTTCCAGTCTGTGGGAAACGCTACAAGAATCGCCCTGGACTAAGCTACCACTACACGCACACACACTTGGCGGAGGAGGAAGGCGAGGAGGGGCCAGAGCGGCACACTCTGCCCTTCCATCGCAAGAACAACCACAAACGTGAGTGCCTCCCTGCCCTCTGGGCCAGCACTTCTCCCTGCCCTTGACCATGGTCGCCGGGACCCCCCCCCCCCCGTGCTGCCAGAGCAGAGGATGGTGGGTCCCATGTCAGTTGGGTTAAAGTGACGGCAAGATAACGCCAGCAACGTCCTGTGAATACACAGAAAGAAAACCTAAACGTGAGGCATTGACAAGTCAGCAGCAGCCGTCTTTCTGACACAGGAACACCAGGGGAGGGGCCACCAGTCTGCGGCCCCTTCCTCGCACGGGGAAGGTCTCAACTCCAACCCTGCTGGGCTCCTGTTTGCCCGCTGAGGGAAACCCCGGCCTCAAACTGCTGGTGTGGTGCTGTCCTTTTCCATCTGATTGTTAGCCGCTGCCTTGAAAATGTGCCCAAAGTCTTGGGTCTTCTGTCTTGACTGCTGGGCGTGTCAGAGGCCTTCCAGTGTGGAAAATGCCCTAGAGACCACCCCATCCGAGAAGAAAAACATGCATAAAATGGAGCTGCAATAGGGCCAGGCTCTCGGTTCCCAAGTTCGTGCATTTCAGACAGGCAGATGCCTCCTCCTCCCCAGAAAGGAGGCCCCCATGCATTCCCCCTCCCCGGGGAGGGCTCCATGCCGAGCATCTCCCATCCCGATGCAGTTGCCATGGAAACACGGTGGGAGAACTCGGCAGGTGGAAGATTTCCAGTTTGGGCTTATCTGAGGGTGGGGCCCGGGCTGGCTGGGGAACCGTTAAAGCGGGGGTGGGGAGCGTTAAAGCTTGCACACACGAGCACGTGTAAGCCTCTGCCTCCCCAAGAAGGCTTGGGGGCCGGGCGTGCAGGCCGGGGAGGCTCTGCCCGGAAGAGGGCCCTTGTGGACGCCCGCGGCCTGCGCAGGCTCCAGAACGGGGCTGTGCCCGCCGCGCCGCGCCGCGCCGCGCCGCTTGTGTGTGTGTGAGGGTGCGTGTGGGGGACGAGTTTCAGGGAAGGGAGGGGCCGCGGACGCCGGTCTGCTCCGAGGAGATCCGCAGCGTGGGAGAGGAAGGGCTCTTCCGCGGGCTGCTGAGAAGGCTGCAGGGATGGGATCCCCCCGCATTTCTTTTTGGGCGAAGGGGAGCGTGGAAGAGCCTCTGCGGGTGGGCGCGGCCGGATTCCGTCCGCCCGGGATCCCTTCCCTAGACCTGAGGGGAGGGGAGAGAAAGAGGGCTCCTCTGCCCCCTCCCCAGCAGCGGCATCCCATCCCTTGTCTAGCCGGTTGCCATGGAGACACCAGCGCCGTTGCTGGAGCAGAGTCTGCACAAAGCAGCGAGGAGGTGGGGGGAAGGGGCTCTGGGGAGCCGCCCTCCCTGGAGGAAAGGGGCGGGGCCTGCCGGGTCCCCCCAGCCCGGCCGGGGACTGCCTTTCTCCCTCCGAGCGCTCGCCCGGCCATCCTCGTAGGCTCCTCTCCGCCCGGAAAGCGCCGACTCCGCCTTCGGTGCGGCCTCCCCCGGTCCGGAGTTTGAGGGCCGCCCCTTCCGCGCCGCCTTCTGCTCTTTCCCAGCCCGGCTCCGCTCCGTTTCGCGCTTCGGTTGTCTGCTTATCCAGAGAGGCCAATGATCCGGAGCAAGCGCCTCTTCCAGGCTGGGTTCCCGTAGCCTGATTCAAAGCAAATATACTCCTTTTTTTTCTTTTCTGTGCTTATTTCCATCTTTCCCTTTTTTCTTTTTCTTTTCTTATCTTTTTTCTGGCATTTCTGGCTTTCTCTAGAGTTTTACAAAGAGCTGAACTGGGTCCCAGAGAACCAGCGCAGGCACACAGGTAAATCCCCCGGCAGTGCTGAGAGGCCGGGGCCGGGAACAGCGCTGCGGCGGGGTCTGCCCGGGCAACTGGCCCGAGGGACCCCATGAGGCCTTCCCTCCCCTGCCCCTCAGGGACTCCCCAGAGTTGTGGGGAGGGTGGAGAAGAAGAGAGCCCTCCCAGCCAACCAGCAGGAGAGCAAAGTCGGGCAGGCAAAGTCTGTTTTGGGCCATCTCAGAGTCTTCCAAATATTTCAGGACCCCACAAAAAAGCTGCAAGGGAGGGTAGCAAGCAGACAACGGAAAGATGCTTGGAAGCGGGGCGGAAGGACAGGACCTGGTCAGCCATGCGGGCAGCTTCCATGAGAGAGTCTCATGGCTGCGACCTGCACATCCCGCGCAATGTACCCACCTACCAAGACAGGCTGCCCAGTGGTGGGTTGCAGCTCTTGGCAGACCCCTGAACTGGGCATGGGGGGGGCGGCCTGCTCCCTTTGGGCCACCATGGTGCACAGTCTGGTGCTTGCCATGCATGAAACATCTGGGCTGAGGCCAGGCCTGCAACTAGGGTCTGTGTCACCTGGGGCAAACATGGATTCCACACTCATTTTGGCATCCCCCCAGTGTGGCACCCTGGGCACATGCGCACTTGCCCCCCCCCCCCCGGTTGTGGCCCTGGCTGAGGCCGAGGGGTGCGTGAGGCCAGAGCAAAGTCTTCCATCTTCCAGGCTTGGGAGAGCAGCTGGGGAGTGAGCGAACGAGCGAGTGAGCATGTGCCGCCTGCCGGATGTGGCAGTCTCCCCCAGCAGGGGAGGATTGGATGAAGACGGAGGGGTGCGCGGGCCCACCCTTGATTTCGACCTCTCCTTGCTGTTTTGCAGCTAAGAAAGCTCCGGATGGCACAGTCATACCAAACGGTTATTGTGATTTCTGTCTAGGCGGCTCCAAGAAGACCGGCTGCCCAGAGGACTTAATCTCCTGTGCCGATTGTGGAAGGTCAGGTGAGCAGCTTGAGCCTCGGGGGCACCGGGGAGGATGTCCCCAGCAGAGCTTAGGCAAGCGGACCAGACAGCCACCATACCGAGGCCTAAAGGCTATGGTATTCAGGGCCCGTCTGGTACCTGCTGTGCCTAAAGCTTTTGCTCCTCCATTTTTGAGGGAGGAGAGCGTACAGGGTGGTTGTTGGAAACTGGTGGCTACATACAACCCAGTGAATGGGGTTTGCTAAGGCCCTGCCAAGCTTGGCACAGTGAGTGAGGCCAACGCCTCAGGTTTATGGGGGCATGTGTTTTCCAAACCCCCAATGCGAACCAAGTCAGTGACCAACTCACACCTGTTAGGTGAACCATCTGTGCCGGCACGTAAGCTTTTTTGCCGAGTGGCAGGACTCCCTAGTGGATCAGGTGCATGACCCGAACCAAGGGAGGAGCATCTCTGGGCACATGCAGGGGCCTTCAAGGTACTACGACAAGGGCCCACTTGTTTTGTTGGAAACTCAGGTGTGGAAAAAGCAGGCAGCCTTTTGTCATTAGCCATGTGTGCTCTGGATAGTTACCTGCACTTTGGTTGCAACACTGGACACCGGCTCGTGTGTGACCTCCGGGCAAGATCAGGGCTCCCCGGAGGACAAGCTTGGTCCACTCCGTCAGGGCCCCCCGGGCGTTTCCTCGGTTTCCGCCTGGGCTGCTGGCCCTGTGAAAGGCTGTTCTGAATGGAGGCCACCCTTACAGGTCAGAGCCGTGGGGGTGGAGCGAGGGGGTGGCGCTGCCCATCTCAGGGGCCACTTGTTCTTTCCCGCCCAGGGCACCCATCCTGCCTGCAGTTCACAGTGAACATGACAGCCGCCGTGCGGACATACCGCTGGCAGTGCATCGAGTGCAAAAGCTGCAGCCTCTGCGGCACCTCTGAAAATGACGTACGTGAGCTGCTGTGTCCGGAAGGGCTGTCTGACAGCTCGGCAAACGCCGGCTCCTCTGCTCCCACCTTGCTTCTGGGCTTGCTGGGAGCCGCATCAGCCAGGCAGGCGCCGGCCTTTTCCCGGGACCCAGCACCCTGCTGTCCTCCAGAGCAAATGTGGCACCGGCTGGCGGCAGGCCAAGTCCTGGCAGCACCCGGGGGTGGGCTGCTTCCTCTGCCCCCTTGGCGCAAGGGTCCCCCGTGCGCCTCAGTGAGGCCCCTCTCTCACCCCCCCAGGACCAGCTGCTCTTCTGTGATGATTGTGACCGCGGCTACCACATGTACTGCCTGAGCCCCCCGATGGCCGAGCCCCCTGAAGGTGAGGGACGCCCAGCCTGGGCAAGGGGTGGGTGGGAGGCTGTCTGGGGGAAGGCCGGGCTGAGAGACCCTGCTGGCTTCTACCTGCAGGTAGCTGGAGCTGCCACCTGTGCCTGCGGCACCTGAGAGAAAAGGCCTCTGCTTACATCACCCTGACCTAGGCTGCAGCCCCCACCCGTCCCCACTTGGGCAGCCTCCAGACCTTGGCCCCTGGGGGGCAGAATCATGCTGCAGGTCGTGCACAGGAGCAATGCCTGCCTCTCCAGGTGGGGCAGAACCCTCCATCCATGGTTAAGAGGATCGAGGTCTGGCATCCCAAAATTTTGGTGGGGGCTCCTGCAGGGGGGACTGACTTCTGCCACCTCCTGGCCTCAAACTAGGCTACCACAAGGAGCCAAAGTCAACACAAAGCCATATGCCAGGGAGGGAACAGAGACCCAGCCCCTCTGCCCTGGCCCGAGGGGGGGCTCCCCCCCCCAACTGATGCATGTGAAATTGTCTGCCTTTGCTTGCAAGACCGGAGCCTGGTTGCTCCCTGGAGGATGGGCATCCTGGCTGCGGAGTCTCCTCCTCCTCCCCTTTCAGAGCAACTTGCAAGGCATCTGACAAGGGTTGGGACGGGCAGGTGGATGGGGGGGTTGGGGGGGATGTCAATAGGCAGTGCAGGGAGAGATTTGGGGGGTGGTAACCTCCCGGCTGCTACAAGGCAGAGGGTTTTCTGTTTATGATTTTAAAGGCGGGGGGGGGGGGGTTAAAAAGCAACCTTGGAATAGGGTGGGTAGGGATGGAAAAGGTGTTCAACTCCATGGACATTGTCTTCAAGGGTGAGCAAAGCACCTGGGAGCAGCTGAGGGCCAGCAAGGGCCTTGCCCCTGCCCTGACCTCTTGTGTACCCGTGTTGTTCCGTTGCCTGCATCTTTCGTGTGCTTGGATTGTTATGTGCATTAAATGTGGTCTGAATCGCTGCTGCTGCTGCTTTAACCTCTCTCCTGCCCTGACTTGCGACAATGGGGGTGCAAACACTGGACTGGGGTGGCTGCCGGAGGAATGCCAATCCCTCTTGGCCCCTGCCAGAGTCGCGTGGTTGCCCTGCCAGTGGCACTACCCCAGCGGGTCCTCCCCGCTCAGCTCACAGTCTCAGCTGCCCCTGTTCAGAGCTTGCCACTGCCACCACCAAAAAGGAAGGCTGAGATTTCCAATTAGACTGGGAGAATTTATTTTACAAAAACTGGTGGTCCTCTCCATCAGAAACTTTAAGACAGAGCAAATTAAATAAGACAGATTTGATCTGCAAAGATTCTTATAAAATTAAAAACGAACAGTCCACATAATACAACTGATAGAAATGAAGAGCTGCTGTTCTTGCAGCTACCAGAGGGCATCGTGCCCACAATCACAGGCCAGACACCAATGGGATTCCTTTTAGAAAGTGGGGGAAAATCCTTAGGATACAAATTCCAGTGAGGTCCCACTACAAAATTAAAAAATGAGAAAGGTTGCTGGGGTGGTGAGTCCAGAAGAGAGATGGTGGAGGGGGCCTGGGCACTGACCCCCCCCAACCCCCTGCCACCCCAGAGAGGGGTGATGGAAATGCCTTGAGACCACCTTGGCTGGGCTCATCAGCGAACTGTTTCCGGCACCAGGGGCCACAAGGAGATGGGGTCACTTCTGGCCCGTGTGCAGAATTAAGGCTAGGAGTGGCAGGTGCGGGAGGTTGCCCACAGCCCCTTGGTGGCCGAGAGAGCCAGCCTGCACCTCTGGGATGGGTCAGAATCACAGAGCCAAAGCCTTTCCACCTCCCTTTGTTATTTCCCTGAAATTGTGCAAGGGGAGAAAGGATGACCCACCAGAGGTGTAGGGCAAAGTCCCACCCAGGATGTGCTTCGCATAGTTCATATGCTGGTTTTATAATGTGAAGTTGGGGGGGGGGCAGCTGCTCCCACTGCTGTTTGTAGAAGCCACAGCTGAAGAGGCTTTACTCTTGCAGAGCTGAAGAGCCCTGCTGCTCACCAAGCAGAGAGCCCACCCTTTCCTCAACCGCAATGCACCCGAGCGGAGGAGGCCCTTGGCCGGGGCCCAGTCCTTATTGCAGAAAAGTAGGGGAGCCAAGAGAATGCCCTCTGCGTGCCCTGCTGCTATCCTGGCCCAGCCTAGCAGAGGGAGGCACGCTCAGTGCAGCAGGGGCCTGGCACCATGGCCAGAAAGAAAGGCGGGAAGCCCTCCCACTCTCCCCCCCCCCAGCGCTCCAGAGCAGGCACCCAAGCATGGTACAGAGGAGAGCGCCTGGGATGGCTTTTCCCCATGGACCTCCGTGGCTTTGCGCCGGTCCAGGTTTCCCAGCTCTGCTGCAGCTGGAAACAAATCTCAGTCTGCTGCATTTGGTGGCATGCCAGAAATGTCATTGAAAAAAATTACCAACAGTAACAGTACCATTAATACAAATATAGTGTTTTATAAAGAACGTAGACATTTAAATTTTTTTTTAACTTCCTGAGGCACTCCCAACCGTGCATTCCCTAGAAAATAATTTAGTTGTGAGAAAGTGCTCTGAGAAGCTTGGCTGCGCTCTGCCCCCAGATGGCCTTGCCCAGATGGGCGTGCAGAGTGGCAGACTGCTCCTGGCAGGGGCTAAGGATGCCAGCACGTGGCTGGCTGCGCTGCTGCCCACATATCTGGGCAGAGCAGGCTTGACCCTAACCCCCCACTGTGGCCGGGAGAGAGGTCTTGCCATCTGGCTGATGCAAAAGGTGGGGCCCGGGGCTGGGAGTTGGGGAGGCAGGGGGCATCAGCGGCGCTCTCGGTGGGAATGCAGAGGGTTCTGGAGAAGTGAGGGGCCCCTGCTCAGCCGCCAGGCCTGTCCATCCTCCCCGCACAGCTCACAGCTCCTCTTTCTCGACGGCGGTGAAGATCTCGGCGAACCTGCGCAGCTGCTCGTTGGCCGTCTGCGACTCCTCCTGCAGCCGCTGGTTGTTCTGCCTCAGAGAGGCTACCTCTGCCTGGAGCACCACCTTGTCCTGCTTCTCCTGCAACGGGGCGGGGAAGGTGGAGGGAGGTCCCCAGACATGGATGTCATGCTTGGGTGCATGGGTCCCGAGGCTGCCCTCCACGCCTCGGCCAGGCAGAGGAGAGCTTCGTCCTGCCCCACTTCCGGCACGGGCCCCGCCAAGCCCCCTCCCAGCACCTTACTTTCTGCAGGTCGCTGTGCAGCTGCTTGAGCATGACTTCCAGTTGGTAGACCTTGCCCGTCAGGTCCCCTGGCAGATGCTGCTTGCTGCAACGGCACAACCAGAGAGGAGGGCTATGGCGACTGACCTGGGGGCTCCCAGAGAGGCCCTGCGTGTCAGCACCTGATCAAGCTCTCTAGGAGGAAGACCACACACACACCCCAGCCCTTGGTGGGCTAGGAACCACAAGGAGGCAGAAAGAGGTGGTGGGGGGAGAAGGGTTAAGGACTGTGGGCAAAGCATTGACAAATCCAAGCCCCCCTGTAGATCCTGCGAAACCAGGCAGGCCCACCTCCTCACCCACAAACTCAGGTAGGCTCCAACCTCACCCAGGCTGACCGGCTCTTCCTCAGAAGCACCAGGCCAACCCCCGGGGGGGAGGAGCAAAGCCGCTTTCTCAAAGCCAACACCCCCCCCATGAAACTTCCTGGCCAATGCTGCCCTCACCTCCTCCAGCGATGTGAGGGTGCCATCATGGCCTCCTAGACCTAAATTAATTCCCCAAATGTTGAGCTTCACCTTTCTGAAGGAAGTTTTCCCACGCTTTCTCAGAACATAACCGCCCCCGGCCCTTGCTCACCTCAAGACAGGGGCAGCATGGGGAGCTGGCTGTCGCTCCAGGCTCAATTGCCCAAGGCCAGGGCTGCCAGTTGGGGGCGCATCCGGGCTTAACATTGCCTCATGGAGGGAGAAGAGGGAGACGGCTCTCTGCACTGAGGAGAGGAGGGGAGGAGAGGGGAGGGGGTTCTGCACGCTGCCACGGGAAGGCCCCCAGGCATCCCCCCTCCTAGAAGCACGGATGGCAATGCTGCCAGGGCAGTGGGCCGTGCCAATTTGCCAGATGTGGAGTCCTGGCGGGCAGGTGGAGGGGCTCGTATGCTGCTGGGGGCAGCCTCCAGCGAGGGGCCAGGAAGAGCCGCCAGAGCAAGGGAAGGAGCACCACCTGGAAGGCCATGAGAAATGGACACCATGGGTTGGAAGGGAAGCCTTGTTGGGGTAGACCGTGGAGAGGACCACAGTGGATGGGGTGCATTCTGGGAAGACATTCTCTCAAAGGACCAGGGCCCCACCTGGCCCTCAGCAGCACATCGCCTCCCACCATCCTCCGCCATCGCCTACCTTTCTGCCAGCCAGAACAGCCGAGCGTAGCTAGGCCTGGGGAGGAGTAAGCGCCCCAGAGCCCCGTCTCTCTCCTTCGCCTTTGAGAAGCAGCACCTCCCCCTTACCCAGGAGGCCCTTGCCCGGAAAGGCGGTGCCAGCTGAATGCAGCCAGCAGGTCTGCCAGTGAGGGAGACGTCTGCCTGCACCAAGGATGTTCCCCACTGGGAGGGAGCTGTGCCCTGACACGCAGGCTGCGCACTCTTCTCCTGAGTAGGCAGGAGGCAAGAACTGCAGCTGGGGAGGGGAAGGCAGGGCAGGGCAAGGCGAGAAGCCACACCACCGCTGGCCAGCAAATCCCACACCTCCTGCTGAAGAGGAGCAGCTCAGCACCATCCCCGTGCTAAAGAATCTACCGTTCTGGTTTTGGGGGGAACCAGAACATCTGGGCCGAAAGCAAAACACCTCCACAGGCACTTATTTCTCCATCGCTCCGGATGATTGTTTTGCTGGGGTAGGCACGGAGCCTCCCGCCCCCCCCCCTGCAAAGTCCCTGCTTGGGCCCTGCAATCAGGTGGGCAAATCTGGGCAGCAGAGGACACTATGCCCACTTCCTTCCTTGAGGATCTGCTCCTGAAATCAACCCCACCAGGCCAGGAGTCCAGCTGCAGCTCATCTCCCAAGATGCTCCTCACAGCTGGACTGCGACCAGAACCCAGAAAGGGCCAGGGCTAAACAGGGAGGAAAGGAGTCAAGCCAAGCTCCTGAAATCAGCTGCTGCTGTGCCCCGCTGACAGCGTGGAAGCCAAGCGGGAGAGCTGCAGGCCGCTTCCTTGACTCTGTGTCCCCTGCCTTCGTGGAGGGCTCAGCTGCCTTCCTCCAGCAGTAGTTCCTCTGGCCTGGGCAGGAAGGGGAACGAGCGAGCCATCCTCCTGAAGCCTGCCTCCTCTTACCTTCATAGGCCTTGGCAGCACTGACCAAGCTTGACCACTCCAGGCCAGCGGCTGTGTCTGGCAGCGGCATCAGGGCGGGGTCAATGTGCTGCAGGGGCTGGTCCCGCACCTCAGCCAGAGAGAACTCAGATGCCGAGACAGTGGCTGCGGAGAAAGCGAGCCCCCGGCCCCAACCCGTGAACCGCTGGAGAAAGGGCCTCCGATTCACCTCCTCCTGCCTTGAATGCTGAGGCAAAGACTGCCCCCCCATGCCCCAAGGTTGCCTGGGAAGGAAGGGACCCACGTGGCCAGCCTGCTCCAAGACGGGCCAGGGACTCCAGGGTTCCACTGAGGCCCTGAAGGTGAGTGCCCCACCGCTCGGCTGCCCCAGTTCTGGCGACTGGCACTCAGTGGCCCAATGGAGGTGCCTCTGCCTCTGTGATTCTACCCTCCTGGCCACGGAGCTGCCCCTCACCCTTCTCCAAGAAGTTGTCTTGGCCACCGGCCAGCTTCCGCACGGGAAGGGTGCTGCAGGGGTACGTGCTTGTGAACAGCATGTCGCCGGACAGGGGCTGCTCAAAGCAGGAGCTGCTGGCAAAGGTGGGGTCTCGCCGGCCACTGCACAGGCTTTCATCTGAGAGCGTCCGCTGGAGTGTTTTCTGTGGGGTCTGTTGGAAAGGAGATGCTCTTCAAAGATCCACCTAGTCCACAGCACGCAATTTTCCTTGTCTGCAAAGAGCTGAAAGGGATTCCTGGGGAGACTCGAAGTGGGCATCTACCTCCAGTTACAAAAGGCTGCAAAGGCCTCAGGCCCCACTGAGGGCTCAAAAAATTGTCCCATGAGCATTCCCTGGATGCTTTGGGGACCAGACACGCACCCCCTTCCCTGTCCACCAGCTCCACATAGGGGAGGTCCTGATGCCAGCTCTGGAAAATGATAGGCTTTGACTTGGAAAAGGGGGAGGGAAAACCGTCAGACACATTTAAGTTGGCAGGTTCTAAAAATGCAACTGCACCCCCATCCTTCGGCAGACCCCCATTACACGGGGAGGAAGGAGAGCTGGAGGGACAGGTGGACCTCCTCCTGGACTCCCCACTCACCAACTCCTTCTCCTGCTCCACACTGGCACTGTCCATAATGATCAGCTTCTTCAGGTCATCCTCAATGGTAGACTTATAGGTCTTGCGTGGGGACCGAAGGTCACGGAGAGAAGCCCGCAGCCGAGGCTGCCCAAAGACGTTCTTGGTGCTCAAGTCAACCTGCCTGTGGGCAGTGGAGGAGGCCGTCAGCCCCCCCTCCCCACGTGGTGGAGCTCCCCTCCTCCAGCAGACCCCTGAAGGCCTGGATGCTCCACGTCAGCAGGAACACTTCCCCGGACTATGCCAAGGAAGGAATGGAGGGGACCCTGGTGGCAGGCTGGGCAGGAAGCGAAGGCAGACTGGATAGGAAGTGGCCACGCTTGCTCAGCCACCCTCTGGTTCTGCCTGCTTTGGGCCAGCCAGCTGGCTTTCCCTGCTCCAGAACTCGAGGCCGTGCGGAAAACCTGAGAAACTGTTGACTCCTGGGAAAAAGCCCCAGTGGCAGATCCAAAAGAAAGGCACTGGCCATGGAGCCGTCCGTGCCGTAATGCTGCCGGGCAAGGCGCGCAACCCTCGGCCCAGCGGAAGGTGACACCTGTCAGATGCAACCCTTCTGCCTTGGTCAGGAGCCCTGACCTCCCCGTCACGCCAAAGGGAGCCAAGTGCCAACCCACATCAGCCCACGCGGGAGGCCGAATGGAGGGCCAAAGCGCGGCTCACTGCCCCCCCCCCCCCCGTGCCCCGAGCTGCAGCCACTCACTTCTGGGGGTCCAAGAAGGGGACTGGCCTTGCCGAAGCATCCTGGCTCTTCTTCCACCCAGCTGGCAGGGCTCTGGCGCTCCGGCCACTCTGCTTGGAAAAGAAGGACTTGGGCACAGAAGCCGAGAGCTGTGAGGAGCTGAGCTGTGATCCAGGAGCAGCCCGGGAGCTGTCCGCTGGGGGTGTCTTGTAGACCTGGATGGGGTACGTTGCCCTGGAGCCGCCGGGGCTGAAAGAAAGACAGCAGTCTGCGGGTGGCCGGACCCCTAGCTGGCCAGGAAGAAGCCATCACAGAAATGAGTCTCGCTCGGCAGCACCTGGGCCACTGACGACGGAAGGGAGGCTGCCAGCCCACCCAACACCCACCTCCCAACCCTGGAAAGAACGGGAAGCGGGCTGCTGCCAAACCCAGCCCAGGCCCCGAGGCTGCAAGTAAATCAACCCCGAGACACTTCTCCACTAGCCCAGGAGGACCACCCCTTCCAAAAGCCTGGTGGCCGGAGGAGGTCTTGGCTCCCCCGCAAGAGCCACCGAGGCCCCCGGTGCCCCAAAGGCCTGCAAGCCCCATTGGGCTCTGGGGTCCAGGTCACGCTGGGGGTTCCTGCAGGGTCACCCACCTGGACCGCCAGAAGGGCTCCGGATTGCTGCCGCTGCCGCCCCCCCCAGCCAGAGCGCCGGCTCCTCTCCCAAAGGTTCTGGGGCAGTGATTCCAGCTCTGCCTGCCCGAGCTGCCAGCGGGCCAGGCTGCCTCCATCCTCTTGCCGTGGCTGTCAGGGAGGGCAGGGCCGAAGAGGGGTGAGGACATGGGAGCTCGGTCCCACCGTGTGGACAGGGCACTGCTGGCATCGATGCCACTGTCACTGGAAGCCCCACCTCTGGCCCAGGGGTCCAGCAGGCCATCGGTTGGGTCAGCCGGGTCGTCGCTGTGGGAGCTGGAGGCGTTGCTGGAGAGAGTGTTGCTGCTGGAGGTCTGCCCCTCGCCCTACGGGGTGGGCAGAGGGTCAGCTGTAGGGGTGGCGGGCACCCAAGAGACTTCGCGGACCCCCGGAGCCCAAACTCACCTTGAGGGGCCGGTCTGGGGAGTCCTTGCGGGCCGGCTCCCACTGGCTTGGCCGCTTGTTCCCAGGAGCCACTGAGAACCTGGAGGGCCCTGGCACATGCCACAACAGCTCTGGCAGAGCAAGGAAAGGGGTCAGCGGGAGCGCTCCTCGAGGGCACCCCAAGGGAAGAGAAGGAGTCGGCCCCCACTGCCTCCCCCATCTCGGGTCCATGGCAGGCCCCTGCGGAAGGGTGCTTCCCCAGAACCCCAACTCCCTGGCTGGTAGTCTTCCTGGTGCCTGCAAGGCCTCTGCCGGGAACTCCGTCATGCCCAGGCAGGCCTGGTGGTCCTGCCAGCCCCCTTTCCATAGGCCTCCACCGTCATGCTGGGCAAGGCTTTTCCCACCGTGTGCCATGCCACCTAATTCCAGGCTCCAGGGGACAGCAAAGGGAGACACTTCTGGCACAGCAATGGCCCTGCACTTTTCTCTCGGAGCCTCCTGGGGAGCCAGCGGGCTCGTGCTGCCTGTCTGATACCCTGCTGGGCCCACCGAGGGCTGCCTCCTCCTTAGGTGGATGTCTGGCAGCTTCCAAGATCTCAGCTCAGGCCCATAATCCAACAGCTGTTTGTGCTTACCAGGCTTGGGCCTCTCCATGGTGTTCTCCTGGCTGGCCAGTGCTCCACCGAACGAGGTGGCAGCGTCCCCGTTGGAGGTCGCCTCGGAGGAGCAGAGCGGCTCAAAAGGCCCGAGAGGCCGCAAGGGGGCTGCACATCTGTGAACAGAGCTGCAAGCAAAGAGTGCCAGCTCAGAGCAGCAAACCAACTTAGTGGGAAAAACAGCACCCAGCCCTGTTCGTTAGTGGGTTTTAAAAATGCCAGGCTGGGAGTGGGGAGGCAGGTCCAGGAGCGGAAGCAGGGAGCCAACCCCTCCTGTGCTCAGTCCCCACGGCCCAGGCAACCGAGGTAACCCCGGGAAGGGGCAGAAAGGGAGGCTGAAGGGGCTGAGACAGGCTCCCCAAAGGAGCATCGGTGACGCGCTGGGCATGGAGCAACGCGGCTCGAGAGTCACCAGTGGCAGCTGGGAGCCCCGTTGCATTCAGAGGCTTCCCAAGGACCCTGCCCGACCACCTGACTCCGTCCCGGGGTGGTTTGCACTATGAAGGCTGCCTCGCGCCAACCAACAAGGCCTGTTCCTGGAGGATCCAGATCAGGCCACAGGGACCCTGCTGCCAGCTCCGTCTAATCTGAATTCCAGGACGTTCCGCCTTTCTGGGCGTTTTGGCTGGTTCGGAGTGCTGCGACGTGACTGTTTGCTGAGGCCTATTGTGCAGAACGGGGGGCCGCCCATTGTTAGGAGCTGTGTTTTCGGCAGAATCATGCTGGGGCCAATGTCTGGAGCAGGCAGACCTGCCCGCAGCCTAGAGAGCCACCCCTTTCCCCTTTGCCTGTTGCCAGCGCCTCAGCGCTCTTCGTACTCCCCATGCCGGACCCCCAGGCAGCCACACGGGAAGCTGCTTCCGCCAACGTGGCCTGTGCACCCAGTCCCCCAGAAGGCTGGAGGCTCTTCCCCTGCCACCCCAAGGGAAACAGCTGTGTGGCTTCTGCTGGGTTTGCCTTTCCTGCTTCTGCAGGGTGTCCCTCGCCCTGGCGGACTTGCAAGGTCCTGTCCAGCGTGGCCCGTCCATTTTCCAAACCGCCTCTGGCTGCTGCTCGAAAGGAAAGCTGGACCCCTCAGCCCTAGGCCTGGAGCAGGAAGCAAATTTCCATGCAGCCAAGTCCAAAATAACCCCACTCCAGATGCCAGGCACTCCCCTAGTTCTCGGGAACAAACCCTGCATCTGTGTCGCAGGAGAGGCAGAACCTCGAGCAGAAGAGGTCCTCGTGACAAAAAAAACCAAGCTGCATCCAGACCCAGTCAATGGAGTGCCAGGGACAAAGCAGCCCGGGCACCCCTCTCCTTCCACGTACTTCTCTGGAGATGGCTTGTACCAGGCGTGGGTTCCTCCCGAAGAACCAGGCGTTGAGAAGCTGCTGGAGGGCTGCCGGTGCGACTGGGTCTTCTCTGCTCCAATCTGGGAGGAGGATACAACATGGGGGGCCTCTGGGAAGCTTGCGGGCCTAGAGAGGGAGGGAGACAGCACTGAAGAAGGGTGTGTGTGCCCGTGGCTGTGCTGCCCACAGCTGTGCCTCAAGAGCCGGGCAGGTCTCCTGCAGGATCAGGAACCAAGGGGGAGCAGAGCCATTAGCCAGGCTGCGTCCGACGGAGACCATGGGCAGGGGGAAGCAAGCTGAGAACACACTGCGTGATTGTTCTCGGGCTGCAAAAGCTCATCCTGGCACAGGGAGGCCAGAGCCTGCGGGTCGGTCCAGGAAAAGGGAAAGGGCCACCAAGCCCGGCCTCCCCTTCTCCTCACCTTTTGCTATGCAGGGGTTGGGCCTGGCGGTAGGGGGTCAGGGCGCTCTGTTTCGGGGTCCTGGTGAGGGACTGGGACTGGCCAGGCCCTGGCTGCTCAGCCCACTTAGAGGGCTGGGAGGAGCTGTGGGTGGCAGAGCCACTCCACTGCCAGGCCGAGTTGCTGCGGTACAGAGGTCGGTAGCCCCCTGGCAGGCTTTCGGCCCCCCCACCGGGCTCCATCGTGCTCATCTTCAAGGACTCAGCCCATCCCCTGAGAAAAGGAGAGAAAACCCAGGCAGGCCAGGCCAGGAGCTGGGAACCTTGCAGAGAAGGCCGGTCTGGTTGCTCTCAGAAGATGAGCTATGGGGGCGTCAGAGGCAGGCCTTCCTGTCCCTGTCCCTGCCCTGCCCACCACCTACCCTCAAGGACTTGCACCAGGGTGCCCCAGTCCTCCCCCGGTGCTCCCCTTAAGTTCTCTCGGTGGGCCTGGACGCAGCCTGCCTAAGGCCCTTCTCCAAGAGCAGCCGCTTCCGGCATCCTGTGTTCACAGGAGCCCAGCCCCTGCAGGGCCCGAGGGGGGAGCATCGCTGGCCCCCTGCCCCAGGCCGAACTCACAGCCAAGCAGGAGCCATGCTCCAGAAAGAGGCTCAGTCTGGCAGGAAGGGGAGCAGCCAGGGCAGCCTCCCTTCTCCTGGCCCGACTGGTGGGAACGCGCCCACGCTGGCGGTGCTCCTCTACTGCTCACACAACTATGGATGTCAGCAGACTAAGCCTTCAAAGCCGGCTCTGCAGCCGGCAACTTGGGAGCCGCCTCAAGGCCTGGGGGCGAACAGCAAACGCAGCCTTGGCAGGAAGAAACCTCGGGCAATGTCTAGCTTCCTGCCCCCCTTGCAGGCAAGGCCTCACTACCTGTTTCTGCCGCCAAACACCTCCCTTGCTCCATGAACCAAGAGCAACCGGATGGTCAAACGCCAGCCCAACCACCACGTGAGATAAAGTTCAGTGCATGATCCCTGCACCAACCACACGGAGGGCTGACTGGGAGGGAGGCCCTGCCTGCAAGCCACTGGGTGCCTCAACTTGCTTTGCAAACCACACCTGGAAAACCAGGCGGGACCCTGGGAGCCTGGCTGGGAGGCCGCTTAACTCTTCCAGTTCCTCCTCCTCCTCCTCCTTCCATCTTTTAACTGTGCAGGTTTCTCCAGAGGAGACAACAAGCAGGCAGGCACCCAAGCAGAGATAGGGAGGACATTCAACAAAGGGGATGACCCTGATAATAGGGGCAAGTCAGGAAGGAGCCACATGGGGAGCCCAAGCCTGGAGGCTTCCTTTCTGCACAGCCTCTTAATGCACAAGCGTTACAGATGGGAGGGAGATTTTAAACTTGCCCGTGGCAGCTCTGGGGTGCTATCCCAGGCCTCTGAGGGGTCCACATGAAACCTTGGCCTCTGGACTTGCTTCCCCTCCATGTGTATTCTGAGGCGGTTTAGCCCGCATTAAAGGGGGGACCCTTGTTATAAAATGAAGGCAACTCCCAAAAAGGTCAGAGAATAGGCACCCTGAGTCCTGGGACCCCTTCAGC
The DNA here is from genome assembly GCF_035149785.1 of Candoia aspera. Classification (NCBI taxonomy): domain Eukaryota; kingdom Metazoa; phylum Chordata; class Lepidosauria; order Squamata; family Candoiidae; genus Candoia; species Candoia aspera. The sequence continues at coordinate 26,650,044 of NC_086162.1, forward strand.
CTACCCCTCCCTCCCAAAGGGGTCACCGCTGCCCCTCCCTCCTCCTCAGACTCCCTCTTCTTCCCACACAAAACACAAAGCGCCTGGATCCCCAGCAGCTTTCCATTCTGAGCCATGGGATTTGCCTGAAAAGTGGGCCAGGTACCCAGGCAGCCTGCCTGTCGGCCAGCCATCCACAACCATGTTCCAGAACTCCCTGCCAGGTGAAGCCTCCTTTGAGCATGGGAGAACAGAGGGTGGTAGAGGCCATCCCAACAGCCCTGGACTATGGTATCTCTGTCTCAAAAGCCAGCTGCCCTTCCTCAGACAGTCCCAGGCCAGCCAGCGACATGGTAAGACAAGGCGGCCAGGCAAGAGGGGGCATCACAGCACAACCCAAGAGAACCAGCCCAGCAGGTTAAAAGCTCCATCTGTGAGGAGTTCCGAAACACCCCCAAGGCAAGGAGCTGGCTGACCCAGGGCCAGAGACGCTGGTAGCCTTTGTGCTTGGCAGGTGCCGCCCCCAGGACAGACCTCTTGGCCCCACACAGGACCTACACATTGCACAGGCTACCAGGACAGACAGACCGAGGTTACTCAGAGGCTCAATTCTGTCCTGGGGCTACAGCCGCAGCAAAGGGTCTCACTTGTCCCTAGCGGAGCCAAAAGGGCCCTTGACGGCCCTCGCCTTGGCTCCTTCCTCCTTTAAGAAGAGGAGCAGAGGCTTACCTGCGTGGAACGCCATCCTCATGTGGTGGAATGACCACCACTTTCACCGTGACGGAGGTGCGCAGCCAGTCGATCATCTGGTCGTGGCTGAGCGTTACCACAGCGACCTTGCAGATCTCCACCAGCCGGCTGCCCTGCCGCAGGCCAGCCTGCCAGGCAAAGCCGTAGTCCTCCACCTCAGCCACCGTCCCATCAAACTTCACGTGGAAGCCCAGCTGTCCCAGCCCATTCCTCCGGAGCGTCATCTCAACTGTCTCGGCACCAGAGGTCATGACCTGGGGTGAAAGCACACCGCCCTGGGGTCAGAAGGACCACTTCAAGTCCCCTGCCAGCCAATGCCAACCCAGCATAGTGGCAGCATGCTAACTAACCAATGGGCAGGGGCGCTACTGACCTTCAGCCGCTGCACAATCTCTTTTATGTCATCTAGATTATTCCCTGGGGCACAGACAAAAATATGGTCCCCACGTCCATAGAAAATTTTGAGGCTGTAGCTGTCCAGCGTCCAGCCAATCACATCTGCACAAAAGCAGTTGAATACTACTTCCTTAGTAGCCAGGTCCAACAGGACCACAAACCCGTTGGAGATGCCCAGGACGCATTCTATCTCCACTCCCTGGGAGTAATCCTGCGCGAGAACGCGCCACACAATGGCCCCAGCACTGTATTGCTCAGCCCCGATCCGGGCTTTTGTTTTCTCCTTCTTCTTAGAAGCAAGAGAGATCAGGTTGAACTTTCCCGTGGAGTCGATGGGAGTGCTGGTGACACAGTTCTCTGCCAAGTCCTTGAGGTACTCCTGCCGAGTACGAGTGGCCATGGTGTGGAACTTGTCCGATTTATGGGCTGCGTTCTCCGCATTGATCACCTTGGCGAGCAGGAAATCTCGGAAGACACCAGACTTGTGGAAGGTGGCCTGACTCGGGATGGCTGGCCCAAAGGGGGGAACATCTTTGGAGCGGGTCACCGCCACGCTTGGGACACGGAAATAAAAACACAGGCCCGTGGCTGAGACTACACAGGCCGCTGCACGCTTACCTCCTCAGCTACTCCCCATTGGGTAAATCCCAGGAGTACGACCAAGGCCCGGTTTATCCCCAACCCAAGGGCTCGTGTTCTTTTCTCTGGACTGGGGCTTCGCTACCCAAGAAGCTGGAAGAGCAAACATTACTTGCAGCCCTAACCCTTAATCTGAGAGCAACGGTCCCTCCAGCCTGAACTCGAGGGCAGGAGGAGCCCCAGTGAGGCCACAGGAGAAAGCCAAGGGCTTGAGCCGCTGTAGACTGGCTGGGGCTCACTGGAGACTCAACCAGGGAGACGACTTCCCCATCCCTGCCCCTCGGGTACAGAGGGAGGCCGGATGGCAAAGCCTGTCCCTGAACTGCCTCGCACAGCCTTACCTGTAGCGGACATTTTCCATGCAGGGATTCTGGGCGCAGACGATGACAAAGACGTGCTGGAAATGGGAGCGGATGTTCTGTGGGGTGAAGGGCAAGGCACCTGGCTCCTGGAAGATGATGGTGACAATGTCGTTCCCAATGTGTCTCTTCCTGAGCAACTAGGAGGGGAAGACGGCACTTCAGAGTCTGTGAAGGAAGCCCCGAGCCCGGCTGTATGCTCGGGACACTCGAAGGAAATGAACCCGATGAGCTCGGGGGGGTGGGGGCGAGAAGCTCATGGACTCCCTCCCCAGTGGTAGGAGGGAACCGCTTTCTCACAAGTGGGGTGTGTGCACGTGTCATGTGAGAAAGAGGAGCAATGGCAGGGCCAAGACCACTACGCCTTGCCCCGCGACAGGCGGCAACACCACTGCTCAACTCCAGGAGGCGCCTGTGTGCACCCAACGGCAGAGAAGGCGGCCCCCACTCGCCCCGCCCAGAGCCAGGCACCTGCTGTCTGTTGTTGGGGGTGTACGGGAGCATCGTGGACACGTGGAACATGATCTCATAGCCCTGGTAGGTTGTGTAGAGGGAGTGGGTGCCTGTGGAGTCGGCTGCCAGGAAAGCAATTGGGAGGAGCTCAGTGGGGAAGCTGGGGCCCGTCAGATTCCCCCTGGCGGGGGGGACACAAGACGCCAGCAGCGCGTCCTGCCCTACCGCCCCCCTCAACAGACCTCAGCAAGGACCTACTTTTGGTGTCCAGCTGCGCGGAATACTTGCGGAAGCCCCTCAGGCACACCTTCTCCCCCAGCAGGGCCAAGAACTCCTCGAAGGCCGGCCCGGCCCCCTCGTTGTTGTACATCTCCTCTTCCGAGCTCTGGTGGGCCTTGCAGTACAGGATGCCCACCTTGTGCTTCCGGCAGAGCTGGAGGCGGGGAGGGAGGGGGGAGAGCCCCGCTCAGAGTCTGGGGGGTCTGCCAGCCGAGCCAGCCAGTGGCTGGATCAAGGAGGCACGGAGGAGGCCCGGAGCCGCCAGGAAGGGAAAAGGCTCTTAACGGACCACAGGCAAGATGGGCGGGCAGGGGGCAGGCAGGCGAGCACAAAAATCCAGACCACCACTCCCTTGCCCAGGCTCGTCCTCCTCAGCCCGGCCCACACACCGCCCACTTACGCCTTGCTCGTCCAGCTTCCGCAGCTGCTCAGACACTTGGGGCACGCTCGGGGCCAGGCGAAGGCAATGTATGTTCAGCTCGGGGACCACGTGCTCCAGCACATCCTTCAGGGGGAGACCACGGACAGTGCCATGCTTGGTGGTGGTGGGCGTTGCATCTTCTAGGATGGCTCCACGGAGGGTTGTCAACTGCAGGGCCCAGAAAGGAAGGGAGGAAGAAATGAAAGCCCAGCCCAGCAAAAAGGCTCACCTGGAGTCTCTGCTCTCCTGGCATGGCATGGCAGAGCTCTGCCCATGGGAAGCCAGAGGGAGCTGCTGGCAAAACACAGCTGCTCTTCCCTGGACCACACGGGCCTCATGCCCAAGCAAGTGGGCAACACTCTGCACACGGGGGCTGGGCATGTGGAAGACAGGCAGAAGACAGCCCCTCAGGGAGCAGGCGCAGACCTCAGTCAGCTGAGCCTCCCACAGCTTCTGGATGCTGTCTTCTACAGAGGTGCTCTATGCTGGAGAGCAGGAGCCATGCCCTAGAATAAACCTCCCATCATCTGAGAGGCCGGAAGGAGTCTGAAGGTTTATCTCCGCACTATCCCGGGCAAACCTATATTTCAGCCTCAGTCCCCAGCCTGCAAAAGCTTGGAAAAAGTTATTTTTCTTGCAGAAGGAAACGTGCAGGGGGAGGGAAAGCCCTAGTGCCAGACCTCCGCATTCTAAGAAGGCACCCAGTCCTGGAGGGGAACTGCCGCCCCAAATCCAAAGGCGCCCCACAGGGCACGGTGACCACTTTCCCCAACCGGGGCCTCCCAGATGCGCCAGCATGCCAGATGGGGAAGGCTGAGCTGCAGCTTCAGTATTTCAGTCTGCACGGCATTTGACGCATTCAGCTCTTGGCAAAAGGAACGATTGGGGTGTTGCAGGGAGGGGACGAGCGCTCTGATTGTTCAAACGGTCCCTTTTCTTGAGCTGCAAGGCAAAAATAGCCTTTTCGGGAAGCTTAAGCTGCGGGATTTAAGGGCGTTCAGCACCTTGCAGAACAGCAGGGCTCACAGGTGGAATGAGCCCCGAGTGCCCCTTGCGCAGGCCCTCCTTCCCTTTCAGGGGAAGCCCACAAAGAGAAATGCTGGGGACAGCAAAACACGCTCCCTCCCCGGTTCGGCGAAGAACCAGTCGCCTGCCAGCTTCACCGCCAAGGCACTCTCTGCACTGCAATGCCCTCTGCTGGGCTGGACCGACTCGCTTCGCAAACCGTGGAAACCGAATGGCCCTGCCCAGGCCCAACAGCTTCCAAATCACTGGAGGTGCGGTTCCACTACAGGTAGCCCTTGCTTACCCATGGTAATTGGGACCGGGAACTCCGTTGCTAAGCAATGTGGTCGTAAGGCGCAACATCATGAGATCGTGCTGACTTGCAACGGCAGTTCCATCAGTCCCAGTTGCCACCGTTAGACGAATCCCACATGGTTGCAGCATCCCGCAGTTGTGTGATTGCCATTTGCGACCTTCTGCCGGCTTCCCCATTGACTTTGCTTGTCGGAGGCCGGCGGTGAAAGTTGCAAATGGCGATCATGTGACCGCAGGACGCTGCAATATTGTAACTGAGAGCCAGCTGCCAAGCACCCAAATCACAATCATGTGACTGCAGGGATGCTGCAAGGGCCACCATTATGAGGACCCATTGTAAGTCCCTCTCCTCCAGCGCAATTTTAACTTCAAGCAGTTGCTGAATGAGTGCACATTAAGGGAGGACTTCCTGTATATTATAAATCGGTCAGACCCCACCTGCTGTCTGGACCCCACACTTTGAGGAGAATCCAAAGGAACAAGAAGTGCAGTGGGGATGACCAGGAGAATGGAAACCGTGACTTCCAGTGGGAATATAGCGGACTAAGCAGCTGTGCCTGCAAGCTCTGCAGGCAGAACTGGCATCATGGCAATTTTTTGGGGTGCAGGCTGGTTTCTCCTGTAGCCCAGAGCGTTTCTCCAGATTAAGGAAAATGCTTGGAATCGACCCATTCGTCCTCTGGACAGCGAGTTGCAGCCAGGAGATTGCGGACAGCGTGCGCGATTGACAGGTAAGACTTTGCCGGGAGGCTGGGATTTCACCATTTCTGAGCCACGCTGCAGCCCTTAAAGGGACACTAAGTCCAGCCACCCCATTTCTAAAGCACCTATTTTTTTTTTTTTTTAGGTTTTGTAGCCCCTAAGAGAGGCTTTCTACAGTAAGAAGAAGCAGACTCTCTTGGTGCTTATCGTTATTTCTGGATTAAAGTTTTGGCTTGTTTTCCCATTCAAAGTGGGAACCGAGAATAAATAATTGCCTCCCTGTTATTATTCTTGTACAGAATTTGAAGGATTTAATATTTCCCTATACATTGAATTTGCTGTTTTGAATCTCTAGCCCCCTATTCACCTTCCCTGAGAGCTGTTTGCTAGCACACTTTCTCCTTTTTCAGTTTCACTCAGAAGTTTTTTATTAACTCATTAGCTCCTATCTCAGCAAGTTAAGTATCTAGGCAGCGCCATAATCCACTGCCTGAAACATGGAGGACTTCAAGGAGGCTTTTTCAGACTTCCGTCGTGATCTTAAGCAGACCTTCAAAGAGATCCTTTCAGAGTGCTGTCAGGCTATTCTGCAGAATATTTGGGACATTGGGGAAGATATTATTTCTAAAGTGTGACATCTGGCTGAAGATGTTATGGAAAAAGATGAAGATTTTGACAAGGATGGAGATCTTTCCACTCACAGCGAGACTGAAGTAATGTCAGATGAAGACTACATTTTGGTGCTGAAGGGATTAAAGCGACAGTCTGAGCTGCAGTTGTTTTTCTGAGGGGAGGTTATGGGAGGGAAGAGAATCTGCTTTGTGGGAGTTTTTTTGCTGAGAAGTCTGAGTTTTTAAGGGTGGTAGTTGGGCTGTTTGATTTTTGCAAGAAAAATGCCTTGGGGGTAAAAGGGAGATATATCAATGTCTTAGTATATTTTGAAGTGGAGTAAAAATTTAAGGTGTAATTGGATTGATAATGAGGCTATTATGATTTCATTTCTCTTTAATGATTTGGATTAAGATTTACTGGACTTTTTGTTAAGGTTTGATTAGTAAGTTTTATAAGGTATCTATAAGGTATAATAAATAATTGCTTGGTTTTTAGGTTTAAAAGGGTTAAGATTACTGTAGTATTATTAATTATAAAAGTAGACAATTTATGTTTTTATAATTTGATTTGTATTATAGTGGACAGAAATGTATGGAATAGTAGTAGGAATGAAATAATCAAATAAATGTTTTATGGGGGAGGGAAGTTGATTTAGAAATTGATACACACACACACACACACACATCCTTTTTATATATAAGGGGAAGGAGCAATTGCATTAGTGATTTGTACATGTGGATTTATAGAAATAATGTGATCTTGGTTTGATATAGAGTGAGGGATTCATTATGGAAATTGCTGTATATTCTTGCTGTTGAAAGTTGGAAGTCACTTCTTTATGTAATCTTCAAAATTCTTTTTTCTTGTGTTTCACACTTTTTTAGTTTTTCTTTTTCTTTTTGTAGTTTTTTGCTTTTTTTGTAGGTTTTATCTTTGTTTCAAACTTAATAAAATTCTTTAAAAAAAACAGATACAGAGAATGAAAACTGCCTCCTACAAAAAAAGATGGACCTTAGCCTTGCCCAGGCATTTGCTGGTCTCCCCTTCCCTGGAGGTGGTCAAGCCAGGCTGGGGAGGCTTCAGTCTGGAACAGGGGCTTGATGCCATGGCCACAGAGACCCCTTTCCACTCTGGGATTCAATGAGGAATTAACAGTCAAGACTGGAACTATCAGGCAAGTGAGACCTTCCCACGGAAAGAATTAAGGGCAGCCTCTAGGCCTCCACCCCAGTCAGCCAACCGTCCTTCCGATGCCCTGGTAGGTCAGCAGCAGAGGAGGACTGAGGAAGTGCCTGGGCAGGCAGGACAACTCCTCTCCCCCAAAAATGTTCCCAGCCCAGATTGGGGATGACAGGAGCGGAGCTGAGCACGCAAAGCTCACTGACTCTCTGAGATCTTTTTAAAAAACGTATCACATTCAGAATCCTGCAGCTTTTGCCTCATCCACCTTCAGTGGCAGAGAGCAACAGCAGCTTACCTCGCTGGTACGAAAGATAATCCTGTACTGGTACTGGGGCCCATGATCCCGATGGTCCTCCAGCTTCTCACGCCTGATGCTTACAGCCACAGGGCCCAGCTTCTCATCCACCCCAAAGTAGTTAAAATGTTCTGATGAAGGAGAGAGGAGGGGAGAGGAAGAAACCTTAGCCATTCATTCTGCACTTCATGCGTTCTGCATGCCTCGTAGTTCCAGCAATTATTTATGAATCTGCAGAAGTTTTCACCCACTCAAAAGTTCCTCCAGCAAGTCTGAAGCTTGGTTGCCCAGCTAAGCCTAGGAACATCCCCCAGCCAAAAAACACACGAGACATAACAAGAGACTAAGGCAGGGCTTCCCAAACCATTTCCTTCATCGCCCAAAACCACTCATCAGAAAGTCCTTTTTACCCAATGCAGGTAAAACCCTTTAAGTCAATTTAATGGGTTTGTGTGTTGTTACCCAAAGAAAAGCCACTTTTACCCAATTTGGGGTAATTTACCCAGGTTTGGGAAGCACTGGGCTACGGGGATGTGCTTCACACCCAGCTGGGATATTGGAGGTACTTGAGAGGAACCCCTGGGGCCTCAAAACTGTGTGGGGAAGGTACAGAGGAGGATGTAAAATCAACCACTTAGGAATCTGGGCTTGCAGTTTCCACTCAGTGAAGAAGGAAGCGCGTTCTGGGTCCAAGCCTCATCCTCCAGCCGCCCACGTCCTCAGGGGTCCACTCACCCCCTAGCGCCCAAATGGGGGAAGCCAAAAAGTGCAAACCTTTGCCAGAGAAGTAGTCCCGGTAGTAACAGGCCCCCAGGTCCACATGCTCGATGCTGTGCTGCTTCAGCCGACTGAGGGTGCGCTGCAGTTCCTCGGGCATCTCTAGCACCGAGATGCTGGCGTTCGTGCAGTAAGGGGCAGACGCTGTCTCTGCAAAGGCCCACTCCCCACAGCCACCCACAGAGGCGGGGGAGAAACTGACATCGCGCTCCCGCTCGCCCCCAATCTCGTTGCGGAAGTGAGGGCAGCTGAGCAGCAGACCATTGCTGTTGTTGTCCCCCAGATCATGCTCCAGATTCTCTTTGGAGTTCAGGTCCTCAGGGCCAAAGAAGGCGCCAGGGGATTCCAGGCCCAGCAGTCCGCAGGCTCGGGAATTGGTGGTGGTGGAGGCAGCTGAGCCAGCGGAGGCAGCTGAAGCCCCTGTGGCGGTGTTCCTCCGCTGGGCCACGCAGACCCGCCTGGCCACCACCTCGCTGAGGTCAAAGAGCATGCTCTGGATGTCATAGTGGGCTAAGCTCTTCTGGCACAGCCAGCCCCTGCCCACTTCCTCCGCCTCCATCGGGGCCCTGCCAGAGTCTCCCTCCGCCCTGCCACTCCGCAGCTTCCGGAAGATGGAGTCCCCTCCGCCGCCCTCCGCCCTGAGGCCCTTCTTGCGGGACTTCTCCTTGGCAGGGAGGGGCAGGCCCGGTTCAGCCCTGGCCTCTGCCTTGGTCCTCCTGGAAGTGGTGAACGAGCCCGTCAGCTGCTGCCGCGGCCCTGCCCCTCCTCTCCCGCTCTGGAACTCTTTCAGCATCTCACGGCAGCTCTGCTCCGAGAGGCCGTGCGCGTCGATGGAGGAGGTGCTGCCGTACTCGCGGAAGAGGGGCAGGCCACTAGCCAGCCTGGCTCCCCGGGGCTCCATCACGGCCTCCAAGTCGCACTCGCTGAGCGTGACCTCGCTGCTGCTCCTGCTCCTCAGCGCCGGGAACCCCCTGCCGGGAGATCGTGGCCACCCATCCCGGAACTCGGTGTCCCTGGACCTCCTTCGAGCCAGGCGCCGGGAGCCTTTCAGCCCCAAGGGGAATGCTTCCTCATCGGGCAGCTGCCCGTTCTGAAATTCCCATGGCACAGAGGCCGGGGCCTCTGGAGCCTTAACCGGCTCCTTCATCCCTTCTCTCTTGGGGGGCCAGTCAGCAATTCGGGCCCGTACCCCCATTTTTGGCACAGCAGGGGTTGTCGCGGCCAGTCGCAAGGGAGAAGCATCGTCTGCATGCGTGGTGCAGCCATTTTGGGCCCAGGATCCCGGAGAGGAGCAATCACCCGCTTTTGAGGCCAGGCCCCCCACGTCGCAGCTCTCATGAACAGGCCGATACGCTGTCATAGTCTGACTTGGGCTCCCTGCAGGAAGGTGCTCTTCATCTCCATTGGGGCGTGCACACCTCAGCTATTATTGGGGGGCTAGAGCTGGGGGGCACTGGAACATGTTGAGGTTGAATGCAATCTTGCCACTGCCATGAGCACCTGTCCTCAAGCCCCAGCGTGTGAAGAAGACTGCAGTGGGACTTTGGGGCCTCCACCAGCATGCCAGGTTATTATTCCAGCAATATTAATCATCCTGAAAGAGAAGGAGAAAGGTGGCATTAGCCTTGTAGCTCCAGGGGCATATCACGGGACAGGCCCACTTTGCTGCTGGGGGAACAGAGCTGGGAGTCTGCTCTTCCTCAGAAGCCATAATATGATATTTGAAATATGCCCTCAACTGGGTACTTTCTTAAGTCCAAACTCCCCCAGATTTGTGGACATCATCAAGAACTGATGGTGGGCCAAGTAGCAGAAGCAGCCCAATGTTGATATGTGACAGCCCTTCTCTGGTGCTTCTCCTTCCACCATCAGCTGTTTCCATGTCATTCATTCAGACTGATGGTCAGAGGTGGGACAAGATCCAGAGCGAGGTGCAGCTGTTCTTCCCCTCCCAAGGCTCGAGAACTAAGCAGCTATTGGAAGGAGACCTTCCACAGTCTGGGACTCTTCACACAGAACACATAGATAAGGACTTTCTACTCCCTCGTAACATTTATTTATTTATTTTTCAAATTTCTATCACTGCCCATCTCCCCCAAGAAGGCAGTGCCTCTCAACCTCATTTTGCCTCTCAACCTCATTGGGTGACTTCACATGCCCAGTGAAGTCACCCAGTGAGGTCAAGAAGCAAAAGAAGCACCACACTATGGGATTTGCTATCCCAGATGCAGTGAGGGGGACCAGTCTGGACAGCCATAAAAGGGACTGGGCCAAGGGATGGCTGTCAATGGCTGCTTGCCCTAGTGGAGAGTGACCACCTTCAGGATCAGCACCAGGCAGGGAGCTCCTCACTACTCCTGAGTTGTGGATGATGAGCAAAGGAAGCTACATCACACCTGTGGGCCCTTGGTTGCCCCCAAGAGGCCCCTGCTCAAATCCAGCTCAACTCCCACTTTCACCTACGTCCAAACGGCCATTTTTCCCAAGGACCAAGAGGAACTGGCTTGGCAGACAGTAGACAATGCGCCCGAGAGGGACTGGCATCACAAGTCGGCAGAATGGCTGGACTCCCGCAGAAGGCCTGCAGGATGAGCTCTGAGGAAAGCCATCATTCCCAAGCTAGGAACTGAGAACTACCACTCCTCTTTGGTTGAGATGATGATCAGAAAGGGAGAAAAGTCACTTGATCACAACTGTTGGATCACCATGAGGAAAAGGAGGCTTGCACCCCAGCTCCCATGAGACACAGGCTGCCACTAGAACCCTTTGCTGGGCCCTGGGCCCAGTGAGCCAAAGGGCCACAATGGTTCCCCCCAGCACACAGGACTGGCCCTCCCCACCAGCAGCTTCTGGGAGCCAGTGTTCAGCAGAAAGACCTCGGAGGGAGGCACAGGACTGGGACCACGCCTCCATGCAGAATTATCCTTAGGCAGCCATCCCACTGCTGTGGCCCTCCTAAGCCAACAATGGGGCTGGCTTTGCCTGGATGCTGTGGTGTCCTGAAGTCCAAGTTCCTCCTACAACTGGGAGGCCAGAGATAAAAAGGAAAAAAAAAAAAACCCGAGGCAGGGAGGGTGCCTGGCTGGACGGCTGCTCAGCTTTGCCTGCATGGAACAAGGTGGGGGTGGGGATGGGGATGGGTCAGCCCTGCTTTCCTTCCTATTTGTTTGTTTGTTTAAAGGATTGGTTATGGCCGCCCATCCTAAACACAGCTCTGGGCAGCTCACAACAGCAGCGACCCCCAGCAGCCTTCACAGCTTAGCCGACGTGGAGGCCCCTGACTACAGAATCTCAGGTGGGCCATGAGAGGATGCTGGCAACTCTGGGAAGCAGGAGTCTGCGGGTGGCACTGGATTATACCCAAGCAAAATCCAGGATAGCCAATGCCTCCCCCCACCACCCGTGGCCTGGATCCACCCCACCCACCAAGAACCCCATTTCCATGTAGGCTGTCCAGATCCACAGCTGCTCCAGACTTGGATGCCCCACAGGACACAGCACAGCCCCAGAGTCTCCCTCAGTGCAGAAGGGAAGGGGGCAAGGACCTTTTCAGGGCACGGGGGAGGTCTGTGTTTGAAGCCATTCTTCTGGAGCAAGGCAGGCAACTTATGATCAAGACCCGGCGCAGCAGAAGGGATGCCATGGAGCAATCTGGCTCTGCTGCCCTGAATGCCAACACACCCCAAACAATGGAGGAGATGGACTTCATCAGGAGAGGAAAAAAGAACCGGGCAAGGACAGACCTGACCTGAGCAATGGGGAAGAAAATGGACCCCTCCCTCGAAAAATAAAATGGAGCTGCTAGCAGAGGCAGTCCTCGGGCCCCTTCAGTCTTCCCCTTGATGTTCAGCCCTGCATAGCAAGAAGCACCTTGGCACCTGCCGGTGGCTTGAAGGAGGCCCTGGGGCAAAAAACACACAGCTCAGGGAGCTGCCCTGCCAGTTCCTGTCACTGTCAAGGAAGGAAATCTGCATTCCTCAGCAGGTGCTTGAGCCTGCCCTATCAGGGCAATGCAGGGCTCTCCCCAACCTGTCTGAAGGACGCCACATCGAAGAAGGCCCAACATGGTGCTACATGAGTCCTATACTCCAAACTTCATTCTCACAACGTCCCCAAATGCCTACTGGGGAACGTTTAACTGCCCAGATTCAGCACCCTCCTCCCTCATTCTGCTTCCCCTTAAAAAAGAAAAAGATCATATGGAGTTCGAGCCTCACATGCTGTGCTTGGAAGCTGCAGGGGAAGCTATTCCCCCCTTGCACTCTGCAGGCCGCCACTGCACTCTCGCTCACACACACCCCTGCGGCTAATCAGGACTGCCGGCACCAGCGCCCAGCCCCATGGGCACCTCTCCGACTGCAGCCTAGACCAGCTTGCTCAGGAGTTCGGCTCCGCCGCGGGCAGAAACATTGGGCAGGTGCCACTGCCTGGCACGCAGCCGCGCTGGACTTTTGACTCTCACCCAGCGCTAAACAAACATTTCAGACCAAGCCGGAAGCTGAACTCTTTAGCAAGAGCAGCCTGGCTTTCGGAAGAATGGATGCGGGGAGGGAGCAGCGCAGCCCCACAGAGATGAGCCTGCTGGTCTCCTGCAAGGGCTCCATTTCCCTGGGCAAGCCTGAGTGTCACAGAACCAAGATGTCCATGAAGAACGACCCGGCAAGGACTGGCAATTCGGAGAGAGGAGGGGAGGTGGTGGCAGTGGCAGTGACCTCTGCACGAATTCAGGCACGGCTCTGCTTGGCACAGGCAGGCGCCCCAGTTTGGGCTGGGCAGAGATGGGGGCCAAGAGATCGCCCTGTTCAAGCAGCAGCTGAAGGAGAAGAGGCTGCTTGGTGGCAGCAGAAAGACAGGCTTGGACTTCCCTTGGGCGTGCACGCACCCTCTGACCACAAGCAAGGTTAACTGCTGGGCTTCTGGGGCGCGCAGGGATGCTTACGGTGGCAGCGAGAGATTAAGCCCATGGAGCCGAACCGGCCCAAAGTCACCTCCAAAGAATAGCCCAGTAAAGTCCAGGCAGTGAACAGTGGCCAACGCCTTAATTTTCCAGCAGCAGCCCCCCCCACCACATTCCCCTGCCGGCAAAATTAATGGGGAGGGGGAGAATCTCTTTCCCAGGCCTTGGAGGAGGGAATCATGTATGTCTTTGGAAAAAAAATCCCTGTGAAATCCATTCTGTGCAGATGTTGCCCCTTTTAGCTCCACTGAGTCACATCTGTTCCCCTTTTGTCCCGATGCTCCACACAGCCTCCCTGCTTTGGCTAGGCCTGGACAGGGCACTCAGCTGCCACAGCCCCCCTGCCCCCTGGCTTTGATGTTTGAATTAACCAGTGGTGGAAAGTGGGGAGCCCTCTCTTCATCCTAGAACTTAATGGGGTGCCCCAATGAATTCAGGGGAAGAGCAGGGCGGAGCTCAGTGAAGACATGGCTTCTCCAAGATGCACCAGGAGCTGCCACCTTGAGTAGATCTAAAGGAATTAGCCTTACCCTTCAGAGCTGCCTGCTAATAGCTACGCATTATTATGGCCAGATAGTACCCACCGTGGTCAGCAGCTGGGGACCCGGGCGGGTCCTGTCCTTCTGTCTTGCTTGTAACATTCCTAGAGGTATTTGGTTGGCTACCATGGGAAGAGAATGACTGAGGGGGTGGCACTGCCCCCCGATGCAGGAGCTTGCAGTCATGCGGAAGGGACCAGAGAGAAGAAGATGGAGGGAGACATGACAGCTGGGAGTCACTGGGAGTCAGACAGCTTACATGTTTAATAAATTATTATTATTATTATTATTATTATTATTGTTGTTGTTGTTGTTGTTTATTCGTTTAGTCGCTTCCGACTCTTCGTGACTTCATGGACCAGCCCACGCCAGAGCTTCCTGTCGGTCGTCAACACCCCCAGCTCCCCCAGGGACGAGTCCGTCACCTCTAGAATATCATCCATCCATCTTGCCCTTGGTCGGCCCCTCTTCCTTTTGCCTTCCACTCTCCCTAGCATCAGCATCTTCTCCAGGGTGTCCTGTCTTCTCATTATGTGGCCAAAGTATTTCAGTTTTGCCTTTAATATCATTCCCTCAAGTGAGCAGTCTGGCTTTATTTCCTGGAGGATGGACTGGTTGGATCTTCTTGCAGTCCAAGGCACTCTCAGAATTTTCCTCCAACACCACAGTTCAAAAGCATCGATCTTCCTTCGCTCAGCCTTCCTTATGGTCCAGCTCTCGCAGCCATATGTTACTACAGGGAACACCATTGCTTTAACTATGCGGGCCTTTGTTGTCAGTGTGATGTCTCTGCTCTTAACTATTTTATCGAGATTTGTCATTGCTCTTCTTCCAAGGATTAAGCGTCTTCTGATTTCCTGACTGCAGTCAGCATCTGCAGTAATCTTTGCACCTAGGAATACAAAGTCTTTCACTGCTTCTACATTTTCTCCCTCTATTTGCCAGTTATCAATCAAGCTGGTTGCCATAATCTTGGTTTTTTTGAGGTTTAGCTGCAAACCAGCTTTTGCACTTTCTTCTTTCACCTTCATCATAAGGCTCCTCAGTTCCTCTTCACTTTCAGCCATCAAAGTGGTATCATCTGCATATCTGAGATTGTTAATATTTCTTCCAGCGATTTTAACTCCAGCCTTGTATTCCTCAAGCCCAGCTTGTCGCATGATGTGTTCTGCATACAAGTTGAATAGGTAGGGTGAGAGTATACAGCCCTGCCGTACTCCTTTCCCAATCTTAAACCAGTCCGTTGTTCCGTGGTCTGTTCTTACTGTTGCTACTTGGTCGTTATACAGATTCTTCAGGAGGCATACAAGATGACTTGGTATCCCCATACCACTAAGAACTTGCCACAATTTGTTATGGTCCACACAGTCAAAGGCTTTAGAATAGTCAATAAAACAGAAATAGATGTTTTTCTGAAACTCCCTGGCTTTTTCCATTATCCAGCGGATATTGGCAATTTGGTCTCTAGTTCCTCTGCCTTTTCTAAACGCAGCTTGTACATCTGGCAATTCTCGCTCCATGAACTGCTGAAGTCTACCTTGCAGGATCTTGAGCATTACCTTACTGGCATGTGAAATGAGTGCCACTGTTCGATAGTTTGAACATTCTTTAGTGTTTCCCTTTTTTGGTATGGGGATATAAGTTGATTTTTTCCAGTCTGATGGCCATTCTTGTGTTTTCCAAATTTGCTGGCATATAGCATGCATTACCTTGACAGCATCATCTTGCAAGATTTTGAACAGTTCAGCTGGGATGCCGTCGTCTCCTGTTGCCTTGTTATTAGCAATGCTTCTTAAGGCCCACTCAACCTCACTCTTCAGGATGTCTGGCTCTAGCTCACCGACCACACCGTCAAAGCTATCCCCGATATTGTTATCCTTCCTATACAGGTCTTCTGTATATTCTTGCCACCTTTTCTTGATCTCTTCTTCTTCTGTTAGGTCCTTGCCATCTTTGTTTTTGATCATACCCATTTTTGCCTGGAATTTACCTCCAATGTTTCTAATTTTCTGGAAGAGGTCTCTTGTCCTTCCTATTCTATTGTCTTCTTCCACTTCCGCACATTGCTTGTTTAAAAATAATTCCTTATCTCTTCTGGCTAACCTCTGGAATTTTGCATTTAATTGGGCATATCTCCCCCTATGACTGTTGCCTTTTGCTTTCCTTCTTTCTTGGGCTACTTCTAGTGTCTCAGCAGACAGCCATTTTGCCTTCTTGGTTTTCTCTTTCTTTCGGATGTATTTTGTTGCCGCCTCCTGAACAATGCTGCCAACTTCTGTCCAGAGTTCTTCCGGGACCCTATCTACTAAGTCCAGTCCCTTAAATCTATTCTTCACCTCCACTGCATATTCCTTAGGAATATTAGTGAGCTCATATCTAGCTGATCTGTGGGTCTTCCCTAATCTCTTTAGTCTGATCCTAAATTGTGCAAGAAGAAGTTCATGATCTGAACTACAGTCAGCTCCAGGCCTTGTTTTTACCGACTGTACAGATGTCCGCCACCTTTGGCTGCAAAGGATGTAATCAATCTGATTTCGGTGTTGTCCATCTGGTGAAGTCCATGTATAAAGTCGTCTCTTAGGTTGTTGGAAGAGAGTGTTTGTTATGCAGAGTGAATTGTCTTGGCAAAATTCTAACAGCCTGTGTCCTGCTTCGTTTTGTTCTCCCAGGCCATACTTACCTGTAATTCCAGGTGTCATTTGACTTCCCACCTTAGCATTCCAGTCTCCTGTGATGAAAATAACATCTCTTTTAGGCGTGTTGTCCAGTAGGTGCTGCAGATCCTCATAGAACTGCTCTACTTCAGCTTCTTCAGCATTTGTGGTTGGGGCGTATATTTGGATCACTGTGATGTTAGATGGCTTGCCCTGAATTCGAATTGAGATCATTCTGTCGTTTTTTGGGTTGTATCCAAGCACTGCTTTAGCCACTTTACTATTAATTATGAAGGCTACTCCATTTCTTCTGTGGTCCTCTTGTCCGCAGTAGTAGATCTGGTGGTCATTTGATGTGAAGTGGCCCATTCCAGTCCATTTCAGTTCACTGACGCCCAGAATGTCTATCTTTAATCTTGACATCTCACCAATAACCACATCCAATTTGCCCTGGCTCATAGATCTTACATTCCAGGTTCCGATGGTGTGTTGATCCTTAGAACATCGGATTCGCCGTTCACCACCAGCACCGTCGGCCGCTAGCCGTCCTTTCGGCTTTGAGCTAGCTGCGTCATCACGTCTGGGGCTAGTTGAGCTCATCCTCTGTTCCTCCCCAGTAGCATTTTGACCATCTTCTGACCTGGGGGTCTCATCTTCCGATGGTATACCGACATATCTCTGGTTGTACTGATCCATTTAGTTTTCACGGCAAGAATACTGAGGTGGGTTGCCATTACCTTCCCCAGGGATCGCATTTAGTCTGACCTCTCTGTCATGACCTTCCCGTCTTGGGTGGCCCTTCACGGTTTAGCTCATGGCATCACTGAGGTGCTCAAGCTCCAGCACCACGACAAGGTAACAATCCTTTGCTGAAGATTATTATTATTATTATTATTATTATTATATGCCTAATGGAGAGCGACCAGGACAATGGGGAAGAGCTATGTTCTATGGCCACAGACACCAGGACCAGAAATAACAGGTGTAAGTTGCAGGTGCCAGAATTTCATTTAAACATAAGGAAACACTTTCTGACAATAAGATCTGTCCAACAGTGGAATAATCCATTTACGGAGGTTGTGGGTGCTCTGTCTCTGGAGGCTCAGAAGCGGCTAAATGGTAATCTCTCAAGGATGGTTTACCTGATTTTCCTGCCTATCACAGGGGTTGGAACAGATTATCTTTGTAGTCCCTTCCAGCTCTATGCTGGTATATTCTCAGGGCCCCACAACACCTATTCTCATAACACGCATGCAGATACGGAAGCCTTGCCTAAAACTCTGTGCTTCAACCATCAGCCTCTGCATGTCTCTTAACTGGCTGAAGAGGCCCCACGCAGTCAAGTGACCTCCAGATTCTTGTGGAAGCTAGGACTTCAAACCCCATTTCTTGCTGGGTTGTAGCCTCCTTTCTGAGCTCCTCTGGAACACTCCTTCCAGGCAAAGTTCGCAGCTGATCATCCCCATGACTCCTGCAGTATACTTCCTCCAGCAAATGGAATGTGTTGGGACGCAGCAAGGGGCACTTGTGGAGACCCCCATGGCCACGGCCATTTTGTGTTCCTCAGTTGGAGGAGGCAACATGCTCTGAGCCCAATGGCTGTTCCTTGGCTTTCTCCATAAGCAAGCACCAGAGTCAAGGAAGTCGTACAGGAGCCAAACAAACACAAGTGACTCACAAACAGATCAGGTGGGATGGGAGCAAAGCCGCGGCACCAACTATGTCACAGGGAGGCGTCTCTGCCTTCCCAGCAGAAGCCTCGGTCTGCTCTACATGTTAGGATCCTTGCCATTAACCCACCGAGGGAAAGGGCCTCCTATTCGGAACAGCAGAATGAGACGGAGGACCACCACATGCGCAGGCCCCTCTGCAATGGCTTCCTGCCTACCAAGACACAAGGCCACCAAGGCAGGTCCTTGGTCTGTCCAGCAGGCAAGTTCCAGCCACCATCACATCACCACCTCCCACAACGAGAATCGCTCCTTCCAGCACAGAACACGGCTGGAGGAGATTCCAGGAAGCCAGAACGCAGCATCCTGGAATGGGGCAGCGATGGGAGGAGAGGCCAGTCGCCTCACCTGAATCCAGGAAGCCTCGGCAACTTTTGCCAGCGGGTCATAAGACCATCTGGCAGAGTTCTTGAAAGAAGTAGATGAACAGCCCGATCCAGTAGCAGATTGCAGAAAGATAAGAAGATGAAAAGGCACCACACAGAGAGCTGGGGGCTTTGGCAAAGGCACAAAGATGCCACACCAATGCCTCGCCTGAGTCCATCACCCTGAAGAAGGAAGGGAGCAAAAGCTCCTAAAAGCAGGCAGCGCGGCCTGGATCAGGGAGACTGACCCCTGTGGAGCACTCAATTCCAAGCCTGGTTTACTCCTTCCCACCCCCAGCCAGAATTTGGGGCTTGAGGAACCACGACCAGCGACGTTCAAACACAGGGAGAGCCGGAGCTGTGAACTGGAGCACAGGTGGCCCACAGGGCTGTGGGCGGCTTCAACTGCTTGTCGCTCCCTGGCAGATGCGCACATCACCAGCCACAGACTGGCTACCCTCGTGCCTTCTGTTCCTTCCCACTGACTCCTCTCTCTGCTGCTCCCAAGCCTTGCTGCTGGCCCACTCAGCCCCGCAGCTGCTTTGCCGAGTGGATTGCTCTGCAACCCCAACCCTGCTCCTCTCCTGACCCGCAGTGCCTGACTGTGGCCCTTTGGCTTGCAAGCCGCAGAGCGGGCACCCCAGCCTCTGAGGTCCGACCAGCATTTTGAACTGATTTGGACAGACGCCACTAGCAAGGAAGTCAGCATACTGAAAGGAGTTGCACCTCCCCAGACTCTTAAGCCGCTGCGTCCTCTAGCAACGCCCAAACATCTTCCAAAGACAACCAAAGGCAGTTCTGTTACAGCAGGCTGAGGCAGACGGAGGGAGGTTTTTGTCTTCTTAAACATAGGCTTGGGGGTGGACTGGCGCCTCCCAGGGGAAGAAGTGGATCCTAAGCCTTCCTCTTCTGCTATGTTCACTCCGTCCTGTCCGAGCTGGTCACAAACTCCCGGGCCGTCCACTTCCGGAGCAGGCTGAATATCAACTGGCCAATATTTAAGCCTTCTAGCAGCTGAGCAGACTCTGCTGCCCAGGAACCTGAGGGCCCAGCTGCCCCAGGAGGAGAGAGACTCCTCTTGGCTGGGAGATCCCTGGCTGGGTCTCAGAACCTGGTTGATGCCACAGGGGCTGGCGAAGCGAGGGCAGAAGGAGCAGAACCGTAGTGGCCCTTGGGGGCCCCAGGAGTTCCCACATCCAGGGAAGGAAGACACCCAGGGCTGGCTGTGTCCCCAGCCCTTGGCTCCTCACTCTCTTGCCACAAACAGCGGGGTCAAGAGTCCCAAGGCAGCTCTCAAGGCCCCCGGAGCAGCTCTTCCCCTCCCACCAGCTGGGTCAGCGAGGAAGGGTTCTCGTGGCTGCTCAGGACAACCACTGGCGGTGCTCTCAACTTCATCTTCGCTTACCCCTCCCTCCCCCCAAGCCCACCTCTCCTTCTTGCTAGGAAGAAGCAGCAACTCACCGGCCTGGCTGGCCCTGCTCTTGGCCAGAGCCCAGGCCCCATCATCCCCTGATGCCAGCCTCAGAGGACAGCTCCCTTGCCTGCCCGCCTTTCCGGGGAGCAGCGACGGTTACCCGGCGACCAAATCCGAGGGGTGGATTTGGAGCAGCAAAGCAAAGCAGAGCAGAGCAGAGCAGAGCAGAGCAGAGCAGAGCAAGCAACCGGCTGAAGCTGGCTGGGGGCCCGCAACATTCCTCCTTCCACTCCTCCTCTGGGCAAGGCAGGAGGGGAAAGCCGCCCCTGAGGAACGCCACGAGCGGGGAGCTGGCAGGGGGCGCCGTTCTTTTCCCAGGCTCCCTGGGAATGCCAAGCCACCAAGTGGGGCTCCGTCACCTCTGCACCAGCTCGGCCAGGACTAGGGGGAGACCGTGGGTCTCTCGGTGGCCCTGCAGATGCAGACGGGGATGCTGAGGGGGATCCGGCTGAGGCCATCCTGGGTCCCAGCAGAGTCCCAGGGGGCCCTTTGGAAGCAGAATTGAGCGTGCCCCTCTGACGGTTTCAAGGCAGACGTGTGTTGCTCAGCTCCGGATGGCAGCCTAAAGAACCCTGGTGGCAGCCGCCTCAGGGAGGAAACGGTCCCTCCTCCACCACCCTGCACTTGGCCACTGCCCAGGGGTCTTTGCGCTGCTTCCCCATGGCCTCCCTGAGCCTCCGTGAGAGGGCAAGCAAGGCCAACGGCCCCCCTGGGAGGCCAAGGTGGGCAAGCTGCGTGGCCGAGCCACTGCCCGTTTGGGCCAGAGCTGCGTCTCCCCTCAGATCTCAGGGGCGCCGGAGACACCATGCACAGGAGAAGCCCATCGGCACCCAGGAAGCAGCTCAGTGCCTCGTGACCAGAAGGGGAAGGCAGGGGAAGCTGCCCACAAAGAGTGGGGGGCGGGGGACATAGGTGTGAAGCTCCCAGGAGGGCTCCCGGAGACACAAATTGGAACCAGTGCCAAGGATGGACGGGCAGTAATGTTTCATTATCGGGAAAGAGCCGCTCTTCCATAACACCCATGCCAACTGAAGGGGGAAAAGCCTCCAGTGTTCCAGAAGCACGCACCAGCCCACCAAGATGATGCACACAAGGGGGGGCGAGGGAAGCAGGCCTGCAAAGCATCTGCCAGCGCCACCGCCCAGCCTTACCACCAAAGCCCCCAAAGCCACCAAAGCCCCACATCTGGCACCCTGCCTATTCAGCCCTGGGGGAAGGTGCCAAGCCGCCATCTCCACCACCACAGAGGAGACCTGCTTGCTCTGTGCCTGCCTCCTCGGACAACACTGACCCAGGAGCCCCGCTTCCCAGTGGCAGGAAAGCAGCGCCGAGGCGACTGATTGGACCTACCAGCCCAGGCAGAGGGGCCCATGGAAAGGAGCCGGGGGGCCCAGCAGAGCTCTCCGCCCACTGCTCAGACAAGAGGAGCTGTTTGAAGCCATGGGGCCTCCTCTGGCGCCTTATGGGTTAGTCAAGGCACTGATGGTGCTAATCCAGCTTATCGAAGCACAGAGTCCTAGGCCAAACACACAGGAGGTAAAAAATACTGCAGAGCACCAAAAAAAAAGCCTATTCAAGCCTACACCTGGGGAAGCAGTCAGGTCCAAACACTTCAGTCATAGCTCTGGGGCAAAATTTGGCTATGATCACAGAGCCTGGTCACTAAGTACAGTCTGAACAATGTGCAGGTAGAGGGGAGAGTAACTCAGCTCTCGAAAGTGGTAGATGGGACATTTTAACGGAAGAGAATATGTATCTGTAGCTCAGGCTCGAACTGTGGAATGCTTGGTGCTCTCTGATCTTGGTTGCTGGCTTGCAGACGTTTCGTGACCCAACTAGGTCACGTCATCAGTGCTCACAGGGTAACAGCACAGGACATTTCAGAAGCATGCACGCGACTGCCTCAGTTTCAAAGTCCAAGCTTTTGGGAAGGCACACCATTGTATCTACCCAACAATACCACTGAGGGGAGAGCATCCGGACACGCCAATAGGAAAACCCTCCTGCGAAGCAGGGCTAGTAAACAATACAGGTATTGGGGAACTGTGAAAGGCAAGTGCGCGAGCTTACTGTTGCAGAGGGGAGACATGTTGGCTCTGTCTCTTTGTAAATCAAGATCTAAAGTCCTCTGCCCAAGCTCTCCCCAGGCTTCATCCAGGCCCAGCACGGATGGACCAAGGGCTGAGCCGACGGTGAGCCAGATCATCCAGTATTTGCTTCTTCCAGGAAGACCAGCATCTGCCAGAACTAGCTGGGCTAGAGCAGTATTTCTCAACCTTGGCAGCTTGAAGACGTGTGGACTTCACCTCCCAGAATTCTGGGAGTTGAAGTCCACACATCTTCAAGTTGCTAAGGTTGAGAAACACTGAGCTAGAGATTCGCCTCCCAAAATTTGTTTAGGTGAATACTTCAACTGGCAGAAGGAAGGAGGTAGCTGACTCCGGGGTCAACCTCCAAAATCCCTAAGCCCAGAGACTACCCTAGAAGGTGGAACAGGAAGACGGCCCCGCCCAGAGGAACAAACAGGACTGTAGGGAGAAAGAAAAACAGAAAGGGAGGGGGAGTGGAACACCACCCCTAGGGGTCCTCACCCAGCAATCCTAGGAGTAATTTTACACGAGCAACACAGGCCTGCCAAGGGTCAGTAGTCCTGCAGAGCAGTGCTAACCCCGTCTCACAGGAAGGCTATTCGAGGTTGGAGCCACAACAAACAGCAGCCTCCTGGCTTCGTGGAAGTGCAGGGAAGTTAAGAGGCCGTCCCCAGATGAACGAACCGCAGGGGCAGATCCTGCCCGGAGAAGGGGGCCCTTGGTCGGTGGGACGGTTGACCCAGAGGCACATGGAGGCAGGGACTGAGAGCCCCCTGCCACCTCCCCTTTCGCAAAAGCCATAGATCTTGCCACCCTCTTACCCAGCAAAATGAGCAAGTGTGGTAAAGCTGAGAAATGTGAACCATTTCTCCACACTTCTAGATAAGAACTTGTTTCCATCTTGGCAATTGACCAACAGCTCAGTAACTGAGGGCAGCCCAGGTTTCCCAGCCCACGGGCTGCTCTATATCCAAGCCATCTTATTATTATTTATACTGTAGTTTTATGTTTTATGTAAGCAGTCTTCTGGGGCAAAGTAAACACACTGAAAGAGAACCCATTTTTCAGGCATACTGCAGCAATATTCCTGATTATGCCCCACGCTGTAGTTTGGCATCTCGTTTGTCTCCAAACATGCAGCACTTTACAACAAGGGATCCTCGCTGGCTCATCCAGCCAAAACCACTGAAAGAAACTCATCAGCTCACAGGGGCAATCAGGCAACAGAGAGAACCACAATGTGACCGGCATGGCTAAGAGGTTCTGACCCTGCTATTCAGAACTATTCGCAGTCTAAGAGAAGCACTGCGTTTGTGCCCTTGCAAAGCCCGTCAAAGGGTCTTGGATCACTGACCAAAAGTACAAATGGTTGGTCCCTGCACATCCCAGGCCTCTGCTCTCCCCGCCTCTTGCACCACAAGCCCCTTGAAGCACGAAAGAGGTGAGAAGGCCTTAACTCAAGCAACAGCCACAGATAAAAAGATCAGAAGTTGGAGGAAAGGCTGAAGAGACCACAAACAGAACCCTATGTTTTCCAAGTGAAAAATCAGACTGCTGCCCTTTAGATGCCCCACAGTAAGCAGGTGGGCACAATCCACTTAGCCAGATCAGATATAAAGCTGATAGCTGCATTCACGCAACATACCAGGCTCGGCTGGTTTATGGTTCAACATCTTGCACAAAGGTTAAACTTTTCAGTCTTTGGGGGATGCAGCCTGGTAAATAAAGATCAGTCAACTGGCCTGGTAATCAAATCAAGTGTCATGCAAACTCATGCCAAGTCCAGTGAACTCCTGGTGTAGTTTGCCCATCTCTGCCCCTTTCAAAGGAGGCCAAAGAGAAGAAGCTCCACAGCCACTGCAGCAGGAAGCAGCCGTGAGCAACATCCCTGCAAGTTGTCCACCCCAAGACCATCTGGAGTCCTTTGCTAGCAGGCCGGGGAAGAGGTGGCCCACAAGGGCTGGTCTCTGGGAAGCTCAGCAAGCCAGAGGGGGAAGGAACTGGGCCCTTTACCTGGTTCAGTTCACCTCTTCCCCAATTCTACATTCCTCGTGTTGTGGGAAAAACACAAATTAGGAACCAAAACCACTGGAGACAGCTGAAACAATACATGGGCATATCAGCCAAATCTGGACAAAGACCTGTGGGCATGACCTCCACCTGCTGATCTGGCAGAGAACAAGAGTCCACGGCCACTCTCAAGCCATGGAACGGCTCCCCCTGAGAGAACACAACCCTGTAAAGAGCGCCACCAGAGCCAGTGTTGATAGAGAAGCCTGCTCTTTGCAGACATGCCACAACTCCGTCTTGCTAAGGTTTAATCTGAGCTTGTTTCTCTCCATCCAGACACCACATCAAGCAGTTAGCAGCATCCCCAGCTTGCCCTGCAGGTGATCTCTGGCAGCATATTGATGACACCAAACTTGGGAAGACAGGAGCCTCCACATACAGAAAC
Organism: Candoia aspera; assembly: GCF_035149785.1. Lineage (NCBI taxonomy): Eukaryota > Metazoa > Chordata > Lepidosauria > Squamata > Candoiidae > Candoia > Candoia aspera. Next base: position 26,674,472 of record NC_086162.1, read on the forward strand.
TTTCTATCCAAGCACGACCCTCCTGATCCAGAAGAGCAGCCACATTATTACCCAGTGGGGTAATGGTGGTGGTGGTAGTAACAGGATGTGAAAGAACTAGCTTTTAAGGTGAGAAATCTACAGGTAGTCCTCGGTTAATGACAGTAATTGGGACCAGGAACTCTGTCGCTAAGCAACATAGTTGTAAATGCAACATCACGTGATATGCTGACTTACAACGGCAGTTCTAATTGCTGTTATTAAGTGAATCCCATGCGGATGTTAAGCACGATGTCACATGATCGCCATTTGTGACCTCCTGCCAGCTTCTCCATTGACTTTGCTTGTCGGAAGCTGACAGCGAAGGTTGCAAATGGCGATCACATGACTGTGGGACGCTGCAACCGTCGTAAGTGCGAGCCAGTTGCCAAGCACCTGAATCATGATCGTGTGACTGCAGCAATGCTGCAATGGCCACAGCTTCAAGGAATGGTCGTAAGTCCCTTCATTCAGTGCTGCTGTAACTTCGAACATTTGCTAAACGAATGGTCACTAACCAAGGACTACCTGTATTAAGGAAAATCCAGCAGGGCCATGCCAACCACTCGGCATCCTGAACAACATCCCTTCTGCAAAGATCTCTGTGCTGGACAGAAGGAAAATAAATCTCTGTTATTGGAACCTGGCCCCAAAATGTCTCAAACGAGTTGAGCAAACGGACCAATCTACATTTGGGGTTATAAGCTGGGGTGGGCAGAAGACAACTGGCGAAGGACACACATCCCCTGGCTACTGCTTCGCTGTCCAAGCTAACATACAAAATTCACCGCCCTGTCCCCATGAATCTCACTCCAATCTGCCTACAGAGATTTCCGCCATGAGCAGAAGGTGGAATTCACAAGAACCGAAGTCTGGGCTGGAAACAGCTTGTGGAGCTCTTGGAATCAAGGCAACGGCACTGCAGCACCGGTCCGCCGAAAGATCCCAACGCAGCCGCTCACAGCGCCCACGCTTCTCCTCCTAGGCTTCAGCCTCTGCCCAAAAGGAGCCTGGGGTGGGAGGGCCTTTGCTGGACAGGAGAGACACCCCCCCACGGTGGATCCTGTGGAGGTGCTAAAAGCAGCGGCAGGTAATGGCAAAGCACCAGAGGAAGCTGCACGAGGGCTTTGGGGGTGAAGGCTGCCCACCCACCCCTGAAAGTCCACAGACTGAATTAGACCTGAGTTTGTCTGCAATAATGGGCTAGGCCAGGTAATCCTAGCCTCTTCCAAGATATAAAGGACAGAGGAAAAGGAGGGGGGACGGGGAGGAGGAGGGGGCGGCTTACCAGACTGAGGCTTCCAGCATCTCTTCACCCACATTTTTCAAAGGGGAAAGGAGTCCTCTCCTGTCAGCTTAAATCATCCGGCTGTTCTTCGTATGCCAGCTTCGAACTCCTCCCTAGCTGAAGGAATGGGGAAAAAAATCAGTCGCCCCCTCTCTCTCTCTCTCTCTCTGTATATACACACACAAACACAAAATCACAAACGGTTTAGGAAATGTCCCTGCAAACCTCGAATTCCACTCAGGAGTTCCTTCTCCCACCGAAGATGACTCTCTCGTCATCCTTGTGTACAACTAACTTGGTGCTGCAGGAGCTCAGGCAAGCCAGGGCGGGGCCCCGCCCTCTCTCCAGAACCTGCTATCTGGGAAGCCCCTCCGAGCCACTGAGAAGACGGAGAAGCCCCACTGTGGCCCCTAGAGACAAGGCCAAGCCTCCTCCCTTTTAGGGGCACGAGTCCAGAGACCACCAGGAGGACCTCTGGTGCAGCAGAGAGAGACACTGCCCAGGCAGGGAGGGGCGACAGGCACGGCTCCCGTCGGCCCCAGCCAGGGTCGTGGGATCTGCCATTCCACGCACGCACGCGGCTCCCAGGCTGCCTGCCTGCCTCCCAGGTGAGCAAGCCCCAGCTCTGCAGGCCAGAAGTGACCCACAGACACGGCGGAAAAGGGCGTCTCTTTTCTAACCCTTTGCTGTTGTGGTGGCTTCCAAGAGCAGGATTTGCCCCTACGGAGCTCAGTGCACAGGCCTCCAACTCCAACCTTTTCCACCACCACCCTGCCCGGCCCCAGGCCCCGAGCTGCCACCACCAACTCCCCTGGGCGGCCTGCCCACCCCACATCCAGGTGCCTGCAGCAAGAATGCGGGCAAGGCAAACACAGCCAGGAGTGGCTGTTTGTTTAAGGGAGCGATTGTGGGCCTCGAAGCAAACAGAAATCTCCCTCCACTTTTGTTTCTGTCAAGGCAGGCCTGCACCGATCTGGGATGTTCTGACCATGTGGCTCTCCAGAAGGCAGGCCACTTTTCAGGTGTAACCTAGGAAGGGTGCAGGAGACACCTGCACTGTCTCCAAGCGCGAGGATGGGCCACGGAGGAGAAATTGGCTCCGTGCTCTTCTGGGGGACACCATTGCAACCCCTGGCCGAAAAGAACGGACCCTCTTTGGCTGCCGCTACTGTAAAGCGCCGGGTCCAGACAGACTGTGAGCCAGTCTAGGAAACAGCCGCGTTGCTCGCCGCAACTGTCCAGAAGCTTGGCCAGGGCTGGCTCCACTCCCGAAGCAATGCTCTACATGCCTAAGGTGGAACCCAGAAACGGTCCAGGGAATTATCCAGGCCAGAGGAATTCTCTAAGTTACCTGCTGGGAGAGTTCAGGAATAAAAGCTGCCCAATCTGGAAGCCCAACTTCCCCGCCTTCCGGGTGTCCCTGGAACTGGCAAGATCGGGGAACCCACAATCTGCTAAAAAGCCAACTTTGAGCCACAGGGGACGTGAGATGCAGCACACTCGGTCGGCATCCGGGACCGAAGATGGCAGAACAGGGTGGGAAGCAAGTGCCTTTCAGCTCAGGCGCCTCTCAGGATAAAGGTGTCAGCTGCAAACTGCTGTGCTAGTGACCTCAGGCAAGACAGCACTGCTCCCCCAGTAGGCTTTTCTGGCACTCCCAGGAACAGCTGCCTGCCCTGACTTAGCCCTTTCCTCATCGTGAAGGGCTGGATGACCCCTGAGCTCAAGAGGCAGAGGTGTCACCTCGAAGGCTTTGACGAGGCCCAAGAGACCTCTGGGCCTGAAATACAGAAGACAGCCAAGGCCCCCTTGGTGTAGCCACTCTGAGAAAAAACTGGGCCACTGTGGAACTCCCTCTTCTAATTCAATATGGCCCCACTGGAATAAACTGCCCAACATTCCTACAAAGTTAGTTTATCAAATAAAACCAGTAAATGCAGACTCTGTAGCCACACAGATTCAGCAAACCCAACAGAAAAACGGGTCTCATAGAAAGAATTAATGGTGGCCACTTGCTAATGCAAGCCATTTCTGACCAGCATCTTAAGATTCAGGAGCAAGCTGCCATTTCTTGTAATCTCCCACTGCCCACCTGTGATGCGGCTGTCAGCAGCAATGTTGATCAACCCCACCTGTCCTAGAGGGTGCTCCTCTCAGACCCTTGCAGAGGCCCACCTCTTCTGATGGCTGGATTCAGGTGGAATCCGAAGCCAGGATGGTGAAGGAGCGGCAGACTGCGACGCCCTCCTTCCATCCCTCTGCTCCTCTCCACCAACACAAGCACTCAGCAGACACACAATTCCTGGTTTATGGGCGCCTTGACAGCATTACCACTCCTACTTGCTGCTCCAGAAGACGGCACAAACTGCCAATCATCAAGTGGCAACGTGCCAAGGGGCAACAGGAGGGTGTCCCGTGCAGGCAAGTGCAGAGTCCTGCTTTCTCACGGAAGTGTGCCAGCCCGGAGCACTTTCGGGAGAAACCCGGCCTCGGCTTTATTATCCCGTCAGCACAGAGCTGCAACCGCACGGAGAAACAGGCTGGCTCCGCTCGGCTGGGCCGCACAGGCTGCGCTGCGCTGCCCGTGCAGGGGCCGTTCCAAGGCCCGGGCCTGGACAGCCACCCCCCGCACCTGTTGGAGGTCCCGCGACTGCCCTGAGCCCCAGGTGGCAGCCCGGGCCTTCTTGCCCCTGGCATTTGCCTGCCCGCCCGCCAGGTGGACCAATCCCGTCGGCTCGGCGCTCCGGGGCTCGCGGCCCTTCTTCCCTCCCTCCCTGCTCAGCAGGCCCGGGCGCCCCCCGCCTCCGCGACACCCAACGGGGTATTCAGTCCCCCGCCCGTGGATGCAGCGACGCAGCCCCCCGCCCGTCGCAGCTGTAGCTCCAGGTCACAATGGCGCCGGGCACTCCGGGCGAGGGGAGCCCTTCGACCGGGCGCTCTGCGGCGGGGGCCAGCAGGGGGGTCGCTGCTCCCTCGCCCCCGCGCGAGGGGAGACCGGGGCGCCCCCCCAGCACCCCGAGGGGCAGCTGGAGCGAGCCCGGCCCCGCGCGGGGAGCGAGCGGCCTCACCTGGCGCTTGGCGGCGGCGGCGGCGGCTGCGAGCGCGGAGCACCCGGAAGGAGGGCGGGGGGCGGGCGGGGCCAGAGCCGGCGGGCGGGCGGGGGGCGGGCGAGCCAGCGAGCGGCGGAGGTTCCCGGGGGCGGGGCCGCGGGAGCCCCGCCCCGCCCCGCCCCGCCCCCTTCAGCATGTGCGAGCGCGGGGGGAGGAGGAGGAGGGGCCGCCCTGGCTCTTCGCTGCCTTGCTGGCCGGGGTCCGCTCGGCCCTGGGGCAGCGGCGGCTGGGAAGGCACGCGGAGGGGGCCGTGGCTCTGCCCTCCCGCCGGGTGGAGAGCCCGACGCGTGGCGTGGCGTGGCGTGGCGAGGAGGGAGGTCCAGGGGTTCCCTCGGGGGTCGCAATGTCATTTCCCCCGTTGCCGGCTGCTCCTCTGCAGCCCCCTCCCTGTTCTGCCCGGTGGCGTCCCGTGCCCGGGCGGCGCTTCCCGGGGAGCCGGAGCCGTCTAGATGCGCGCACGGAAGAAGGGACGGGCGCCCGGCTGCTCCAGAAGCCCGGCTCGACGCTCGCTCTGATCACGGGACGGAGGCAGGTCTCAGGTTTTGGACGCCGGGAAAGCCGGCCGGAGCGGCCTCGGTTCCTTTCTTCCTGCGGCGTCTGAGCCGGCCTGGCTTAGTCCCCCGCCGGCCGCAGAGAAGCCAGCGGAGTCGCTCGGCCAAGCGTGGCGGGAGCCCCGCGCGCTGCCGGGGCGAGGAAAGAAGGAAGCTGTGCGTATCTGCTGGACCCGGTCGCTGCCATGGGGCGGGCTGAGAGCGGGGTCCTCCGACTGTCGGTTGGAAGGGCCGGATTTTTTATTTCCGATCAGCCGCAGATTGATCCTTTTGTAAACGTTACAAATTATAAAATGTCTCGGATTTTTATACACTTGACAGACTAATCTTTCAATTGCCTCATGCCACAGGCAACTCACCAGGCAAGTTCCAGGACACCCAAACTGGTCCATACCCTGATCAAAGGAGGCAAGTCTGCAGATCATGCACTTGGATGTTGCGGCTATAAAAGTTTCTAAATGCTGGCTCTCAAATTCTGCACTTCCCTCCTCAAGGAATGGGAACATTTGCAGACGGCACTGGTCATGGACCATGCTTTGGGTAGTGCTGGCTTGCAGTGGCCCGCCTGGCCCACCACTGGCCTTTGCTTCAAGTCAGTGTTTTTCCCTCCCTTCCATTCACTGAAAATGGAGCCAACTCCCCATAAGGTGTTCCAGAATTTGCTGTGGACTGATTGATTCCTTCTGTGCCGCTCCAGTTCTCCAATTCTGCCCAGCTCACACTCCCGCCTTCAGGAACAAGGTTAAAAATGGCCAAATAACCATATCATAATAGCCTTACACGCCAGGGGACCCAAAACCAATCGCAATAGGCGTTCCACTGCAGGAGGGAAGGCCCACAATGCCTGCTTGGAAAGCCAGATCACTAGAATTCTCTTCTTCTTTGGCAAGTCCCATAAGGATTCCCTGTGAGGCCCTTGCCCGCCGTCCTCCACCGCAAATGGACCTGCATGTTGCCCCGTTTCTGCTACCCACTTAGTTTCCCAGTTAGTTCTCCCCTTTGGTCACAAGACTTTTCTAGGTGGTAACATACTACAGTTCTATGACAGTGCTATATGTTCCCAGCCATCACTGTTAGTCAGATGTTCTTTGTGTTTTTGGAAATTCAACTGGAAACAACATAAAAAAAAAGAATTGCAGCAAAAATAGATTATACCCACCTTTTTTGCACTCCTACTGCTATGCATGCTTATTCAGAAGGAAGCCTCTTTAGTTCAATAGGGCTAATGCCCTAATGTTCAGGATTGCAGCATTTTTGGGGAGTAGCTTTTGGCTGTAGTTTTCACCATTTCCAAAATGTGGCAGAGCGGAACAGATGCTATCAAACCAGCAATCGGCATTCTCCCCATTGAAGTGTGACCCCTTTCTAAGAGGCCAGAGGCGATGGGGAAGCCCACTTTTGCATGCTTACTGATCAACAAGGGCCAAGAACCACCTAGCTAGGGGCCACATTTCTGTAACCTCACCCTTGATTACTGGAAGAAACCTGCAGGCTCAACCTGTGTGGATTGTGAATCTTGCATTCTTGACCTGTAAGGTTCAAAAATCTCCAAAGAGTTCTGATGCTTCCTCAGGTCTGTTCACTTCTCACTCCTTTTTTGGTATAAGTGGACCAATTACTTGAATGGCTTCCTTCTCATTAAATGAAGAGTCTCTTTAGTTTTGCAACATGTTACAGAAAACAGTCAACCTGAGCTGAAAACGAACTCCGTCCTTATAATTTATAACAAACTGTTGATAAGATTTAGAAAGCCACCCAACTCCTTGACAGCCTTTCTGCCGAGTCATCCTGCCCAGACCACTCTTTCCACAGGGGCTCCTGGCCTATTGGTCAGAATGCCGTGATGTCATAATCCCATCTTTCTCCTGGGATTCCAAGGCTCCAGGCAGGTAATCCCCCTGTCCTTTGGGCCTTCCCCCCTTCATCCAAATGGCTCCTATCAGGAATAATGTGGGCTGTGCCCACCCACAGCCACCTTGGGCACAGCCCCCCCCCCCTCCTGTCATAGGCCTAGTTTTCTCCAGGTTTACAAGTTAATGCTGCGGCAGGTGGCAGCACCCTGCAGCCTTGGCTGACCTTACCTTAAAAAAAAAAACTATCCAGGATCAGGCCTGGTTAGTCCTTGGATGGGAGATCATTAGTAAATCCCAGGTCTGGGAGGGAGACAGGGAAGTTGAAAAAACGTTTCTGAAAAGGGCTATACTTCTGTCAAGAACAATAAATTGAGGAGCTCGCGTCACCACCAGGAGTAAAACTCTCCTTGAGGAGGCCCCCTGTTCTTGTTCCGTGTTTACCAGGTGCTGGCTGGGATCAAGCCGTTACCAGGTGGCTTGTTTGCTTCAGAACCCAGCAGCTGCTGTAGTTTATAGCCAAGCCATTATGGTACCAATCGAAGAGAATATTTGTAGCTCAGGGTTGAACTGTGGAGTCCTTGGTCCTCTCTGAGCCTTGTTGTTTTCTTGCAGACGTTTCATTGCCAGACTCGGCAACAACTTCAGTGCGAACAGGGAGTGGGCCTTGCTCTCTGTTTATATACCATGGCTTGCCCTGCTTGTGTTGGTAGGGGTGGTGTTAATATTAACTCAGGCAATCAACCAAGCAGCAAACAACAGCCCAATCAAAGAACTCCCAAGGAGAGAACAACACCCCTACTAACACAAGCAGGGCAAGCCACGGTATATAAACTGAGAGCAAGGCCCACTCCCTCCTCGCACTGAAGATGTTGCCTAGTCTGGCTATGAAACATCTGCAAGAAAACAACAAGGCTCAGAGAACATCAAGGACTCCACAAGCCATTATGGCTTGTCAAACAAACCATGACTAAGCACACTGTGTGACACTCATCTCTGGCCAGGCTGGGTAGCTCCAGTTGCACAGCCACAGTACAGTGGGCCTTGGCATATGAAGGCAGAGGAGCCGTCATGCATAGCTAGCCGTACTGGGCAAAGGCAGGGCAGATAAAGACTCTAAGTCTGCCTGCTGGAGAAGGGAACCTTGGGAATGGTGAGGATGATGGGGAGCCCACCTGCTTCCTGGCCCAAAGAATGTTGGCTGCCATCTATCCCTGGCAAGGGACTCAGGGCCTGCCCTCCCCTGTCATGCCAGTGACCACCAGCCTTGACATCACCCAGATAAGAATGGAGGAAGCGACTGAAAGTGAAGGACTTTCAAGCCAAGGACTAGCCACACCGATTGGAGGTGGTGCCCCAGGATTCCTCCAGGAGTGTTTGCTGTCCTGCACTACTGCCCTGGATGTCCCATCTAGGCTGATGAAGTGGCTGGCCAATTATCAAGTCAGTAGCCCTCATTCCCAGCAGGGTCAGGAGCCAGGCCTGAGGTTGAGCAGAGATAAGGCGTGACCACTCAGGGATCAACAGCACATGCACACACACACACCAACCATCAGGCCCCCGGAGGTGGAGGGCATCACTTTCGGCCCTAGACGCAAAGGCTCTTTCACCCCGCTCAATCCCACTTGTAACCAGCCAAGCGGCCCCTGCAGAGCCCCTGCTTCTGAGAGGACTGTTGACTGCTCCCAGGCTTCAGCCTGCTGCTTGTCTCTTAAAGCGTCAGGTTGCTGCCTATCAGCTGCCCAGAACTTGTTTCACCCTCCCAACCCAGGGGTGCTGAGACTGTGGGGGGCTCAGCCCTGTTCTTCGCGTCAGGGTGACTCCTCACGCCAGGCAAATCCAAACGGACAGTGACAGGATTCACAACAGCAGTAACAGGAAAGGGACCAATGAACTTAGGGGCCAGTTTCTTGGAAGGCTGAGGAGACTTGAGAAATCTGGTAGAGAGATAGACCAAGTCCCCCACACGGAAAGATGGCTGTTGGCGCCGATGCCTGTCAGCATGGAGCTTATAGGAAGCCTGAGCATCCTTGAGAGCAGTCTTGATGACAGGCCATGAATCAGCGAGCTTAGAACCCCAATCACAGGCAGCCACAGCCGGGGTAGGAGGTTGGGGAAACTCAGGGATGGGAACAAAATCCCGACCCGAAACAACCCAAAAGGGGGTTTGACCAGTGCTCTGGTGTACAGCATTATTGTAAGCGACCTCAGCAAAAGGGAGCAAATCAACCCAGTCATCCTGGTGATAATTGATGTAAGATTGAAGAAATTGTTCGAGGGTGGCATTAAGGACCTCAGTAGATCCGTCAGTCTGGGGATGCCAAGAGGTTGACAATGCCTGTTCGGTGCCAATGAGCTTTAAAAAAGCCCGCCAAAAGCGTGAGGTAAATTGTGTGCCCCTATCGGTCACCAAACGAGAGGGGCAGCCATGGGGGCGGTACACGTGTACCAAAAAGAGTTTTGCCAGCTGCTGTGCTGATGGAATGGCTGCACAGGGAACAAAATGGGCCTGCTTAGAAAAATAGTCCTTGACCACCCAAATGACAGTTTTCTTTTGACTGGGGGGCAAGTCAACAATAAAATCCATGGAGATTTCTTCCCAAGGGCGAGAAGGGTCAGCCACAGGCTGCAAAAGGCCCTGGGGTTTACCTGACGGTCGCTTAGACATAGCGCAGACAGGGCAGGAAGCGATGTACGCCTTGACATCCTTTCTCAAGGAGGGCCACCAAAACTGTCGCCGAACCAAATGGAGGGATTTGAGAAACCCAAAATGACCAGCTTGCTTGCTGTCATGAGAACGGGCAAGTATTGTAGCTCGTTGAGAGTCAGACACGTATAAACGCCCCCCCACCCAAGCTAGGTCATGCTCAAGCGAAACCTTGTCAGGGTTAGCCAGAAACCAGGGATCAGATTTCAAAGCGGAGATAAAATTTGCCCGCAACCCACCAGGCATCTGCGGTTGCCTGCGGGCATGAGAGCGCAGCACCGGAGCCGTTTGCGAGGGGAGAGGAGGCTGCCCCCGAGCACGGCTCTGGGTGACAGCGACCAAACCTAATTGTGGCTCTGTTAGCACAGTCCCAATAACATCAGAGATAGGCTCCGCGTCCTGTGGCAATCGGGAGAGTGCGTCAGCCAAAAAATTCTTTTTCCCCGGGATAAACTTAAGTTGGAAATTAAAATGGCTAAAAAACTGAGCCCAGCATATCTGCTTTGGGCTGAGATACCTGGGCGTGCGGAGCGCCTCTAGGTTGCGGTGATCCGTCCAAACCTCAAAAGGGCAAGTAGCCCCTTCCAAAAGGTGACACCAAGCCTCCAACGCAGCTTTAACCGCAAAAGCCTCTTTTTCCCAAACATGCCAGTGCCTCTCCGTTTCAGAAAACTTACGGGAGAGATAGGCACAAGGCTTTAAAAGTCCAGCAGAATCTCTTTGCAATAAAATAGCCCCGATAGAAAAATCAGAAGCATCAACCTGAACAACAAAAGGCCGCTCAGGGTCAGGGTGGGATAAAATGGACTCCGCTGTAAAAAGGGGTTTTAACTGATCAAAGGCAGCCTGACAGGCAGGAGTCCAATTGAGCACGGCCCCCAGGTTTTTTACTTTGCGGGTCTCTCCGACCCTTTTGGTGCGCAACAAATCAGTCAGGGGCAGAGCAATCTCCGCGAACCCCTGGACAAAGGATCTGTAAAAATTAGCGAACCCCAGAAAACTTTGAGTTGGCGACGGGTGCGCGGGCGCTCCCAGTTGAGAACTGCCTGAACCTTCACAGGATCCATTTCAATGCCTTTGTCAGAAACCCTGTAGCCCAAGTAATCTAAGCGAGACTTATCGAATTCACACTTAGAAAGTTTAGCGTAAAGCTTAGCTTTCCTGAGCTTGGTGAGAACCTGTGTAAGGAGCTTTTCGTGCTCCTTCTCAGTTTTGGTATAGATAAGAACATCATCCAAATAAACCAAAACCCCCTTAAACAAATGTTCATGTAACACCTCATTGATCAGCTGCATGAAAACCCCTGGGGCACCTGCTAGGCCAAAAGGAAGAACCTTATATTGAAATGATCCCAAGGGGCAATTAAAAGCTGTTTTCCATTCATCCCCCCCCCCCCCCGGATGCGAATGCAATAGTATGCCTCGCAAAGGTCAAGTTTGGAAAAAATCCGACCAGTGGACAAATGAGCTAACATGTCTTTTACGAGAGGCAGAGGGTATTTGTTGGACAGTGAGGCGGAATTTAACCCACGATAGTCCATGCACAGTCTTAGGGTGCCATCCTTTTTCTCACGGAATAAAACAGGAGCCCCAACCAGGGAGTTTGCCGGTTCAATGAAACCTCTAGCCAGGTTTTTATCAATGAACTCCCGCAACACCTCTAGTTGCTTCTTGGTCATAGGATAAATCTTCGGCTTGGGCAAGGGAACGTCTGGAAGAAGCTCAATGGCACAGTCAGTCTTGCGATGGGGGGGTAACTGGTCAGCCTCTTCCTCCCCAAAGATGTCAGCAAAGTCAGAGTACCTTGCCGGCAGTCCCTCCATGGGGAGAGCAGGAGCTTGAGTGTTGACAATTTCAGCCCTCCCCGCAGCCAAAGTGAGGGATCTCCCCACAACGGGAGCCTGGTAGAACCCATCCTCAAACGTTATAGTACGGGTTTTCCAATTAATGTGTCATGAGTGCCGTTGAGCTAAAGTCATCAGCGCAATGGCACACATGACAATGACAAGGAAATAGGTGAAGGGGTACAAGATATGTAGCCATCAACCCACAACGACTAACGGCTAACAAACAATAGCTAAACGGATCACGGAGCCACCCAAGCCATCAGCGGCAATACAACGGGGATCGCCCAGCTGAAAGCAATCAGCAGAGGAATGGGAAACCTGATGATGGGCGATCCCGGAAACCCTCACCCACCGGCAGGGCAACGTATTGGACAAAGGGGGGTGACGTGACCGTGAGCGAGGGGGCGCTGACCGGCGCGGGGTATTTAAACCCCGCACCGGCGCGCTCCTGTCACTCTCAGCTTTTTTCTACCGACGCTGTACCTGCCCTGCAAATAAACCAGAGCCTGATCCACGAACCAGTGTCTGAGCGTTATTCAGAGGTAGGCAGCGCATGACATAAAGCTGAGAGTCATAAACTCAGCCTCGCCGAGCCCCACCGGACGACAACGAGCCGCGGGAGGAATAGACGGCGAGAAGACCAGCAAGATGAGGCCGGAGCGGCGCGGGCAAGGAGGGCGAGCCGCGCGGCAAGAGACAGAGGAGGACCGACCAAGGCCAGAGGCACCGCGGACTCCCGGAGCCATGGACGCCCACCCCACCCGACCCGAGCCTCAGCTCCAACCCCAAGGGGAGATGGCGACGGAGGCAACCCGACCGCGGGAGGGAGCAGCACGACTTCCGAAACCAGCGGAGGACCCCGCGCCCCACATCGCACCCCAGAAACGGGCGTGGAGCGACAGCCCAACGGCGGTCAACACGGAGGAGGACGACGGAGACACCCAGCAGACGGCGGAGGAAGCGGACCCGCGGCAGAGGGACGATGAACCCCGCCGGCAACCCACCCCCGAGGACGCGCCAACGGAACCGGCCCCAGCGGCGGCGCGGGCTGTGGACGAGGAGGCACGAGCTGAACTCGCGGCCATGCGGGCTCAACTGACGGAACTCCGGATCATGCTCCAGGCGCTTATGCCCCCCGCGCCACCCAACGACGTCCCCGCACAAGCCCACACCCCGAGCGAAGCACCGAACCCACACGGGCCAGCGGAGGGTCAGCAGACGGCACAGGCGGCCGACACCACACCCCGGGAAGCGAGAGGCGGGGCCGCACAAAACGCCCGGGCCCCAAAGGACTTCCCCATCTTCTTCGATGGGACCCCCACAAAACTCTCGTTTTTCGTGACCAACGCTAGGGAGTTCATGGGGAGGCACGGACACTCCTATGACTCCGAGGCCGACAAGATCGCCGCCGTGGCGATCAAACTCCAAGACAGGGCGGCGGACTGGTACGTCCAACTGTACGAGTCCAGCTCCCCCGCCCTCGCCACCTTCCCTGCTTTCATCAATGAGATGAAAAACTACTTCGAAGACCCCCTAGCCAAAGTAAGGGCGAAAAGCGCACTCCAAAGACTTAAACAGGGCACACGGACGGTCCCTGACTACGCCCTGGAGTTCAAAGCCCTCGCGGGGAAGGTCAGCGACTGGTCCGAGACCACCCTGCTGGAAATGTTCAAAAGGGGGCTCAACCGCGACGTCCTCCAATGGGCCCTCTACCGCGACGACCCAGAAACGTTACACGGGTGGATCCACCTCGCGGGGAAAGCCGAACATGCGCACCGCACCTTCCTCATGACAACCACGGAAGACACAAACTATGCCGGGAAAAAGGTACCCGCACCACACGGGGGGATGGCCGGCCCCATATACCCAAAAAAGAAGTTCAGCCGGGAGCCCTGCGGGAGGTGTGGCAAATTAGGGCACAAGACGGCGGATTGCTTCGCCAACCGACCGCCGACCAGCGCGCCCAAACCCACTCCGAAAATTAGCCCCAAACCACCCAACCCGGGGCCGCCCCCTCACCGCCGAATGACCGTGGCCACAGCGACACCAGAAGAGGGCTGGGACGCTTACTGGGGGGAAGAGGACAATACAGACCCCGACCAGCCGGCGGGAAATGCTCCCCGCTTGCCCTGAGACGCGTGGCGAGGCAGGCGGTGGGACAGCAATGCGGACCACCTCAACGAAACGACGAAAGCCCCGTAATATTGGCAGCAATTCAACTCTCTGCCGGCAACGGAGCCACCACGGCCGCGGCACTAGTGGACTCGGGGTGCTCAAAAAACCTCATCCACCCCGACCTAGTCGCCAAACTCGACCTCCGCTGCTTCCCCCTCCCCACGCCGCTGGCATTCCACCAGCTGGACGGCTCTACAGCGGGAGGGAAACCAGCCACGCTACAAACCGAGCCGGTCACCCTGCAAATGGGCACTCACACCGAGCGCACATCGTTCGTAGTCACGCACATCGGACGGCCCATTGCAGTCCTGGGGATGCCATGGCTCGCGACAAACAACCCGCGGATCAACTGGGAGACCCGCACCTTCACATTCGGCGACGGCGAGTATCGAGCACCAGTTCCAGCGGGCAGAAGCAACCCCACGGTAGGACGAGCAGAGGCGACCACACAAGACAACGCCGCTACCACAGCAGACCTACCAGAACAATACGCCGACTTCTCCGAGGTCTTCGGAGAGGCAGAAGCTGACCAACTACCCCCCCACCGCAAGACGGATTGCCGGATCGACCTACTGCCCGACGTCCCCTTACCTAGACCAAAGATCTATTCGATGACCCCGAAGGAGATGGCAACCCTCCGGGAGTTCATCGATAAAAACCTAGACAGGGGATTCATAGAGCCAGCATGCTCACCGGTCGGAGCCCCCGTCTTATTCCGGGAGAAGAAAGACGGGACCCTACGGCTCTGCACCGACTACCGGGGCCTAAACGCGGCTTCCCTGTCCAACAAATACCCCTTACCCCTGGTGAAGGACATGCTCGCCCACCTGTCCACGGGCAAAGTCTTTTCCAAATTGGACCTTCGCGAGGCGTACTATCGCATCCGAATCAGGGAGGGGGACGAATGGAAGACGGCGTTTAACTGCCCCCTAGGCGCTTTCCAGTACAAGGTACTGCCCTTCGGACTCGCGGGGGCCCCTGGGGTGTTCATGCAGCTCATCAATGAGGTACTGCATGAACATCTGTTCAAAGGGGTCCTGGTCTACATCGATGACGTCCTTATTTACACAAAAACGCACGAGGAACATGTAACCCTAGTCAGGCAAGTCCTCGACAAGCTCAGAAGGGCGCAGCTCTATGCAAAGCCTACAAAGTGCGAGTTTCACAAAGAGCGCCTAGACTATCTGGGGTACCGAATCTCCGGGGACGGCATCGAAATGGACCCCGCAAAAGTCGAAGCGGTGCTAAACTGGGAGCGGCCCCGCAACAGACGGCAACTACAGAGCTTCCTGGGATTCGCGAATTTCTACAGGTCATTCGCCCGGGGGTTCGCTGAGATAGCCCTCCCCTTAACGGACCTCCTCAAAACCAAAGGGGTGGGGGAAACCCGACGCGCCAAGAACCCAGGCACAGTGCTGAATTGGACTCCCGCGTGCCAGACCGCATTCGACAAGCTGAAAGCGCTGTTCACTACGGAGCCAATCCTCGCGCACCCGGACCCAGAACGGCCGTTCGTGGTCCAAGCCGACGCCTCAGACTTCTCCCTGGGAGCCATCCTGCTACAGAAAGACCCCACGGGACTCCTGAAACCATGCGCCTACCTGTCAAGGAAGTTCTCCGAGACAGAGAGGCGATGGCACGTCTGGGAGAAAGAAGCCTTCACGGTGAAATCGGCACTAGAGACATGGCGACACCTACTCGAGGGCGCCACCCAACCATTCGAGGTCTGGACTGACCACCGGAACCTCGAGGCCCTACGAACGCCTAGACGCCTTAGCCCAAAACAGGTCCGATGGGCCCAATTCTTCAGCCGCTTTGATTTCCAGCTGAAGTTCATGCCGGGCAAGAAGAACTTCCTGGCCGACGCCCTCTCCCGACTGCCCCAAGACGAAGAGCCCGCCCCAGACACCATTGGGACGGTCCTATCCGCCTCGCAACTGGGGATGGCCGTGACCACCCGAAGCGGCGCACGGAGGCAGCTCGACTCTACGGCGCAGCCGATGGCGGGGCAACCGGCGACGGAAAGAAGCCAACCGCAACTACCAGGGGGAATGCGCACGGACCTCGCCGCCGCCCTCAAAACCGACCCCTGGTTCCTGGCAAACCCCGACAAGGTAACGATGGCACAAGACCTGGCATGGGGGGAAGGCAGAATCTACGTCCCGGACTCGCAACGCCAGGCGATCTTGCATAGGTCACACGACGCCAAGCAAGCGGGACACTTTGGGTTCCTCAAGACCCTACACCTAACACGGCGTCAATTCTGGTGGCCCGCGCTCAGGCGAGACGTAAAAACCTACGTGGCGTCCTGCCCAACGTGCGCTAGGGCCAAACGGGCACCAGGCAAACCCGCGGGGCTATTGCAACGGGTGGCAGAACCCTCCCGCCCATGGGAGGAAATCTCTATGGATTTTATAGTGGACCTCCCACCCAGCCAGAAGAAAACGGCCATTTGGGTGGTGAAGGACTACTTCTCAAAGCAGGCCCACTTCATCCCCTGCACGTCGGTCCCATCCTCACAACAGCTAGCCAAACTCTTCCTCATCCACGTGTACAGGCTACACGGATGTCCCGCACGTGTGGTGACCGACAGGGGCACACAGTTCACCTCCAAATTCTGGCGGGCCTTCCTGAAGCTGACGGGGACCCAACAGGCCCTATCTACGGCTTGGCACCCTCAGACGGACGGAGCCACTGAGGTTCTTAATGCCACCTTAGAGCAATTTATACGATCATATACTAACTACCACCAAGACGACTGGGCTGAACTGCTCCCGTTCGCCAAAGTCGCATACAACAACGCCGTCCACACGAGCACGGGGAAAACTCCGTTCGAAGTAGTCTCGGGGCGCGACTTCGTCCCCATACCGGAGCTACCTCAACCCCCGGAACCCCAGGTGGACGCTAGCGACTGGGGACGGAAGATCGCGGAAGCATGGCCAGTAATCACGGCGGCGCTGAAGGATGCACAGGCTGCCTACAAAGAGCAGGCCGACAAGCACCGGCGCCAACAACCGACGTTCCAGGTGGGGGATATGGCCTATCTATCCACCAAGTTCCTAAAGTCAACCCAACCCTCGAAAAAACTGGGGCCTAAGTACATCGGGCCGTTCCGAGTCACGCAAATAGTGAACCCGGTAGCAATACGCTTGGACCTGCCACACAACCTCCGGAGACTCCACCCGGTGTTCCACACCAGCCTCCTGAAACCGGCAACCACCTCCCGATGGCACCCAAGCACGCCACAGCCCGCACCGGTGATGATCGACGGGCAACACCACTTCGAGATAAGGGACATTCTCGACTCCCGCAAGCAACGAGGAACTCTACACTATCTGGTCAGGTGGAAACACTTCCCCCACCCGGAATGGGTGGCGGCGCACAACGTTAACGCGCCTGACCTGACCAGAGTATTTCACCGGGCATACCCCGACAAACCGCAACCAAGGTCAGCAAAACCAAACCCCCCCCCCGCAGGCCCCCCCGCCTCCCGTGCCCCAAGGGAAAGGGCCCCCCCAAGCCCGCGACTTGGGGGGACCTTCCCCCCCCGGGACTCACTCCCCCCGCCCCGGGCCCACGGGGTGGTGACAAACGTTCGCCAGCACCCGCCCCCCGCCCCCCGGCCGCGGGGGAGTGGCAAGCAAGCCAACAGGGCAACCTGGGGGCAACGCCCAGGAGACACAACAAAGGCGACGCATTTTAAATAAGAAAAAGAAGGGCCCTACCTGGAGCTGAGAAGCACCCGACCAGCCACGCCTCTCTCCTCGCCGAACTGAGCCAAACGAACAGGGTGTGGCTGGAGCATGCGCACGCCAGGTCAGGACCCGAGCATGCGCACCATGGACACACCCTGGGAAGGCACGTGGTAGAGGGAGGAGCAAAGGGAGGGGCGACAACTACTCCGGTGGGAACTTTGAAAAAAAAAAAAAATGTGGCGTTTTGACAGCTCCACGGGGAAAACCCAGAAAACCGGGGGAGAACACTATTCGAAAAGGGGGCAGTATGTCATGAGTGCCGTTGAGCTAAAGTCATCAGCGCAATGGCACACATGACAATGACAAGGAAATAGGTGAAGGGGTACAAGATATGTAGCCATCAACCCACAACGACTAACGGCTAACAAACAATAGCTAAACGGATCACGGAGCCACCCAAGCCATCAGCGGCAATACAACGGGGATCGCCCAGCTGAAAGCAATCAGCAGAGGAATGGGAAACCTGATGATGGGCGATCCCGGAAACCCTCACCCACCGGCAGGGCAACGTATTGGACAAAGGGGGGTGACGTGACCGTGAGCGAGGGGGCGCTGACCGGGGCGGGGTATTTAAACCCCGCACCAGCGCGCTCCTGTCACTCTCAGCTTTTTTCTACCGACGCTGTACCTGCCCTGCAAATAAACCAGAGCCTGATCCACGAACCAGTGTCTGAGCGTTATTCAGAGGTAGGCAGCGCATGACATAATGTATGGGTTGTGCCCGGTTAGCCAGGGAATCCCCAAAACAACCAAAGGATTGCCCACTGGGGTAACTATGAACTGGATTAGTTCGATGTGCGTGCCCATACGCAACGTAACTTCCCCAGTAAACTGGGTGGCCGGATCCCCTCCCGCCGTAGAACCATCGAGCTGCTGAAAAACCAGCGGTTTTGGGAGAGGGAAGCAGGGCAAGTCCAATGCAGCGACCAGGTCAGGATGGATTAAACATCTGGAACACCCTGAATCGACCAAAGCCCAGACGTCAATGGTCTTAGATCGCCAGGCCAACTGGATCTTTACAGCTAGGATGGGGCAATCAGCACTCACCATGTTGGTATCGCGCCCATTCTCCACCACCTGCCCAGCGGCGCTGTTTAAGGCAGGTGGAAGGCGTTTCCTGCCGGCTGTTCCAGTGTGGCCAAAGCGTCTCCTGTAAAATATACATCCTCCTCCTCATCCGTGGTTGCCAACGCTCCCGCCAGCCGGCGAGGAGGGTTAGGTGCCTTTTGTGGTATCTTTTGGGTTGGTTTAGAGGGGCGATCCACCGTCTTAGCTTTTTGACATTCCGCTGCGCGGTGACCTGGTTTGCCACACTTGATGCACTGGCCCCGGGTGAAACGGCGTTGCCTTTCCTCAGCCCACCTGGAGTCAGACTGCATCCTCAGCCCCTTCCCACTGGAAGGCTGCTTGTTCCCCTTTGTAGCTTGCATAAAGGTGCGCTGGGCATGCTCAGCCTTCCCAGCCAGACAGATCCATTCATGCAGTGAGTCTGGATCGTCTCTGCACAGCGCCCACCGCAACACCTCCCGATTGAGGCCATCCTTAAATCTGTCGATCAAGGTAGCCTCCGACCATTCGGGAACTTTCCCTGCTAAAACTTTGAATTCTAGGGCATAATCAGCCACCAACTTTTGTCCCTGAACCAGTTCCTTTAGGGCATCCTTAGCCCTTTCCTTAGTAAGGGGGTCCTCAAAGTACCGTTTCAGTGGCTAGAAAGGTATTGAAGGCAGCCAGCGCTGGGGCTCTGGATTCGGATAACTGTACATACCAGTCAGCAGCTCTGCCCTTCAGTTTTGTGGCAATGGCCGTGATTTTAGCCCCTCTGAGGTAAAACAATGTCCATATTGTCGCATATAATTCGTCGTGTTGGTAAGAAAAAATGACAAGTTTGTGGGGTCTCCATCAAACTTCACTGAGAAGTCCTTAGCTACCCCGCTGCTTGGAGGCGCCCCAACTGGTGGACGAGCCGGGGTAACTACCACCGGAGTGGAACCACGGAGAGCCAGGGAAAAGTCCCGTGGCCGGCGCCTTCCCCTCGAGGCCGGCGATGGAGTTGGTGGAATGCTGGGACCCCCTGCTGCCCCCGGACCAGTAACAACCTTTACCAGGTCACTCACTGCAGTTGAAAGGGAGCGTAGCATGTACTCCATGGATTCGATTTTGGACTCAAGGACTCTGATCCTATCCGGCGTGGTGGAGTCCTCCAGCCCCGGCACTTCAGGTTGCTGACTCCCCGACACTTTTGTGGACTCTCTTTTGGGAGTCTGTGGGCATCGTAGTTTCCATGTGGTGCAAGACGTCCCCAGCCGGGGGTCTGCCAGGGCATCCCACAGGAACTGTTGGTGTTCAGCGAGCCCATCATCCGTCGGTTCCCTCTCCTCCGGGCTGGAGCTTGGATCTCTAGAATGGGGTGCAGGGTGGGATGGGAGGGGGCTCGAGTCCCTGCTCAGGAACGCCGTCTCCAAGAGCTGTCTGGTCACCTCGCCAAACCCCGTTGACTCCTTCCCCAATTCTGCCATCGCTAACTTCTCTCTCAAGAAAATTTCTTGGTAGAGACTAGTGAGGTTTGTTCGTGGAATGATTCTCAGCTTTATGTAACGATCGCCCTACTCCAATAAAATGCTCAGACTCCAAATCTAAGTTTAAGGTCTGGTTTTATTTAGAATAAGGTGCAAACAGAGAGAAAGCTGAGAATGAGAAAAGCGCGCCTAAACTCAAACTAAATAGCTCCATTTCCAACAACGATCCCCCCCTGCATATAGAACAATCCCACATTCCCAGGTGCTCCTAACGAGCTCTGCTGATCGATGGGCAAAAAGACCTTGACATTTAAGAGATAACCCAAACACATCCCTTCCTGGCACAGCCCCACACATCTCCCCGTACAAGGTTTATCAGCAGCACCCTCCCAGCCAGGAACACGCATCAACACTCTGGCATGCGAACCGTTACGATGGAGCGAACATCGCAACGGTGATCGTGACACCTGGCAACAGCAGGGCCCAGAATTTCTCTCTCTTTAGGGCTGGAATCCCAGGTCAGCCCGGTCTTCCCAGGACTATGTGGGTGCCCAGGGCTCTGATCCCCCTCTGAACAGTCTCTGGGAAGGCACCATGGGGCTGGGAGTGCTCAGGGAGCCCCCCAGCCAGGGCACGTGCACAACATCCTGGACTACATGACTGACCTTCGATGGCACCCAGAGGCTGGCAAAGCCCTTTTTCTGCTGGGGGGGGGGCAGTCTGAGAAGCTTCTCCCTGCTCAAGAGGCGCCACGGCTTGGACCTGGTGAAGGGCAGGTCCTTGCAGGGGAGAAGCTGGCTGGGAGGAAGGGGGGCTGGCAGTCAAGAGCCCCAGGACCTTTTTCTTCAGCAGAGTTTAGCTGCTGGAAGACTGACTGTGATTCGGCGCTTTCCGGCTAGTGGGCTTATAATTCATTCTAACAGGCTGGATTTTTTCTTTTTCACATCAAGTCCTGGGTGGCAAGGAATAGGGCCTGATCCTCCGCCAATGGGGGCTGGAGGGGGCTGAGGCACGAGGGGCTCTTTCACCCCTCCTGCTCCCCCTACATTTCTGCCCCTCTTCTCCAGACCCACGTCTTCCAGGCTACTTTCCCACAAGGGACCCACCCTGCAGCGACACCATGCTGAAAGGCCCTGCCCGCATCGTGCCGCAGTGGAAGGACCTCCAGTACCAACTCAGAGAGAGGCTGGAGCTGCAAAAGGTGACAGATGCTGTACCAAGTTGGGGTTTCCTTTGTGGCATGGAGCAGGAGGGCACTGTGTGCGGGATGGGGAACAGGAACACAGACCGGGGGGTGGGGTAGCTATTGACCCCTCACAGCTGCTCACAGCCAAGAAGGCCAGATTCTCATATAGTCTTCTTAATTGGATTTCTTGGAAAGAGGGAGGAGAATTGGTTACAGAATCCTGGGAAGTGGATAAGTGTTCTGCAGCGCCCTGTTGGAGTTTGCTGGAGTGGGGACCCTTTGATCCTCCTGCTGACTGCCACTTGGAGCAACGGAGAGGCGGCACCCTGCTTCTCTGATCAGAAGGAGCGCCCAGGTGCTCCAGCCACCAGCCCAGCAGCATTTTGCAAGCCACCCTCCTCCTCTTTCTCAGGCACCCGGTTCTCCTCTCACTTCGGCCTTCAGCCAGAGTTCGCTGCTGACCCTCCCCAGCCTGTGCGTGATGCTGGCTGGCTGGCAGGCTGCCCGTGGAGTGTCCTCCCTGTCTTCTCCCCTTTTGCACAGGGCTTGCCAGAAGGGACCGAAGGGACCCCCTTCCTCCTCAGTGACAGGCCTAGCATCGTTTTCCGGGAGAGCTGCTTCCCCAGATACATGCCGATCCTCTGCTCTTACACGACGGAGGAGGGGAACTTCTTTGCCTCGTTCACCTGGAGGAGGGCCAAAGGGAGCAAGGTGAGAGAGAGAGAGAGAGAGAGAGAGAGAGAGAGAGAGCCATCTGGCCTCTGGAAGGGCCCCCTCCCCCCAGCCCAGGAAAGAGGTCTTGCTTTCTCCACCTCCCTCCAAGAGCATCTGAAGACTCAGCTGCTGGATCAGAGGTTGCCCGCAGCCCATGGCAAGAAGCCACCCTCTTGTGGGGAAGTCAGGGTCTCTGCTTGGGTAGACGAGGCACTTTCCTGCGGGTGCAAGAAGCTTCAGTCATGGTGAAGACAGGCGCTTGCCCACGGTCCTTCCTGTAGGTACACGCCAAGGGTAGCTCTGAACTGTCCTGGCCCCTGCATTAAAACAGGCTGCTTGAGGACTGGGCCCCATTGGTGGCACCTGGCCTGTGTTAAAGAAGGCTCCTGCCTGGTCCCACTGGGCTCACCCTGGCTCGTACGCCAGAGGACTCTCGGTCCTGTTTTCTCCAAGCTGACTCGAGTAGCCCTGAGCCATGGGCCTTCCCCCTCCCAGGAGAAAACTGGCCCTCCATGCCCCCGGCAATCAACTAGATCAGTGGGTCCCTTCTCCTCATGCGCAAAGATGCTCAGACCATCTCTGCATCCTCTTTCACGGCTAGGCAAGATCCTGAGAACCTTGCTGTCTGATCTCACAGATCCCTTTTCTCCCTCCAAGAAAAATCAACCTGGCAGCCCACCTCTGGGCGAGGAGCCGTTTTTCCAGCCTCCCCAGGGGGAGTGGAGGAGGGGCCTCACCACTCTGTCCACACCATGTCTCCCTCGGCTGCCTCACCAGCGCAGTTCGTAGAAATCCAGGCCGCTTTGGGTTGCCCCAGGATTGGCAGGGCAGGTGGGACGTAAACCTTTAAACCAGCCTTTCTCAACCTTTTGACCTTGGAGGAACCCTCTAAATATTTCTGAGGCCTTGGGGAGCCCCTGCATGTACAGACTCAAATACAGGCCGGAAGTTACAAAATGATAGTATTCGTTTCATGGGTAGGCCTGTCTATAGGTATTAACAGTGTTCTTAAACTAATAATAAAGCATGAAACTTACCTCTTTCATGTGAAGTTGCCCAGATTTGAAATAATTTTTAAAATAAATCATGATCTCCCAGGGAACCCCTGGTGACCTCTCGTGGAACCCTCGGGTGCCACAGAAGCCTGGGGGAGAAGCCCTGCTTTAAACAAAGGAACAGAGCTCCAAACCGACCTGCTCCCTAAACAGCCACTTTTGCTGACCCAAATTGGCTGACCCTTCTCCTTACCACCCTCACACTTTCTTTTGCCCGGCAGGTGCGTGTCTGGAGTTACAACATGGAGGATGAGACTTCAGTGACAGAGAAACAGTACAGCTTACATGAGGACCCAGTGGTCCTCACCATCATCCATGTCCCCCATGTGCACCTCTTTGTGGCCTACTGTGGTGACATTAACTTTCGCTTCTTCGGTGACCACACTCAGGACTTCAAGCTGCTCTCCAAGATGACCTCCCCCTATTCAGTCACCAGCCTGTGTTACAGCCCTGAGACGTGCGAACTGGTTTCTGGTGCCATTGGTGTGGTGGCTTTTTGGACCTTTTTGACGCTGGAGGTTCCCTATATGAGTGTTACACAGGAAATACGTGTTGCAACTGGTGAGTTTGTGCACTTTCTCAGGGTAGAGCAGGAGCGGAGGATGCTGGTGGCCTTGTGCGAGAACGTTATCCGTGTGTATGACTGCCAAACAAAAGCCCAGATCCGCACCTTCCAGGTGAGCCAAGGTGTGTCTCTCACCTGCTGTGCTGCCAACTGGCCCCAGAGCATCCTCTATACAGGAGACCTGGCTGGGGACATCAAGGTTTGGAACTTCGACACGGGGACCCACGTCAACCAGTTCAAGGCCCACCTGAGTGCCATTAGCAGTATGATCATCCGGGCCTCAATGCACACCCTCATGACTGCATCCCTGGACGGAATGCTGAAGGAGTGGAACCTGACTACCTGTGAGCTTCTCCGGCGGGTGGACATTGGAGAGGAAGTCTTCCAGATGCAGTTCCTCAATGAGCAGACTTTCTTCCTCCGTACCCAGTACACTTTCTCCATCCGTACAGTCAACAATTTCTATCAGCTTTTCAGCAGAAGCAAATCAATCCTCAAGAAGTTGGTGCGGGTACAGTGTGGGCCAGACAAGGCCCGCATCCTGGCCACCACTGAAGATGGAATCATCCAATTCTTATCCCCTGTTACAGGAGAAATGCTGTTTGTTACCTGGCCCTTCCAGCTTCTAGAAAAAGCACTGGACTATGTTTATGACCCAGATCGGGAGGAACTATTGGTGACAATGGGCACGACTGACATCTATGTGTTGGATACCACCAAGAACCCTTGCCCAGCCAAGTACATCTTGCGCACCACAGAGAGAGCGGATGACAAGGTTCTGTGCTTGGCCTACAGCCGCCTGGACCTGGAAGGCCGTGCCACCAGTTTCATCTTCAGTGGGTTCAAAAGTGGTAAGGTGCGCTCTGTCACCCAGCATCTGTATCGTATGGGAGGTCGCAAAATCCATGATGGCAACGTGGTGGCCCTCAGCAGCCTTTCAGGCTCTGGGAACCTGTCGTATAATTCAAGGGAATCCTCCTACCTCTGCTCCTACGGACTTGATGAATATATCATCCTCTCAGAAGTGATCTTAAAGAAGAACAGCCTCCTGGAGGTGGTCCCTTTGGTTGTCATTCCCAGCACCAACTGCCGGATCAACATCCTCTTGCTCATCCCCGGGTACATCTGTGTCTTGACAGAGCAGAATCGAGTCCGGCTATGGCGCCAGGCAGCCCTAGTTCCTGGTGAGAAGAACCCCTTCTGGAAGGAGACCGCGGCCATGCATTCGAGCACCATCACCTCTTTCGACTACTGCCACACGCTTAGCATATTGGTGACTGGTGGCTCGGACGGCTCTGTGCGCATTTGGGACATCCTGGGAAAAATGTTGGTGGAGTTTGACACCACCCTCAAATTCAGCCGAGTCTGCTTTGCCAACCAGCGGGGGGACTTGATGGTCGGCTGCAACATGAATGTCTATTTCATCTCATGTGTTACGTACCTGCCAAGGAAGCATCTCACCGTGCTGTTGACCTGCTCTGTAAGGGATGATGTGGTTGAATACCCACTTCCCTTCCTTCCCCGCTTCCTCCTTACCTTTGATGTCGTTTTTGTGCCCAAGTAAGTGGACACATTATGTTGGGGTGTGGTGACAAAAATTCTATCATCTCTCTCTCTCTCTCTCTAATATCTATCTATCTGCAGCCTGCTGGCTTAATGGGCATTGGGATTTGAATTTTCTGGTGTTTTATTTTTTTCTGGAAAGTTTTTCCAGAAAATTTTCCAGATACCTGTATGGTTTCTCTTTTCTGTGCTTTTTAATGTGTGTGTGTTTTTAACCATTACTGTATTAGTTTTCTTCAGAAATTGGACTAGAAACCTGCTTTTTGGCCAAAGGTTTCCGCACATCCACTACATGCAAAATGCTTTGGATCAGCGTGGCTCCACTGATATATCCAGGGGCTTGATAGTTTTACTGATGCTCTTCTCACAAGTCTGACAGTTAATCCTCTTCCGATCTTTTACTAGCTCAGTTCAAGCTGCAAAGCATATCCTATGATCCATGTGCTTGAAGAATGTCATCCATACCGATCTTTTGGAGGGCTTAGTCCTAGATCTCGATGGGCAGGAACCTGTGGCTCTGGGAGCAAATTCACTGTCTTGCCTCTGCTCCTGACTAGGTTCTTCAGAAGCAGGAAGAGCCTCAGACTTGGCGACTAACTGGATGAAGATGTCAATCCTTGTGGAATTGCCAGACGAGATTTCCCTTCAGGATCAGCACATTTATTCTTTGCATCATTCATGCTTCTTGTCCCTGTAGCCCAGCTACCCTGAATGCCTCTGTAGACATTTTCTTATGGATTTAATTTATGTCTATATCCCAACCCAAGTTTTTTTTAATATGGAAAGTATAATGAATTTGGCTGGTCCAGGTATTATATTTATATTTATATTATCCATTCAATTGTGTCCAGTTCTTGGTGATTGCCTGGACAAGTCCCTGCAGTTTTCTTGCAAGGTTTTTCAGAAGTGGTTTGCCATTGCCTCCTTCCTAGGGCTGAGACAGAGGGACTGGCCCAAGGTCACCCAGTGTCATGTTCACTGACTGAGTCTATTAGAGTAGGCAATCATTACACCCAGCTGGCTTTGTGCCTAAGGTGGTACTCGAACTCACCGTCTCCCAGTGTCTAGCCTGGTGCCTTAACCACTAGACCAAACTATCTCTATATATCTGTACTCAGAGTTTAATGTAGTTTTCCTTTGCATCATAGATTTACATAGTTTCATTTAGATTTAGCTATCTTGAGAAGATTGTTCCATCTCCGTTTGTATTTATGGTTGAACTACATAGAAATGTGTTTTTTTAATAAACGAGAAAGCACTCTGTAGCATTAAGTCATGAGATCTGATAGTTTTTAAATCTATGCTCAGGAGTGATGCTTGTTGATAGTTGTTGATTTAACATCCATCCTGCATGCCTGGAGGCCCTGTTGTGCCAGCAGTATGGGATCCTGGCTGACATCCATTTCAAGCTGTACAGCTGAGTTAGTTCATGATTAATAGATCACATCTTATTCAGCCTGGGTCTCCAGCGCTTGAACTCTTAAAAGAATTACTGAGTTTCACTAAAGAACTCCAACATAATTTGCTTCTATTTTTAATCTCACTGGCTTTAGCCTTTCTTCATCTTTCAAAAGTATTATGATGAAATTATTTCCTTTACACAAAGCTGCTATTAAACTATGACATTCTACATAATAGAAAAGAAAATGGAAGTTCCACCTCTGCGGTCCCTGTTGATGATATTCTGTGAAAGAAGAGATACAGAGGGAACCCAATTTTCCCATTCTCACTGGATGAACAGATACAATTGCGAGCAGGTGGTCCTGAAGATACCCAGGTTCTGAGCCTTACAAGGCTTGAAAGCTGATGACCAGCAGCTTGAATTGCACCCAGAAGCCAACTTGCTACCAGCACAGCACTCAAAGTAGTGATGTTATATGAGCAAACAAATATGTACCCATAGTTACCTGAGCATTGAGCATTGCATTCTGAACCAAGTTGTCTCCAAGGGCAGCTCTTGCAGAGCACATTGCAATAGTCCAAATGAGGGTGACTAAGTCATGAGTGACTGTGAGCAGAGCCTCCCAGTCCAAGAAAGCCTGTAACTGGTACGTCATCTGAAGTTCCCCAAAGGCCCTCCTGGCCACAGATACCTCTGGCTCTTTGAGCAGGAACTGTGAGTCAAGCAGATTATGGCTGGCTCCATATAGGGAGATGTAGACCCATGCAGAACTATAGATGGATTCTCCCTGGAACTGGCTGGCATTTGAACCCATAGCCACTTTGTCTTGCTGGGATTAAGCCTAAACCTATTCCTGCCACCCAGACCCTCACAGTCCCTGAGCGCTGGGACAGCATCTCAACAGCGCCACCTGTCTGGCCCGGGATTGAAATGTGATGTTGAGTATCATCTGCATACTGATGATACCTGGCCCTATTCTGGGGGATAGCTTCATCCAGCAGCTTCGTATTAATGTAAAATAGGAGTGGAGGGAGGGTTGAGTCCATGACATCCCACCATGGAGGAACCTTGCATTTCATCTCATCTCATCTCCCTCCTCTGCCCCTCTTTCTTTGTGCATGGTAATGGCTGTGACCATTACATCCTCTTAAACTGTAAAATTTCTGGTGCTTAACCAAGCCTGCTCCAGAGAGATCCCAGAGGCTCTGCATGGACCAGGATATCTGCATGGATATCCTGGGATCCTGTGTTACTGAGGGGTGATCACCAGGGATCAACTGCTGTCTACACTAGCTGAGCTACAATCTCTTACCAATCCTTATCAGTCCTCTGTTCCTTACGATCTACGCACCATCTCCTCTCTCTCTGTAGCCAGCATCTTCCTTGTACTGAAGGAACCTTCCCTGGCATTTCTGCTTTCCTATGAGTCTCTCCCTTTACCTCGTCCTTGCTACAAACAGTGAACTACGTTTGAATTGTAAGGAAACATTCTCCTGGGGTCAGATTAAGCTATCTTAATTGCTCCAGGGAGCGGCAGTGGGATTGCGGGCCCCTTTTCCTTGGAGGCGTCATCCTTAGATGAAGCTATGACACTTTGAAAGAGATGTGCCAGGATGGGTAGGCAGCAAAAAGACCAAGCCTGGTCCCCTGGCAAGTGGCAGCTGTCTTGGAATGCCATCCTTCCCTGATATCTGCCAGTTACCTTGCTTTTAACCAAGTATCCCCCCCCCACCGTTTTCTCTTCCAACCCCCACCCACTTCATGTCAGTACACCATTAGGGAGAGGGGCAACTGGACCACTGCAGTGCTTGCATGTCACCCAGACATTGTTTCTGCTTGAGTACCCTTTTAGAAGAAGATGGGCTAATGGAGAGGGAGGCCAGGAAATTTGTAGGCACCTGATCCTTTTGGAAAAGTGATGCGTACATCTCCATTAAAGATTGAGGCTGAGAGCTGTTGGAAAATCAAACAGGGAGACAGTAATGCCACCTTCTCCAGCCTGGTGCCCATGTGTGAGCAGTGAATTCTGGGCATTGTAGTCTAACACATGTAGGGGGCACCAAGTGGAAATCCGCTGGTGTAATGCTTGGGAGGTGAGGTGTGTCATGTGGTATGATTAGAAGAAGGAGGCCACTTCTAATCCACACACTCCAAGTGGCTGGCTGATATTCCTCCTTTTCAAGGTACCGCCAGGTGGGCAAGCAGGCCAAGAAGTACGAGCGGCTGGAGCCGATAACCAACCGCAAGGAGGTGGTGATCGAAAAGAACGTGGCCAAAGTGGTGGAGTTCATTGGCAAGGGCACGAGCATCCCTCCAGGCCCCAACTTCTACGAGCCGCCCTCGCTGCCCCTGAAGGAGATGCCGCCAGAGTTCGCAGTGGAGTACCAGCTCCTCCCACAGCCCAGTCTCAGGCCTTCTTTGGAGAAGAAACTTGTTCCACCGCCGCCTTACCGTGGCCTCCCGCGACTGGTGGAGCACGTCCCCCTGCTCCAGACACTATGCTTCCGGGAGGGGCACTCCTGGCCAATCGCTCCTGATGGCTACATCCCAAATTCAGTTATCCGGGCTCAGTTGTTTCCCAAAGGGACTCCCGCAGATCTCTGGTGTCCCTTGCTGTCTAGCAGGGACCCTTTGCCAAAGAGGAAGATGGTGAAGATCCAGATGCAAGAGTGGGATAAATCTGAGGTGGTTCAGAAAGCTTGGAAGAAAAAGGCCCAGAAGACGAGGGAAACCCCTTCGGCAACCAAGCGCCACCAGGACCTGCTGGCAGAGATTGTGACCAAGCCCTGGCTGAGGCACAAGCCCAGCGACACCAGCCTGCCCGGCGTCATGAAGGCCATTTTAAACCTCATGGATGATGTGCCCTATTCAACGTACTTGCTGTGTACCTCTGCTCTCGTCCAGATTTCGGAGTCTTACACATTGCCAACCTCCATACAGGAAGTGGCCTTTGAGCGCCTCATCCAGGACACAAATCACAAAGAGGTCAGGTTGGGCACATCTGGGGGCTGCTAGCTTTGGAGGGCTCCCCGGCCTTCACTGTCCAGGTCCCCCTCAGAGTGGCAGAGGGGAGAGGTGGGGGAACAGCAGCTGGGCATTGACTAGGCGAGAGGAGGTGGGAGGGGGGGCTCTGCACAATTGTGAAGCATTGGAAGGGGAAAAACAATTTGATTTGCCCAAGTTGCACCCCCCCAAAGAGCTAGACTAATTTGGTCTCATAGATTCATCACAAAAGTAAATGTTGTCATCAATGATTCACCCCAATAGGAATATATTTCACATCCCAGGTTCCAGTGGCACAAAAACGGCTTCAACTGTCATGGGAATACCTCGAAATGGCCTTGACTCCTTGGGGGAAAAGCCAAATTGCAGCAGCTTGATTTTGGGGGGAGTGGGGGGGACAGTGGAAATTGTCTTCTGGAGGCTTTCTGCTCCCATTTTTACCTTGGGGGAGGGGAACAGCATTATCAAAAGTTGGCCCTTCAGCAGTGCAGGCTCAGGGGGCTGGGGAGCTCCCTGGGACTCACAGGGCCTCTGAAACCAGGAGGAGGAGGAGCTGCCCACTCCCAGTAAGTAGGCAGGTGCTTCTTGTGAGCTGCAGGGCTGGCAGCTGTCTAGCAGGTTGGACAGGAAGACCCTGGGGATGGGCAATGTGGGTGCCCAACCTTTCTTTCCTGCCCTTTTACTAAGAGGTTCAAGGCTGAAGGCATAGTAGCTGGCTTGGGTGACCCAGGGAAGATTTGAGCTGCGCACCCCCTTCAGGCCTTCAGAGCACCCTGTGGGCATTTCCAGAAGCAGCTCTCAGCTTGGAAGGTTCTCCCTCCTCTCAACAACATCTGCGTATTCTTTACGCAGCCCTTTGGATTTTTGAAGGGCTGTATTGACATGATATGCTTGCTGATGGCTAATTCAGCCCTGGCTTAATTAAGCCCCTGATTCTGGGTTTGCTAATTAACCTTGACCTTGCTAAGTCAGTGTGGCAGGCAAACACAGCCGATGGTCCCAGCATCAGTACTGCTGCGGCTGATTGAGACATTGACAGAGCACGAACCCTTGTAGAGGTTGGCCTGAACCAGGCCCAGGTCTGTCCCTGACAGGCTTCTTGTTCTCTAGGTGAGGATGAGACTGGCAGCCTGGGAGGCCTTGGGGAAGATGGACCTCTTGACTGAACAAGAGGTCGCACCACTGGCTCGGGCCCTGCTGGATGAGAACAAGAAAGTGCGTGATCTGGCCCGCTTCTTGCTCGACTCGGTGGCTGGCATCACTGACAAATTTGTCCTGAAAAAGGAAATGCAGCGACTGGCAAGAGCCAGCTTGGGAGACTTGTGAGTCCCTTCCCTGCACAGGGGGTGGGGGGTGGGAGTGCCTCCACTCTTTTTAGTGTATTTGGGGACCAGGTGCTTCTCCTCTGGCCTTGAGGAGGTTTCTGGAATGTTTTTGTCTTGCCAAACTTAGCAGCAGGTGATTAACCTGCGCAGTTGATTCCCACAAGTTGGTCATTAACCATTAATAGTTGGATGCATTCCTGGAGGACAGAGGCATCAGGGTTCCTCGCCTTGACGACTTCCTGGGGCAGCCTCCAATCCCAGCTGCAGCAGCAAAAGGGCAGAGACAGACATGTATCCACCTCCTGCTTCCAAGCACCCCAGAGTCATCTGGTTGGCTGCTGTGAGAAACAAACCCTTAGATTAAGGTGGTCTTTGGCCTGATCCAGCAAAGCTCTTATGTTTTTATGTGGTTCTACCTTGCCTACCAGGCCGGGGTGTAAGTCTGGCTGAGGGGCTACAAGATGAGGCCTTATGCATCCCAAATGCTCCTCACACTTGCCCAGAGGAAAAATCACCCTTCCTGTGTGCCTGGGGGACCCTCGAGCTGCTTTTCTCTCCAGTCAGGGCCACTTGCACACGTCCAAAATGGCCACCAAAGGTTGGAGCTTCAGCAGCTGGACTTATGGCTTTTGAGACCAGGTGGTCCTAGAAGGAAGCTCTCAATGGTTATTTTCCTTTGGAGCAGGAAGGACCCTCCATTCAGCCCTGGCCCCTCATCCTTCTCAGCTCTGCTTCAGGCAGGTGTATCTCTGTCCCTTCCAGGACCGAGCTGAGCCGGAAAGAAAAGGATGCCTTCCCTCGCAGGGTGCGGGTCGCTGGCATCGTAGCAGAGTCAAAGGATGAAGCTGTGTATGCCTTGACGGAAGGCGCGGAGAGGCTGATGGCCTGTGTAGAGAATCATCTGACAGCCAATCTGTTCCTCATGACCGAGTGCCCTCCTCCAGAAGCCCAGCTCGTGGGATACCCTCCCCCTTCCCGGCGCAGGCGCATCTCGGAAAAACTGCTGGAGGAGTACAGAGAGCCAGAAGGCCCAGCAGCACCCCAGGCCCGGTGGCTAGGGCTCTTTGACCAGTCTCCGAAGAAAGGGGCCGAGGTGCAAGGTAAGACCACCCCCTCGTACCGTTGGAGCAGTGTGGCTTCTGTGCAGCCCCCACCTACAGGAACGATGTCCTCTGTGGGCCCCCAAGGCAACCGAGGCCAGTAGTCTATGGCCACGCTCTGGGAGATGTCAGTGAGGGGGGCATCCCAAAGCTTACGGTAGACTCAGAGCCCTGGATCCTCATGGGGGATTTCATCTAGGGCCACTATCTAGGTAGTCCTCACTTAACAACCATTTGCTTAGTGACGGTTCAGACTTAGAATGGTGTTGGAAAAAACGATTTATGACCAGCTCTCACACTTACAACCGTAGCGGCGTCCCCACAGTCACATCACGATTTGAGTGCTTGGCAACCAGTTCGCATTTTATGATTGTCACAGCATCCCACAGTCATGTGATCACCATTTTTGACCTTCCCAGCTGGCTACTGTCAAGTAAAATCAGTGGGGAACCATGTGATTTCCTTAACAATCACATGGTTCATTTAACGCCTGCAGTGATTCGCTTAATGACTGCCTCAAAAAAGGTCGTAAAATTGGGTCAGATTCGCCTAATCACTGCTTTGCTTAGTAACTGAAATTCTGGTCCCAATTGTGGTAGTTAAGCCTTTGCTTTGATACAATTCCTACTGCTCTGGAAAAGGACATTCCTCTTCAGGTGAAGATACAATGGATGAGATGGGTAGTTAGAAACTTACTGGGGGGTCTGCCCATGGCAATTTGAGGTCCTTTTTATAATTACTGACGGTGGGGGTTTTACACAAAGCACAACCCCAGACTTACCTCCAGGCTTCTTTGTTAGGCACCCTGTTTTCTCGGAGTGACTTCGGGATGCCACAGATAGAAAAGCAGGGAGGGGGGCTTCGCTGGCCGCCTCTTCCGACTTCTGTTTGGAAGGCTTTCATGGAACTGGCTCTGGATGAGAAGCTTCATTTCTGCCGACTTTGCCACTGGGGCCTGATTAGCGTTTGCTGTGGTTTCAGGACTTTCCATTCTGAGGGTTTTCCATGCCCTGTTTATGTACCTTAACCGTTGAAGCTGCCCTGCCTTGCTGGTAAAGACCCACAAGATGCCATTAATTTTATGTGGCATGACATTAACGAGTTTAATTGTTAACGTTATTGTGAAATAGTTCTAGCCTTCCTTGCACCATCGTCTTAGGACCTGGTCCAGCTGTCACGAGAAGAAGCATGAAGTGAACAGACTAGGCCAAACTAAGCTCCCTTTGCTCAGAGGCTGGGGCAAAGCACAGTCATCCACACTCTGAATTGGAAGCGGGGGGCAGTGTTCCAGGACCAGGAGGCATGGCTCTCTTGGTGGGGTGGGAGGAAGCCCTCTGCAGGCCAGGGGCCTTAACATGGGTGATGGTCTTGGGAATTGCAGGACCCCCCCCGGGCAAGCAAAGCCTGTGTTGGCTGGACCCTGCCTTGCCCATCCATCCCGTCTCTCCAATTACCCCCGCAGCTGGCACGGAGGAGGCCAAGCAGCCCGCCCAGCAGAAGCTCCCCCGCATCCAGCAGGCCCGAGGGAAGGGGCTCGCCATCCTCCAGCCCACCGAAGCGATCTTCCCGGAGAGCAGCAGCAGCAGCAGCAGCAGCAGCAGCAGCCGCCCCAGCCAGGGCACCACCAGCAGCAGCGCCTCCCCCGCTGTCAGCAGCATCAGCAGCGGCTCCACGTGGCGCAGCAAGAGAGACCTCCGCAGGAAGCCCAAGGTCCCAGCCATGCCCTCCCAAGAGGCCCGCAGGCTCAGGAAGGTGCGCGAGCAGCCCCAGCCGCTCCTCCTGCAGCGCCGCAACACCCGCACGCAGCTGTACACTGAGATGCTGAAGAGCTCCAAGAGCCGCAAGGAGCAGGCGGCGGCGACGCCGGAGGAGGCCAAGGCGGTGAGCAGCCTCGTGCAGGCCAAGCTCAGCCAGCCTGAGCCGCCCGCGCTAGCCCCAGCGGCCTCCGCCAAGGGCAGCCTCATCGACCCAAACCAGCAGTATGCGGCAGACAAGTCCAAGTGGCGCAGCGACCTCTACAAGCTCATGATGCTGCGCATTGCCCCCGTGGTCGAAGGGTGCACCGCGGCGGAGGACTTTCTGGCCTCCGCCCGGGTGGCCCTGGCCGGCCGGACCCTGTCCTGGGAGGCCTTGACCCACCTTGGCAAGGCCCTGCTCGGCTCCCAGGAGAGTGGAGCAGAGACCTCCAGCTGGAGGAAGTACATGGGCGACCTGCTGAAGGCTTCGCTGCGGGAGTCGTGGCTCCAGTCGTCCGTGGAGAGCCTGGAGACTGTCGTGGCCGTGCGGACGGCCACAGAGTCGCCCAGTGGCTCGGAGACGGATCTTCTGAGCCCCGACCTCGGCCAGGAGGAGGGGGGGGAGCAGGAGGGGGAGGGGGAGGAAGCCGAGGAGGGAAGGGCGGAGGAGGAGGAGGAGGCAGAGAAGGAGAGGAGGCCCAGGCGGCCCAGGCGGCCCGCAGCCAGGGCGGGCAGGGTGCCCAGAGAGGCCTCTGAGAAGGAGATGAGGCAGATGGCTAAGTGGGCCGAGCAGTGGGCAGCAAGAATGGATGAGTTAGCCAAAAGGGAGGAGCAGGACTTGGTGGCCACCACCTTCGGCACTCAAGAGCGGGAGCTCCCCCGAAGCAGAGAGCGGCTGCCGGCCAGGGGAAAAGAAGGGGGGCCCGCCCGCTCGGGCAAAGAATGGGAGCACCCCCGAGGCAAAGTGCGAGAGCCCGGCAGGCCGAGAGAACTGGAGGTGGCAGCAGAAAGGAGGGAGAAAGAAGCGGCCCAGAGGAAGGGTGGCCGCCGCACTGGCAAAGAGGAGGCCCTGGAGAGGGAGGAGGAGGAGGAGGAGGAGGAGGAGGAGGAGGAGGAGGAGGAGGAGGAGGAGGAGGAGGAGGCGGCGCCCAGCCGGACGGAGCTGAAGGAGAGGGCCCTCCTGACGGACTCAGAGCAGGCGCTGGCGGCGCAGCTGTCGGAGGACACGCTGGCCTCTGTGCGGGCGGAAGGCAAGGCCTGGATGCTCAGGGAGCTGAAGGCCAGGGCCCTGGTGGAAGCCAAGCAGGCTGCCCTGGAAGAGGCCAAGGAGAGGGCCCTGGCTGAGGCCCGCCAGATAGCCCTGGCCGAGGCCCGGAAGAAGGCCCTGGCCGAGGCATGGGAGAAGGCGGAGGTCCACCAGACGGCGCTGGCAGAGGTGATGCAGAGGGCCCTGGAGGAGGCCCGAGAAAGGGTCCGGGCCGAGGGGCTCGAGGGGGAGATGGCAGAGGAGAGGGTGCGGGAGCTGGCCTGGGCGATAGCCGAGGAGCTGGCTAAGGAGGGGGCCGAGGAGCTGGCCCTGCTAGCCAGCGTGGAACCAGACGAGGCGAGAGTGTTGGAGCTGGCCGAGGAAGAGGCCCTAGAAATAGACGAGGCGAGGGCCGAGGAGCTGGCAGAAGCAGCGATGCTTGAGGTGCCGGAGGAAAGGATCGCGGAGCTGGCTGAGGTGAGGGCCCAGCTCCTGGCCCAGGCAAAACTGATGGAGAAGGAGCTGGAGCTGGAGGAAGAGAACTGGGCAGAGCGAAGAAGGGCCTTTTTCCTCGGCAAGGAGGCTCGGGGCTCCCTGGAAGCCCTCGAGGAGGAGGAGGAGGATGACAGCTTCTGCCTCCTCTCTGAGGATGAGAGGGAGGCACTGGTGGCCACGTGGGAAATGGACCTGGCTCCAGAGCCGGAAGCCAGTCTGGCCGACCGTGCCCAGCTGCTCCTGGAGGTCCTGACCAAGCCGGAAAAGCTGCAGGGGAAGGACTCCTCCACCTTCCAGCAGCTCTTCCGAGTGGTGTCCCTGCTCTGGGTCCCCTCGACGACGGCCATCCAGGACGTGGCCGACGCTCTGCTCGAGAAAGCTGAGGAGCTGCTGCGGGAAGCCGAGGAAAGGCAGGAGTCCCTGTCCAAGGAAGAGCTGTCCATGTTTGCACATCTCAAGGAGGCGGTGACGGCCCACAAGCCCTGGAGCGCCAGCCCCAAGCAGTTCGCTGTCCAGATGAAGAAGCTGCTGAAGTCCACCCTGACCGTGCTGCGGGCCAGGAACCTGCAGAGAAGGCTGGCTGGCATTGCCTGGCGGCAGGTGTGGCAGCAGAAGGCCGAGAAGGAGTGGCGCCAGGACGAAGTCCAGGGCCCAGGCCGGCGGGCCTGGCTGAGCAGGAAGTTCCGGCAGGCCTTTGGGAAGGCTCAGGCAGAGCAGGAAAGGCCCCGGCAGGAACAATATGAACAGCAGCGCAGGGAGAGATGCCTCAAGTTCAGATCGCGGCCCATCGTGCTGGGCTTCCCTGAGGGGGCAGGCCAGAAGGAGAGAGGAAAGGAGGGGGGGCTGGACAAGAAGGTGGAGGAGGAGGAGTGGGAGAAGGAGGAGGGGGGGGAGGGCAGGGGGGAAGGCAGGAAGTTCGCGGGAAAGGAGAAGGCAAGGCGGGACGGTGGGAAGCTGACCTGGTCCATGGGCCAGCGATGGGAGAAGGCCTGGCATGCCATACTGCAGATGGAGGAGGACCTGACCCAGGCTTTGGCAGCCCCCCGGCCCAAGCAGTACCGCCTGCCCAAAGACTCTCTGTACAAGACCACCAGGCCCACCCTGCGTCTCCACCGGAGGCTGCTCCGGCGAGGAGGCCGGCAGCACATCTTCCGCCTGGACGAGGGCAAGGGGGTGGACTGGGAGAAGTTCATGGAGCTCTACCAGTCCCTCGTGTCCATGAAGGAAGAGGGCATGGAGCCAGCCGCTTGGCAGGAACAGGCTTCCAAGCTGCTCGACCTCTACGACGTGCGGAACCCGCTGATCCGGACCATGATCCAGCAGCTCCTGGTGGGCGACCGTCACCAGAGCAAATACGTCACAAGCAACCGCCTGAAACTGAAGGCGGCGCAGGCCCACCTGGGCCAGAGGATCCTCTACGAGATGATTGTCCACTCTGCTCGACTTCAGCCTCCGCAACCTTCCTTCCACCATGTCATCCCCCTCAGCTACCAAAACAACGTGCACCCCCTCAAGGTGCAAGGAGTTGCCCACTTTGGCCCTCTGTACCTCAAGTGGAAGACGTTCTTCTCCAAGGGGAAGCTGCCCAAGCTGAGTCTGTACGTGTATTCGCATCCGTTAGCCTTCTCATCCAGAAACAGATGCTGATGTCTGCACGGATCCCTCCTTTCCTGCTTCGTTCTGTCTTTTTCTTTTTTTGGGAATAGCATCAGAGATTTGTGAGATTTTGGGGGGAGGGCAATTTATGGAAACAGTGGAATAAATAAATTATTGAGGCCATCTGTCATGATCATTGTTTTAAGTTCCCTTGATACCTTATTTAGGTGTCAATACACTGGACCAAACCTATCCCGAGTTTCTCTCCAGTGGTTCCAACACCTCCACAGCGGGTGCTGTTCCCTCCTTTTCGGCCCTGGAAGGTATCGACTCTCACAGGCTGCCCTTTGCTGGATCTCCCTCCTGGATGGCCCAGGTGTCCTAGTGGAAGGGCAGTGGCATCCTCTTCCCATTTCATCTTTGGGCCTTCCCAGGCTGTGCTCAAAGAACTTGGCAGAGTGGAGCCCAGAGCTGAAAGTCGAGGAGTCCTACTCCGGAGTCCCAGAACTGAGGACTAAGCACAGAGCAAGGCCAGGTGGCCCTAAAGCTGAAATGCACAAGGCTGAAGTAAAAGGTCCCAGTTCCCAAAGACAGATGCCAGGAGAGCCTCCATGGGTTCCTTCCATGCTATTGCACCCCCAAGGAAACTGGTGGCTGAGAGATGCCAGCAGGGCTTCCTCAGCCTCCTTCTTGGGAAAAGAGGACATTTGGGGGGAGGGGCAGTGCTTAACGTGGGGATGCTTTCCAAATTGGTGTGTCCTCTCATAGTCCTTCCCACCACCGCCCACTGTACTGCTGCACAGTGGCCATGCTGGTGCCTGGGTGGGTATGAATGTGGAGGTGGATGAAGGGGGTGTTGGGGGTCAGTTCTTACCATATCAGCCTTGACATGTTTGTCTCTCTCATAGTGGGAATGTGCCTTTCATTGAAATACTGGGAAACCAGACGCAGCCTACGTGCCCCACTGGGCAAGAGGGGAGGTGCATTTTGGACCCAGCCCCTCAGTCCTTCCCCCGGCCCTAATCCTGACCCCCCCCCCAAGACAATCACTTGCAGCCCAAGACCATTTGGGGGTGAGGGCCCCGTCCACTTTCCTGGCTCAGCCCCTCCTCTCCCCTTTGGGGAAGGCTGCTGTCAGCACAGCCCCCCATCCGTCTTCTCACTCAGGCCTCCTTGCCTGTGGACCTAAGGGCCTGGCCAGGGGAAACCAAAGCGGGCCCTGGGTACCCTCCTGTCCTCCCTTTATTTACTCTGTGTGGGTTTGGGGCTGCCTTTGGTCTCCAGAGCTTACCATGCCATGATGGGCACTGTTCCAGGGCACAAAGCAGAGTACCTGGGGGCACAAAGGAGGTACCGTTGATACATATTACACCAATCGAAGCAAATATTTGTAGCTCAGGGTTGAACTGTGGAGTCCTTGGTGCTCTCTGAGCCTTGTTGTTTTCTTGCAGACGTTTCATTGCCAGACTCGGCAACAACTTCAGTGCAAAGAGGGAGTGGGCCTCACTCTCAGTTTATATACCGTGGCTTGCCCTGCTTGTGTTGGTGGGGGTGTTGTTCTCTAGTAATGCAGCGTCTGGAAAGGACAGCACTCCCACACATACAACCCAAAGTATGGATCCGGCATGTAGATGACACGTTTGTCATAATACAAAAGAAACAACTGGAAGAACATCTGCACAGCATCTTCCAACAAAATGAATACCCACTCAACTATCAAAAAGTGCCTCACCACCCAAATGGAAACTATGAAAAGGATAACTGCCATACATCAGAAACATCTCAGAAACCACCAACAGACTGTTACAACCACATGGCATCACCATAGCACATAAACCAACTAAAACTCTTCAAAACATATTAAGCAACCCAAAAGACCCAATAGCCCAAGAAGAAAAAGCAGGAGTTATTTACAACATACAGTGCAAAGACTGTAACAGCCACTATGTAGGACAGACAGGCAGAAGACTAGCAGAGCGCATCCACAAACACCAACTAGCAGTCAGAAGACACGATGAGAACTCAATCTCACAACACATGGACAACTGAACCATAGTTTCAACTGGGAAACTGTGAGCATCCTAAACTAAGCCAAATCCAAAAACGCCAGAGAATTCCTGGAAGCCTGGCACTCAGACAAAGCAGCCATCAACAGACACATAGAGGTAAACAACATTTACATACCATTCAAAAGAGACAATAGAAAAGCCAAAAAACCAGTACACTCCCTTGCCAGCAATCAACACCCAGATATGCAAAAATCAACACTAGGATTAACACCAGATGAACCATCAAACAGCACAATACACCCTAATCAAGGAACTATTAACTCAGGCAATCAACCAAGCAGCAAACAACAGACCAATCAAAGAACTCCCAAGGAGAGAACGACACCCCTACCAACACAAACAGGGCAAGCCACGGTATATAAACTGAGAGCGAGGCCCACTCCCTCTTTGCACTGAAGATGTTGCCTAGTCTGGCAATGAAACATCTCAAGAAAACAACAAGGCTCAGAGAGCACCCAGGACTCCATGCATTTTACAGCATAGATGCTGAAGGAGCAGCAGACTGCATCTTCCTGGGTTCCACATTCCCAGGGATGGTGACTACAGCTGTGAAATAAAGCAGCTTCTGCTCCTTGGGAGAAAGACTAGGGCGGATCTAGGCAAAATAAGTGCAGAGACATCATGCTGAAAATCAGGACAGATATTTCCATCATTATGGCTTTCCCAGTTGTAACACCTGGGTATTGAAGCAGGGCAA
Source organism: Candoia aspera (assembly GCF_035149785.1). Lineage (NCBI taxonomy): Eukaryota > Metazoa > Chordata > Lepidosauria > Squamata > Candoiidae > Candoia > Candoia aspera. Next base: position 26,714,043 of record NC_086162.1, read on the forward strand.
TCGGAAAGGCTGAGGGAAGAAAAATCAATGCTGCTGAGTTGCGTTACTGGAGGAAAAATTGAAAATATCTTGGACCACAGGCGGGGCCGCAACCGGGGGGAGCAAGCGGAGCACGTGCCCAGCGCAGCGCTGGGGGGCACCAAAATGAGCACTGGGGGGCGCCAAAATGGGCACGGAATCCATGTTTGCCCCAGGTGACACAGACCCTAGTGGTGAGCCTGATGGCAGGAAGAACAAATCTTGTGTCTCCAGAAACCGCACTGGGCATGGAAGTCTGAAGATGGTGCCAGAAAACCACAGCCTGCTTGCTTCTGGCAGATCAGCACATGGAGGGGAATGGCCTTTGTGACAGGAGGCAGTGAGCCGAATGCAACTTTTTTTACTTTCATGCTCTCAAATCAAAGCTGTGATTCCTGAGCATTCATGTGGAAGGGCATGGATATCTTTTCTATCTTGGATTAACATACAGTTGTTTATCTGAGATTATTCTTGTTTTCCTAAAAGAGCCATGTGAGTTCCACATGGCACACTGCCATATATTTATCCATTTTTTCAAAGCATCACATACTACACATTAGCATTTGAGAATTACATTGTATTTGCAAGGAAACACATACAGATAATTTTGTAGGGACTTCAGGACCAAATGATCTTCAAATGTACTAGAAGAGCAAGCTGAGACAACCCAAAATCTGCTAAATAAAGGCCACAGATATTTCTCCAGATGAAATTTTAAAGCACTATCTTTCTCTAATAATTGCACACCATTCTTGGCTGAAAGATGCCTTTGCAAGAAACAGACAAAACTTGAGAATTCACTTCCAAATTCAGTGGCTCAAAAATTATTTTGATGAAAAAAACAGTAAAAGATCTACTATGGTAGATCACGGAAACAAAAGGCAAAGCCTGATGCCTGATGAAATGCTGAAGGGCCAGGGGCATCTGTAGGCCAAGAAGCCATTCCTCCCTGGCCACTGAAGCTGAGAATAGAAGTTCAGCTGCAACGCCCCACACATTGGATGTACTGCTTGAAGAGGAAGAAGACAAAAAAACCAGATCCAGAACACACATGAGGACAGAATCTACTCAATAATCTGTTAAATAAGCTTAGCACCTTTACTGTTTGGACAAAAATTACAGTTTTGTAATTACAAGTTTTTTTTTTCCATTTACACTGTACGGATTATTGGTGTTGATATTTACATATTAAAGGTAAAGGTAAAGGTTTCCCTTGACGTAAAGTCCAGTCGAATCCGACTCTAGGGGGCGGTGCTCATCTCCGTTTCTAAGCCTTGGAGCCGGCGTTGTCCGTAAGGACCCGTCCGTGGTCATGTGGCCGGCATGATGACACGGAACGCCGTTACCTTCCCGCCGAAGCAGTACCTATTGATCTACCCACATTTGCATGTTTTCGAACTGCTAGGTGAGCAGGAGCTGGGACTAGCAACGGGAGCTCACCCCGCCACGCGGTTTCAAACCGCCGACCTTCCGATCGGCAGCTCAGCGGTTTAACCCGCAGCGCCACCGTTGATATTTACGTATTACTATTCATTTAATAGTAATTTAATTGAATTCTACGGTATTTGCAAATTCCCTGCTCATTCACTCTGACTTCTTTTTCTTTCAGTCTGTTTTTTCTCTTTTCTTGTTTGCATTTCTTCTTACTTTCCTTTCTCAGCAAAGATGGATGGATGGATGGATGGATGGATGAATGGATGGATGAATGAATTGGGTGGGACATAAAAGTAACTATGAGTCTGGTACTATCATAGCTGCCACCGCAGCCAGCTGCAGGGCCAGGGTCACCCTCTCTCTGGAAACTCAGCAGGCTACCAGGGAAACTTCAGGGCAGGGTCGGGGCCAGGCGAGGCTCCCAGAGAGCTGCCATCACTGCCACCTTCCTTACACAGGGGGGAAGCCTTAAGAACACAGAAGTGCAGCAGCTGCGGGGTCAGCCATCACACCTCTGGTCTTAGCCAGTCCCCAGTTTCAGTGTAGGAAGCCCCAGGAACAGAGTCATTATCACAGGGTGGGAGAACCCTGTCTTGTCTTCGGTGGTGCCTTCCAAGACCTCAGAGATACCAGCGGCTGCTGCGTGCCCCAAGCCGCTTGCCTGCCTTTCCGAGGGAGCGCCAGGAGGCTGCGTCTGAGCTGCTGACACGGTTCATCCTGCGAATCTCCTGGAAGGTCGTTCTGTTCAAGCATTTCGGAAGGCACCCTTTTGCTTTGAGGACGGACGCCTTCCAAACCACTAATCAAGACTCAGGCGGGGGCGGGGGGAACCTGCAGCTGACCTCCTAAAAACTGCAGACCACCTGTCAAGTGCCCAAGTGCCAACAGAATTCTCATCAGTGCAAGGGCAAAATAATGAGAGAGCTGTTATTGGCGCCCCACCCCCACCCCGTTCAAAAATAGAAGTTCTTGCCATGGTCCTCACGGGCATCTCACGACAAATGTTGCGCTGCAATCTGCTTCGGATTGTGGAGGAGAAAAGTGGCGGCTACAGACCAGAAATAACAGCCAGAGGTGCCTTTGAAAGCAAAGAAGCGCGGGAGGACAGGCAGACCGCGAGCCAATGCCCGCTGCGCCCCGGGTGCAAGACTGGTCTGCGCGCCGGGATGACCCGGCGCCCGCCACTGGAAAGGAAGAGCCCCCAACACCATCGCAGCCGGGCGGGGGGCGCGGGTGCTGCCCGGTCTCCCCTTGGGAGGGCCGCCGCCGCGGAAACTACGAGTCCCAGCATGCCCCGGCCTCCCTCCCTCCCTCCCCACACGCTGGTCCCCACACTGCCCGGCCGTCCTCGCGCAGCTGACAGATCCAGCGGCCGCGGCACAGGGGAAAAGGGACGGGGGGGAGGACGTCAGGGAGGCGGGGGCTGCGGGAGGGGCAGGGAGGGCGCGCGAGAGAGCGAGAGAGCGCGCGAGCGCCGCAGCCGAGCGCGGAATCCCGGCGCGCCCCCGCCTTCTCTCCCCGGCAGGATGCCTGCGGGGGCGGCCAGGGGGAGGGGGGATCCGAAAGCTGTGCCGCCGACGCGGGGGCAGCTGAGGAGGGACCCCCCGGCAACCCGAGGGAGAAGGGGAGGGGGAGGTTGCCGGCCCCGGTCCGCGCCCGAGGGCGCCCGGTCTGCGCGCTAGAGCCGCGCACCACGGGGGGCTGGAGGGACGGGCGCTGCCCCGCGGCCGGTGGAAGGGCGCCAAAGCCGGAGGCGGCCGAGCGGCGTGGCGCCCCCGGCGAGAGGGGCAGGCCAGGTGGGTGGTGGGCGGTGGGCGGTGGGCGGGCGGTGAGCAGGTGAGCCCCGGAAGGAAGCGGCCCGCGCGCCCCCAGGCAGCTTCCACCAGGCCGGCCTGGGCGAGGGGCGGGTGGGGGGAGCCTCCCGGATGCATAAGCAGCAGCCTGCGGTAGCCCCAGGAACGGGAAGGTCCCCTCTCGCCACCGGCAGCCTCGGGCCCTTTTGCCTGGCCGCCCGCGCGGTCTCTCCGCCTGCTTCGAGAGGCCCCGCTTCTCCACGCCTTAGCTCGGAGAATGGTGCCGCGCAACATAAAGCCCTCTTTCTTCTCAGGTCCGGACGGCGGCTGTCCCTCCCCGGGGATGCCAGGGCCGCAGCTCCCTTCAGCTGGGCAGCAAGCAGGCAGGGCCAGCCACAGGAGGCTTCCGCGGTTGTTTTCCCTTGAAAGAACCCGGTTTTAAAAAGATAGATAAATAAGAAAGCCGTTCCTTTGCAGAGTTTGCTGTGCCGTGCCAAGGCTGGAAGCGGATGAGTTTCCCTAGACATTAAGAAGACTCCCTGGGGAGGTGCCCTGGTGGAAAGAGTTGGGCTCCAGCTGGGAGGATGTTCCCCCCAGCACCTGGAGCCCCCCCCAGTGGAGGGCCCAGAAACAGGGCCTTGGCGTGAGCTGCCCTCAGCTCCTCTGCCCGGCTGGGTCTGTGTGGCGGGCGAGGTGGTGGCAGTGGCTGCAGCGTGCAGGGGCCTACTCAGCGAACGCAGACTCAATGGCACAAGGCTACAGGGAGATGGGGGACTGCAAGGGGCCCCTGAGCATCTGCCCACCGGCCCCCAACCCCTTCTGGACAGCCGTGTTTGACTATGAGGCAACGGCAGAGGAGGAGCTCACCCTGTGCAGGGGAGACCTGGTGGAGGTGCTGTCGAAGGACTCCTCAGTCTCTGGCGACGAGGGCTGGTGGACCGGGAAGCTCCAGGACAAGGTGGGCATCTTTCCCAGCAGTTACGTGTCCAGTGACCCCAAGTACACACAGGTCCCTCCTCCCTTGGAAATCCCCTTCCAGGAACTGGAACTGGACGAGATCATTGGTGTGGGGGGATTTGGCAAGGTCTACAAGGGGGTCTGGCGAGGAGAAGAGGTAGCTGTGAAGGCCACCCGCCAGGACCCAGAAGAAGAGCTCACCGTAACAGTGGAGAATGTGCGCCAGGAGGCCCAGCTTTTTGCCATGTTGCACCACCCCAACATCATTGCACTGAAGGCGGTTTGCCTGAGCCCTCCAAACCTCTGCCTGGTGATGGAATATGCCCGTGGAGGGACGCTCAACCGGGCCTTGGCTGGCAAGAAGGTGCCTCCTCATATATTGGTCAACTGGGCTGTCCAGATTGCGCAGGGCATGAACTACCTTCACCATGAAGCCCTGGTGCCTATAATTCATCGGGATCTCAAGTCCATCAACAGTAAGTCACCCTGGGCAGCAGGCGGTCTGGCAGGGGTAGGGCATTGCGTGCAGGCATCCTGGTCCAGCTCCCTGCCATCTGTTGGTGTTGCGGCCCCCTTAGCCCTCCCAAACCTTCTCCCATCTTGGCGGGGGGGGGGGGGTTCGCTGATTCCCAGGCCCAGCAAGTGCTTGGAGCCTGCCGGCCTGCCTGCAACATTTGGTTGCTCAAGGTGGCCCAGCAGACAGTGCTCCTCCCTGCAAGTCAGAGTAGCTGGTACCTCCTCTTATTCCCCAGCCCGAAGCAACTCACTGTTTGTTGCCTTTTCTCACCCCTCCACCCGGTGGCATAACGGCAGGGCCAGCTCTGAGCACCTTGCCCAATTGCCCGCTTCCTTCCATTTTACTCCAGAGAGCAAATCCCCTCACCTCTTCCAAGCTGCTGACTCAGCCAGCCCAGTCCGCTCTCTGGGTGCTGAGAAAGGAGGATGGAGAGGTGTGGGCTGGACCCAAGGCAAAGGAAGAGACATGTCTCTGTCTCCAAGCCCCTCCTGGGCAGAGGCCTCTTGGCAGAGTTTTCCAAAGCAGAATTGTTGCTGTTCAGGCACACAGGGCCATGAACCACACACTGCTGTGTTAAATGTGAGTACAAGGGAAACACCTTCTAATGGTGAGAAAAGGAGGAGGGCTGGAAAGGCTGCACCATTTGGGGAGCAGCTGGTGTTGCTGTTGTGTTCTGCTGCATTGGCGGGTCTACCCTTTTATGTGCAAAGGTGCGTGAATCCTCTTTCCTTGTTCTGGAGCGTTTGCAGCAGGTTTTAAAGGCTGAAACGTGCCCACCCTGACCAACTGAAATTGCTTTGAGCCATCCTAAAGAATGGAATGCAGGGAATAATTCCATTACTTTTTCTTATGGCTTCTGGATTGTTAAGGAGGAAGTGGTCTGCACTATGCTCTGGAGGATCTATTCTGAGCCAGCAGCCCTAACTGGCCTTGGAGAGTCATGGAAAAGAGTTGGCCTTACTCTGATAAGTGACATCAGGTTGGCCTGAAGACGGTCAGCTACTGTCCCTTTTGTGGGTGGGGTGGGGTGGGGTAGAGAAGTTTGTTTGATGTCCTAGTGCTGCAGTCCTTTGGGCTGCTGATCCCACCTAGCCAAACCGCAGTAGCTCCCATCATGGGAGCAGAGCCAAGTCCAATGGATGCCCCCCCCAGCTGCTTGAAGGGTAGTGATGGAGCCCCTGCTTCTCCCCCAGGCCTCTCTGTGTCTGACAGGCCCTCCTCCTGTCCCTCTAGTTCTCATCTTGGAACGCATTGAGAACGAGGACTTGAGTGGGCGGACCCTCAAGATCACTGACTTCGGCTTGGCACGGGAGTGGCACAAGACCACCAAGATGAGTGCGGCTGGTACTTATGCCTGGATGGCTCCAGAGGTCATCAAGCACTCCCTCTTTTCCAAGAGCAGCGATGTTTGGAGGTGACTGGGGAAGGGGGAGGAGGACAAAGCAGGGGCCGCCTTCCCTCAGCAGAGGAGAAGGTGCCTCCTTTTCCGCAGCAGGGCAGAACTGTGGCAGAGGGGCCCTCTTCCTGGAAGAAACCTCTCCCATGGCAGCCGGGCCTGGAGCAGCTGCTGAAAGCCAGGAGTCCCCTGGGAGGGCTGCAAGTGGCTGAGGTGGTCAGGGGCTGGTGGAGCAGAGGTCCGGGCCACAAGGACCAAGAGTCGCTAGTGCCCACAAAGCTGGGCTTTGGGGCAGGTACCCAAGGACCGTTTTGCTGAATGAGCAAGCAGAGCCCAGAAGGCATCAGGGCTCCCTGACGTATTTCACAGTGAGGGGAGTGATCCAGTTCCCTGTCTCAGAAGACGACGCTGCATTCAGCTGGATCAAACTGCGCCACCCAGAACAGCTCTGGGGCAGGGAGACGTCACAGATGTGGCAGCCAGTGGCAGCCACTGTACGGGGTCTACCTGTTGCTGCATTATACGCATTTGTCTTCCCAGCTTTGGGGTGCTGCTCTGGGAACTGCTGACGGGTGAGGTGCCGTACCGTGAGATTGATGCCCTTGCTGTGGCCTATGGTGTGGCCATGAACAAGTTGATGCTCCCCATCCCTTCCACTTGCCCTGAGCCCTTTGCCCGCCTCTTAGAAGGTGAGTGAGAGTCTGCCCCAGACTTTCGAGCTGTGGCAGGGAATGCAAGTCCCCGTGAGGCCTCCCCATCCGCACAGAGAAACAGCCTTGGGGCAGGAGAGGGGAGGGGGCACAGCACCTTGGTGAGTGAGGCTGTCATCTTCCCTTCCACACAGGAGGCCCACCAAACCCAGCCGGGGGCTGCAGGAGAGACCCCTTTCCCCCTTCCTCCCTCTGCCAGCCCCCACTTTTAGGCCCAGATCTGAGGCCAAGGGCGCCTTCACGAATGCCTGTGGGACTGGGTTCATCCCTTGGGAGGGGCAAGCTGTGCTGGAGAGACAGCATGATGCAAATGTCCACCAGGCCCATTCTGGACCCAGATTGCTGGCATATCGATCCATGGTGCTGGAACATGGTTCCTTTGCTCCCTGGATGGGCAAATGGGTGGCAAGGGAGGAATAACCAGTGTGCGCTTAGAGGCATGGTTTTAGTGCCTACTCCGGCCATGATGTCACAGCCAACACCTGCATTTTTGGCAGAAGGTGACTTTGCTCAGAGAGACTGCCCTTCCAGGGCTTTGTGGTGGGAATTATTATTGTGGTGGTTGTTATTGTTTAGATTTGTAATAGCCGTCCCACTCCAAGAGACTCTGGGCCGTTTACAACATCCAGTACGCTATTTAAAACAGTTAAAAACTTAACTATAGAATAGGACACCCTGGGCAAAAACAGCCATAACAATCGAACACATGCACCCAACGGGGGCTCCGCTCACACATTAGACCCTGGCAAGGGAACACGTGCTTCTTAACAGCTTTGTTCTCTCAGAATGCTGGCGCCCAGACCCCCACGCCCGGCCAGACTCCGGCAGCATCCTGAGGCAGCTGGTGGCGGTAGAGCGCTCCGCCCTGTTCCAGATGCCCCTGGAGTCCTTCCATTCGCTACAGCAGGACTGGAAGGTGGAGATTGCAGGCATGTTCCAGGACTTGCACGCCAAGGAGAAGGTGAACCGTTCCTCCCCCATCCAGGTTCCTGCTGGACTGCCTAGGCCTAGAGGATCCCAGACTGGGGCCTGCCCCCCGCCACCGGCCTTGCAAGCCTTGGATTTTGGGTTGGGGAGCGCGGTTTGGGGTTGCTGGGAGAAGGGCCGAGGCACCCTCCAGGGGCCCCTTGCCGCCCTGGGGTCCTGTTGACAGGGTAGGTGGTTCCCTGCCATGCACACCTAACCCAGACGTGGCACACCTGCTCCCCAGGAGCTGCGAAGCTGGGAGGAGGAACTCCTGCAGGCTGCTCAGGAGCAGAAGACACAGGAGGCAGAGCTGCGCCGACGTGAGCAGGAGCTGGCGGAACGGGAAATCGACATTGTGGAACGCGAGCTGAGCCTCCTCATGCTGCAGATGGGCCAGGAGAAGCCCCGAATTAGGAAGCGGAAGGGCCACTTCCGGCGCTCCCACCTCAAGCTGCGAGATGGGCACCACATCAGCCTCCCTTTGGGTGAGGCCTGGCAGGGTTAGGCAGGAGGGGGCAGAGCACCCACCAGGCCTTCCCTTGCTCAGATGCAAGCCAATGCCGAGCCCCAGCCAGTGCAGGGGAGGGGCATCCTCGCTGGCACCCACCAAGCCCCGGACCACCAAGGGTCCCCATGAGGAGCAGAGCCTCTTCCAGACGCTTCATTGAGAGGAGGACAGGGACTGGTGGGGGCTCCCCACAGCTTTCTCCCTCCCCCTCCCTGAGCCCTCTGCCACCTCCAGCCTCCCTCCTCTTCCCTGCCCCGCAGATTGCGCCCCATCCAGAGACAAGAAGTTCTGGCCAGATGGCCAGGCTTGTGCTGGGCAGGAGGCTCACCCAAGCTTGGGTGAAAAATGGGCAGGAGGGTGGCGGGCCTGGTGGGGCTGACCTGTCCCCCCCTTTCCCTGTGGCTCCTCCAGGCTTTGAGCACAAGATCACGGTGCAAGCATCACCTAGCCTTGACTGGCAGAAAGGGCCGGGAACCCACAGAGCCAGCCCTCCGGGAAGCCCTGGCCTCATCCCACGCCTGCGGGCCATCCGCTGTGAGTCCCAGCAGCCTCCTGGTCTGGGAAGGGATGGGAAGGGCAGCCCAGCGCTCCAGACCCCTGCCTGTTGGGCGGCAGGAGAGACCAAGGGGGCCCAGCATCCTGAGGGCCTGTTGCTTGTGCTGGGCGTGCTGGTAAGTTGGTCAATCCACTTTGGGGTGACAGTGATTAACCAAAAAAGCCTGACACCTGCCCCCCCACCCGTCACCAACAGCCCTTTCAGCAGCTCCTGGCTGGGACCCCTGCAGAGAGGGCTCCCCCTTAAGCCCCAAAGGGAAGGTGGTTTGGCAATAGTGCCAGGGAGGGGCACTCTGAGCAGGGCAGAGAACTGATGCTCAGAAGCACCGTTTCCCCTTCCCTGGTTTTGCAGTGACTCCCTTGGATGGAAACCAGACGTGGGGCCAAAGCACCTTGGTCAAGAAGGAGGAGCTGGTGGGGTCCAAAAAGAGAGGGCGGACCTGGGGGCCAAGTTCCACAGTCCACAAGGAGAGACTGGGCGGGGAGGAGAGGTATGGGGCCAGAAGGTTTCCTGGATGGCAGGGAGAAGCCCGGGGTAAGGAATGAGCTGCCGGATTCCCAGGCTGGCCGGGAGAGGCTGGAGGCCAGAAGTGGGCAGACCAAAGCTGCTGTGCTGGGGAACTCTGTGTGGGAGTGGCCAGGGGGGGGTCATTCTTGTGCTTTCCTCACCTGCGCAGGCTGAAGTCCCTGGCCGAGGGGAGTAAGCAGTGGTCATCCAGTGCACCCAACCTGGGCAAGTCCCCCAAGCTTGTGCCCCTGGCAGGAGGCTTTGCCAGCCTGACGGAAATGGGTAGGCCAGTTATGTGTTCCCTCTCCCCCACCCCAAGAATTGGGCTGGAGGAAGGGGCAGGGCAGGGCCACGTTACTGGGCCCCTTTCTCCGGCAGCTGAGGGTTATTCTGGGGATAACCAGGATGCCTTGGGTTTTTCAGAGCAATTGCTCGATCACCTCGCTGTCCTAAATGTAAAGGCAGGGCATCACTGTCATTGATCTGGCTTTGCACTTTCTTGGGGCTTACATGGAGTGCTTACCTGGGGATTTAACGGGACCGCTCCTTAGAAGCGTCCCTATTAGTAGTGGATTATCCAAGAGTGGAACTGCAGTCAGCTCTAAGCCACTGAGTTAACAAAACAGGTGGGGTGGCGGGGAGTCTCCTTGCTGTGCTTCTTTCCTCCCTAACGCAGCCTTAGGTGGGGGACATGTACCCAGAAGGGTTGGGGCCCCCGGGGAGCAAGAGCAAGGGCAGGAGGAGGAGGACGTGTTCCAGGCTTCATGTTTGCTGGGGGTTTAAGACTGCTGGCTTCCACCTGGGCAGCTGTGCTGGTTGTGCCATGAACTCTGCCTTTCTTTTCCTTCGGGCCCCAGAAGAGACCACCGAGAAGGACAGCTGCACCCCGCACTCCCCGGATCAGCTGCCCTCGTCCCTGGGAGCCAGGCTGCGGCCGCTGCCCACTGCTGCGGAGGCGCATGAGTGGGCCCTGGCCCCTTTGCACCATCGCCGCCACCGTCGCAGCGAGCTCGTCCTGCTGGACTGTGCTTCCATTCTGGCCTCCATCGCGCTGGGCGTCGAGCTGGCCAGGCTGGCGGGCGACAGGCTGAGGCCCCCCCTGTCTTCAGGACCACCCAGCACTGTTGCCCTCCTGTCCCTGTCCGACTGCAACTCTGCCCGGCTGCTCCTGCCTTCGGGCACCGGGGAGGCTCCCGTGAATGAGCAGCCCTGCCCCCCGGAGCACCCTGCCCCACCTCTCCAGTGTGACACCCCCCCGACCGACATCACCTTCAAGAAGGGCTCCCACCGGCTGCTCACCCCCCCCCCCCCGTGAGCACCACTTGGGCCAGCAGCCAAGCACCCCGCCAGACGCCATCTGGGGGAGCCACCCACCAGGGTCCCTGGGGATCCAGCCAGCAAGGTGGGTGTCAGCTGGAGGTGAGGTGTAGGCTAAGCAGAGTGGGGGGCCAGTCGCAGCCAAACATGGGACTGACCCGCAGAAGCAGGGTGCTCCCTTTCCTCCCTGCCCTCTTTATTTTTCTCCCCTCCAGGCTCCCAGGAGGCCCTGCTCTGTCCACCTCTGCCAGACCCTCCCTCCCTCTCAGCTGCCCAAGGCTCCAAGAAGGCCACAGAATGGCACAGTCCAGGCACCACCGCAGCGCAACGTCCGCAGACTCTGGTCTTTGCGCCCCAGCCTCGCCTGGACCCTCCTGGACCCATGGAAACTCGTCTCCCTAGGCTGGATAGCGAGGGCGGCCCTCTCCCCAGGAGCTCTCGAGTCCCGCCAGATTCTTCTGGACGCAGACGTGGAAGGGCAGCCTCAGGACAGTGCCACGCCCCTCTGTGAGGCACAGCCCTGTGCATGCAGCTGGGAGGCTGATGCTTCCCACTGACCCAGCAGCCCAGCTCTGCCATCTGGCTCTGGGAGGGCCCTGCACATCCCAGGGCATGTTTGGAGAGGCCGAGGGAATAGGCCAGGCACTGGATTTCAAGGATCCTGAGTAGAGCCCATGTCCAGGCGATGGGCCAGCACAGCCAGGAGTGGGGCACTGGCCTGGCACCACCACTGCTGGTATTGGCAAAGCCAGCCTGGGGCTGCTGGATCTTTGGTGTTAATGATTCAAGCTTCTGTGATTCTGATGTTTTTTTCTTTTTAAAGAAAAGGTGGGTGTTAGAGAAGAAAAGTCCCTGCGTGCCTTTCTTCCTCCTTGACGTTATTTTGCTGGGTTCCTGCCTCGTTTATGAAAGGGCACATGTGATGGCACCTTTGCCGTCACTCTGATTCAGTGGCATGTTGATTGCATTCTGCCCTTCCTCAGAGAGCTCAGAGGACAGATGTGGTCTTCCTACGCATACTTCAGCCTCAAACAACCCTGTGGAGGAGGCTCACCCAGGTGACTGCAGGGCTCTTGGCCCCTTTCTTGCTGCCCCCATCAAGCTCTCTGCCCCCCATTTGTTTTGTTGGGTGATTTTAGGTTTTCCAGCACCTCCTTGCAAAGCAAGGCACCGGCTTTGCTTTCCACCAATGCCTCTGGGCCCCCATAAAGCCAAGAGGCATTCCCAGGAAATAAAATGGAGGAGCTGCAGCCAAAGCTTGCAGGAACTTCGGGGATGGCATTGCATGCCTGGCCAGACCCACCTTGGCCACCCTTCTGTGAGAAGGCCCAAAATGGTCTCACAATGCCAAAGGTAGCCACTGGCCTCGAGTGAGGAAATGCCTGCGCTAAGCAACAGGTTTTATGCTGTGGCAAACTGCCTGAGTTGACACCCACCCATCGTGGCAGGGTAGCTAGAAGCCCACCAGTCTCCCAGGTACTGCGGTGTAAGAAATGCTGCACCTTCACCCACATTCAGAGGAAGGTCCCCCTTTGACTGCCCCTTCCTGTTCTAAAAGCCCAACTAATCTGGACTTCAGTATTGCAACATGCAAGAGTGTCTTTTGCTAGTGCAGACGAATGGGGGTGGGGGGGCATCCATGTATTGCGGAGTGGGGAGGGGACAACTGAAAGCCCATCTTCCAGTTGGCATTGCTGTCCCTGCATGACCTGGCTGCTATGGCACAAAGAACCTCCACCGATCGCTTGCTAGGAAACGTCCTCACAGCAGAGGCTCCGTTCCCCACCTCCCCACCCAGCGCCGGGGCCATTTTTGCATGGTTGCCAGAGAGCCGGGGCGCCTCACCGGCCGGCGGACCTTATCCTTCTGTCTGCTTCTTGGACGTGGGTAACCCGGCCTCACAACGACCGACCGACTGCGGATTTGAAAGTTCCTAAATGAGAGGTCGTGCGGGATGCCCGGGGCAGCCCCCTTCCGCGGACTGACTTCTTCAGGTGGTCTGGAACCTCCTCGCGGATTTGAAAAAGAATGACCCAGAGGGGTGTTGAAAGGCCGACCTTCCCCGGCTCGAACCCTTCAAAACCAGGGCGTGGGTTTCAGGCCCGGGGGAGGGCGAAAGGGCTGCAGCTGGGAGCCTGACTATCCGCAGCCAGGCAGCCCAAGTCTCGCTGCCAAGGGTTGCCCGAAGCAGCTGGCCGGCCGGAGCAGAAACGGGGGCGGGGAAGCGTTTTCCCGCAAGGTGGAGATGCTGGGTGCGAGGAGGAAGGCGGCGGACTTCTCCGCTCGCTGCCCTGGAGCCGCCCCACGTGGCCGCGGGGTCGTGCTGGTTGCGCAGCTGAGGCGCGCTCGAGGCGTGCTGTGCCGTCGGTGTTCTTCACGCAGGGTGCCCGCCCGCGGGAGGACGAACCTAAGAGCCGGGTCAGCTCTTCCCAGAAAACAGCCTGACCGCTTGGACGCAACCGACCGGAAGCCGCTAGCGGCGGCGGAGAGGGATTTCTCCCCAGTTCCGCCTTCCCTGGGGCCGCCGCCGCCTCCTGCTGTTCCGCCGTTTTCCTCCCGGTCTATTCAGGCCTCGTCTTCTTCCAGCAGAGCCCCCCGCCCCGCCCCGGAGGGCTTGTCGGGCACGGCCAAGGGAAAGAACCCGCCCCGCAAATTGTATTTATTTATTTTATTTAATTTATTTTCTATCCCATCTTTATTATTTTTATAAATAACGCAAGGCGGCGAACATACAAATACTCCTTCCTCCTCCTACTTTCCCCACAACAGCAACCCTGTGAGGTGGGCTGGGCAGAGAGAGGGGGACTGGCCCAAGGTCACCCAGCCGGCTTTCCCTAACCCTAACCCGGGACTCCTGGTTTCTAGCCTGTTGCCTTAACCACTAGACCAAACTGGCGTATAATAAAGGCGGGATAGAAAATAAACAAGCAAACATCCTACCGGATGCCCCGAACTTCACAGGGGGGCGAGAGGGGCTGGGAAAGGGCGCAGGGCTTTGCGTGGCTTCGGGTGCTAAGGGCCAGGAGTGACTTCGCGGACGACCTGCTGCTGCTTGCGGGGGGGCGGCGGGCGGGCCCGAAATCCTTCAGCGGAGTCCTCGGACTAGAAGAGAAACGGAGCGAGGCGGCTCCTCCGCTTGGCCAAGAGAAGGCCGCCATTCACTAACTGTTCTTGGGGGCGGGGGACGTGGGTTTCGACCACTTACGGCTGTAGCCCCGGAACCCTCTGGCTGCTCCCTTCGCTTTTGTCCGCCCCCCCCCACCTCCTGCCCCCGAGGAGAAAGCTTCCGGGCCAGGGAGCCGCGAAAGGCCCTCGCGCCTCCCCCGAAGCCCTTCCCTTGAGGCTCGATTAGTCACCCGGCCCGCCGCCTCCGTGCTCTTCCCCGCCCCAAGAAAGGACTCGGCGCCCCAAAGGTGTTTGGCAAAAAGCTACATTCTCCAGCCCCGCAGCCCAGGGGCCGGTCTGGGCCAAGTTGTCTCTGGGGAGCATTGCTGGGACGGGCTGGCTCGGGCCCCGGCGGTTCTCCGGATCGCGGAGCGCAGCTGAGGCTTCGATCAGGGGCCCGGCCCGGCGCCCGGCAGGCTCGGGCTCGGCAGGACGGCGGGGCGGGGCGGGGCCGGTCCGCCCTACGCAGTCACCTCCTTGTCGCGCTGGTGGCAGCGGCTGATCTTCATCTCAGTCAGCTGGATGTAGCGGAGGACGTTGGTATCTGCCAAGGTGGAAAGGGACCCGTGAGCGGGCAGAGCGACCGCCGCTCGACCGGCTGAGGTTCTGTTCCCTGTGGCCGTTTCGCGGTCGGGAGGGGAAGCGCCCTCCCCTCCCTCCCGCCTCTGGCAAGGCGCGCTGCTTCCTACCGACTTCTTGCATAGACCTGGTCAGATCGGAGCGGCGCTGGCTCCCGTGCAAGGCCCCTGAGGGCCGTCGCCGTAGCTAGCCCAGGGCAATGCCTACTTCGTCCAGACCGGGGCCCTCCCAGGGACTGAGCGGCGCCTGCCGCGGGGCGAAGCGGTCTTTCCCGCCTGGCCCGGGGCCTGACCCGCGCAAGCACCCACCTGTGGGCTCGCGGCACTTGGCCTCCTTCAGGTACAGCAGGGCCTTGTCACAGTCTCCCAGGTGGTAGAAGGCGATGCCCGCGCGGTACATGGCTTTGAAGTTACCCTTCTCCTTGGCGAGCACCTTGAGGCAGTATTCCCGGACTCGCTCGTAGTTCACCAGCTCCGACTGCAGGAGGCAGGCTGCAGAGAAGGAAGATCCCAAACGACGAATTGGCGAGGGCACCCAGACACCCGAGCCTTTTCCAAGCTCCTTCTTCACCAGCAGCGGGCCATGGCATAGGCTGCGCCGCCAGGAAGATGTCAGGGGCGGGATGGGAACAGCACAGTCTGCTGGATCCAGCCCGGAGCCCTTTCGTACCTCAGATTGCAGCAAGTAGGAAAGGAGGAGGCCTGCTTCCCTCCTAGAGACAGGAGACCCCCCCACCCCAGCTCCGGTTAACCAAAGGTACCAGTTCTGCTAACTAGTGAGGCCGTTCTATGGCTCCCTGCTTTTTCCAAGACCAACTATTTGGGGTGCCCCCTTAAGCGGCGAGGGTCTATTTCCTCCTCCCCCCCCCCCAATACCAAGCTCTTTCCTTTCCTTTCTTTACTTCTTTTTCTTCCATGAGACAAAACCACTAAAGTTGCTGAAGTTCATTTCAGGCTGCAAAACCCACCTGAAACGATCACCACTTGCTGCCATTCTGCACACCAAGCGTGCAACAGGGAGGGCAAAATCTAACGGAAAGGAAGGACTCATCGCGGCAAAACCTCGCTTAAGTGACAGTGCACCCGGGAGACTCCTGAGGCTCCGGAAGGGACTTCGTGAGACTGCCAGCTGCCGGAAAGGTGGGAGTGAAGGAGAAAGCCGCTCCATTCCGTGCCCGTGGCCGGTCTGCTGCACCTGACGTCCAGGGCCGTTTCATAGCTGTTGGCCTGAACCAACCCAATCGTCATGGGACATGAGCCATCGCAAAGCACTTTGGGGTGCAGTGCTCAGAGGGTCAGGCCAAGCAAGCAAGGCACAGAACGTGCCCCTCAGCCACGAAGCTCCCGGGGTGTCTTCAGGCCAATTGCCTTCTCTCAGCCTGCCCTATCTTACCGGAGAGCCTTAAAGGTACAGTGAGCAGCTGGACTCCGTTGAAAGGAATGTGTGATGAGATTTCTTCCCCTTAGTAGTTTCTTAACTACAGGAAAAGCCATTTTTAATTGGCACTCAGTGTCTGAATGGCAACATTAATAAGGGTGGCACCTCTTCAAGCTTTGCAGTTGGCCTCGGGAAGAAGACCAAAACCAGCGGGCTCTCCGGACCTGGCAGGCAGCGGAGGCCCTTCAGCGGTGCTTGGAGGGGCCGGGGTCCTTCTGCGCCCGGCGGCGGGCCAGGACTACGCGGCGGCTTCCTTCTCCCTCCCACCTCCGCGGCGCGGGAGGGCTCTTACCAGCCAAGCTGTCGTAGCACTCGATCTCGGTGCTGTCCGCCTGCTCCCGCTGCTCAGCGGACAGGCGATGCCAGGCGACCAGTGAGCTGCCCTTTGCGGCCGCCGCCGCCTCGGCCTCCTCATGGGCAGCCGGCGGTTCCAGTCCCTTAAGCTGCAGCAGGGCTCGGTGGTACTTGCCGATGGCTTCGCGGAGCTTCTTCTGCTTGTAGCAGCGGTGCCCTTCCGCCTTGAATTCCACCGCCCGCTGGAGCTTGGCCTGCAACTCCTCCGCCGCAGCGTGGTGGGCCTGGCAGCCCCCCCCTCCGCCCGGCCCCAGCTCCAGGGCGGCTCCGCCGGCCTCCGGGCAGCTGTTCTTGTACGGGCTGCGATCTCCCATCCCCGCCTTCACAGGCCAAGGCCCATGCCCAGCCCAACGCCTGCCTGCGCCGGACGACCAGCCGGGAGAGCAGCTGTGATAAAGGGAGGGGCGCGGGGAGGGCCGCGAGCGCCTCTTCAGCACCGCGGACAGCGCGCTGGTGCATTGTGGGAAGCTCCTCCCGCGTCTGCACCAGCAGCCTGACCTCGCCTGGCTCGGGACCAAGCGCCGGAGGCGTCTCCGGGCGGGCGGGCGCGAAAGACGGCTGCCCCGGCCGAGGCTGCTCCGCAAAAGGGGCTGATGCAGTGCTGCGAAGCATCCGCCTCTCCGGCGATTTCCGAGCCGGTCTGCAAGCCGGTGCGTCCACCCGTTTGGAAAGCGGTGCTGCTTTCCAAACGGAGGGAGCTGCGGAGTCAAACAACAGGCCAGACGGACGTTTGCTTGCCTCTGGTGTAAAGGTGCTGTAGGGATTCAGTCAACGTTGGGGTGTTTGCAACTGCACAGTTAGCAACTGATGGCTTATTGCTGCGTGTGAACCGATCACACTAATGTTGGAATGGCTTCTGAGCTGCCTTGAATGTTATTGGCAGAGGTGAGTTCAAAGCCTCGGGGTGCCCTCCAGCATGGTCAGCCTCTAGTCGCAGAAGCTCCCGCCCAGCCCAGCCCACCCCCACCCCTGCTTCAAGCAGAAGCTTCCCTTCTGGGAGCAGCCCCTGGGGACTGAGCCGTGAAGCCTGCCCACCCCTGTAACTTAGTCTCTGGGGTCCTCCCAGCTCCTCATGAGGGAGAGGCACCCTGTTCTTCTGTCTATGGAACCCCAGGCCCGAGCACAGCCACAGGTCTTGCTGGAATGAGAAATGGCCCACAAGGGGTGTTTTGGGAAGAATAAAATACTTTATTAGACATATGAAGTCCCTTGCTTACCATCTTTTTTCTTTCATTCACTGGGGTGGTGGGATTGCCCCTGAACCTCCTCAGCCCAAGTCTCAAGACACAAGGGAGAGGGTCAGACAGACAGACAGACAGACAGACCAGCATGAGGTGGGAGAGCTTCTTGCAGGAAAACATATCTTGAACAAAGAAAAGGTAGGTAGGAAGGGGCACCACTTCCTGAATACAGAGTCAATGCCACACCCATATCCCACTTGTTTGGACCCTGGGGCAACGCTTGGCCTCCTGCGCTCACCATTCCCCCATGCAATAGGAAGGGACCGTTCAATCCCCCATGGCGATTCTCCTTCATGGAGTGGGATTCCCCAGGCAGCGACTCAAGAACTTAGAGGCAGCAATGGCAGGGTTGGTGCTGGCACAAAGCTTCTGTGGCCTGGAGTATTTCAGGAAGATGGCACGAAGGGTGGAGTTGGCTCCCTGCAGAACCGCCTTGGCCATGTACGGGAAGACAGCAGACAGCTCCGCCTCACTGTGAGGAGAGAGGAGCACTTGGGGGGCCCGCCAGAACTGGGGGATCCCCCTAGCTGCTGGCCTCCAGCTTCCTCGCTCTGGCACTCTGGCTCAAAAAGGGTGTGGTTCCCCCCACGTTGCAAGCTCAAGGTGACCAGTGGTGCCATAACACAGGGCCCAAGGGGCTGAGGCACCATTTGAACCAGAGGAAAAGCAGGAAGGCCCAGGTCACGCATGGCCACCGCAGCGCTGCAATTGCTCCTTTGGGGACAACATGGGGAGTGGGCTGTGGCAGCCAAGGCCACACAGAGACTTGCAGCGGGGGCAGCTGATCTGGCCTTCCAGCCAACTGGCATCCCACCCAGGGCGGCCTCCAGCTGAGCAGCCAGCAGAGTGGGGTGTTGGCCTCTGAAATTGAGCCCTGGGAGCAGCTGTGGGCTGAGTTCTCTTTCACCATGAATCCCAGTCTTCAAAACAATCACAACATCTCCAAGAGTGTGAAAGTGCGCCACTGACCGAGATAATGTGGTAGAGAAGTAGAGTTACCACAGTTTGGAAAGGCTGCTGTCTGAAGAACAGGTTTTGCTCGCCCAAAACGTATCGTAATGATCCCTCTCTGGGCAATCTAACAGAGACCACCTAGGGAAAGTTTCGTTCCCAAACATTCAGAGGTCCCATCTTTTCCCTTCCTTTCTGCCTTTACTTTTTGCCTAAATGCCGGGCAGGAGTCTTCATCAGACAGACGGATGAAGCTTTCTCCCAAAGAAAACTGCAGTGGCTGGGTTGGGTAGCTGCAGCAGCAGAAATCAGTCGCTGGGAGGAGGTGGCAAGATCCCATCCCACCCTGTGAGTGGGAGGGGAACCTTGCTCCATGCCAGATCACTGAGGCAAGCCTGCCAGTATGATGCCTGCCTGCCCACCTGCCCAACAGAAACAGTCTGTTCAATCGTGTCCGATTCTCAGAGACTGCCTGGACGAGTCCCTGCAGCTTTCTTGGCAAGGTTTTTCGGGAGCAGTTTGCCATTGCCTCCTTCCTAGGGCTGAGAGAGAGGGACTGGCCCAAGGTCCCCCAGCTGGCTTTGTGCCTGAGGCAGGACTAGAACTCACCCTCTCCCGGCTTCTAGCCGGGTGCCTTCACCACTGCACCACACTGGCTCTCTGTTTCATGTAGTTGGTTAGGAACGCAGAAGGTGCTTCTGCCTTTCTCTTGCTCATTCGTCAGCCACCTCAGGATGATACCAACCCCAGCCCCATCTCCACCACTTACTAACTGAACCCATCTTCAGCCTGTTGCTGTCAAAATGCCCCAATCCCTGCAGCTGGGGGAAAGCCACAGCCTGTCTCGCTGGGCTGCCGCTGATCCCCAGAGAGTCCTAAGCAGCCTGAGGCTACACAGATGGCAACGAGGAAATGCAGGGAACCACAAGGGGCATGAACCTTCTTGGGCCATGCAGGAATTAAGGCAACAGCCACACACACACTTTCCATCCCTTCTGGCATATGAGGGAAAATACAGCCTCACATCAGAGGCTTTGCTTTAAAAAGCTAGGAAATAAAGGAGGGACAAATTATTTGCACCCCAAATTATTTGCACCTCCACTATTTCTCAGCACCATCACATACGTTCCTTGCGGCACATGCCCATACTCGCTCCTACCTGTACACATGGAACGTTGGAAAACATTCTTTAAGTGCATCCACGTCTTTGATTTTGGCTTCACATGACAGCTGCTGTGCCAGATACAAAGCAGCAAAGGACAACTGGGCAGGCTCAAAACACAGACAGTCCACCTCCATCAAAGACACTTCCATGAAATAGAGGGCCAAGAACTGGACCTGAAAAATCAGTGGAAAAGTGGTGAAAAAGAATGCTTGCTGCCTCCCACCACCACCCTGACAGGAGTAAATCACTGGGAAGGGGGGCTCCTGGGTCTGCAGAGGTGACACCTCTCTCTCCTGCCCTCCCACAATGCCAGGGCACACTTGACCCTAGTACCACTTGGGAACAGCAACTGGTGACCGTGTGTGTGGTCCAGGGTCCCAGCTGGCCCACTTTGGGACTTTCACCTCCAAGGTGCAATGGGCCACTTCTGCCAGTAGGCGGAACAGGTGGATGGGGTTGGCGTAGTGCAGCTCAAACCTGAGCTGGGCCAGGATTTTGCGTTCCATTCGCAGAAGATCCTTGTGGCTGCACGAGTCCTCCATCATGAAGCACAGCTGGGCTGGCTGCAGGAGATGAGGGAGCATGCTTGTGCCTTATCACCGGAGCGAGCTTCCTGCGTGATGGGTGGCCATTCCCGGAGAGGTGTGATCCCCCCTTCCTGCCTAAGAGGCCAAGAACCCAAGAAGGGCCGCTGGACCAAAGCAGAGTGGGTGGCTTCAGCTGCCCCGGGTCTTGGGAAGGCCAGCAGCCACTCTCCGAATCCAGGGGTCTCTCACCTCTGGACAAGTGTGTTCCTCCAGTTTGCAGGCCAGAAAGAGGCAGGTGATGCTGAGGAGCTGCAGGCGAGGGATCCTGACCCGGCCTGCTTTCATGTAGGCGTTCATGAGATAGACTGCCAGGTAGAGGGTCTCGTCTGCCAGATTCAGATATTCCTGGGAGGGGGAGGAGGCAAAGGGGGCAGAATCACTGGCAGCAAACAGATGTGCATCAGGGTGATGCCTCCTCCCTGCTTCTGGATCCAACAAATAAGGCCAGGAAGGCGTAACATGGGCAAGGCAAGCAAGTTCTGTCAAAAGGGCTTTGGATTGTGTGCAGGAAGATAATTTTTGACCAGAGCAGCTGCCAACCTGCCTCCCCTTGCTGGACAGCCAGTGTCAAGCTCTGTCTCTCCTACAGAGCCCCCAGATAGTGAGGCTTCCATGAGAGGAGACCCTCGAGACCATCTGGGCCCTTCTAGAACTGGCTGCAAGGGACCCCAGTCCCACCACCCTACTCCTCCCATTCAAAGCCAGGAACTTACATGCACTTGCACCAACCAGTCAACAAGGAGGGCTCGCATCTCCACCGTCACAGACCGCGGCAGGTCAAAGCCCTGGAATGCATACGATGGCTGTCTCCGCTGTGAAAAGACAGGAGTTGCAAAGGTGGCCCCTGCAATATCCCTTCCCAGCTCCCTCTACAGGGGCCCAGAAGCTGGGCAGGACACAGTCATCTGGCACAGAGCACTGGTTGGTTGGTCGGGCAGGCTGGGGGGAGCGGGTGGACTAGCAAGATGTTTCCTGGAACGGAACTGACAGGGAGGAAGCAATGTCTCCCTTCTGCTCTGCTCCACACAGGGCGGGGCTCCCTTGGCAGCCCTGTGCTCTCTGCCAGGTTGCATGCCAAGCGGTCACGGCAGCTTAACAGGTTATATGTATCTGATGACCACCACATGATGGAGACTTAGACCCCCTTGGCCAGGCAGACGTGCCATCACTGCCCAGAGGCACCCTGCAGTCATCAGCCCGAGGGATCAGCAGGGCACTCTGCTCTTCCCCAGTTGATGCAATGCCAGACCTGCCACAGAGTGTGGTGTATACATGAGATCATTCCTCCTCACCCCCACCCCCCGCAGGGATGAATTTCCCAGGACTCCCCATTGCTGCTCCCCCACTCAAGCCCTTTGGGGTCATCAGCACCTCACCTCGCTCTCTCGGCAGAAGTGTTTCAGCCCTGATCAAGCCAAGATGGTCCCATCTCTGACTTAAGGTCACCAAGACCGGCCTGTAGCCATCCTCCTCCATTCTGGAGGACAGCCCCCCTGCTTTAATCGGGGTCCCTGCAGTGAATGTGATGAGTCGGCTCCCTCTGAGCTCGCCTGGCTCCTGGGTGCACGATGCCACTGCCAAAGTTCCAGTGCTCCTGCTCACCATCAAGCTGCTGAAGATGTCGAAGGCGTACTCCCTTTCCAGGGCCATGTCCATCCGCAGCATTGCCTGGGACAGCTCTTCCGCCAGGGAGAGCGAGGCTGGGACAACTGGGGACAGAGGAAGGGAGACTGTCAGGCTCCAGCGGCACTGTGACTCATCAGCCTGAGGGATCAGCAGGGCACTCCGCTCTTCCCCAGTTGACGCAATGCCAGACCTGCCACAGAGTGTGGTGTATACATGAGATCATTCCTCCTCACCCCCACCCCCCGCAGGGATGAATTTCCCAGGACTCCCCATCGCTGCTCCCCCCTCAAGCCCTTTGGGGTCATCAGCACCTCACCTCGCTCTCTCGGCAGAAGTGTTTCGGCCAGAGCTCGGGGGCAGGCCACCCCCCACTTCTCGGTCTCCTTTTCATAGCTCTCCAGGCCTTTTTTCTGGAAGGGGAGAGGAATCAGGGCACCAGAGCAGTGCCAGGAGCAGGAGGGAAAACCAATGGGATGGGGTGGGGAGAGCTCCCTGCAAAGCCCAGGCAGCCCCCCCACTTTGCACACA
The DNA here is from genome assembly GCF_035149785.1 of Candoia aspera. NCBI lineage: Eukaryota > Metazoa > Chordata > Lepidosauria > Squamata > Candoiidae > Candoia > Candoia aspera. Next base: position 26,736,355 of record NC_086162.1, read on the forward strand.
GACCTGCTTCTCCCCATCACGAAGCAGCTCTGAAAGGCCCAGGTCCTCTCCCGCAGCCCACCTCCTTGGCCTGCTGCCTCTGATGCTGTCCAGGGCAGGATTCTGTGCTTTCAACCCAACCTGGGACCCAACCCTGACCCACTTAGGCCTCTGAGCTTCTCACCCGATCTGATGGGTTCAGGGCCCTGCTTCACAGAGGCACCTCAAGCAATTCCTTCCATGGGCAGAGTTCCTTGTTGCTCATATTACACCCAGTGCCCCTGGCAATTGGCAGCTTAAAGTCTCCAAGGGGGAGAGGGGAGGATTGTGGGATTTTACTCCTACAACACCTCCACAGCTCAGCTGTGTAAAGTAGCTGAAACCTGCTTTTTACCATGTGCAAAACAGAACGTTTGCCTCTGGGAGCAGTGACAGGTGGTCCCACATAGGAGAAGGTACGTGAAGATGTGGCTCGCCATGTTCTCTCCCTGGACCAGCTGGGTGCCTGCCCATGGCCCCCCTGCAGCCCCTAACCCAGGTCTGTTAGTGTAATGCAATAGGATTGATTCATGCTAACACCAAAATAATTTCCATATCTGAAGGAGCAGCTTCAGGCTGCAGAGGGCCCTTGCCCCTTTCTTCTGCCAACAAGCTGCAGGCACCAAGCCCACAGTTCACAACAGGGCCAGAACCCACCTTCCCAGGTCCTTTTTCACTGCTCTGACCTTCGTTGTTCTTGCTTTTCAAAGGCTCCCGTTTCTCATCCACCTGAAACTGAGCAGCATTAATGGAAGGGGGGGGGGGTTAAAGGAACACACAACCCATCAAACTCCCTTCTTCTGGGTGCACCCCCGTTCCACCCCACCAGCCTGTTTTACTAGGAAAACTTCTCAGGTGGCACAGATTCCAGGGGCACCCGCTAAGTCAGCCCTGGTGGTGGGTAAGAAAAAGGACTATGCTCCCAGGAGACTGGAGACGGGCTCTCCATTCCTCCAGTCTGAGCAACCCAGACAGGCTAGTCGGAGAGCACTTTGCAGCTCAGGCAGAAGAGTTTACAAAGGGGTGCTCAGGCCTGTTTGAAAAGGTAAGCAAAGGTCCGGGCCAAATAATCGTCCCTCGCAAACACTTCTGCAAACCCAGAATGGTGAAAAATAGTGGCAACAGGTCCTCTCTTAAAAAGAGGACAAGAACAGAATTTCTGCAACCACCTCCTTCACTGCCCGTTCCCCAACACCTCGGGACTGCTCAGGGCACCTGCATGGCACAGGATCCACCCCACAAGCGATGCTCCTACCGAGAGCGCGCCTCTCTGGGGTCTCCTCTCATGCCGCGCCATGGCCTCTGTCTGGAAGCCCCCAAGGCTGTGGAACAAGACAGGAGGGGGCTCAGCTCCACCTGGCTGGAGCGCCAGAGGAGTCCCCATCCAACGCCCAGGCTGGCTAAATTGGGGCTCATTAGCAAAATGAGCCACCAGTGTGTGGACTGGGAGGTGATAGGCCAATCCCTGCAAGGGAGGAACCCTTTTTATGGCTCCAAGTTAACCTAAAATAAAGTATCCATTGCAGGATACAACCTTTGGATAGCTTTTCAAAAGACCGGGGGAAATCAAGGCAGGCAGCTTTCGAAGTACACCAAAAACTAATCGCCAAGAGGCCACTTCCACAGGATGCCATCTGGACAGCAGTTCCTGAAGAGGCGGGGGTGACAGGGTCTGCCAATGCTGCTGAGAGGCATCCCGTTGGTGAGATGATGGCGGGGCGGGGCGCGGCAGTCCTGTGGGTCGCTTGTTTCAGTGCCCCTCCGTTGGCAGGAGTGGCTGCTGAGCAGCAGTAAAGCAGATCACCCAGAATTTAAGATTGCAAGAGAAGGCCAGGAGCAAGGGTGGCAGAAGTAGGCAGCTTTGTTGGGACTCCCTGGACAAAACACTCTCACCCTGGTGAAAATGGGGCAAGCAGCTTCCTCAGAACAGCTCTGCTACCTGGGACTGAATTTGTACATAGATGCAAGCTACAATTAACAAGAGCTTGTGTGTTTTAAAATAGTAAGGCGTTTTAATTAAAAAAAAAAAGATGGAGACCACACATAACCAAGAAATAAAATCTTTTATTGCTTGTACCGTACAAATCTGAGGGCAGAGGAAGGAAATTCCATGGTTTACCAAAAAAAAAAGCCTTTCCAGTTTTTGTGCTTATCAGCCACGTTTACAAAAACACTCTGGCAAACTTTATTTTACAAATTGAACTCAGGATCTCGAGACCTGTCCACGAAAGGCCGGAAGTGCTGTTAGTTTCCAGCAATGGGGACAAGAACGGGCAGGGGAAAAACACACCGTGACAGAGTGGGCGCTTCAGTCTAATCTAAAAGGGGCAAAATTAAATTAGTAAATCTGAGCAAGGACTGCAGGAAGTGTGAGAAACTGTTCTTTCCCCATCCCCAAGTGTTGTGCTGCTGTGCGTTCCTACCCAGATACCCCCCCCCCCCTTCAGCCCTGCACAGTCCAGGGCACAAGGGTCGCCCCACATAAGCTGTAATCGCAGCTCCTCCTGAGTGCCTCCTGAGCTGAACGCATCTGGGCGAGCATTACAGCCATATGGGGTGCTGGGGCTGCTGGCACTTCAGGTGTGCTGAAAGGAAGGCCTCACGGTGGGGGTCTGGAGCTCCCCCCTCCCCACCCTTCTGCAGCCCAGCTGAGCTCTCAGCTCCTGGGGGGTCCAGAGCAAGGCCTGTTGAGCAGACATGTTTGAGCGAAGCCACCCTCGAGGCTGTGACACAAAGGCAGGTGCAATGGCCAGGCCCACAAGCAGGGACGAGGGACAGCAACTGTGCTGAGGGGGCCCTATAGCACCTTAGAGGGCATAGGGCAGTATGTCATCTTGGGCAATCTCAGTCCGCTTTGCCTGACTTGGAGCCTTCGAGGTTCCACAAGCACAGTGGCTTTCAGAAACATCGGATCACATCGGTGGTGGTGGTGGGCGGTTGCTCAGGTCCTCCCAACAGAGGAAGAGTGCAACCTGTGAGAGTTGAGACTTGGGAAGTGAGATGGCTGTTGGCAGTCGAATTCCCACCCCACCCCACCCCACCCCACCCCCTGAACTTGTGCACAGAAGACACCCTGTGGAGCCCAGGGTGACTGTGTGATCTGCAGTGGTCCCTGGGCACAGGCAGGGCGTGGGAGCCCCAGGTCCGCTGCAGTCGTGAAGGCTGCTGGGAGGGGGGTGGGGCCCAGGCAGGCCTGAGGTCTCCCCCTGTCCCCTCGGCTGAGTCCACTGGGGACCTGCCTGAGACTGCACAGGTGGGTGGGAGGGACTGCTGGCCATACCAAGCTGGGGGGGCCCTTGCCACTGCTCCGGCGTCCACAGCTTGGGGGCACTAACCACGGTGGGCTGGGGTGGCCCCTTTCCCTGAAGACCTGCCACCCTTCGCATTGGGGAACTCTCAGCCAGCTGCAGGAAAGAAAGTCCGCGTTCTAAGCATGCTTGCTGGAGGGCCAGTGGCCTTCCACCTTGTGGCAAGACTGGCCTCCATGTGGGCTACTTCCAGGTCCTCGTGGCAACTCAGCTGAGTGGCTTCTGTGCTGGGGAAGGCCATTCCACAGACGCAGACTCCAGAGTGCCCTGGAAGAAGCCAAGGGAGACTGGCTCCAGCCTCCATGGCCTTGCCTGCTCCTTTGCTGGACAATGAGCTGCAGCTCTGGCCCTCAGCGTGACCCGAGCCCTGGCTAGGATTGGCAGGGCAAGGCCAGCCTTAGATTCCAGGACCAGTGCTGGTCTGTCCTGGCAGCAGAAGCACCCTGAGCCAGCCTCCCGTCCGGCTCCCCAGGTCTGCCTGTGGCAAGCACAGGCTGTGCCTTTCCTCAGAGAGTCTTGGGCAACTCCATCCTGGATGGGGCACAAAACCGGGCAGGCCAGCTATCATTCTACTGCCTTGGGAATTATTTCAGAGTTGTCCTGGAGGACCAAGGAACAAGCCAGCCTCCTCCGCGCAGGGCCTGGAAGAGAAAGGGTGGTGTGGAACAGGGGGGAGGAGACTCTCCCCAGCACCCAAATGCTGCAGGCCTGGGACTCTGAAAGGCTGTGACACTGCCTGGCCAGCAAGCCTTGCATCCTCCCCAAGGCATGAAAGGCACGGACTCCTCCACGGCCCACCAGTTGCAGGAGGGTTTGCCACTAGGAAAGGCCCCAGGGGCTTGCCTTACCCGCAAGGTCAGAAATGGGAGTGGCAGGGACTGCTGGGGACAAGCAAATGATTTGGGCCACGGATGAGGCCTTCTTCCATAGCCGAAAGAGGGAGGAAAGCACAGCTAGGGCACCCCAGGGCCGGGCCAGGGAGCTTGACGATCCACCAGGTTACGAGGAAGATGGCCCCTGGCCAGCCCCGTTCCAGGTGCTGGCGGAGGAACGAAGGGACGGGGGAGCCAGGCCTGACCCCACCTTGTTCCATAACTCAAGGCAGGCGAAGGTTTGCCCCGCCATCCAGCGAGGGCCATTCCCGGGCCTTAGACATGGCAGTGGCAGGCTATCATGGGGCAGGTGGGTGCAGCTGCTTTCAGGCCCCCTTGGGCTGCTGGCATCCAGCAGGAAGAAGGCTCAGAAAAGGCTGCTGCTCCCATGTGGGCTTGGAGGCGAGCTCCCTCCTCTGCTATTTGGAGGGTGCCTCAGTTCCTGACAACAGCAGCTTCTACATACATGACTGGGGAAGCCCTTTCTCTGCCCCCCCCAAATGTAAGTAAGACACTGGCTGCCTCGCTATCAGCCCCAATGGGCACCTTCTGGCTACCGTCCCACAGAAACAAATCCCAGGGGCGAGGGGGGCGGACTCTGGGGGCTCTGCCCTCCTTGCGAACCACGGTGCCAGGGTCCTTCACACTCCAGGCTCCTGTTCCCAGGGCGGCAGCCCATTCAGGAGGCAGCAAGAAATGCTCCCCTTCCTTCACCCGGCGCCCAGCGCAATCCTTTCCAAACGGTCCCGTAGCAGGGCCCAGCCCTCAGAAGCTATCAAAGCACACCAAAGAAATTTCCACATAAAGCTCAGCTGTGGCCCAGAGGCAGAGATGTAGAGGATGGCTTGGGGGCGGGGACACAAGGGCACAGAGTGACTCAGCTGGTCCATGCAGCCACCTGGCCATGGCAAGGCCGCCTCTGCCGCCTGACCGCAAGGGCCGAGGGCCCAGGGTTGTCCCCTTGGCCCCCAGAGGCTGGGAAGCCTGGGATCAGCCAGACAGGGCGGTCCCTTGCCACTCTGAGTTCTGTGTCTGGCCAGCCCCACGGCCTCTCTAGCAGGTGCACCACAGGAGCGCTGCAACGCTATTCCCGTATGCTTGCGGAGTAGGAGAACTGAGGGAAGTGGGTCCTCTGGTCTGCATCCAGGGGGTCTACGCTGTCATCTGGGGACAAGAACAGCAAAGCCTGTAACTTCCCAGTGAAGCCAACACCAAAGAACTAAAGGCCGCCCCCTGTTTGCATCCCCGTGGAGGAGTAAGGCCCTCTACTCACATCGGTCGGGTGGAGTGATGGTGATGGACTGTGCTGTGAACTCGTCATCAAAGTACCGAGTGTCGATTTCAGATGTAACCTGGGGCTTGAAAGGTGGGACGAGCTAGGAGGAGAAGCAGCCTGCTCAGTTCACACCCTGGAACCTTACCTGCAGCCTCCCTGCCTCCTGATCCCCTCCACCTCAAGAGGGGAGGAGGTGAGTCGCTCAGGCCACCTGCAGGCCACAGCAATGACAGCGCCTACCTTCTTCTGAACCACATCTTGCCAGTTAATGGCGGCAAAGAACCGGTGCTCCATCACCTCCTTGGCATCGTTGGGGCCACCCCCCAGCCTGGGAAATAAAAGGTTTGGTTAACATCTGGGGGGAAAGACTGGGGTGTGTGCGCACACGTGTACTCAAGGGCATGTGCTGTGAGGCCCAAGATTCAGCAAGAGAGGACAAAAGTCTGCTGCTGCCTGTTCGAGGGCTACCGGGGCCTTAAGGGAAAGGGGGGTGAATTCCAGAGCCCCTGGGGGGGAGCGGCAGCTCTTCCCTCCGCACAGCTGCGCTGCAACACCTCTTCATGGCATCTTTGACCAAGAGAAACGTGCTCACCTTGCACGCGTTTGTAGAGAACTACACGCTAAGCATCTATTTCAAACTCCAAAGCAAAGACGCCAACTGTAATTTATTCAATATGCCATATTCACGCAAGCTATGGCTTTGCCTTTGAATCTGGCCATGGCACCAGCAGATCCAGCTCTCCAGCATTTCTAGCAACCCACCCCAAAGACCTGCGACTTTGGCAGCTTAACCCTTGTGCTTCCCAGACAAACGGACTGTGTCCCGGGCAATCGAAGGCTGGGAACTCCCTGGCCAGCTCCATGCAAGTTCCCAGCTGTAGCTCCTGCTTGGAGGAAGCACCCCGCCCCCCAGCCTTTGGTGGCCTGGGACACACTCCTCACCTCTGCTTGGGGTCCTTCTTGAGCAGACCAGCCAGCAGGGCCTTGGCTTCGGGACTGAGGGTGCGCGGGAAGCGGATCTCCTCCATGAGGATCAGCTCAAAGAGGCGCTCGTGGTCCTGACTGTAGAAGGGGAGGCGTCCACACATCATCTCATACATGACCACGCCCAGGCCCCACCAGTCCACGGCCCGCCCGTAATCATTGTCCTCCAGCACCTGCAGGGGGGAGGCAGGAAGAAGAGGTGAGACACGTAACATTTGGGAGCAGGTGCGTCTACAGAGCCCCAAGGAACAGGCTGTTACTGGCAGCCCAGGCAGCTGAAAGCCAGGTCTGCCTCATGCCTTGCAAATCCTGCCATCCCACGTTTGCCTTGGCCAAGAGAAGACAGCCCTGTCCCCCCGCTCCCTGCTGGTGTGGGGTTGGAGCCTCCCTTCCCCCAGTACCTCTGGGGCCAGGTATTCCGGTGTCCCACAGAAGGTCTTCATGGTGGCACCATCGGTGATGCCTTCCTTGCACAGCCCAAAGTCTGTGATTTTGATGTGTCCATCTTTATCCAGCATGAGGTTCTCCAGCTAAAAGGTACAAAGGCTGTTGGGCCCCAGCATAGAGGAGCTCCCCGCAGAACTGGCCCGAGGACTGCCCGCTCAGACCCACAGGGAAGAGCGGCAATGTAGTGAGGTGGTGCCCTGCTCCACAAGGGAGGGTTTACCTTGATGTCACGGTAAACGACATCCCGAGAGTGGAGATACTCCAGGGCAGAAACTATCTCGGCCCCGTAGAAACGGGCACGCTCCTCTGTGAAGACGCGCTCTCTCGAGAGGTGGAAAAACAGCTGAAAGGGAAGGCGGGGTCAGGGAGGAGCAGCTGGGCAGGACGCCGGACCCAAAGCTTACTCCTGCCCCCAGCAAGCAAGAGGCAGCCACTGCGAGTGGGCGCAGCGCCGAGTAAGGGACTCCTCCTGGCAGACACGCACCTCCCCTCCGTTGGCATACTCCATGACGAAGCAGAGGCGGTCGTTGGTCTGGAACGCATACTTCAGAGCCTAGAAAGGCGAGGAACAGAGCCTCCCCTCAGAAACGGCAGCCCTGGAGAAGCACCCCTCCTGCCTGCCCACGGCCCTGCAGTCCGAGAGCCAGGCCTACACGCACGGTCCCGTTATCGTTCTGCGTTTGCATTCTGAGATGGCCTTACGGCTAGTTAATGCAGCAGCAGCACCAGACCTGTACCTTAGAGATGCTCCCTCCCGTGATGCCAAACGGTGTTAGAGCTGAGAAAGCACCAGATGGAACCCAGCAGGGCGACAGTGTGGGCTCTCGGGGGATCAGCCACGGACTTCTACTGGCCCTGGGCCCACCCGCTCTGCTCAGCCCCCAGAAGCAAAGCTTGGATCTGTTCTGGTCAGCGGGGAACTGTCCCAAAGTTCTGGCTGGATCAAGGCCAGTCACCCGCGGCATGTACCGTAAGAAAGGGGTGCCTGGTGTTCTGCAGCACTCGGCTCTCCGTGACGGTGTGGGCCACTTCATCCTTGGAAGAGAGAACAGTGTTCTTACCCAAATGAGCGATTCTCATGGAATGCACCTGAGCTCCGTTATTCACCTCCCATTCAGCCTGGCTCTCTAGGTTTCAGGAAAACAGCAGAAACCTCAGCGATAAACAGGGGCTAGGAAGAGCCACAGCCTGGCGGGTGTAAAGGACCATGCCCTTACCCACCCGTGGCTGAAGCAGGCAGCCATCCTCAGCCAAATGGCTAACTTCTGTGGGGGGGGGCTCCTTTGGACCCACTCTTCCCTCAGAAGAAAGGGGCGGCAGAGAAAAGGGGGTTCCCCAAAGCCCCAGGATCAAACTGTCTGGGAAGCAGTGGTAAATATTCATTTACAAAAGCTCCCTTCTTTGGTCACAGTCGCAGAAAATCCCAGCTTTCCAGGCAAAGGGAGAAACCCAAATGGGTTTTCCACAACGAGGCTTTCTGAGGAAGGACTTGTCATGCAACGCTGACCTGGGCAAGCCACCTCCCCATTCTCCGTGTTCTGCTCCACAGGCCCTGAGCTTCCACCCACCTTGGCAATTATGACCTTCTTGCGCAGAATCTTCATGGCATAGTAGCGGCCTGTGGCCTTTTCCCGTACAAGGATAACCTTCCCAAAAGTACCCTTTCCAAGGAGCTTCAGGTAGTCAAAATCACTCATGGTCTGGTAACAAAAGGCAGAGGGAAAGAGCGTACTGACCAAGCTCATCACCCAACTGATCAAACCTTTAAGATAAAATTAGCCATTACAAACCCATAGCCACAACTGTTTTTATCTATTGCTCACATTTATACAGCCGCCTACCTCACACAAGGCGACTCTGGGAGGTGTACAACAGTTAGATTAAAAACAGTGAATAAATAAAAAACAATCATTAGGAAAAGGTTAAAATAGTTAGACAGCATCACTAAAACCAGCCAAGACCACCCTACTCATGCCGTACGTTTCCTTCCCTTACCGCCTTGGTTCTGGACTTGGTCACAGCCACTTCCATTTCCTCAGCCCCCATACAGTCGCTGGGGGAGCCACACTTGTAGTCCATCTGGTCTTCCTCTTCTGGCTCCTGGTTCTTTAAGCTGTTGGCCACCATCTGAATTGCCTGGATCCACTCCTCCCTGGGGAAGACACAAGAGTGACCTGCACAAACCAACACTCAGGGTGGAAGGAGCAGGGAGCACTGAACCATTCTGAGGTTTGCAGGGAAGGGCAGCATAGGGCCCACAGTCTCAGTTACAGGGAGGCAGCTGAGATAAATTTACGTGTCAGTTCAAGACAGAAAGCTCCCCTGCTGGCCAGGGAGCCTCCAGGGTCAGAAAAACTGCATATTTCTGGTGCCCAAACACCGACAGTGACCAAGGGATTGCCACCTTGATGCAGAAACATGTAGCAGGAGGGGAAACTACCCCAAAACGCGGGACCCAGGGAAATGGGGCAATCCTCCACCTCTGCGGTCAGCATCTGAAAGTGCCCTTCCTGCTCGCAGTGGCCAGAGCACGGTCTCAATGCAGCACGCTCACCTTTCCTCTGGGGAGTCCACATGGAACGTCCGTTCAATGACCGTGGTCCACTGCAAGCAGCGGATGATAAAAGTGTTGGGACGGGGTCGCTCTGCTTTCATCAGCTGGCATTCTGGGGAGGCAAGAGAAAGAGGAAAGGGTTCTTGTGTTGGAGTTTCCCCCAGAGAACCTTCCCAGCGGCCCCCTTGGCCCCAGCCACTCGCGCCTTAAAGCGAGGCTCCAGGTCCTTGCCCATTTCCACTGGCTGAGACCTACACAGGCTCCGCTAGAGCAGCGCCTTCCCCAGGACAACCACCTCCCTGGCCTTCTCCGAGACGGAGAGAGACAAAGAGAAAGTGAGGGCCATTGCAGGGTGCCCATCGCTCACACGGGCAACTTCCCCTGGCAAGGTGGGAATGACCCATCCAAAGCCCAAGCGGAACAGGAGTCCCATCAGGAATCCTATGCCAGCCTCCCTGGAGATCCAGGAGAGCACCACGCCCTCACCCCACATTTTCCAAGCTAACCTGGGTAACGAACCTGCCACGGAGAAGTTGTTCAAGGGGGGTGCGCCGAGATCTGCTGCTTCAGGCTTCTCCTTGTATCCAATGAAAGAGCCATCACTTTTGAGGAGGAAATACCTGGGTCTCCAGGTTTTGATGTATTCCCCTGCAGAGCAAGCCTGGTGTTATCCAGATGGACACGCATGCCCAGCCACCCTCCTGCCAGCAAATGGCTTTTTGCTCTGCTTTCAGTGACCGAACAACTCAGGCAGACATAGACGTATTACCCCATCAACAGTTATATGCAACCCAGTGCCCCTGAAAGCTCCCACCTTTCCTAAATGTCGGAACCGGTTTTACCCCTTTGAGAGCAAGGAGAGCAACCAAGTGCCGTGTGTGTTACCTTGCCAGATGCAACTCCTCACCGGGTCAGGCAACTAGCTGAGGTTTCTGTTCCATCTGCTCCTAAGACAGCCCTCCGTCAGCGTGGGAGGGACACCGTTCCCTGGCAGCCTGCGCAGCCTTTCCCTGCCAACTGCCTCCTGTTGTTCCAGAGTCAGAACCCACCCTGACTCTGGGAAGCACAGCTCACTGCGCCGAGGTCTTTGGGGAAGCTACTTCTCCTGTCCAAGCCCCCCCTCGGCAAAGGCAGGCCAAGGCTTCCCCCAGCTGAGTTTGCCAGCCTGGCCTGGCCAAGGCAGTGCATCCAGGACAGCAGGGAACCAAAATAGCCGCCAGGCGGGCCTTGCCCCCACCCCCTGCTATCTATATTTGTCTGTGGTGCTCCAACCCAAGGATGGGACAAGGGGAAGCCACTCAGGGGAGGGGGAGGGGGACCTGCCAGGAGAAAAAGAGCTCACGCCAAGCTTCGTGGCTCTTGTCACAATTCCGTTTATTTATTTTGGATTGTCCTACACCCAACCTTTCCTAGATGGTGCAGACAAGCCACCGGAACACAGAACAACAAATGTGGCCGAGGATACAACCAGCTACAAGTACAAGAACAAAACAGCAGAAAGACGTAAAAGCACCACAAGCCTTTCCTACAAGCCTGCAAGGACTGTTGGGTTTTCTTCCCTGGGACTGGAAAAAATGCAGCCCAGGCTGGGCGCCTCTCTCCAGGAAGGGTGCTCCACAGATGGGGCACCACCACTGACAGGTTGCTCAGGGCCCCATGGTTAGGGAGAGGCGGCGGCCTTGGCCAGCAGGTGGCAAAAGCAGTGAGAACCTCAGTGGGACTCAAGACCCCCTTGAAGCCCAAGGGAAGCCTGCAACTTCAGCCGGTGGGAGGCCTGTTCTGTTTCACCCCGCTGAAGCTTCTGGGCTGCGCAGGTGCTGCTCTCCCCATGCAGGACCCATCAGGGCGCAAACCTTGCTGGCGGCCCAGGCTCTCCAACAGGGCAGGCAGAGGCACCACTCACCTCGCTTGTGCAGCCATCCCTCCTTAACGACCGACACCTCGCTCATGTTGCTGCCACAGTGGGGCACGGAGAAGGATTACCGCCTGCCAGGTGGACTGAAGGCAGCCTGGTGACCTGCAGGAGAGGAGAGGTTGCCATCCTGAGAGCTGGAAGAACCATCTGTGCCCACCCAGAAGCCCTGCTAGCGACTCAGGGCTGTCTCTCTGCTTCTTGACATTGTTGGCTCCTGAGCATTGTGAAATTCTCCTCCAAGCCAGAATCAGCACCAGCCCAGCTTCCCTCCAGAGCCTGGATCCCTCATCTGCACTGGCCAGTGGCCAAAATCCGTAACAAAACGGAACCAATTTAAGCCAACAGAGGTGCTACTGGATCCCCTAGACTTCCCAGTCAGAGGCAGCCACCTCATCGGGCCAAGGTCACACAACCAGGTCACCCATGACCGCAGCCACAAGAGGCCAGGATGACCAAGCCGGCTCCAGGCCTAGAGCTGCAAGCATTCAACGGCTTCACCACCAACCAAGAGGGGGAGGATGGCTTGGACTGCCTTCTGTGCCATAGGGCTGGTGCTTCTGCTCCCCACCTTTACCCCCATTTTCAATTTCCATATAGGCTCCTAAGCTTGTCTGACATCAGAAGAGATCAAAGGAATGAGTGAAGAGGAGAGCCTTTGAAGGAATTGCACATGCTGACTCCAACCAGCTGGAGAAAGATAATCCCAAGTACCTGATGGGTTTAAGAGGGCAGTAAGGGATGAAAGAGGGACGCGGTGGCGCTGCGGGTTAAACCGCTGAGCTGTCGATCGGAAGGTCGGCGGTTCGAAACCGCGCGGCGGGGTGAGCTCCCGTTGCTCGTCCCAGCTTCTGCACACCAAGCAGTTCGAAAACATGCAAATGTGAGTAGATTAATTGGTACCGCTTCGGCGGGAAGGTAACGGCGTTCCGTGAGTCATGCTGGCCACATGACCCGGAAGTGTCCTATGGACAACGCCGGCTCCAAGGCTTTGAAACGGAGATGAGCACCGCCCCCTAGAGTCGGACACGACTGGACTTTACGTCAAGGGAAACCTTTACCTTTACTAAGGGATGAAAGACAGAACCAGAAGGGAAGCAGGAGGGGGCTTGTCACAGGGGCCCATTGGAGAACGATGCACTCTGCAACAGGGGAAGCTTCAGTCGCCCTGCAGTTGCCTAAACGTCTGTTCCTCTGTACCCGCATGCCCAACATCATTCAATGTGGGCATACATACTGGGGCGAATGGGCACAGTTGGAATACATTTAGCACAAGGCTTCCAGACATCCTTCCTGTGTCTGCACCACTTCAGAATTGAGTGACGGGGAAGTACAGCCACATGTCCAAATACTTGCCATTATGGTACCGAACATCCTTGTGCAGAAAAAACTAGTGTGATGGGGAACGGGGAAGCTGGGCCCAACAGGGATTTCTTAATGTGGTTTAAAGCAAAGGACTATCCTGCACACTCCACCTATGCAAAGAATGGAGGCCCTAAGGCAGGCGACCACAGGCTTGCCATGGTGGTGCCCAGAACTGGACACTGTGTTCCAAGGCCTGTATTATCTGACTAGGGTGTGCTGGAGTGAAGCAATTGCTTTCCGTAATCTACACCCTGCACCCTTTTCTCCTTGCTCTGGATGCTGGAGGTGAAAAGGGAAACTTATCTCCTTGGCCCATTTGGAAAGACTCCTGCAGAAGATGTCATGGCATGTGTTGTTCTTACAAAAGCCAAGAGCAACAGGGATGGCCATGGTGTTGCAACAGCACCTTGGAGTCCATTACAAAAGAGTGGAAAAAGTTGATCAGAAGCTTCCATTCTGGAGAGCACTTCGCTTCTGGACACAAGGCTTGGGCAAAAGGGCTGAACCCTTCCACCCCACCCATCCCAGTCTGGTCAGCTCTGCTTCTGGTGAAAGCCAGAAAAATAGCAGAAAGCTAAGCCAGCTTTTCAAAGCCAAAAATAGCCATGTTGCCTTCTTTCCTCAAAGCACGCAGGCAAGACAGGACTAATCTGTCCAGCAGAGGAAGTCCAGGGTCAGAACACTTTTTCAAATGGCAGAGGGCAGGGACCTGGCTGACATGGTGCACCAGCATTAAAACAAGTGCTATGGTTTCACACAGCACTTCTTGGCACGAGTAAGTTGGAAAAACCAATAGGACGCTATTCAATGTGTTCCGATCACATTTGGCAGGAGGCACACAGGAGAAAGCTGCCCTCCCCCTTCCTAGAAACAAACTGCTGCAGAATAAAATGCATGATCTGTGTAACTCACTGCCACAAGAACCAATGATACATCTGAAGTGGCCATGGCCCCAAATAGGGCCAGAGCACCTTATGCTCAAACATCCATTTCTCAAGACCACCGTTCCTGCTGAAAGATGAAAGGTGCTTTCAGTCAAGTCAGTGTCACAAACGTTGCTCTCCCAGAAACTGCGTCTTCCAACTCTCCCAGCTGGAGATCAGAGATGGGACAGGGGGGGCAGATTACTGCTGTTGTACCCTCTGATTAACACTCAGGCTGTCAGGAAGCAGCATCACCTTACCACCTCAACAATGTAGAAGTGGTGGATAAGAATAACATCTGAAGAGATGCACAAAGGGGAGAGGCCTGAGAAGTGGGAGTGAAGGAGCAAAGAGGCAAAGATTCTGAATGCTGAACAATAACGTTAATGACAATAATGTGGAACCTCTGCTACAGAACAAATGTTATTTGCACAACCATTAAGCCAGACTTTAAAGAAAACCACATTCTTGTTGCAAGGGTTTTCTGATAGCGAAACAGTTGTTGGGTGATTCTGTCTCTGCCTGCTTTTGTGTGAAGGCCCTAGCCATCCTCTTCACTCATTTTTGGACTCCTGTGCAAAGGCCCACAGGAGGCATCTACCCCATCTCTCAGTTCATTTAGCTGTTTCTACCGAACAGGCCAGGGCTGCTTCCCCACCCCCGAAGCCACAGCCATTGGTCCAAGAAAAGCACCTAAGCCATGACTTCTCTCATGGGGAGTGGGCTGATTGACTTCCAGGGCAGGCCAGGCCAGAGCTGTTGCCTCTGGGGCTGGTGGGAGGCAGAGAAGAACTGCACTGAACTGTAAGAATTACATGCTGCGTAGACTGTGGAGTGCAAAAGCTGGCTTGCAACTAAACCTCAACAAAACCAAGATTATGGCAACCAGCTTGATTGATAACTGGCAAATAGAGGGAAAAAATGTAGAAGCAGTGAAAGACTTTGTATTTCTAGGTGTGAAGATTACTGCAGATGGTGACTGCAGTCAGGAAATCAGAAGACACTTAATCCTTGGGAGAAGAGCAATGACCAATCTCGATAAAATAGTTAAGAGCAGAGACATCACACTGACAACAAAGGCCCGCATAGTTAAAGCAATGGTGTTCCCCATAGTAACATATGGCTGCGAGAGCTGGACCATAAGGAAGGCTGAGAGAAGGAAGATCAATGCTTTGGAACTGTGGTGTTGGAGGAAAATTCTGAGAGTGCCTTGGACTGCAAGAAGATCAAGCCAGTCCATCCTCCAGGAAATAAAGGCAGACTGCTCACTTGAGGGAGTGATATTAAAGGCAAAACTGAAATACTTTGGCCACATAATGAGAAGACAGGACACCCTGGAGAAGATGCTGATGCTAGGGAGAGTGGAGGGCAAAAGGAAGAGGGGCCGACCAAGGGCAAGGTGGACGGATGACAGTCTAAAGGTGACGGACTTGTCCCTGGGGGAGCTGGGGGTGTTGATGACCGACAGGAAGCTCTGGCGTGGGCTGGTCCATGAAGTCACGAAGAGTCGGAAGACTGTGGAGTGGAAGTCTATGTTCAAGACCTGAGCTTCTGCACATCACTGCAAACAAACGCCAACTTGCCAGCCTTTACAACTGGTAGCTGAAGGAACATTACAAGTAGTAACATCATGAAGAACGATTTATCCTTCAAATGCTAGACCAATGTTCTGCTTCAGTCTAGTCAAACAGAAAGTGATCTGTTAAAGGGTTTACACTTTTTGGTGTACTTAAAATGAAGATGTTACTTGCCAGAAATCAGATTTTCTTTTGGTGCACCTACCCTGTTGGGATGCATGCTAGATACTCTGGAGCTATCACCCATTAGCCCAATCTGCCTCACAAGGTTGTTGTGGATGAATAATGGGAAGCGAAAGGGCAGCTGCATTAGATTTACAAGCCACCTTTCCTGCAAAAAGCCCTGGCTTTTCGAAGAAAATCTGTGGAGCCGAGTTACCTGTGACGCTTCATCCCTGGGGCACAGCAGCTTCCTGGGTGGGCTGCAAAGCTGTTGGGGGGGCGGGGGTGGAATCTGCTGAAATCCCACGAGCCCCGAGTAAGAGGCACTCTCTGGCACCCCACGAGACGTAGCAAGGGGAGGGGCATCCCAGGCCGCGGGTCACCCCTGGCTTAGATCCAGGATCCACCACCTGCGCCTGGCCGAGCCCCGAGAAGCCTCGCACCTTCCGGGGAAGCCCCAGGCAGACGCGCCGCTTCCTCGCCGCGCTCTGGACTGGAATTGCACGCCCAGCTGCCGCGTCGGGATTCGGCCGCAGTTCCAGGAGGAAGCGAGCGCGCCCTCCGCGGCCGGGCTTCGGGCCCGGAAGAGGGAAAAGGCTGCCCGGCGGCCACGACTTCCAGCGCGACCCCGCGGGACAGAGGAAGAGGCGGTGACGGCGCGCCGGGACCGGGCACGCCCAGGCGACTCCGGGCGGGCGGCGGCCCCGGCGCTCTCGGGGAGCACGCGGGCCGGCCGCCCAGGCCGCAGAAGGCACAGGCCCGCGGAGCGCCTTACGGGCCGCAGGCCGCGTCCAGCACGAGCGGCGTCGGCGGCGCGCCTCGCCCAATCCTCCGCCCCCCCCGCCAATGGCCGCGTCCGCTCCGCGACATCCCTCCCCCGCCGGCCGCCGATGGTTCGGCCTCCCTCCCACAATGCCCCGCGCGCCGCCGCCCGCGCCGCCGCTGTCCGCCTGGCGGCGGGAGCCCCGCGAGCGCTGCCACCGCCCCTCGGACCCTCCCACCCCCCCTCACCTGCCCCTGCTACCGGCGTCCCCGCGGGGCCATCCTCAGGGCCGCCGTCGCGTCAGGCCCGACGGCGCCCGCGCCCGGAAACCCCGCCTCCGCCAGGCCCACACGCAGGAAGGGCGACCGGGACGTAAGCAGGAACAACTCCTGCCGCTCTGCGCAGGCGCGGCTGCCAAATCCCCGGCGCCTGCGCCGACCCCCCTCGCACATGCGCAAAGGCCACCCCGCAAGCAGGGCCTCCCCCCGGAGATGCACCTCCCCTGCGCCCCGCGCCCCGCGAAGGAAGAGACCAGCCACACCACGCCGAGCGGAGACACCGTTTATTGCAGGAAGACGTTCGCCCGGGCCCGGGAAGCTGTTGCTCTGGCCGGCGGCACAACTTCAAGCCCGGACCCCGGTGTACAGCGACCCAAATTCGCAAAAGATTCTCAAGCGGCAAACCATTATTAGTCACTTGGCTTGGCAAACCCCCTAGCTAAATCTGCCTGGAACACTCGAAGGCCGTAAATTCGGTTTGAACTGGCATCATTCGCGGTGGGGGGGAAGAGGTGCCGAGTTTTCAAAAAGGGCGAAGGCGCTAAAGACGCAGTGCCCGTCAGCCACCGAACGGAGGGTGGGCGAGGAGGGAGGCGGCAACGCCACTCCCCCCACTACCTACTTCCTCCTGTCCCCGGTAGCTCGTGGCTCCTGGTGGGTGTGCTAATTGCTAGTTGGGGAGAGCAAGCATAGGCACCAGCACTGCCAGTGAGCTGCCCACCGACTCAACCAAATTTTCCTGCCTAGAATGGACAGGTTTCCCCTTTCTCACACATTTTACATGCTTCCCTGGCGCAAGTCCCTGCCTAGCACTCGGCCGCAACTGAGGGTGGCAAGCGGGGCGTGTGCCCAGGGCATCACACTAGAGGGGTGCCAAAATGAGCACTGGGGGGGCGCCAAAATGGGTGTGGAATCCATGTTTGCCCTGGGTGACACAGACCCTAGTTGCGGGCCTGCTAGCACTGATGAAGTTTTATTGCAGGAGGCAGCCAGCTGCAAAAGCAAGACCCTGCTTGCCATCACAGATCTCCCGGGGTTGGGGTGGTGGGGAGAGGATTTCACAGATCTTCTGTAAATGAGATTGTAAAGCCAAGAGGAACAAAGATTTCTCCTGGTGGAAAACAGTATGAGAACATCAGTGCCAAGCACCCTTTCTTCACAGATCTACCTCTCCTGAAGGTTCTAGGGACAGATAACCTAACCCCCAGCCATTTCCTAGGGCCAGCACCAATGCTGTGCCTGCCCTACCCTAAACCCGGCAAGCCAGGGGTGGGGGGCAAGCCGTGTTAGTGTGTGCACGTGCAGGCAGGTCAAATGGAGTATAATCTAAGATCCTGGCCCCAAGTCTCCCAGGGACAGCCAAAACCATAGGAGGGGGCAGGGGGTGGACCAGTATGCTGGCCATCTCTGCCCTGTTCTCACTGGTCTAGAGAAGTAAGCCTTCTTCACCATGGCAGGTGAGGAAAGAGCCTCAAGATGCATGCTTTTTTTAAAAAAAAACCTGGGTATGCTTTTGGTTTGCTCAAGAAAGGTCTAAGAGGGAATGCAGGGAAAGCAAGGTGCACCACCCCACCCAAGAACCATACAGCTCAATTTGGGAGTCCAGGCAAAAGAAACAGAGTTAGACCAGTGAAGAATTCTAACATGTGAAATTATGATTCCACTTGTACGTGCCAGGGTTAGACAAGAAAGGATGTTTCTCAACCAGTCTAAGAAAATAGAAAGTGAAAGAAAAGCTGCAGGATGTGAAACCCAGTGCAGCACTGGAACCATCCTTGCCAACTGCACAGCTCCAGCATCCACTAAAAAGAAATGTCTGGCACCCACTCAGTTGCCCTTCCTGGAATGTGGGCGTTCCAGGATGTGGCAGTTGGAAGCTCAGGATAGAGAAGGGGAAAGAAGGAAGGGACCGCCTGCCTCTCCCAAGCCCAGGACCTCTGTCTCGCCTATGGACACTACTTCCTAGGACAGAGCAAGCACCTGCAGAGAAAAAAACAAAAGGCATGTTCAGGGGGCAGCCCAGAATCCCTCGCTGCCTCTTCCGGGCCTTCTATGTGCTCGCTCCCGGCCAGGACTGGGCTTTCACGTGCCTCAGCCAACAGTGCAAGGCTTGTGCTCAGCCCTAAGCAGCTTTGGACACACCAGGAGCTTCACAGTAGCAGACCCACTTCAGCTCAGGAGTGCTGCAGCCCACTCGCATCACAAAGGGAGGCGACGGGAAAGATGAACACGCGTGTGCGCACTTGCACACCTTGACTTGCCTGGAGACTCCCTCCAAGCAGGGTCCCAGGCCAGGCTCACACAGTCTTTCTGCCCAGCCTCTTAAAGACACTGACTGTGCCCGCATGGTCCATCTGGGCGCTGGGGGCCTCTGCTGAGCTGGAGCTGCTTACCTTGGAGCTCCCTAAAGTTCTCTTTATGGTGACTCGGAACGAAGTGTCAGGCTTGCTCCTGGAGCTGGTAACGCTGCTGTCCTGGGCCTCAAGTGGCTTCAGCAGGCGCTTGCCCAGTCTCTTGGCCACGCTGCCCGGGGCAGGAGACGAGGCCTGCCTCCCTTCCTTGGCGGGAGCTGCAGGTCCAGCCACACCCTTGCACCCCAGTCGCAGGATTGTGGCTGCAGCTGTTGCTGCTGCCTGCTTGGGCTCAGAGCTGGTGGCTTTGGCTTTGACAGTCATCCCAACTTTGCAGCTATCCTTGGGCTTGTCAGGGTAGGAGGATCTCTTCAGCACTCCTGCGTATTGCAGGACAGAGCTGTCATCATCACTGTCAGCTCCTTTGTCCTCCTCTGCCTCCTGCATGTCCCCCAGCCTGCTGAACACTCCAGTGGGCTGTAAGAGACCAGAGCAGAGCTGAGCAATGCATTTGACTGGGTGATCTTGGATCCCCTCTGGAGATGGAGAAGCCGTTGCCCAGGCATGGTACGTGACCACAGCTGACCTTGCACTTACGCAAAAAATCAGGACGACTCTGGTAGCACCTCTCCTGACTAACACATTTTATTTAAAAACACCAGTTCACTTCATCAGATGCACAGAGTGGGTAGACTGAGGTAGGACGGGGCGAGGCAGCAGGGAAGGGATACAGCTTGGTTATGCAGACGCAGGCTACACGTGCGGGTTTACACGTACCACAAGTGAGCAGCTAGAATTGGCAATGAAGATACTGAAGTGGTGGAGAACTTCTGCCTTTTAGGATCAACAATCAATGTAAAAGGAACAAGCAAAAACTACGCCGCGAATTAGCACTTGGCAGAGCAGCCGTGAAAACCCTGGAAAAGATCTTCACTTGCCATGATACGTCTGCACCTACAAAGATGGTAACTGTGTGAGCCACGGTATTCCCTGTGACACATTATGGAAATGAAAATTGGACTCTGAAGAAGCAAGATAGGAACAGCACTGACGCTTCTAAACCCTGGCATTGGAGAAGACCCCTGAGGATGCCGTGGACAGCCCAGAAAACAAACCAACGGATCATCAAACAATCAGCCCAGAATTCTCACTTGAGGCACAAATGGCCAGGCTCAAATTATCCTACATCGACACATTATGCGAAGACCCTGCTCTCTGGAAAAGGCTCTTAACGCTGGGAAAGGTGGAAAGAAAGAGAAGAGGATGACCAGCAGCAAGGGGGATGGACTCAGTTACAGTCGTGCACCCTTGGAAAGTTGAAGCACCAGGTTAGGGACAACCATCCTGGCGAAAATCTATCTAAGTGGGTGACAATGACTTAATGGCACATAATCTTCATCACAATTGAGCAAGAGATTGCTGAACTCCCATCAGAGAGTTTCAAGCAATCTCAGACGGTCTCAACACACACAAGGGGGTTTTATTACATTACATTAGGTACCTGTGATGTGTTGTACCTGTAATCTGCACCTGCATAACCCACCAGTCTTCCCTTCTCGCCTCACCTCAATTTAAACCTTTCCTCAGTCCAGCCACTCTATGGATCATGAAAACTTTTAATAAAATGTGTTCGTTGGAAAAGACGCTACCAGACTCCTTTTGATTTTCTGCCACCAGACTGATAAGCTCTCCTCCTAAAATGAGCTTACACCAGTGTGAGCCTAAGGGAGCAGCAGTCACAGCATAGCTGTCTTCCTGACATAAGCAATCCCTGCGAACTCCAACCCAAAATAGTTCATGGCAAGAGCTCTCCACCCTTTACAGCTCGCTCTTTTGCAGCAAGTTCCCACAGAAGGGAAGGAGCTGCAAGAACAACAGAAAAGCTCAGTTCTCCTACAGAAGCAGCTAGACCCCGCCAGGCAAAGCATCAGTGCCTTGCAGACTCCCCTGTAGCTGGGTTCTTCAGGAGCGTGCTAGGACAGGCCCCACCCAGATAGTCAGAACTGCCCTCTCCCACATCAGGGCACCTGGATCGCCACCCCACACTCTGGGGACAGAGTTGTTGGGAAACACATGCAGGAAACGGAAGAGGAGGCACTGCAGCCCACTGAGGCGAGGAGGGTCCCCTCCTGCTCACCTTGCTTCCTGCAGCTGCGTCTGCACCAGTCTCTGCACCGAGTCGGTCAAACACAGATGTTCTTTGCAAACCTGGCAGAGAAGAACACATACATACATAAGTTCAGCATCTGGACTATGAAAGGAAAGGATTTCCCAAAGAAATACTGACTGAGCTACAGATTCGTTTTTTCATTCCCCTGCCCATGTGCTGCTCCAAAGGATGCCCCTCTTGTGTTTCCCTTCAAGAAAGTGGAGGCGGAAGTCAGGTCTCGCCCCAGAATGGAGAGAACGAGCAAAAGTCCTTTTATACAGGATCCTCTCAAGGAAATCATGCCTAGTTTTGTGAACAAGACCAGAAAAAGCTCAGTGACCAGAAAAACATTAAGAATTAGACAAAAAGAGGAGTTTTGGTTTGAACAAACGCTCTTGTGACCACTTTTGCTCAATCTGTTATAGCGTGTTTTTCCGGATCCAAATTTTGTCCTTAAGTGCTGAATTTACATATCCTTAACCCTACTTTCATTCTAAGCTTCCCACAACCCACTTTCTTAATTTTAAGAAGCAACCGCCCCCACCCCCCAAGCCCAAGTATGGTTACAGCACCTTTTGCTGCCTGCTGCTGCTCCAGGATCTTCTTGGTCCTTGGAGTTGTTCCTTTGGGCATGTGGACAATATACTTCCCTTCCATCTCTGCTGTGACACGACGCCGTTTCACTGGGATGGTGGAGTTCTCAGCCCTAGGAGCGCAAACAGCTGCAGAAGCAAGAAGAGGTATGCAAGCAAATTCAGTTCAAGGCATATTCTTGGGCTGCGTACAAATGCCACAAGAAGGAGCTTCCATGGCTTCTGCTCAGGAGCCCAAACAAACACAGCCATCAGAAGCTGCTCAGATACTTAAGTGGACTGTCCATTTTTGGTTCCACGTTCTCCAGCTGAGCATCTCGATTCTACCCAGACTTTTAATACTCTAACCGTGAAAGGAAAACACACAGCCACAGTACAGGGAGTAACACCTTGCGCCTTATAGAAAAACAGTATTTAACATTTGTTGCCTTTTCGTTACTTCCATAAAGGCATTGATTCTACAGGTTGCAGGCATTTTTAGCACACGCATTTCTCCCCCTACTTCCGCAAAGCAGACAAAAATAAAAGTATCTCCAACCACCACAGGTTTATGAAAGACAACTGATGCTCGTGTGACTATGAACATGACACCTTTTCCCCTTTCTCTGCCCAGCAGACTTGGACCCTACCATCGCTGCTCATTCCTAAAAGTTCCTGGCATCTCCACTAAACAGCTCTGGACCATTTCAATGTTTAAGATATGCTGAACGCCATACAGGTTGCCGCACAATTTCTAGCCCAAGAACACCCCAGTGACATTCAGCTTTCCTTTGCAGATGGAAAGCCGAGCTAAGAAAAGCTAAGCCACTTCTCAAATGCAGAATTCTGAGTTCATTTCTTATCCCGCTCCTCAGCAACAGGACTGGGCACTATAAAAGCAAAGGACACAAGAAAGCTGTACACAACTGCAGAGCTGTTTAGCAACAGCAATGCCTAAGAACTCCACTTAGAACTGAAGCTGCCAGCAGAGAAACCCATTCAGCCGAGGATTTGTACCATCACCTGCTTTGGTGTTTTTTCCTGCCATTTTGTTGGATACGGTGATGGAGATTTTGGAGGCACTGGCGTCAGGCCTCCGAGCAGGAGTAGAAGGTGGGGAGTCCCGGCTCAAACTGTTGGCTATCATCCTGGTGGCAGCTGCAGAAACAGCAAACAAGAGAGGGTATTACCTCCCCGGCTGCAATACAGCTGCACCTTCAGCAGCATAGGCACGAGTTTCGGCATCTGGGCACCACATTGCCCAAGAGAGCCACACAAAAAGTCATGGGTACAAAAGAACTAAAACGGGAACAGTCAGTGAGAGAGCACAACTGTAAAGAGCAGCCACCATGGAGGTCTGGACTCCACTGAGGCTCTGCTGTCAGCAACATACTCACCGGTATTAGCAGCATTCCTGCGGAGTTCAGACTGCAAAGCAGTTTGGCTGGAGGCCACTGATTCTGTTGCAGCTTTGCACATTTCCTAGAGGAAAAAAAAATCCACAATAATACAGAAGTCATAGGTAGAAAGGGACAGTAGACTTGACTTTCCACCCATGTACTGAAATGGCTGCTGAAGCAGAAGAAATGCATCAAACCACCAGCTTAAAATGCTGCATTCTGGAGAGAGGCAGCCTTGGGGAACAGATCCTCATCAACAGACGTGACCCCTAGTTCCTCAAGCCTCTGTGAGTTTCAGCCCTTCAGAATTTCTTTGCTCCAGAGCTTGAAGACTAGCAAAGGTCATTGGTCTATGGGCAAACGGCCCTGACTCTGTGTGTACTGTTCACAGCAGTCTCCTCGCACTAGGCCACAGGTATTTGGCATCGCCAGGTACGTCATATGAAATTATCAAGATCCCCCCCAAAAGCTCTATGTTTATTGTTCTCAAGACCACAAAGATCCATCTGCCTCATCCTGAAAACCAAGACTTAATAAATGTTGCCTCAACATTTTGAAGTATAAAAAAAGTTACGCCCTTTCCTGGATTGGGAGGCCCTTTGGACAGTAACTCATGCCCTTGTTATCTCCCATATAGACTACTGCAATGCGCTCTACATGGGGCTACCCTTGAAGAGTATCTGGAAGCTTCAGCTGGTCCAGAATGCAGTTGCCCAGGCTATTTTTGGCACCCCTAGAAGGGTGCACATAACACCTTTGCTATGCAAGCTGCATTGGATACCAGTCTGCTTCCAGGTCCAATTCAAGGTGTTATCACCTATAAAGCCCTACATGGCATGGGACCAGGTTACCTGAGGGACCGCCTCTTCCCTGCTTCATCAGCCCATCCCACCCAGTCATGCAGAGAGGGCATGCTACGGACCCCGTCGATAAGAGAATTCCATCTGGCAGGGTCCAGGAGGCGGGCCTTCTCTGCAGTAGCACCTGCCCTTTGGAACATCTTGCCCCCGGAGGTGAGATTAGCCCCATCGCTCCTAGCCTTCCGGAGGAAGTTGAAGACCTGGCTCGGCCACCGGGCTTGGGGCAGGGAGAAGAATAGTCATACTTGGGGTTGGCTTGTGCCTTGAAGTGCCCCTCCTATGCAATGACTGAATGAGACCACAGCCATCTGGATTATATTACGTTTGGTAGCTCTGTGAAATTGTATTATAGTGTGTTTTATATTTAAATTTTATTATATATTTATTGTTTATATTGTAAACTGCCCAGAGTCCCTCGGGTAGGAGGAGATGGGCATTGACAGATTTGATTGACTGATTGATAAGCAAAGCAAAGCAAAATGAGGATGACCAACAATTCCATAGAACTTACCTGCCGGTAGACCACTTTGGCGTGCTTGAGAATGGCAATGATATCACCCACTATCGTGATACCTAGCTCATTCATGATCTCCTTATTGAGATCCAGCAACATGTTCTTCTGGATCCTAAAAGGACATAGGCAGTAATGGTAAACCCAGTATGCCACAGTTCCCACCAATCCCTTTTATGACCCTAAGTGGCCCAGGAAAGATTCCTTAACTGAAGTACTGGAAGGCTCTCTAATTCAAGATCCACATAAATTAAGCCTGCCGCACCGTCTCCCGTTACCATAAAGCCAGGCGCCGGATTGGGAAGACGCCTCCACACCCCCGGTGCGGCAGCTCGGCCGAAGCTGGAAAGTCGGGGGCGGGAGGACGCGCGGAGGGGCTCTCGGCCTTTCCCAAGGAGAGACTCGCCTGTTATCCACGAACGTGACGGCGTAGTTGACCGCGGGGCCCGGGGGGATCCCGGCTTCCTTGAAGAATTGGATCCACTCGGAGGTGGCTGAGAGACCAACAGCGGCGTTAACCGAGGCGCGGGGCCTCCAGGCGACCCCTTGCTACCGGCCCAGGAGCGCTCGAAGGGGGCGAAGGAACGAAGGCGACGCCCTCCGCCGGGAGGAAGGCCACTTCCGACGTTCCTGGGCGG
Organism: Candoia aspera; assembly: GCF_035149785.1. Lineage (NCBI taxonomy): Eukaryota > Metazoa > Chordata > Lepidosauria > Squamata > Candoiidae > Candoia > Candoia aspera. The sequence goes on from NC_086162.1 coordinate 26,761,275, forward strand.
CGGCGCCACCCCGCAAGGAGGGGAAAGGAAGGGAAGGGCCGGCGGCGCCCCACCTCGCCGCCCCCGCCGCGCCCCACTCACCCATCGTGACCGACGCCATCGCCGCAGCTCCAGGCGGGGCGGCCGGAACGCCTGCGGAGAGCGACACCGCGTGAAGCCGCCGCCCCACGGCCGGCCCAGCTGCCCCCTCGCCGCGCGGCACCCAGGGGTGGGGGACGGGGCCCATGACCCGGAGCGGACGAGCGCCCCCCCCGCCCGGGCCGCGCAAGGAGGGGGCCGCGCCCGGACCACCGCGCCCGCCACTTACCCGCCGCGCCGGCTCGCACAGGCCGCACCGGAAGGCGGCCCACGCGTCACTTCCGTCGGCTGCCTGTGCGCTCTAGGCCACCGGCGGCAAAGAGCCGCGAGTGCCCCCTAGCAGCCGGCGCTCACCTCGGCCCCGGCCCCGGCCCCGGCCCCGACCGGGTCAGCCGCCTTCGCGGCGACGCTGCCGCCGCAAACACACAACTACACAGACACGTGAAAAGCGAGCCTTTAATCGTCCCAAAGCCGGGCCCGAATACAGAATAGGAGGGGGGAATCCAGCAGGCGGGCGGTCTCGCCAGGCTCCCCCCAGCAGCTGAACCCGCGGAAACGGCCGTCCCCTCCCCCCGACCCGTTTCTACCCCTTGCGGGCGGGCGGCTGTCCTCCCCACGCCCCAGCCAAGGCGTCCCAGGCCAGCGCGCCTTCCTGTTCCTCTCCAAAGGCCACGGCGCGGCTCTTCCCGGACAGCGCAGGGGCTGCCCGGTGCCCCGGACACCCCTCTCCTCCTGGGCCGCCCTGGCGCCTGCAACCCCAACGCCCCGGGACGCGTGGGGGACCCTAGCGGGCGCTGCAGAAATCCTCCCAGTGGCCCACGGAGTTCAGGTCCCGGCTGTATCTCGAATTCCAGTCCCGCTCAAAGATGCCCTGCAGCTGCCCCCGGACGGTGGGCCGGTCTCCGGCCTGCGCTTGACTCTGCTCCACCACCAGGGCAGAGCCTGCCGTGTGGAGGAAGTAGTCCCCGGACCAGTTGGACGTTCCTACAGAGGAAGAGGAGGTGGTGAGGAGGGCCATCCGGGACCAGATTCCCAGGGGCCCAGCAGGTGGCCGACCTACTGGATAAGCGGGCAGTGGCCCCGCGAGGCCCCTCATGTGCTTGCCCCATCTGCTGCCCTGGAACTGCTTGGCTTCCTCCTGCGGGATCCCCCTACACAGACAGAAGCCCTCAGAGCTGGGATCCGGCAAGCTCTTCCTCTGCAACCAACTCCCCCACCCTGCGCTCCAAAAGGGAAAGCCCCTTCAAGGCAAGTTGAGCTCCTGCTGACTTCCCCCTCCTGCTCCCACTCCTCCTCTGTGCTTGTCTGACTTCTGATGGCCATGGGCTCCCCAGCAAGCCCCCTTCCACATACCAGCCTGAACTGTCCCAACTTACCAACGTAAGCCACCTTGTCTGTCACCATGAACTTGCTGTGGTTCACTCTGGCATAGGGGATCCTGGCTTGTGTTTCATTTGCAGGGACCACAAACAGCCTCTGTGGGGAGGGGGGGGAGTCAAGCGAGGGGCACTTGGAGATGGGCTCAGGAGAGGCTCATTGCGGCTGGTGGGGCCAAACCAAGGCCTCCCAAGTGCGCTGGGGCCCAGGAAGAGTTGCCCCCAAGCCCAGCTCCTCTCTGCTTAGGCCCTGGGGCCAATCCTGGCTGCAGAACTCTCCCAGGCGCTAATGGGGCTGGAGAGAGCTGGCCGGCCCCTTATCGCGGTGGGGGGAGGTCAGCATCTCCAGGGCCAGGCCATCCTGGGACACAGGAGCACTGCCGGGTCCCCTCACCACTTCCAAGCTGTAGTGGGTGCGGTTGTCCTGCAGGGCAGCCAAGGAGCGCAGGAAGGGGAACATGCTTGGCTTGGAATGTCTCCAGCAGCCAACCAGGAGGCGGACACGGACTCTCTTCTCATAGGCCACTTTCCGGAAGCGGTCATCAATGGCTGGCCAGAACCTGAGAGGAGCAGCCGGCAAGAGACCAGGTCAGAGCCGCCTTGCCCTCTACACCTTCCCCAAGTGAGGTGGCGCATGGGGCAGACGTGGGACAGCATAGTGTTCAGTTACCTTCTAGCCATCTGATTCAACTTAAAAGCCTCTCTCTAGTGTACCAGCAAGTACTTCTTCAGAAGCACACCCCAGCCAAAATCTGTTCCCTGGTCTGAATTCAGCAACGTTTGATCTTGATGATTCTCGCTAGCAAAATCTTAGCCAGAAGACGATGCCAACTGACTAGAGGGAGGGCCCCCCGGGGTTGATGGAAAGCATCCTTTTCCCATGGAAGATGGTCATTTGGATATGCTGCTGGAAGGCCATGCTTCCCCCACAGAAGCAGAGTTTAGTCCCCATAGCAAGTCACCGTCAGCAGGTCTCCGCGTACGGCAGCCCCTGCATATGCATAGGGGAGAGTCTAGAAATGCCCAGAAGCATCTAAGGGTCCCCTGCTGGAAATACCCCGCCTGACCAGCAACCCTTCCCCTCGCCTTTGCGGGGCTACGCATGTTCTCCTGCCATGGAGGGGGCCGCCTCAAATGCCTCTGAGTTACCTCCTGGGGTGGGAGAACTCCATGGTGGGCAAGTAGCTCATCACAGCAATGTAGACAAACTCCTGGGCCCCTTCAATGACGCTCAGCAGGGACTGGAGGTCTTCCGTCCGGCCGGTGGCACACAGGGCTGGGGGAGCACTCTGGGGCAGTGCGGGAGAGAGCACCCATCCTGATGTCACTCATTGTAGCAAAGCTTTCAGGGCAGTTGCTGGCAGGGGTGGTTTGCACCCTATGCAGAGAAGTTAACCTCTGGCCGCCCACACGTTGCGGGCTGGCCCTCCCAGCCTCCCTTCCGATGGCCGAATCAGGCTGGGGAGCATGGTCTATGCAGGGCAGACTGGTCGGCTGGGCAAGAGAAACTCCCTCACTTCGCCAAGAGGAGGATGCTCGTTTTTCTCCATGTTGGGCAGCGAATGAATTGTGGTCGGCGCCCCTGCTCAGGCATGGGCAAAGGCTGGCTGGGAATCCTGGGAGGTCCAACCCCAATACTTTGGAAGGCCCCTGGGCTGGGACAGGCCACACTCCCTTGCTAGAGCCTCTCAGCAGAAATCACCATTTTTGCACCTTGGGGAAGATGCTTGCAGATTTCTCCTGATGAGATTTGATCACAACAGCATCCCAAGCAAGCTGTCAGCTGCTTGGAGCAAGGCACTCAGCCATGTCCTGTGCACAACTGCTCACCGAAAAGTACACGCCAGCCTCCGTCCCATTCAGCTGCAGCTCCAGGGGTGTGTCCTTGTTGTAGGTGGTAGAGTAGTTGGCTGGCCAGGGTGATGGGATGGTGGTGTTCGGCAGCCCTAGTGCCCAGTACACCTCAAACATCTTCTCCAAGTCCTGGGCCAGACAGCTGCAGTTGTACACAGCCACGCCAAGCTCCTTCACCTGGCGTCGGAAAGGAGAATGGCCCAGGGCATTTAGCTGCTCTCCCCTATCTCCACACGGTACGCAAGGAGTTGCAGGCACATAATTCAACAATCCCAGTTGTGCTACAGAAAAAGGGGGCCCCTTTGGAATGACTCAAAACCCCAAGAGGCCTTTCTCAGCTTGCAGAATACTGGGTCATAAAGCAACACTTTTGTTTTAGATGCCCAGGCAAATTAAAGTGCTTTTGCCTGATGGCGCTAGGCAGCCTGCCTCCCAGAACTGGTGGGAAGTCTTGAGAAGAGGGGTGGAGAAGGCCTACAAAACCACCCTAGTGAAGACCACTGGCTGTTCCACTGAAGCCCCCATCAGGAGCCCCCGGCTTTGGACGGGAAGGCCGGACAGGCGGAGCAAGAGGGTATTACCTGTGTAAGGGCACGCCAGTCCATATTTGCACTCCCAAGGTAAATGTGCAGCTGGTCCACAATCCAGAACTTTGTGTGCAGGACACCCCGGGTCAGCCTTGGCAAGTCAACTTGGCGGATCTGGGCCCCTGGGTAGTTAGAAACAGAGAGACAGTTTTGGCTGGGCCCCTTTTGGCTGAGTCATAGGTTCAGGACGTTCTGCAGGCAGGAAAGGGGCTCTCTCCCTAACTGACTGCCAGGGGTAGATTTAGCCCCAGACAGACACAGAGCCAGCAGCAGCCACAGCTCTCTGCTAACCAGCTTTGATCTGCTATGGAGAAAACACACTAATAAGGCAAGATTCCCATTTCTCTCCCCCCACAGCTGTAGTGGGCAAGGGGGGCAAATTGGGCAGAAACCCATGGGATAAGCAAGTCTCCCCCCCAAGCTGCCCACGTCCCCACAGGTTTTCCTGAGGTTTTCTACACTGCTGTCTCCGAAGCAGCAGCATCTGGGCCCCCCTGCGCCTGATGGGAGGGCTGCAAAAAGAGCTGCCCATCAAGCCATGGACTCTCCTGGCAAAAGGTGGCTTTCTGTGGACTTGAAGGGTCATGGTGTTGGGTTCCTTTTCAGCTTCACGGAAGCCAAACTCCGCCCCTTCCCCCCTGGGCCAGGCCTGCTAGGGGCAGGAGGAGTGGAACTGTGAGAGTGGGGTTCCAGTTGTCCAGACCAGCTGGTATCCCGCAGCAGTGACCGGGGGCCTGGTATGCAGGAGGCCTCTTCTGCCAAAGGTGCTCCCCAGCAGCTAAATCACCAACTCCTCTACCAGTACGTGCTCAGTCCAAGCCAGAGCCGGCAACGTGGGGCAGGTTCCCCTCCTTTCAGCACGCAAAGCATTTCTTCTCTTTGTCCTGAATCTGCCTGCTCACCTTCATTGTCCAAGCGAGTAAGTCCAAATGTGCCAGCCTCTCCTTGAAGGGCAGGTGTCTTCAGCCTCCCCCCCAGCTATGGTGAGTGCCGCTTTTCTGCATTTCCCCCAGCCCTACAGGAGGTAGAGACCCCCCCTCCCCTTTCCCCTCCCACTCCTAACTCACCACTCTTCTCAAGGACTTGAAGGTCGGCACTGGGCAGTCGGGGGGAAGGGGGGTTGACTGCTATCCGTACCACGATCCCGCGGCTGGGAGCACGCAGCAGCTCTGTTAGTATCTCTTCCCCCTGGGGGAAAAGAGAGGGTTCAGGAGGCAGCTGCAAACTACTAGGGGGAGGGGGAGGGGGCAGGAAGGAAACACAGGTGGTTTTCTTCCTTCGCAGGGGGGCAGCCCACTGACAGGACATATGATGACTCAGAGCTTTAGAGCCACAAACCCTACCCAGCCAGGGACTCCTGTTTCACAGCCCTGGATTGACCCCGATGGCATCTCAGACAAAGTTTGGATCAATAGAGCAAAGCAGGTTTTAGGCTTAACACCACGTATCGTTTGGTATAGTTTTATTTTAGTGTCTGCTGAACATTGGACTTGATTTCTCAAATGAGAGCATCCACAGTAGTTTTCCACCATTTCTTTGGAATTCTATCAAAAGCCTCTTTGCTCTATCTCTGTAACCAGTGTTCGAGCAAATGGATGTTCCGCTGCCCTCAAAGGGAGCTTTGATAGATCGCAAGGCCACAAGTGGCTATGCCTCTGGGTAATTAGTTGCTTGTTTGTGTGTGGGTTTGGCCAAGGACCCATGTGCTAATTGGTGTCTACATCTTGGCTCAGTCTGCCACAGGCCTTTTCCAGTCTTTCTAGCAGAAAGTGCATTCTACACTCCTAAGATAAGTCCAGCAGTATCATGATGGCCAATATATAAAACATTTATCACCAGTGAAACTAATGCCTAGGATAGGCTTCACCAATCTGGTACCTTCCAGATTTGTTTGATGGCATTTGGAAATTCTGGAGCTGTAAATTAATATCCCCAAAGGGGCCACTTAAAGGAGGATTCCCCAGGGACAAGAGTGGAAGAAGTCGTCTTAGACAAGCCCTGGCTTCTTACAGCTGAGAGAGGCCATTCTGGGCCAAATACCATGGAATTGTAGGTCACAGAAGCAGAGGCTTGGAAGGGACCTTTGAAGTCTTCTAGTCCAACCCCTGCCCAGGGCAGGAATCTTCAGACCGTCCCAGACCTTTGCTTGAAAACCTCCATGACTTTGGGAGCTAGGCTATCCCAGTCTTTAACAGTCAGGAAATTGCTCCTTAATCCAAGTTTGGATCTCCCTCTGTAAAGCTTCTACACATTGGTCTCTGTTCTCCCTCATGAACTCTGGTGAATAAATCCATACTCTCTTCCCTATGGCAGCCCTTCAAGTATTGGAAGAGTCTCCTCTCAGCCTTTTCTTCTTTAAGCTAAACATTCCCAGTTTCTGAATCTCTAATTAGTTCTATGTGCAGTTAAGCTGAGGACCTTCTGCACGAGTCTGTGGACCATCTCCTGAGTCACAGGATGCAGGGACCTATCTCTTGTGCTTGAACTCCTCTCCAAGCATGACCCTTGGAGGTGAACCTGTGGGCTTCTGCCTGATCCTAAGCTCCTTCCCTCACCTGGCTGGCTGAAGGTTCATGGGTATGGGTGTCCTCGTTGCTTAGAGTCCAGTAGAAAGAAGCAATGTCCACCGAGCTTCTTGCGTTCTTCAGAAGCCTCTGCCAAGTTTCAAAAGTGGAAGGGCCGACTGTGCTGTTGTCATCATATGTCAGTCCCTCAGGGATGCTCTCTACTAGCACACTCCTGAGGAACAATTGTATGTTTTCTTGGCCTCCACAGAAGTCTCATAAGCTCATTGAGCCAGGAGGCCCCATAACCTCTATAAAGTCCCGAGAGTGCACTTCAGTCTGAGGAATCTTACCCATTAGCCAGCAGCAGGGCAATGGGCAGGGTAAGGTGTAGAGACTCCTAGCCTTACCTCTGGGCACTGCCCAACTTCACTCCCTAGAGGAGGAAGAGCCATGGGGTTAGTGGGCTTCTTGTATGCCTGCAGAGTGACTAGACACTGGAAGCTGTACCAATGTGTTTCCTCCAGGAAGAATGTGGTGAGGCATCCTGATTCCCCTCCCCACAGCTGTGCCAGACCCCCTGCCAGGCATCTTTTGTGGCCAGATCAAAGTCTGCAGGCCCTCTTTTTCCTGCAAGAGCCACCATGGTCTTTGCTTCTCCACAACACTTTATACGTATGGACATAGACCCTACTGAGCTAAATACTGTTCTTCACAATTAAGCAAGGCCACGGCCTTTGTGAAGAAGTTCTTGCAAGGCCATTTTTCTGATGGAGAAAGAGCATTTATAGCTATGCTATGACATTACGTTCCAGACATCAGGGAGGCCAAGAAGAACACAAGCGGAGCTGATACCTGCATGGGTCACTGCACGCGTTATCCACATGTGGGACCGATGCCACATTCTCTACCATGGCCAAACTGTGCAAGGGAAGGAGGAAGGAGTGGACCACCAGGGCCACCACCAGCACTGTGGACAAGATGGCTGTCACCAGGATGCATTGGAAATCCCAGGGCAGGATGGACGTAGATGGGCTGGATAGCTTTCCAGGACATAAACCCGTGATGCTGTGGCAGGACCTTCTTAGTTCAGAGTCATGGAACTATGAAGAAAGGAAGAAGCTCAGAGCCCAGCCCAGCTCCATGTCCCCATTAAAGACAAACAAGATACTAATTGCTCTACCAACTCCCTGCATAGCCACAAATATTCGTGTGCATTATGTGGGCATGGGGGAAAGGTGGCAACAGCCTGGCTGGCTTTCATTGCTTTGTTTTCATTATTCTGGGGGTTCTTGGGGGGAGGGCAGAGCTGTTCAATGCTTGCTGACCAAACCACCAATGTGTGGAGCCCAACCCCTTGCTCAGGTCCCCTCAGCTCTGGAGAGGAAGACCCAGCTTGCAAGCCGTCCAAAACTCTAGGCTGGAAACCAGTTGCTGGGGCACCTACTCAGAACACCTTGTGGTTGTCATTATCTGGTGGAGAAGGGAGCAGCTGTAGAGAGCAAGGAAGATGGCCTTGCTGGAGATATGTAGGAGCTGCTGCCTAGGTGAAAGGGGCTGAAGCATTTTTCAAGCCCAGAACTACGAGATAACACGTGGAAGAGGCTCAGACGCTTCCCCGAATCAAGTATAAGAAAAGGAGGAGGAGGTCCAGCGCAATCAGATTTGCAAGATTCTGTTATTGTAGCTAATCTCCATAAAAGTGGTTTGGCCTTCTTGTGGAGTTGATTTCCTGGTCTGGTCTGCCTGGTGGGAGGCTGACAGCAGGGCAGGGTGAATTTAAGTGGCTTTCTTTCTTTTGTCCTTACAGGTTTGGGCCTCCCATCAGAAAAACACTTTTAAAAACAGAAAATGAGAGAGGCTGCCCACTGGGAGAAGCCAATAATGCGCCTGGGGACCCACCTGGTGTGGAGTCTGGCCGGGATGCTCAGCCAGGGGTAGCAGCTCTTGAGGGCTCTCTGGTGTCTTGAGCTGTGAGGAAGGAGCACAAAAAGGGAAAAACGGTCTCTACCCTCAAGGAAAAGCCACTGGGGCATTAACAGGCCCCCACTCCAAGCCACCCCATGGATGTAGCCACAAGCTCCACAGTGTGGACTTGCCAAGGTTGGCCAGCCAGAGAATCCCACATGAACCTTCTAGGGGGGGATTCTTTTGCTTTCATCAAGCAAATGGAACAGGGCTGGGCAGACTCACATCAGCCCCATTTACTTTAGGGGGTGTGCATGGCCCTCTTTTATGTGCTGGATTAAGGAGAAGGCTTTCCCCCTTGCCCATGCCCCCCTTGCAGACCAGCAGTGGGGTGACTCAGGTGTCATTACACTGTAGGCAAGAGAATCCCCCATGGCACAATTCCATGCTCTTCATGCAACTGAGGATTTACCTTCTGGTATGCTGTTACCTGGGGCTTCATTTCCTCAAATCCTCCAGAGCAGGAAAGCTTCAAAGAACCTGTGAAGGGCACAGGAAGAAAGAGGGGCATTGCTCAGGGGCTCTGTGGTGGTGGGCCTGGGTCCCTAGCTGACCCCTGGATCAGCAAGAGGAAAATAGGTAAAGAGGAGGAGTCATCCTGCTCTAGGACCCACAACAGCCATTGCAGAAGCCAAGGCTGGTCTTCAAGGAATCCAGCCGTTGAGTATTTTGATCACGGAAGCAATTTTTGGGGTAAGGCAGGATGAGCTTCTGGGGATGTGTGTGCTGCCAAGGATGCCCAGCCAGGCCAGAGAAGCCGCTCACAGGCCTTGCAAGGATGGGAGGCTGCTCTGCAAACAGAAGAAGCTTGATCAGGAATTCTGTCCTCCTCTTTGGCTGGTTCCTGGTAGAATGTGAGCCTGTGTGGAGGGAGACTGGGTGTGTTGGGGGGGGGCAGAATAGAGAAAAGCAGGGCAACTGATGGATTAGTGCAACATCCAGGGCTGGACTGGGATTGGGATTCAATCCCAACTCAGGGGAAAGTGCCCGCTCTGCTCTGGGCAAAGGTCAGATCCCTCTGGCCCCAGAGAATGGCAGCAAAGGCAAAGCAAGAGATGGGGCCTGGCCAACATTTTGGAAGAAGGCTCTAGACTCAGTGATGCTGCCGCCACCAGCAGTGGACAGGAAAGCACACCATCCCAGGGCAGCAAAGGCAGCAAGTCAGGATTATTTTCCCCATGCAGCAAAGCACCTGCAGCCTGGCTTTTACCAAGATTCCAAAATGTGGTTAATCTCAGGCTGTACCTGAAAGCTGGAGTTCAAAAGAAGATTAAATGCCAAGGAGCAACAGGAAAGTGCTATTTGTGCCAATCATGTAGCAGCAGAAATTAATAAAAGAAGCAGCCCTCCACAGACAGAAGCAAGGAACACCTACAGAAACGGAGCTAGGCACAATCCCATGTTGGAAATTTATTTTGCATGTACTGCAATTTTTTAAAAAAACCCAATTTTCCAAACCAAATGGAAAAGTTAATGAAAACCATCTGCCAACAGCTTCAGCTCCTTCTACACATTACACGTGGCTGCAGTCAGGCTGGTGCAAAGACTAGCTGGGCCAGAGCTTTACTGTACAATCTCCGATGGAAGATTGGAAACACCCTACAATAACTCACAATAACAATGACACCGTACAATAACTCAATAAACGGCTCAACGTTCAACCCCACAGAGCCCCTTCCCCCAAAGCAGGAGGAGGCAGGAGGGGAGGGGCCGTCCTCTCCAAGGGCTGCCCGGCCAGCCTAGTCAGAGGGCGATGGGACTCCCAGACAGCGCCAAGCGGGGTATCCGGATATCGGGGCTGGAGGTCGAGAGGAGCTCCCTCTTTCTCTGCTCTGCCCCGCCTGCCCGACTCCTCGAGGCCAGAATGCCAGCTGCGGTAGCGGCAGCAACAGAAGCAGAAACCGGTTTCCAGAGGATGCCCGCCCTTGCCCGAGCGACTCAGAGCCAGGTCACCCGCCCGGGCAAGTCAAAGCAGGATTGCCTCTCCGACGGCGCCACCGGAGGGAGGGAGGGAGGGAATGCCTTGCTCCCGGCCCGGCTGCCTTGGCTGGGGCTGCGAGGGACTGCTTTCCCGGCGCGAGCTGCCCGGCGGGACTGAGGCTCCCCAGCCCGCCAGGCGCACTCCCGCTGTCGCTCGGCCCCGCGCGCGTCACTCGGGCTCCTTCGGGGCGCCTCCGACGCTCCAGCTGGCGGGACCGCAGACAGGGAAGGGCCCGCAGGGCTGGGGGCAGAGCGCCGGGCCACACGTCCAGCCAGCCCCGAGCCGCTCTCCGCCCCGCGGGCCCGGGCTCAGCAGGAACCCAGCGCCCATCCCCGGCGTCGTCTGTCCTCGAAACCGCTGCGGAGACAGGGGGCGGCTGCCAACGCCCCGCGAGACATGCCAGGCAAGACCCTCCCCAGCCCCCGCTCGCCCCGGGTCCGACCGCAGCGCCGAACGAGTCGCGGTCCGGGCCCCGCCGCCGCCACCCGCCCCGCGCGTACCACGGACAGCTCGGCTTCCCAGGAAAGCCCAAAGCGCTCACCCGCCCCGCCCCTCCAGAAGCAGCCGAGCCCCGCCCCGCTGGAGGGCTCGTTCCACTCCCTCCAGGGAGGAGGTGACGCCGACCCGTTTCCCCCGACAGGCCCGCTGGAATGTCAGTTCCGAAGCAGCAGGTCCCGAGTGGTGGCTTTCTTCGGACCAGCCGCGGGGTAAAGGCGGTCAAGTCCTTGCAACCCTGTCGAGGCCTACGCGACACCCCCCCCCCCCCACACACACACACCACCATCGCCCTGATAGTACATCCCGCCGCTTACCGGGAATCCTGGGAGTTGAAGTGCGGCGCCGCGTCCGGCGCACCTCCCGCGGGGAGCCCTCTGCCTGCCGATCTGTTGCGCCTTGCCCTGGGCGCTGGACGCCCTCTTGCTCCGCCCTCCGACAGGCTGCTGCTGCTGCCCCCGCCCCCGAGGAGCCGCCAGATGTCGGCGCCGCACGGTCGGAGCTCGCCGCCGCCTGCTAGTGGCAGCTGCGCCACGGCGCTGCGCAGCTGAGCCTCCTTCCCGGCGGGGCGTGGGGGTCCCACCGTCCCTGGCTTGGTCGGCTGTTGGCTCCGGTGACACCGAAGAACCTCTACCGTCGGCTGGGTGTCCCTCGAGTCGGCCAGCGCGACTTGCGAAAGCTTCCTCTGGAGCCCGTTGGCCTTCCTGGGAAAAGGAAGCTGCGCTACCCTTGCGAGGACTTGCGTTGGACCGCGCCTACTTGGGGAAGAGGCGGATAGGGCGCTCGCCTCCGTCCGGGAGCCTTGGGGGCCAGCACGCGCCCGGCTGGCGAAGCCAGGTCGTCAGGAAAGGAAAGGGAGCCAACGCCCTTCACGCGATGCAGAAACATTCGCTTCCTCCCCCTCCGGAGCTGATTCGGTGCCCCGGACAAGGCCCTGGCGTCCCGGCCTGTCCTCTGTCCCTGAAGCAACCCGGAGGCACCCGTACGCCTGCAGCCCCAGAAGAGCCTGGCCAGCCACTTGGAGGAAGGCTGCTTGCCAAGGGCTCTGGGCTCAGAGCCTGCCCTGTGCTACATAAGGAAGCTCTGAGGAGGAGGTGGGCTGGCAGAGAACCCTGGAAAAGCTTCCAACTGACCACCAGCCTGGGGTGGTCCTGCCTTCTCCTTCCAGGATAGGTTCTGCTTTCAGCTTCCCCGGGTTGCCACCAGGTGCTGCCCCTGGTGTCATTCCCTTCATCACTTCTTCCCCAAAACACCTCCCCATGGGAGCCCCCAGGTCCTCATTAGGACTAGGTTGATGTTCCCTGTAAAAGCAAATCTTCCTCCCCCCACTGAACTGCTTTAAGGCCGCACATTGGGGGTCATGGGCGCAGGCAAGTCTGGGTGGAGGTGTGGACGGGCCCCTAGACAAACATGCCGTCGAAGCAGTCTGTAAATGATAATGAGTTTATTAATGATGCAGTAGATCGAGTGCAACCTGGACTTGTTGGGGAGATCGGTTGGCCTGCCCGTGGTGCCCTTGGCTCCTGGAAAGACTGGTGGGCTGACTTTGGTTGCTCGGAGCCCCCCCAACTCTGTCACCTCCCCCCGGCCTGGTCAGCCTGTGGTCTGCCATCAGGGCTCCATACAGCTCAGTAATAGCAAGATGGCTTTTATTAAGTAAGTGGCGCTGGGCAGCGAGGAACAGTCTATATATTTAATGTCTAGAAAGGTATCTGTTTGGGCCTTGGTGGGCCATCTCTCCGCTGCGCCTGCCCTCTTCCTGGTCGAGGATCTGGGGTTAGTGGTGGCTGGCAACATGTTGCAGGTATGGCTGCAGCTGGTGACGGTTCCGGGGGGCATGCAGCACTGCCTTGAGGGGGACTCTTTCCATGCCATGTTCTGCCAGCCAGTCTTCGCTGGGCAGCCAGGAGTTGGGCCCGGGCAGTGGCATGGCTGGCTCAAAGACCTCAGTCTGCACATGCTGCCAAAGAAAAACAGAGTATTACTGACCAAGGGATGGGGGAGGGGGGGTCCAGGGAGGGGCTGAGGGAGTACATGGAAGGATGGAGATCTGCCCAAGGACAGCTTTGTGGCAAGGTCCCTTGCAGAATTGGAGAGGCTACCAAGCAGGGGACTGGGGGTGCTTGGGCTTTTGGAAGGGTTTCAAGGACCAAGCCAGCTTTTGCACCCCTTGCCATCTTTCTCTTCATCACGAGTGTGCCAAGATTGACTGGGCTTCCCACTACTCTGCTTCTACCCACACGCCCTCTCTCCAAACAGTATGTGCAGACGTAGGCTGCTGGGAAACCAGCAAGAATCTGAAGGGACCAAGATAAAACTTTTCCAAACTTCACGGAAGATGCGTTGGATCAGCCACAAGGCCCTGGGATGATGGGGGGCTTCAGGAACAACAACAACAACAAAAAACCCACCCACAGGGTAGTTATGGTATATTTGTTTTCTCTGAAGCTGGTGGTGCACTCTTGAGCCTGGGGTGTGCAGACCTCTGTGGTTGCCTCAGCAGCCTGCCATGAGCGCCACTGCTCCCATTACTCCCTGGAAGACATGCAGGAGAGGGAAGGGAAGGGAAGCTCTTGCTAGGCTGCCAAGAAGCCTCATGCCCTCTGATTAGGGCAGCCAGTGACCCCTCTTGGCTTTGGTGATCAGCTCCTGAGCGAGATCTGCAGGAGGCGGGAGAGGGACGAGCATTCTCCTTTCCCAGAGACGCTGCTCAGAAGATACATGAGCACATGTGAAAGAATGCTGCGAACTTGGGGTGTTGAGGCAGCTTTGTGGGCCGCCTAGAAAAAAACCACAGAGCCACCCCCTGGGCTACAGTATTGTGGGGGCTGCCGCAGACCCTTCATGTCTAACAGCCCTGCCTCCCAGGCCCCATTCATGCCACCATGGCCACTGCCCATGCTCTCTTCCGTTTATGCCATCACTCAGCTCAGCGTCAGCAAACTGGCTCAGCTGGGCAGCATTCTGGAGGGGCGCCTACTGTTTGCAGCTTTGCGAGACCCAGCCCTCGCCTAATGTGTGGCCTCCTGGCTCACTTCTCCTTTGAGGCAGCCCTTGTTACCTGTGTGGTGGGTGAGAGCACCAGGCCTTTGGGGTAGCTCGCCTCCTCCCGGGCACCAGACTCTGGCAGGGAAGTGGCACTGGTGTTGCTCTCCTTCTCCCAGCTGGAGGTGTCTTCCGGGGTGTACTGCCCCAGGAGGATCAGATTTTCAAAGGTGGGGTCTGGCTTCGCATGGTGGGGCACCTTGTGGTGCTTCGGGCTGCCGGGCCGGCTCCTGTAATAGGCTGGGATTGGTTCCTGCTGGGCCTGCTCGTGGCGCACCCGAAGGCTCTGGTGGGCCAGTCTGTGCCGACTTGCCACCACCTCTGCAGGGTCAGGGAGAGGTTCGTAGCCTCCCCCGCTGGGCCCTTCGCCCCACACCTTGAGAGGCACCTCCCGGCTGGCTTCGGCAATGCTGAGCTCGTCCATCTGGCTGGTGGTCCTCTGAATGCCATGGGCACTCTCCTCCTTGAAGGAATCATCTCTGGAGTAGAAGCGCTCCTCGTCCATGGCACCGTAGTGCTGCGCCTCCTCCTCTGACGCCTTACCCTGGTTGGGTAGCGACTCACGGAGGCTCCTCAGGCAGAACTGGTAGTACTGGGTAAGGTCATAGTTCTGTTTCAGGGGCTGTGTGGAAATATAGGGGTGCTTCAGGGCTGCGCTCGGGGTGATGCGCTCATGAGAATCCCATGTCAGCATCCTCTTTATGAGCTCCACCATGCTCCGGAGATCGAAATACTCCGCCAAGGCCTCTGTGTCTGGGTAGATCATCTTGTGGACGTTCACTGTCTCCATCTGGTCCAGGGACTTCAGCACATACTTCCTTCTCTCCACAGACTTGACTTTGGTGTCTGCCAGATACTCTGCTGGGGTTTTCAGCTGCCAGGAGTTCACCACCTCTGGGTGCTGGCTCCTCTTGAAAAAGAGGTGGGCCTTTCGGGCCGCGTTAAGGAGGGCATGCCTGGGCATGCCTTGGGTCTCACAGATGTACCGGATCTGGTCGTACTCATTATTCCCAGGGTAGAGGGGCCAGCCAAGGTGCAGTTCTGCCATCACGCACCCCAGCGACCACATGTCCACCTTCTCGCAGAAGGGCAGCCCCAGCAATATTTCTGGCGCCCGGTAGAATCGGGACTGGATGTATGGCTCTTTGACATAGCGCACTTCATTGAAGATGCTGGCTGACCCAAAGTCGATCACCTTGACTCGGAAAGGGTACCTCACCTGGTCCACCAGCATGATGTTCTCTGGCTTCAGGTCTGCGTGGATGATGGACAGCTCTTTCAACCTGGCCAGGGCTCTCAGCACCTGCGTGGTCACCGTGCGGATGTGCCGGACCGGCAGAGGGGAGAAGTTGTGCTCCTTCTGGAAGTCAAAGAGGTTCTGCTCCAACAGCTCAAAGACCAGGTAGAACTTGAGCTCGTCGTGGAAGAACTCGTGGAACTGGACGATGTGGGACTCCTCTGAGTCCACCTCAGACATGGTCTGCAGCAGCTTGAGCTCGTTCTTGATGATCCTGCTGCGGTAGGAGTCATTCTTCAGGATTTTTATGGCCACCATTTCTCCAGTGCTCCGTTTCCAGCTCTTCACCACTTCCCCAAACGTGCCCTTCCCCAGAATCTCAAAGACGTCATAGAAATCTGACTCGGACTCGATCGTTACCATGGTCCTGGGCTCGCCCAAGCTCAGAAACACAGGTGCAAAGTGGCTTCTTGCAAAGAGAGGTCCGGCCACCGCAGAGCCAAGAGAATCCCAGCCCTCCTCCGGAACAAGAGGTGATGCAACAGTCAGCCGGGTTCCAAAGTTGCCATGTTCAGAAAGTTCTGTTATGGAAGCAGGGAGCCCACCCCGCCTCGGGGTCTCCCGCAGCCCTTCCCCAGGAGGGAACGCTGCTCTAACGTAGGAAACCAGGCCAGGCCAGGGCCCCAGGAACACCTCCGTGGCATCACCCACAGGATGGCTTTTAGCCCCAGAGTGAGAACCGGGACCGCCTGCCGAATTTCGAGGGGATGTTTTGGAGGAGGCGTTTGCAGCATGGAGTGGAGCCTCCCTGGTAAGTGGAGGGGGGTGGCTCCCTCAGTGGGAGGCCCCTTTCATCCTACACCCCATCTTCACGTTCAGAGCATGCCTTGAATGAAGGACAGGCAAAGGGGTCTTTAGCCTTTCTTAATTCAAGGACATGCAACTGCGCAACCCTAGATTCTTACCATGGGCACCTGCTTCACAACACCTGCTTGGAGGATTTGGTCTAATCAGTTTGATAATTAGTAATTTCAAGACGTTGCTAGCAAATTCCCAGGCAGAACTTTTCCTGTCTGCACAAGAACTGTACATCTTCTTTTACAGTGTTCCCGAGGAGAGGACATCTGTAAAACACACCAGCTGTGCATGAACCCCACAGTTGCCCGCAAGACTTTCCTTAAAGCAGATGGGGGGAAGCGGTTGTGAAATGACTCTGTGAGGACTCCTATTTGCTCTATAAGCCCAACAGCCACAGCTATGTTGGCTGTGCTGTTGTGCTCCAGAAACAGCACAAAATGCCCCACAGGGACCAAAACCCCTTACCAACCTGAGCCCTTTTGTAGTTACATCCTTGCTCCCCCCCCCCCACCAGTTCAGCTGCCATCCAGGAGCTAGAGGCCCCTGCAGACCAGATGTTTGCTGGGCAGCTTGAGAAAGCCCCTCGCCAGGAGAAGAGAATCCCCTGGCGTTTCATTTAGCCTGATGCTAGCAATGCTAGCTTGCCAGAAAGCTGGCAGTCTTGGGACACCATAAAGACCTATTTATTATTGCCTGTGCTTCTGTGGATCTCTGTGCACAGCACTGGGTGCCCAAAGCCCTGAGAAAGGGCATTGCGTGGGCCTCCAGCTGTCACCGCTCTCTCCCCTCTGCAAATCTCCTGTCCTGACACCTTACCAAAATGTCAGTGTCCTCCTCTGCACAGATGACCTTCTGGCATCCTGAGATAGAGAAGGTCCTGCTCAGTGCTGCCAATGCACCGATGGCATTTCGCTGCTGAAGGATGCAACCAGCTCCTCAGGATGAGCAAGCAAGGGTCTCTGGATGCCAGCCTGACTTCGTGACATCCCACCTTCATGAAAGGGGAGAGGAGAGGAGAGTCTCCCGTATTTCTGAGTCCTTGGCTAGCTTGACTGCTGTGCTGAGCCTGTGCAGAGCTGAACAAAAGTAATATACCTTTGGGGAGCCCAGAGTTGAAATGTGATGCAAGGAGCAACAGAATTAGTTCACAGATTAATTTTTATTCAGATCCAGGGTAGAAGACAAGCAGCAGCTGTGGAACAGGCTATCAGAGATACAGTGTAACTTCTTTATTTTAGAAAGTCTGCGTATAATCTGGGAAATAAGCAGTTATCAGACACTTTAGTTTTAAAAAGGGCCATTATAGCAGGCCGTGTTTGTTAAATGTTAGAATAAAAGGTTTCTGTACATTCAGAGCCACATGGAATAATTTCTGCCCCATCTTCACCTGAGAACGGGGAGAGCCCCCCCCCCAAAACTGCACTGCGGGTGCCTCCTCTGTTCCCCAATGCCAGTGCCCTTTAACGTGAAGCCACAGGTGGTCTGTTCCCAGGGTTATCCCTTTTGACAAGAAGAGAGGAAGGAAGACCGCGGGGGGGGGGGGTCCCAAGCTAAGGCAGCGGAACCACCCTCCCCTTGCCCGCTCTTTTGCCCTTTCGTCCACACAGGCTGGCTGAAACGCGCCAAACGTTACGAGTCGTCCTCGCCCAGGAGCGCCTCCAGCCCGGCACGGGGAGGGGTGGGGGAGCGGGCTGATCCAGATGGGGGTGCGCCCCCTTGCTCACGGCATCCAGCGCTGTTGCGTAGGCTTTCAAGCCTGGAAGTCGTTCCCTGGGACCGACCAAGCACACGCTGCGGATCGCCTGCCCTAAAGCCCCCTTTTGCAAAGGGGTTTCAGAAAACATCCCCCGGAGCAACCGCAGCTGCTTCCTCGCCAAGCATCACCCACTAAAACTCTTCCTCCACCCCCAGTTCGAAAGTTAGGTTTATGAACGGAGAGGAAGTGGGGGCGGCCTGTCTTCTAATGGAAAGTGGAAGTTAACTCCTTCGGGCACGCCTCGTCCCAAACGGAACGCCACGCCGCGAGCCACAGAGCGCAGGCAGGCAGGCAGGCAGGCAGGCGGCGCCCAGCAGCAGCACCTGCCAGCCCCACATCTCTTTGCGGACGGGGACGGAACGAAGAGGCTTCCTGCTTTAAGGCGCGGCCAGGCTCCCTTCCGGCTGATCGGCCACGAGAGAAAGAGACCCAGCATGGAGGGAAGGGCCGTGGTGGAGGGACAGTTAAAACAGGAAGCCTCCATCGGAGGCGCGTCCCGACGCTTGTGCCAGCCAGCAGCCCCTCGCGCTGCCAGGGCTTTCCCCCTCACGGTTAGTGCTGGACGTTACAAGTGCGAGCCAGGCCGGGGAGCAGGCTTTCTCAGGGAGCGGCGGCGGCCACTGCCGCCCCCCCCTTTTCCTCAGGCCTCCCGGGGTCCCCCACTACTTCGTCGGGGCTGCTCTCTGCAGAGAACGCCACAGCAGGCAGCTTGAAGTTCAGCCTCCCCTGGTCCTGCTGGTGCTCAGAGATCTCCAGCACCCCTTGGGATCTGGGGCTTAAAGCCAGTTTTGGAAATCTGAACTTGGTGGGCAACTCCCCTTTGGCGGTAGTTTCCAAAGATGCCACCTCCACTTGGGGCACAGGTGCAGCTGTGGCCTCAGAGGCCAGCTCCCCATTTCGCTTCCTGAAGCCAGACAGCGAGATCCTAGGGGACTTGAACTTGGCAGCCTTGAGGGCTGTGGAAACACTGGAGCCATGGTGGGCTTCCTCCTTGGCCTCATCTGCCTTCATCAGCTGGAGGTTCAGCTCTGGGTCAGTCTCTGTCACCTTGGAGGGAGACAAGAGTTCCACCTGGGGCAGCCGGATTTTGCCCAGCTTGCTCGCCCCATCCTGGAGCAGCACTTCCACCCTCTCTCCGTTGAGCCGGGCGGCCCCCTCCACCTTGGAAAAGCCCGGCTTGGGCACCTTCAGCTTGGAGGAAGCCCCCTCTACTTCACCATTGAGTTCGCCCCCCCCTTTTGTCTTGGAGAGGGAGAGCCCAAAGGTGGGCTTCAGCTTGAGTTTGATCCTGGTGCCCTTGGCCTGGCTCTCCTCCTCTCTCTCAAGGAGCCCAGAGGAGCCCTCCGTACCCTTCTCCCCAGGCCTCCCCAAGGCCAAGAGGCCCCTCTTGGCTTCTGCCTCCTGCCCTGTGAAGCCTTCCGGGGCCTCCAGCCCTGCCTTGGGCAGGGAGAGGCCAAACTTGGGGATTTTCACCTTGAATCGCTTCCCAGCTTCTGCATCGGAGTGGTCTTCTGTCCTCTTCCAGCCATCCCTGCCAGTACCTTCCAGGCCTAGGGAGCCCCTCTGCCGGGTATGAGCCCCCTCCACTTCATATTCAGCATGGGTTTTGAGACTTGGGGTAGAAATTTCCAAGCCCAGGACCTTAAAAAGCGATTTCTTCCCCTCCAAGTCTCCCCCACCTGCACCACTCTGGCTTTGAGAAATGGTGGTCACCATGCCCCCCTTGGTGCCCATTGCCCCAAATGTGGGCATACCAATTTTGGGCATCTTCATCATGCCCTCCAGCCCTCCCACATCCACCTCCAGGCCTGCTATGCCTTCCCCTTTCCCTGCTTCTACCCTGGCCTCTTTTTCCCTCTCCTCCATGACAGAGAACCTGATATCGGGCAAAGCAACCTGGGGCACCTTGAAGGCAAGTTCTGCCTCCTCAGCAGGGGGGCAGAGGGGCTGGGTATCCATGCTCAGCTCTGTATCCAGCTTGGAGATGCTCAGGGATGGGAGCTTCAGCTTGAATTTGTTCTCCTCGGTTCCCATCCCAGCTTCCATTTCCACCTTGCTACGGCCAAGAGGTAACGTGGGCATCTTGAGTTTGCCTCCTTTCACCACCGTTTCGGAGCTCAAGGCCTCTGTGCTTCCTCTGAGTTTGGGAGCTTTCAGCTCCAGCTGGGGGACCCTGGGCAACTCCTCATCACCCTCCCCTTCTCCCTCTGAGCCAGAGGCCCCAAATCTGGGCCACTTCACTGAAGGAGCACCTATTTTGACCTTGGGCATCATCCCTCCCTCTGAACCCACATCAAGCTCTAGCTCAGGAGCCTTCACTTTTGGGGCACTGAATTTTGGCAGCCCCATTGAAGGTATCTTGAACTTCACTTCTGGTCCTTCCAGGCCAAGCTCCTCCTTAGCCAGAGGCAGTTCTACATCTGACAACCAGGCTTTGGGCAAGGAAATGTTCACTTTGGGCAGCCGTATCTTGGTGCCCAGGGCAGAGGCTTCAGCCACCCCTGCTAGGTCTTTTTCTCCTTCCTGCCCAAAGATGAGCCTATGCCCAAGCAGCTGCATGGCTGCTTCTGTCCTGCCATCCTCACCCTTCCCAAGCTTTGCCAGCTCCACCTCTGGCAGCTTGATTTTGGCATCTGTGCTAGGGACTGCCTGTAGAATGCCCTCTTCTTTGCCAGTCATGGGCAAACCAATATCCAACTCTAGGGTGGGAGTGGACATATCAATGGAAGGCACTCTGGGGATCTTGAGCTCTCCTTCGTACTGTTGGATCCCAGCCTTGGATACATCTACTGCCAGCTTCTCCAGAGTCACCTCCCCTTCAGTTTTGGGACTAGGCACAGCAATCTCCACGGATGGCAGCTGGATCTTGAAGCCGGGACGCTCTGGCTCTGAGGTCAGCCCTGGTTCAGCTCTGGTGTCACGCTTTGCAAACTCTACCTGGGGGAAGCCTTTCACATCTGGTTCTGGAGCTGGAAGATGGAGCTTCCCTTTATCTTCGTCTGCCTTCAGAGAGGAAAGCTTCAGTTTGGGCATCTTCCCAAATTGACTTTTTGGCTTCTCCTTTGGACTGCCAGGGACTTTCTTGCCTTTGGCCTCCACCTCTCTTCTCGTCAGGCCCAAAGAAGCTATCCTGAACTTGGAAGCCTTGGCATCCTTCTCCGGCATCCTGGGGTCCACCTGCCCTGCCAAACCCTCCTTGCTGCCTTGCAGCTTTACCTCCCCACTCTCTAGGCAGCTCCACTCTTCCTCCTTGCCTTTGCCCCCAAACCTAGGTAATGATAATTTGGGCCCTTTAAACTTGAGACCCGGGAGCTCAGGAGTGGTTCCCTCCCCATCTGTGCCAGACCATTCCTCCTTGCCTCGGGGGTGGCCAATATCCACATCCACCACGGGCAACTTCATTCTGCTGTCAGTAGTTTTGCTGAGCCTTTCCTTGGGCACTTGCCCTTCAACCTCAGGGGCTAATTTGGCATCCTCTACCTCTGCTCCCCGTTTTGATTTGGGGAAAGAGATCCCAAACTTTGGCAATTTCAGCCTTGAACCCAAGTCAGCAGCTTCTGTGCCCTCCACTTCAGACACTGAAACCTCTGGGCTTGCCTTGCTCCAGACTTTGGGGCCAGAAAGACTGAATTTGGAGAGGGCAAATCGGGATGACTTCAGCTTGGCCTGACTCTCCACAGTCATCTCCGGGAGACTTACCGCCGGGATCTCTATAGTTGGCAGCTTCATTTTGGCCCCTGGAGCAAAGCCTCCCACTTCTAAGTCAGTCTTTAGCCAGAGTTTCCCCTTTGCATCTCGGTCAGGCTCTGTCCCTTCAGTGTCTGCTGGCTCTTTCTCAAAAGCAAGGTCCACCTTAGGGATTTTGGCTACCATCCCAGTGATGGCTGGCCCTTCAATGGTCCTCAACCTTGGCTCCAGCTCAGGTTGGCCCATCTGACACTTTGGAATGCTGATTTCCACCTCTAACCCTTTGCTCACAGTCTCCAGTGTGACCTCATGGGCTTTGGGGACCTGCTCAGAAACATTTCTTTCGACCTTCGCCAAATCCAGCTCAACCTCAACTTTCGGCAGCTCAATATCTAGTGCAGGCACGGTCGCAGATGGAAAGCTCAGCCGAGCTGGAGGAACAGTCACCTCAACCTTTGGCTTCTCAACAGAGATGTCCAGCTCTGGCTTTGGCACCTTAGGAAGTTGCACACCTGGCATCTTCATTGCAGGCAAGGAAAAATCTACCTTTGGGAGGTTGACCTTTGCCCCAATGTCTCCTTCTGGCTTCAGCACTTTGACATGGAGCGGAGGTGGGGAGGGGGCTGCCATGACAGGGAGATCAAATTTGGGGAGTGATATTTGGGGCATTTGAAATGGAAATCCAGCCCCTTCTGCAGCCTCTTTGGGCTTTGCCCTTCCAGAAGGGGCAGCCAGATCCCCCATGGCCTTGGAAGAGCACATATCCTGGACTCTGGGGGCAGAGATGTCAAGGGAGGGCATCCTCATCTCAGAGACTCTCACTTTACTGTCATCTGTCACTGTAGCTACCTCTTCACTCTCCAGCTGCTGCTCCATCAGGGAAATCTCCAGACTAGGAATCTGCATTATGGAGCCCTTTATTTCGTCTGCCTTGGGGATTTCCAGTTTCCCAGCACTGATTTCCACCTTCCGTTTGCCACCCCCTTCTTCTTGGGCTTTGGAGCCCAGTTTGGGTAGGCTGACCAAGGGAATTTTCACCAAGAGTTCGGGGCTTTCAGTGTCTGTCTTCCCCTTGGGCAAGGGGAGCTCTAGATCTACTCTAGGAGCTACCACACCCAGAGAAGGCATTGCCACTCCTGGTTTCAGCTTGTCCTCCAGATCTTCAGCTTTTTCTCTACTTTCTCGCAGGGCCATCTCCAGGGCAGGAGCCTTCATCAAGGGCAGCTTCAGTTCTGCTTCCTCAGCAGAGATCCCAAACTTGGGGACTTTGATTCTGAACCCCTCCCTTTTAGGGGCACCCTCTGGGGCAGCACACTCCAATTTGGGCAGGGCCAGGTCTACATCTACTTTGGGAGCTGCCACTTCAGCTGTAGGGAGCTTCAGCCCAGTTTGGAGAACCCCTTCGTGGATCTCCAGAGCACTGGCATTTTCTTTGGGCAGGGCAGCCTCCACCCTGGGCAAACCAAGCTGAGGTCCTTGGATCCTGAGGCATTCAGCTTTGGTGCTGGCCTTGAGAGACTCATCATCAGGCCCCATTCTAGGCAGAGGGAGATTTAATTCTACCTGTGGTGCTTGGAATCCCATTTCCGTTTTTGTCCCCGCTTCTTCCTTGGGCTTCTTTGTTCTGGGAAAAGGGATGGTGAATCGAAATGTCTTCCCCTCCACTCCTCCTCTGTCTGCTTCTTTCAATTCCACACCAACCTTGGGCAGGCCCGTGCCAAGGTGGGCCACTGCTCTCTCCACTCGTGCAACCGCTGCTTCCTTGACCTTTAGCCGGGGGAACTTCAGTTTGTGTCGCTTTGACTCCAGGGAGGACACCTTCAGGGAACGGTCTGGACTTGGTTCAGTCACTGCCACCTCTCCAGCACTCTTGGACTTGCGCAGCTTGGAGAACTTGGGGAAGGAGAACTCCACATCAACTGGGGTGATCTCAGGCTTCCCGGATGCCAGGTCCTCAGAGCCATGTGCCTCCCTCTCCTGCAGGCTCTTTGCCATCATCATCATCATCCTCTTCCTCTTCTTCTTCTTTTTCCTCTTCAGGGAGGAGAGACTCTGGATGTTCTGGGAAGAGAAGGATCAAGGGCTAGATGAGTCTCAGCTGCCCAGCCAAGAGGCCTGTCTCCCCTCACTAAGATCTAAGTGAGAAACTTGGTAACTTCTCCTGTGGTAGAAGCACACAGACCCAAGAATGCCACAGGCTCCACATCAGTCTCTCACAGAACTCATGCTTCTAAGTGTTCCAATTAAAAAAAAGCACATTTCCTCTGCCTTTACAATTAACAGGTCAGGGTAAGAGGTTCCGGGCTCCAGTTCCTCAAGCCATCAGAACCAGGGAAATTCAGGATCTTTGGGCACTTTCTGCCTTCCCTATTATGCAGGGTGGCTCTAGGGACAAAGCAGGAGAAGGAAGATGGCCCAACCTATCTTTCTGAGCTGTTTGTAGGAAGGTTGGGAAGCAAACAGTAACTTGCGGACAGGGCTGTTGGGAAGGGAAACGAGCAAACGTTCCTCATCAAGCTGAGAGGATCAGCCTCATCCACCATCAGGAAACCCATCAGTGGTGCATGAAGAGGGGAATCATGAGAGCCTACTCCAGATTAATCCCACTCCATGACAGGGGCCAGACAGCAGCCATTCCTCTGTCTCAAGTGGGAGGCCTCTTGCCTGTTGCACAATACAGGTGGGGGAAAAAAGCAGAATTGAATCTAGACCCTATTATACATGCAGCTTGCATTTTAGATGCAGCCACTGATGGAATTATCCCTTAACAGATTTCTCAGTCCTGCAATAAACTTACTTATCAGAGATCTACATCCTTGGATGATTGCCTGGGAGATTTCCAGTTCTTATATCTGCTGAGAGAAGCCTGTCAAAAAACATTTCCCCCAGTTTCTCCTCTGAACTTGCGCTCAGACATAGACTGCCTTGAACAAAGAGCCACAGACAGATCTCCCGTGGTCCTTTTCTTTCACCCCAGCCGTGGTCTGAGGCTGCCGCCTTGCCCTCCCTGAGCTTGCTGCCATGCAGAGTGATGGAGCCTCAGGCCCAGTCTGGGTTTCTGGAGGCAGAGCCGAGCTGCAGACACACAGGGGTGTCAGGGTCACCTACCAGCTTGGCCATCTTGGCTTTGGGGCCTCTCACTTCAAAGACACTGGTTCCAAGTTTGCGGGAGACATCTGCACTGGGAACCACCCGTTTCAGGCAAAAGGAGATTTTGTAGGGCTCAGCACACTTGAGGATCTGCAAGGCGTCTTCATACTTTATGTTGTCAAAGTAAACTCTGGCACTCAGGAGCTGATCCCCTGCAAGTTGCAAGATAGGTGGGGGAGGATGTTATGGCCATCATTGCAGGCATGTGTCTCAGCCCTCCTGGTTCCAAACATCTACTAGTGACTAGGCAGCCCTCAATGACCTGGCATCCCTTCTCCCAGGAAAGCACCCTTTTAAGGTAGGAAAGCAGAAAAGTCTGACCTTGCCAAAGTCCCAGGCAAGATGGTGCCATCATCTTGCCCTTCTACCCCTGCTCCCAGTCTCTATCCACCCAGCGTTGGGCCCTGCTGGGTCCCTCACCTTCCTGGAGGCTCAGAACTCGAGCAGCTGGGGAGTCCTTCAGCACATCCTTCACAAAAAGGCCTTCCTTCCCTCCCCCGGACACACTCAGCCCCCTGGCCCCGGCTTCTGCCTCTGTCTCGACCACCATCTCCAGCAGCTCAGAGGCCTCAATAGTCTTCTGCAGAGAGAGAAGAAGAAGGGTCAGTAGATCATTTGCACCCTTGCTTCCTGCTGTAAGTCTGAAGGAAGAGGGGGGTCTCACTACTAGATTTGCCATGTAACTCAGCTTGGATAAAAACTGGCTGCTCCAGAGGGCTCTTTTTACAATGCTGCTTGTAATTCAAGGCGGTATAAATGGAAATGCATGGAGCATTGCTTTGCAGGGAAGGAGTGGAGAAGGCAGATGGGTGGAGGAAAAAGCTGGATTAGTTCCTCCACTATATGGGTAGGGAAGCTTGTCCAGGTGGTGTGCCTCTCAAGTAGCAGCTGCAAAGTGAATTTGCAACAGGAAGCGACCCTTTCCCCTGCCAAAGCTGGTCTGGCTGTTCTGCCAGGTATACTTGTCAGTGTCAATTCCCACAGAAAATGGGTGAGCAGACCAGGCTTGCCAAGGAGCCCCTCAAAGCCGCCTTCTGTGCAGGGGTCCAGTCAGGGGTGGACACCACCCCATCTCTGAGCTCAGCTTCACTTGCTTAGCTCAGCTGGGGCTCTCCTTGGGCTTCTTGCCCTAGCTACCAAGGCAAGGGGATCCTGGGGAAAGGGATAAAGCACAGCTGAGCCCCCTGAGTCAGAGGTCCCTTACTGTAGGCAGAGCTCTGCAGCTCAGCATCTGCCCACCGTGCTCACCTCCATTGCAATGAGTTGCGCTGCCATCTTGGGTGGGAGTGGCAGAAGGCTGCTCCCTTCCACTTCAGGACCACCTCCCTGGCTCGAGCCTTTTCTCAGGAGGGCCCACTTTAGCACCACATGAAGCTTCTCTTTGTAGGCCTGAAAGGGATGGAGCATCTCAGACACAGGTTACCCTTTGTGGAGATTCCTTGAGCTGCAGAGCCTGGGAGTGCCAGGCCATGTTCTCTGCCAGGGTGCTGAGACACAGCCTTCTGCAAACACATGTCCTGTATCTCTTCTGTCCCCAGCTTGAACAGCGATGCTGGAGCGTGAATTTGCTTTGCTGCAGCTGCCTAGCCCTCCTGAATCACCCAAAAGTACCCCTGGCTCTCCCCACTGCCTCCTCCCACATGTGAAGTACCCCATGAGGTGAGCCCTCCTCCCTCAAAGAATTCTCTTCCCTTATTCCTCTTCCTCCCACCTGAAGACCCATCAAGAATGACCTATGGCTGCAGCAGGGCCAGTTCAGCAGGGGAACACATTCCTCTGCCCCTCCACTAGGAATGGGGAGCAAAAGTAATCTTAGCATGATTGCTGGGGGGGGGGGTAAAACCTTCCCCTCCCCAACAGTTGCAAGTGTGCATTGGGTTGCACGGAGCGGCCTCATTGCCCATAAACACCCCCCTTGCCCCCACCAGGGTAAGGGGAGTCCTACTGCTGCACAGCACTCCTTCAAATGTGCAGCTTCCTCCAGGAAGAGAACCAGCCAACGTCTGGAGCTGACCGCCTACTTGTTCCCTAGAGACTGAGCTGGGGAGGGTGTGGACAAGTGCACCAAGGTCCAGGGGCAAGGGAAGCCTCCTTGGCAGCAACACACCCTCCC
Organism: Candoia aspera; assembly: GCF_035149785.1. Taxonomy (NCBI): domain Eukaryota; kingdom Metazoa; phylum Chordata; class Lepidosauria; order Squamata; family Candoiidae; genus Candoia; species Candoia aspera. The sequence goes on from NC_086162.1 coordinate 26,787,964, forward strand.
TTGCCAGCCGCCAAGAACCCTAAATGCCACGGAATGGGTGAGAGTGGCAGAGGATGGCTGGCTCCCAGAATTCCTTCTGCCCCACCAGAAAGCCCAGCTCTGGGTCTCTTCGTCCCTCTGGGGCAGAGAATGAGGTGTCAGCAACCTTCAGAGCTGCTGCTTGACTGCCGCTGGCAGGATTGTACCCCTCCTCCCAATCCAGCCTGTCTTTGAACCCAACCTCTCCTTGGCAGGCTCCTCCCCCACACTCAACATGGCCTTGCTCTGTTCTGGCTTCGGACAGGTGCGTAGGCAGACTGAGCCCTTTCCAACATTCCTTTGGCTTAGAAAGGATGGAAAGGCATCATCTGACAACAGAAGGTCTTGCCCAGAGGGGAGAACAAGAGAAGCAAGGCACGCAGGAAGCGTAAACAGGATTTTTGAGAGCAGGCCTGCAACAACAGAGGCAACCTGCTTGGGTGGCAAAGGAAGGGAGAGATGCCAGGTTTCCATCTGGGAAATGCTGGACAGGTATCCACACCTGAACCAGTCTTGCTGACAGTGCATTAGTTGCTGGGTGGTGTTCCAGGGCTGATGGAGTCAATGCAACGATGGGCATCAGACCAGTCACCTGTTACCCATCTGCAAAATGGGTAGAGCCGTTCAGGCACAACACCAAACCTCGGGCTGGAAACCCACCTTGAGGCTCTTGTAACCCCCTGCACACTCTCCTGGAGGAGGGGAGGCAGCTATGCTATTTCCAGCTTGCAGAGCCCATCGAGTCTCCAAAGCTGGCTGACCTGTTGCCATAGCCAGCCCCGCAGAATGGGGAGGAGAACGTAGGGATGGTGAGAGCACTTGCGTCTAGTTCTGAGCTCCTTTCTAGCCCGTGGTTGCGGAGCTGCAGAAACCAAACCGTCTGCGGGCAGGGACCCTGTGGACTGCCTCCCCATGCCATGGGCACACTCAGCAATGGGTGGGGGCTGCTCTGCATGAAAGCAAGCCATGAGAGAATGAGTCTGGGGCCCATCCATCTCTGGGTTGAAATGCCACCTTCCTTGTCTGGGAATAACCCACGCAGTGCTCCTGCTAGGCAGACAGCAAACCCTGGTGCCCCCCGAACCCCAGGGCATTTTCCAGCTTGTCTTGGGAGTCTTGCGGAGGGAGGTCCTACTTGCTGGGGCAGCAGTGGGCAATTTGCTTGGGCTGGAAGCCAGGCTCAGCTTCTGAGTGACAAAAATGCGGCCAGGACAAGACAGAAAAAAACTGGATTCAATTTCCCCTATTTCCCAAATTATATTACTTAATGCAGTTAATGTCATTGCTCCCTTTGTATCTAGCACCTGTTATGGACGTATATGCACTTGGTTGTGCCACAGGACGTGGTTCTCAATATGAATAGCTGTTCTGTTGGGTTTCTCTTAGCTGTTAACATGTGTATACTGGCCTGGCTATTAAGATGCAAACTAATTTGATGGACAGAATTTTGCAGTGACTCTGCCCGATTTGTACCACAGCTTGGGCAATCATTTGAGGTACTATTGTTATTGGTTAAATTTCTGTACCATCTGGAAGTATACAAACAACAACAACAACTCTCAGTTACGTTGAATATGATAATTGGGTCGGGGGGGCAGCACATATGGCTTAGGTCTGCTTGTTATTCCTTCCATCTGGGAAGGGGGAGCCAATGGGAAGGCCACCCCTTGGCGCCTCAGCTTGTGGCATGGACAGGAAGGCAGCTTCTGGAAAAGGGAGCTGGGCCCCTGCCCCAAGGATGCCTTAGGGACAGCCCTCCCCCCAACCCTGTGCATCAGCCATGGCTCTTCTCCTGCCTCCCAGCCCAGCCCTGCTGGGACCCATGCTTCTGCTAATGCAGGGCATTTCTTTCCCACGCTGGATGCTGGGGACCCACGCCGCACCATTCCCCCAAAGGTCAGGGCTCCGTGCCACACATTCCCAGGCCCAGGGAGACAAAGGGGCCCTGAGTCCAGCCAGGCCTCTGGGCATTGCCAGCATTCCGAGAGCAATTCCTCAACGCCTCTTCGGAGCCCACGGAAGGGCTCCTCCCCATAGCAGCAGCTGCTGAGCAGGGGCAGGGCCCGGGTGCAACCAGACTCAGCCTCCCTCAGGAGCACCTCTGGCCAAGCGGTGCATTGAGAGTGCAGGGAGGCTGGCTCTCCCTGCTTGCACGGCAGCCTGCAATGCAGTGCAGCTCAGAGGACCCACCCGGAGAGGGCCAAGGGAGACCGAGGGCAGGAGGCGGACAGACGCAAGGCGCAGCCAGGAGGTTCTTCAATCAGCTGGCTCAAGACAGGCAGAAGGAAATCCTGGCAGGGCTTGGGGCAGCCCAGAGGCCAACAGCAGGTGTTTGTGCAAGTTTCTGTGGCCACAAAAGGTTGCTATTTCCAGCTTGCAGGGCCCATCGAGTCTCCAAAGGGTCTGCGTGCCTCGGCCAGTGGGGCCCAAGGCGTTCCGTGGAGCCCAGTATGCTGCTTCCTGCAAGGCTCAGCCAGGTCCCCGTGGGAAGCCCCTGGAGGCCAGGGCAGCACCCCACGCTTCTTGCGACACTGGGACACAGCCACGGGAGGCCTTTTTCAGCACAAATCCAGGTTGCCTCTTTGGGAAACAGCACAGCCCACTAAGTCTCTTAAGCATGCTGGGACTGACAGGCAAAAGCTGAAAGTCGAGATCCCACCCACCCAGCCCGGCTTCCCAGAGCACGTGCAGCAAATTAAAGCTGGACGCAATGAGGCCAGAGTGCCAGGCTGGGGCCGGGTAAAGAACCCCCCAGCCCCGAGCCAGCTAGAGTGAGACCCTGAGGCGCCTTCAAGAGCCCCCAGAGGTTCCCCCCCTCAATATTCCAAATAGAAGCCACCGCAGACAGAGATGCTCCCACTTGGAAGCCAGAGAATTGGTGGCTTGTTTCGGCCCCTCCTCCCTCCACTCATGGGCTGAGCACGCTGCTGCATGGTCAGGGGAGAATGCCAGGCATTCTGTAGGCTCAGCAAAACTCGAGGAGGCCAGGGCGGAACCATAGCTGAGGCCACAGATCTTCCTAGCAAAGAGGTCTCAGGGAAGCGAGCTGGCCTGCCTGTAGATGGGCAGGCTAGATGTCATTTCAGAAGGCTCCCCCCAGGCCCGAATCCTGGGCCCAGCCTCCAAAAGGGCCTTCCAAGATCGCTGGGCCTGTTGCAGATTTGTGCTGGGCCTCCATCTACATTCCTTCAGCTCCACCCCTGCTTCATTCACCTGCCCCAGAAGGCACCCTTGCCCTGGTCAGGTTACAAGGCCCCGAGATTTGGCAGGTGCACAGCAGGATGGTCTCATGCTCTTGGGGGAGGGGGATCCACAGACAAGGTCAAACTGAGCTGGGGAGCAAGCGTTTAGGGGCTCAGACACCCCCACCAGGCCATGCTATGGTAGTGGGGGTGTCTGAACAAGGCCTGCTAGCTAGGAGGGTCCTCTAATCCCAAAGAACTTTTGAGCTATGAAAATCAAGAGCAGAACAAAATTGTAAAATCAGAGACATACTAACATCTCAGATGTCAAGAGGAGCAAAAATGAAGTAAAGGAAAGAGAACTTTCTCCTTCAGGAGAAATTGCCAGAATCAGGGGCTGCTCCCGAAGACCTTGTGCCATATGCCCATCCACCTGGCCAATTTCACTCCCTGGAAGAAAGATTTGCCATTCCCATCAGTCAAGGGATATGCTGGCTGGTGGTGACAGCATTCAGCTCGAGCATTCTCTGAGAAAGACTGCTTTGGAGTTTGCCCACCCACCCCGCCCCGTCATCCTGTTGCTAATTCTGGGTCCAGATCCTGGTAAACACTTAAAGCCGGATGCCCTCCATCCTGGCTCAAGTACCCACATATCCTTCCTTCTTGGGGGAAGCAACTCCTCTTTCATTAGCAGGCTAAGAATGTGATGTTTTGAGAAGCCTTCTCTCTTACTTCTTAGAAAAGCAGACTCTGATAGCAGGAGCTAAAAGCTCTAGAGAGAGCAAGCACAAAGCATCAAACTTGGATAGGGAGAAGGAAGAAGCTGCCTTGGATCCCTGGGTTTTTAAGACATTCCCTTTAGGCTCAACTGTGAGGCTGCCGAGCCAACGGGAGTCCCTGCTACACGGCTGCGGGGGAGGACTTCCACTGCCAAGCCCAGATGGCTGGGAGGGATCACTGAGGCCGGAGCAGAGAGCATTTCATCTGCAGGTCTTGGAGAGACCCTAAGCCTGCAGGGCAGCTACAGATGAACGGTCGGCAGGACAAGTGTGTTTTCATAACATGGCCATGAAAAGAGGGAAACCTGTTCTTTGAGCCCTTCCTCCTGCAGGTCGAGGCCAGTGCTACAAGAAGGAGTGAGACTTTCCCTCTCCAAAGCTTGACTCCGAGGATGACCGCTCAAAGCACTTTGGCCCCTGCAAGCTGATTCCACGAGCTCAGCTGCAGCCCTCCACGGTCCGTCCCTTCTTATCTCGGTTCTGGTCTTCCCCCAACAGCTCTGCCCTCGACTCCCTGATTTCCCCTGCCCTCTGCCACCTCTGGGCTCTGCTCTCTCCTCTCCTTCCAGGGCTCTGCCTGTCCGGTAAAGCCAGTGGCTCTCCTTCTGGGATCCCTGTCTTGGGGAACTAGTCCTCTCCTTTCTCTTCCCCCAAACTGGGCAGCCCTGAGCCTGAGGAGGGCCTGGGGCAGGACCAGCAGAGCCAAGACCTTTCCTCCGGTGGCCTGGATGACCCCCAGCCCATTCTCAGCACTGGACTGCCCAAAGTCTAGGAGGGGGAAGCACCAGCCAGGACAACTGCACGGGCCTATAGGGAAGCAAAGTGGGCTTCCCCAAGGCTTGAGCGACTCTCAGAAGAGGAACCAACTCCCTTCCGGAACTGGAACACCAACTCTCGCCTTCAGGAGTGAATACAGGAAGGCAAGCTGAGGAGCCTTCCTTCGGCTCCAGAGTTCCTGATCCAACCAAAGCAGGAAAACACCCTTGGTGGTCAACTGGATGCAGCTGTCCTGGTTTCTGAGGATGCCGCCACCTCTGCAAAGGAGGCTCTTCAGACCACTGCCAGCTGGGCTGCAATTCTGAGCCACGAGGACCCAAGTCAAGGCTGCCTGCTCCCCCCGGGAGGTGCCAGTGAGACAGGCTCCTTCTGCCAAGGGTGTTAAGGAAAAGAGTGGTCAGGATGTAGCAGGGGATGGGGAAGAAAAGAAGGAGGGATTGCAGTAGCCTCTTTTTAGGGTAGGAATAGCTTATCTACAGTCCCATTCCAGATGTCCTCCCTTGGAGTTCAGACAGTACAAGAGTGACCTTTGCCCCCTGCACTGATCTCCCATGCCCCAGAATCTACCTGTGCCATTTTTTTTAATGTCCAGGAGATGGTGAAGACAAGGGTGACTGGGCATGTGCAGAAGGAGGGGTTTTTGTTCACACAGTCCCTCTGTAGCAAGGCACCCATGGCAGAGGCTAAGCTTCTGGCTCCCTCTTGCGAGAAGTCCACTGCTGCTAATGCAAGGCCCTCCTGAAAGCGGGGAGAACATTGTCCACACACCTCAGAGATAAGAAGGATCTCTCTCCATGATGCGTGTGCACACGCAAATAAACAGAAAGGGGTTGTGAGCAGCTCTCAGGCCAGAATCCTCAAAAAAGCCCTCAGCAGACACACCTCTAGGCAGCCTTCCCCCCCACCCCCCGCCCACCCTGGGAAGGGGTAATCAGGCTTCTTCCTTTAGTCTGCTGCTTGCTGGAGAAAATGGAAGCTGCCCCAGGACCCTCGCTGTTCTCATTCAGTCTCTGCTTCTTCTGTGTCTTGATATCTACCAGTAACGTCTGTCTCTGAACCTGCAGGCAAATTAAGCCACTAAAGGAGTTGGGCCACCCAGAACTTGGGCTCACATGCGAAGTGCCAGCTCGTGTGGCTACAAATATGGTTAACAGAGAAGCACATTTGTCCTCAGAGAGCAACAATTTCCCAAAGTGGCACAAACAGCAGCCACTGCCACCACCACAGCCATCATGAAAATACCTGCCAGTACTCTCGCATGGGTTGTCACAAGCCATGTGGACCTCTTGCAGCTGGAGAAGCAGTGCCTGAGAGACTTGTGAAGCAGAGCCCAGCTGCCTGTGGCCACCTTGCCTGCAGGTAGGCATAGCCAGGGGCCAGGAAAGAATGTCTCAGGCAGCCCAGCCAGCTCTCCAAACCAGGAGGAATGGGCTTGCGCATCCCCTCCGCCTCCCAGCCAGCCACTGCCACAGGCCCAGAGACAGTCCCTCAAGCCTGGGAGAGCCACCCGCAGTTTAGCTCCTTTTCAGGAGCAGGAGGCAGGTTCTGAGCACCACAGGCAGCTCTGTCTTTGGCCACATCTCCCCGGCAGAAAGCCTGCCTGCTGGCCAGCCACTACAGTACCTACAACCAGAACCACACAGGAACCACCAACCCTTGGCTGCCATCTGGGGTTCCTTCGGATTCTTGCAGCCCAGAACTGGTGCCCCGAATTAAGCCAAAGACGGGGGAAAAAGCAAGCTAACAAGCAAAGCATGAAGAAACTTCGTGGCGTCTGACCCGGGACCGAGTGGCTCCGGGGCACTTTGCAGATTTGGAATGAGAAAGCGGGTGCCCTCCAAAGTGGAGCTGGGCAGGGCTCAGCAAGATCCTTCATCCCTGCCTCCCCCCCTCGCCCCGCGATTCCGCGGCCGTGGCTTTTCCTGGGCCGCCGGGCAGCCCAGGAGGCTGCGCTCCCCAGCCGATATCCGAGGGGACAGGGGCTGGCGGGGCGAATCGGGAGAAACCTGGCGGCGTGCCCACTCCTGTGGTCCGGCCGGAAAGAGCACAGAGGCTCGACAAAAGCTGCCAAGTTGCAGACTCGCTCCAGCCGGCTCCTCCGGCCAGTAGGTCTCGGGGGCCCACCTGCCCGCGGGAGTCCGACGCCGGGGCTCTCGGCGGGGGTGAGGCGGGGCAGCCGGAGATTCCTACCCACGAGACGAGAGCAGTCCTGTACAGCAGCCGCTCCGATTTGTCCCGAGGGGCGCCGCGCTGCAGCAGAGCGAGCCGGTTGGTGGAACAGGGCAAGCCGCGAAGGGCCGGCGCCCTCGGACTTACCCTGCCCGTTTTTGCGCTGCGCTCCCCAAAGCTCAACCGCCGGTCTGGCAGACGCGCTCCGGGCGCGGTCGAGCAGGAAGGGGCCGACCCTCCATCCCGTGGGCGTCCAAGGCGGCCGCGGCCGGGCCAGGGCAGGGCCTGGGTGGCGACGGGCCGGGTCCGAGCCGGCTCCGCCCAGAGAGGAGTTGTTGCGATAGAAGCCGCCCCTCGCCTCCCTCCCCAAAACGGGTCCTCCTCCGAGGCCGCCAAGCGCGCGGAGGAGGCGGCAAGAGGCCGCCTGAAGCAGGCGGCGGGAGGTCACCATCCGTCAAGCGGAAGCAGGGAACGGGCAAAGGCAGGGATCAGGAAGACAGCCGTGGTATCATCCTCAAAGTCCCTGGGAAGGGGCTGGGCGTCCCTTGCTCTGGCAAAGGACCCCGCCAGAGCTGCCCACTTCGATCGCCATCGGGCAGAAACACGCGCGTCGTTTCTGCCCAGGCCACGCTCAGACGAGCGAGTTGCGACTTTCCTGCGCCAAATCGGCCCACTTGTTAAGATTAGTGGGGGAGGAGCCGCTGTCAGAGGCCCATCTTCGCGGCCCCCGACCCCGCGGTGTGGAACAAGCTCCCTCCGAAGCTGGGCTTGGTCGGCTCTCTCAGCATTCAGGAAATCGGAATAGGGTATGCACCTCTTTGGCCAGATGCCAGCTTCGGACTTACTGTATTGTTGATCTGTATTTTAGTGTTTAGAACCTGTTTTTGCTTTTAAGTGTTGTTTTTCCTGTTCAGTGCTCCCCAGAACAGAAAGGCAGAGACTGTGTGTCAAATGAGGCAACGGAAATGTCAGATCCACTCAGAAGGATTTTGTTTCCTTTGGAAGTAACAGTTACATGTTGTTTATTCGTCCAGTCGCTTCTGACTCTTTGGGACTTCATGGACCAGCCCATGCCAGAGCTTCCTGTCGGTCGTCGCCACCCCCGGCTCCCCCGAGTTACATGCAGCCCTCTAATTCCTCAAGCATTGCAAAAACGAGAAGGCAGAGCTGGCCAAGCAGAAGTGCCAAGCCAGGATCCGGCCTGCGGTGGGGCGGGCAGTGGGGCGGCTGGCTAGCCAGACAGGCTTGTTAACCAAGCTGCCCCTTGGAGGAAGGAGGACCAGCCCTGCCCAGGGCTCTGGTGAAGACGTGCCCTGGCAGAGCTGGGAAGTGGCTCCAGCTGGCTGGGCAGCTGACCCTAACCTTGCCTCCACCTCACAACTGCAAGTTTTGCAGTGGGTAGATTGGGTCCTGGAGTCCCCTGGCCACATGGGAGAGAGGCATCCGCGTTGCCCCAACAGCCTGGGCCACGGTGAGAAGCCCCCCAGCTGGGGGTTGCTTCCACCCCCTTTACACTTCCTTGGCAGCAGCCACCAGACCAGGCAGGGACTCCCCTGGAGCAGCCAACCTCGGGGCCCCTCCTGCCCCCTCTGTAGTGAAGTGGGGAGAAACTGGAGCTGTCCTGACCACACCCCAGGGAGGGTTTGGGCTAGCCCTCTTCCCCTACCCTTTGTCCAACAAGCTCTACAACTTAGAAAGGTATCTGTGTTCTTTGTTTGAACTGAAAGTTCCAAATTGCCTGGGAGCAGCAGAGAGGAGTCCCATGAGGCCAAGTGGAAGCTGGCGCTGCCCTCAGTCACAGAATTGGAAACGTCTGGCCCAGACCAGGAGGGCACTGCCAGGATCTCTGGCTGCCAGCCTCCATGCAGGCATCTGCAAGGGGGGTCCATGCATTGGGGGCCTTTTTGCCCACGTTAGCTGGGCTGAGCCCAGGCCCAGGCCCACCGCCACCAGTTGCAGCTCTTGCTTCATTGCTCGCCATTTCCTTATGGAGACCTCCTAGTTTGGGTGGAGGGCAGCTGAGCTCTAATTTGGAGCATCTGGCATCAACAGAGCCCTGAGAGCAGCCTCCACTGGCTGCTGGGCAGACCCAGAAGCTAGGAAGAATTTGACTTCCAGGGTCTGCGTAGCTCTGCCTGGGCTTCCAGCGCATCTCAGCCACACGTGCACCCCACAGGGCTGCAGAAGACTCCTGGAGTGGAAGCTGAGCCTCTTCGGAGAGGGTGGGCCAACATGCTGTTCCTGCTCCCTGCTGGCCTGGCGCGTCATTTGAGCCGTAGCTCCCAGGCACCCAAAGAGCCCGCCCTGCTGGAAAACATCCTTGGGACGCATCTTGGAGTGCACTGGGCTATGCGACTCCGGGGAGCAAGATGTGTCTGTGTGTTTGCTTATGGCAGTGGGGCTGAGATGGGAAAACTTCCCCTTGCAGTCACACACTGAGAACCAAGCGGTGTGGATTCTGCCCTACTCTCCTCTTCGTCAGGTTTTCACTCTTTCCTTTTCCTTTATTAATTTATTTATCAAACAAACTTCTGCCACAATCAAATGACTCTTGGCAGCCCACATAGAATATGGAAAGTTAATTTTTTTAGGCAAAAAACAGAAGCCTTTAAAAGTGGTTTGGGGTCAGTCTTAGTATACCTTTAGATGTAAATGCAGAGGTCTGTAACTTGCAAACAAGGGCCAAGGAATACTGCAAAAGTGGGTTAGGAACCCCTTGGAGAAGGATTCAGGAGAGGAGAGGGGAGGGGGAAAGCCCCTCCACCTTCTTTGCACCATGCATAATATCAGCCCGATTCACAGAGCAAGATAAAATGGGACAAGCTGGCTTTGTGCGACCTTCTGTAGTTCAGTCAATAAACCAGAACATGGTTTAATGTATTGTTCAAATCCAACAACCATGAATTCCACTGCAAGGGTTGAGAACAGCCATTGCTTAGACAATTTAAAGGTGGATTTATAACACCAATTTTTGGAAAAGAAGCAACTTGGAATCTCCATGAGCAGCAGGACTATCAGCCAGAGGATAGCAGAAACCAGAGCATGCTTTCTGCATTCATAGTTGGCTTGTCACTGTGGAAGAAAAAATGTTGGACTGGATGGGCCCCTTTGGTCCAATCCAATATAGTTCTACATTCTTAACCTTAAATCAGCCCCAAACCGATTCAGAATTTGCAGTCTGCATGGACCTTTCCATCCCTGGCTCTTGGACAGACAGAATACATTCAATTCCAACATAGAGTTGAATCCTTTCAAGGCAATTTAACAGGATGCTGCGTTTTCATCTTTTCTAGTACTTGATGCTCATATAATAAATTACCTTCTCAGTCTCACCGCAGCTGACTGCCCAACCCCCAGGAGCAGTTCCTGTCTACTCGCATAAAGAGGCCCAGCCCAGTGAACGCCCCTCGCCTAGGCAGCTCAGAAGGGTTCACTGGGGGAGGGAGAACACAGGTGTACCATTCCAGAGGAGATGAGGGGCCAACCAGGTGGGTGCTCTCTCTCAAAAGCTGGCATCTGGTCTTAAGACTCAAAGGCCTAGCATATCCCAGCCATTCCAGAAGATCCCTGCCCTCCAACCCAGACAAATCTAGCCCTTTGCACAAGTAAAAAGATCCCAGCAGAACTCCAGAACAGTTTCTAAAAAGCCATTGCAGAGCTTTGCCACAGCAGACAACTGTTTGTCCTAGATCGTTACTGAACCTGAAGACGGCAAGTATAGGATCCAACCTATTTCAAGCTGGTCAGTTTTCTTTTGAGAAAGTTTCCAAAGAGGTAGCCACGTGAGGAGTTCGGAAACAGTTCTATAGAAGATGTCATGGACACTTTGTTCTCTATGGCAACGGCTCCTTCTCTGGGACTGTCAACCCCCATTTCCACACTGGGACTACAATTTACTTTGATCAGTGCCCTCATAGCTCCTGTACCCCCACAAGTACATCCATGAGACTGCCAAGGCCTGCCAGATCTGGCCTCTGCTCTCCCGGTGAGCAGAAGGCCTCTTTGAAGTTGGGGAGGCTGGTGGGCAGCCACAGATCGCAGTCGTACGTGGAGGTGTCAATACCTTCAAAGACGCCCTCCAGGCCATCTTCCGGAAGGTAGCCACCAGGGCTCGGAAGCTCCAGGGTACCAGCCTCAGGGCCGAACAAACACAGCTGGGGCCCTCTGGGCTGCGTAATGTCGCTTGAGTTGTCCAAAAAGGTGGGGAAGGCAGATGAGTCTACGCTGGAGAGGAGGAGCCCGTCCACGCGCGGGGAGAGGGAAGGCGGTGACAGCGGCGTCCAGCTGGGCTCTGACAGGGCGCAGACCAGGGCGCTGGGCAGGGAGATGGAGCTGCCCTCAGGAGAAGGGTCCTCCTGGCCCAAGGTGGCCTGGAGAACAGGGGCAGGTACGGGCTGCACCTCACCCTGGAAGCGGCGGAGAGTGTTGGCCACCAGCACCAGGTGCCGGAGGCTGGGCTCACCATGCTGTAGGCTTCGGTGAAGCTTGGAGACAGACAGGCGAAAGAGAGAGCCGCATGGTGTGGCTGCAGCCGGTTCAGCCGCCTCCTCACTCCGCTTTCGCTTCATGCCTCTCCTCAGCCGATTTCTGGAAAAGAACAGAAGCAGAGCGAGTCAGAGATGCCAACCCCAGCCAGGTCCTGGGCAGGGGGTCCAAGAGAGCAGGCTGCCCTTTGAAGTAGGCCAGATCAGAGCGAGGACTTCAGGAAGGCCACTTCACTGTGGCAGAGTATCGTCACAGAGCCTTGAAAGCCTGCTGGGGTACCCCTCTGCCCCCCTCATAGCCAAAGACTCAAGGCAAGGTGAATTTCAGCTTCTTTCTCACTCGTTCCTCTTTCCCAGGACTGAGTGGTCACTTACTTAGCCATTTCTGCATCCCTTTTCAAGGTCACCTCCCTACTCTAGGCTGAGGAGCCTCAAGGCTCCTCTCTGATCTCTGGGCACCTCTTGAGTCAGTCTTGGCCTTACTGCGACATCCCATCCTACACGGGCTGCCATCTGGAGTGGGAACTGTGCCTCCAGAAGCTTGAAACCAGCTCCAAATGGCAGCAAAGATGCAGTCTGTGGCCTTTTGATTGCAGCACTGTGGAAAGACAGCTTTCTCTCAGAGGCCTCTTCCCATCCAAGGCAGTTATTCAAACAACCTGCTCTGCGCAGACATGTAGCTTGCATTCTCTCTTCAGCTGGCAGCCTGGTTCACACAACAGGTCAGTTCCACGGCCACATCCCCACTCCCCATTACAGCTGGCACTCAGGCAGCATCTCAGCCGCGAGCAGAGGTGCCTGCCTCCCGGCACAGTCCTGCTGGGTATCAGGGGAGCTGGCCTGTGTGGCCAGTCATCCCCTGCTTTCCAGATGTGCTGGGGGTCAGTTCCCTTGTTCCCAAAGGCGGAGGCATGATGGGGGTGATACTCCAAGTGGTTTGGGCATTTCAGCTCAGTCTTAGCTCCTCCTCCTCGCTGCTACTTTCCCCCAGGCCAGGCTCGTGTTTACTTCAGCTAGATTTCCGGGTGGTTCGTGTTTTGGGAACCGAGTCAGTTCTCACACTGCTGCCGGGCTGCTTGGCGAAGCTTGGCCGACCAGCGTGACACCAGCGAAGTCGGACTAAGCGGATGCTGACCCTCACCCGGCCAGGCAACGGGGACGGCAGTGGGCGCAGGCTTGAAAAGCCCCTCGGGAGGGAAGCCGGAATCGGAGCCGCCTCCAGCGCGCCGAGACATCGGCACTGCAGCCAAGCGCTTCCCCTCCCGCGGCGCCCGACCGGTCCGGTTCCGCCGCAACGGCGGCTCGAAAGGGGCTCCGCGCTCGGGACGTTGGGGAGAAGCACGCAGGGACGGGCGCCGCGGCGATCCCCAGCCCGGTTGCGCGCGGCCGGAGGCGGAGGCGCCTTCCCTTCCCTTCCCTTCCTTTCCCTTCCCTTCCCTTCCCGTCCGCTCCTCGGCCAGCGGGCGGGCGGCGCAAAGCGGAGGGTGACTCACGCCAGCGGCAGCCGGCGCCTCCCGAGCCGTGCCCTCCTCGCGTCCCGAGCCGGCAGAGCCCGTGGGCCGCGCCGCCGAACTCCGGGCCGCCGCGCGAGCCCGAGCCCGCCGAGGGACCCCGGGACCCCCGGCTTCACCTACCCTGCTCCTCAGAGGCCAATCAGCGGGATCGGGAAGCCGGCGCGCAGCCAATCGGCAGCCAACATACCTCCCTCGGCCCTCCGGGCGAATCTCTCCGGTTCGGCGAGTGGAGGACGCTCCGGGCGCCCGGTATGGGCGGAGGAAGGCTGCGGCGGCCAATGGGAGCGCTCGCACGAACGCCTTATCTCCATAGAGTGGGCGGGCGCAAGGAAGGGAACGGCGCCCGACCGAACAAACCCGCGAGGCCACGCCCCGCGCGCTGGGTGGCTGGGCGTGGGAGCGGGCGGAGTCCGCCGGCAGGGGGCGCGCGGGGGAAAGGGCGGCCGGGGCCGCGGGCGCTTGGGCTGCCAGGGCGGGGAGGGCGCCCTCGGCTGGTCGGGGTGCGGCGCTGCCTCTGAGGGCGGTCGCTCCTTTCGCCCGCAGTGGATCTCTTGCCCGCGACGCCCGTTCCGAGTCTGGAGCGCCCCTCGTGGCCGTTCCCCGAATGAAACCCCGTTCTTTACGCGAGCGACGTCGGTCGTCTCCCGGTGGAGGACGGGAAGGCTGGGGCTGGGGCAGGGCCGGGCCCCCAGCCTGCCTCCCGCGGGAAAAAGACGCCTCGCCCCCTCCGCGGGGGAGCTCCCCGGGTGACGCGGGCGGGCCGGGCCGTCGGGTCTCGTGGACCCAAACCGGGAGGAAGCTGTGCTGCTTGGGCCCCTCGGGAACGGTGGGCCCGGAAGAAGCGTTAGGCGAGGGTTTAAAAAGCATCCCGCCTCGTTCATAGTATTTGGTCTACTCAAGGCGGTGAACCCACCTAACATTCTGGCCTATTTTCCCCACAACAACCCTGTAGGGTGGGCTGGGCTAGGAGAGAGGGACTGGCCCAAAGTCACCCAGCCGGCTTTCCAGCCAGAGGGAGGCCTAGAAGTCACCGTCTCCGTTTCCAGCCCAGCACCTTCACCACCACACCAAACTGACTCTAATGTTATATGAATCCCAACTATGGCTTATGCAATAAATCATAGTCATAACAGAGAGCCAGTTTGGTCTAGTGGTGGAGGTGCTGGGCTAGAAACCAGGAGACAGAGTTCTAGTCCCACCTTAGGCACGAAGGCCGGCTGGGTGACCCTGGGCCAGTCCCTCTCTCAGCCCAACTCGGTGCAAGGTAGGCTAGCCTCCTCGCGGTGCACCCCGGGCAACATGACTTGTCACGGCTAAATGGTCTACACATCTGGCTGCTGGACCTCACAAGGATTTCCCAGCAAGAAAAAAGCAGCATGAACACTGAACTGCTGTGCCACACGGTTAAAAAAGAAAAGTCATAACAATCTTTAATTGCATCATAGTGACTACGACTCGATGCATTCTTATGTCAAGAACAGAGCCTCTGTTGTTAGCAATAAAACCTGAGTCATGACTTGTGTACTTCGACTTGATAGCTCAACCTGCTATTTTACTATTCATAAAATCCTGGTTGTTCACACTTCCCTGCCTGAAAAGCAGGAGTTACTGCCCCAGACCTCCGGTGTGGCCACCAAAAGCACATCCATTTCTGTTCCCTTTACCCTTGGGCATCACAGGGCATCACAGGGCCAGTAAGCCCCACTGTGCGACAGTGGCCAGGCAGTGTGCGGCAGCCTGAGAGCAGGGGAGACGGGTGACCCATCTTTGTGCTGCTAGCAGAAAGCACGCAACACACTCCGATTGCAGTCTGTCTTACTGTCTTTTAAGCACAACACATGAAATAAATTGTTCAGTATAATGCATTACTGAAAACTCTTTCCAAGTCAATTCTTAACTGGAGCCAGATAACAACATTACCATCCCAATAGATAAATATTTATTTGATTAGCTGCTTATGCTTCGTATGCTTTCAAGATAGAACTTTGCAAGAATCAAAACGAATCAAGGTGTCTCAGCAACAGAGGAGAAAGGATAACATCAGTATGGAGATATTTAGTTACTTCCATTCCAACCTTTTAGTACTTCAAATAGATTTATTCATTAGCCACTTTCTAGGTAGATACATCATTTTCAAAATGATTTCTGCATCATACCTCCTCTCTGCTGATAGAAAGGGCTTGGCTAATGAGTTCCACTTGTTTGATTCTGTGTAAAGGCTTTCCTGGGATTACAGCAAAAATCTCTGCTGCCCAAAGATTCCTTTCTGTCATGGGGAGGAAGCTGCAGACCAGAACTGTGGCGCGTGTGCGTGCACACACACACGGGGCAGAGCACATCAGCTGCGTTTGTAAACAGGAGAGCGTCAACACACAGGGACGGTTTGCAGCCTATCTGCCTGATGTAGGGAGCATGGGGGATCTGCTGCCCTCCTGGATTTCCTGGGATGGGGAGGAAGGCACTCAGTAGCACAAGAGGTGGGGGGTAGATGCATCCGAGACAGCGATTTCCAGCCTTCTGGAGGAGGGGATGGCTGGGCCATGGGGCTCATTCCTTTGGATAATGCCTGGAGAGATAGACATTTTTCCCATCATACTCAGATGTGGTCAGGCACTTGAGAAAGAAGTGCCCCAGGTCATGCTTGGAGATGACTCGGGCGCCACTTGAGGTATTCACAGTTATGGTGTAGTCGCCAGTGAGGGGCTGGTCACCTGCAGGAGGAAGAGAGCCCTGATGTCATCGCCAGGAGCCACACAGCAAAGCAAAGCTGGGCCAACTATGCAGGGAGAACTCTAATGCCTGGCTCAGCCACAGCTTGTTTAATCCTGATTTCTGGAATAAACCACAATGGCAGTTCCCATATCACACCCAGCTGAAACCAAACCAGCCACAGTGTGAGAAGCTGGCCTAACATGCTGCCGAGGAGGAGGAGGAGGAGCTGCTGCTGCTGCTGCTGCTGCTGCTGCTGCTGCTCATTTAAGAGGCATTTCAACCAAACCTGCTCTTAATGTAGCCCACATTAAGGGGTTCTGTTTATCCTGCTCAGGAAAATGAGTTTTTGTGCACGGAATATGCTGCTGGCTACCTCCACAGTCTCCAACCCTCCCTGCGCCCAAGATGGACCTGGTAGTTGCAGCAGGCCCAGATCACTCCCTGAGGCACACCTGCAATGTGGGGTGGCATGACATAGACACAGTCCAGTCCTGACTCTTTCAGGATCTGCTGCATCCGGATGTGGTCTTCTGTCACTGGCCGCAGCTTGGCAGGAACTTTGCCCAGGCCCCACATCAGGAAAGCTACGAGCAAAACCCCGGAGAGAAACACCTCACTGTGATGCCTGAGTCTCCCTTGCAGGAGCAGCCCAGGGCCAGGTCAGGGGCTCCTCACGCTTCTTTGCGCAAAAGGGCGGGGAGAGCACGCCTGTACCTGAGCACGGGGATCTAGACTCAGCCCCCTGGGATATGCCAAGCCTGCCGCGGCAGCAAGAAAAGGGCTTTGGGGACCAGGGAGGGGGTGCAGAGGAGACCCTCCTGCAGGGGTCCTGGCCGCTCAAGCCGTCCTCTTGACCGCTGGGCTCATGGCAATCCAGCTCCAGACCACTGGGCCTCATCCCCTACGCGGTCTGGCAAGAGCAGAGGCTGATGCCAACCATCCCACTTACTTCGACCTTCTTTCAACCTGCAGCACCTCAAACTGCTCGCTCGGTGGAACTTCCTCTCCAGGCTCTAAGGCCCAGAGGCTCCAGTTCCTCTTTCCAAGGAAACCCGGGGCCCTCAGGCAGCGACTGGGAGCTTTCTGGCCCGCTCAGCTGGAGACGGGGAACAATGAATCTGTGCTTTGCGAGGAGACCCCTACCTGAGAGACACACCACCACTTTGCGGATGCCACGGGACTTCATGGCTGCAACAATGTTTCGGGTGCCTTCGGACATCATCGTTGTGGGACCTGAGGGTGGAAAAGAGAACCCATGTGAGCTGAAAGCCACGGAGCAGGGGTGGGGCTGGGGAGGAAGCGCAACCACTCCTACTGAGGTCATTGCGGGTGCCCAAGATGATGATCACAGCGTCCTGCCCATTCACTGCTCGATCAACATCTGCCCAGTTCAGGACATCTCCGACCACCACTTGCGCCGGCTGGAGCTCTGGGGGCAGCCGGACGGGGTCCCGCACCAGCACCGTCACCTGGTAGCCTGACGAGGGGAAGAGAAAGACACTGGTCAAGGAGCAGAAAGGGACAGCCAGGACTCCTTCCCCCAGAGCAAGCCCCGGAGCAGGCCGGCCGCCGAGAAAGAGCTCCTGCCCTTTGTCCTCAAGTGGGTTGGCAAGAGCAAAGGTGGGGGGGGGGGCTTCAGGAGAGGGTATTCTCCCCTCTGCCCTCGCCACCCCCTTCTCTTCCTCCTCCCATCCTTCTGCCCAAGAAGCAGCTCCTCCCCCACTTCTACAGACCGAAGGCCAGGTCGAGGGCGCCTGTTTTGTTCGCCGACCCTCTTTCTGGAAGAGTCCTCTGCTCTTTCACCCTTGGACACCTAATTGTCCCCTCAGGCCTGTTCAGCAGTAAATGCTTTGTTTTCTTTTTAAAATAACTTTAGTCATTTTTTTTCTTGGCTCATTCATATAGTTAAGAAATAAAGTACAGGGGAAACACTAAATCTGTTGTATATTTAGCCTGGCAGAATTTTCTGCTCTTACAAGTTTTTGTGTGGTAAAACATTTTGTAGGTCATTCACCTCCAAAGCCTTCTTTGATTCAACCATACCAGCATTCTTTAGGAACTATTTTATATGTTCTGGGCCCTTCTAATGGACTTTCAAATAATCCCCTTCCTGTTGAGGCATTTCTCTTTTGAAAAGCAACCTGCCTATGTTGGGCAATTCTGGCATTTTTCCTGCCTCTGTGCTGAGTCTGACAGCTCAGGTCCAACCCTCTCCAGGCAGCTCAGCCCCACTTAAACATAATCTGAGGCACCGTGTGGTATTAAAGAAAAGGTTGACCCTCCTTTCTGTGGTTTCGCAGCAGCTGAGCTAAAGGACCACTATAATTGTAATGTTGAAACTCAAAAGAAGCCAAGATGTCCGGGCCTAATCCTATGGTCAGAAAGAGGATGCCCACTGGAGCAGAACTCACAAGAGGCTGCACTGGCAAAGGGGGAGCCCGGATGTGGGGAAGGGGGGAGCACGAGGCAGGGAAGGGCCAACTGGCCAATTCAGTTGGCTAGGCCAGGACCGTCCCCACCTGTGTTGGCAGGACCAGAAGCCTCCAGCTCCTCCACAGTTGCAGTCACTGCCACAGACCTCGCCACCCAGGAAACCCATCCCGAGGGCCACGCTGCACCTCTTCTGCCAGAGTCTTCCTTAACTGGAACATCAGGTTCAGCAAGTTTTGCCCGGAGGCCCCTCCGGTGTCTGTTTTGCACAAAGTGTGTGTGTGGGGGGGGACACTGGCAATAAGCAGTTCAACCTCCCCAGCAGAGGCAGACGGCCCACTTGCCTGCCTTTGGCTGGAGGAAATCCAGGAGGGCTGGAGCAGCCATTGGAACCGGCTCGCCTCCAAAGAAGCCACAGCCTCTCCACACACCCTCCCTGCAGCGCGGGACCCCCCTGATACTCCCATCAGGGCCTTCTCCCCCTTATCACCACAGCGCACAAGGCAGGCAGAGCTGAGCAGGGTGGAGACCACATGCAGCAACCACTGGTGGCTGGTGATACCGGCGGCGTTGTGTTCCCCAGCGCCCTGCCCTGGTCGCTTCAGCTTGCCAAGCACCTGAAACAGGGGCTCAATGCCACAGTGCCACGGCTGCGTGTTCAGGGTCTGCCGGCACCACCTGCTAAACCAAGCCCCGGGGGTGGCGGGCTGGGGTGTTGAATACTTTGCACTGCCTGCCTGTCTGGGGGAGCTCCCAGAACCGGAGCGTCCCTGAAGCCACGCTATGGATTATGGGCTCAGACGCAGCACTAGCGCAACCGCGGTTTGTTAATTTCGAGTTCCCGCTCCAGCCGGGGAAATCGCCCCCTACCAGAAGCACTTTACCTGCCCAAACCTGCTTCGCAGGGGCTGACAAGGCGAGGAAAGATCCTGAGCGCAGCAGCCCCCGGTGACAGCCCTTCCTCCGCCGGCGGCCCGCCCCCCCCCCCCCCCCCCCCCCGTGTGAGCCAGCCCGCTTCTCCGGGCTGGCGCAGCCTCCGAGGCCGGAGCGCGTCCCCGCCGCGTTCTTTCGCACACGGGGGCGACAGCGCGCCCCTTCGCGATCCCCGCCTGCTCTGCCCCAGGCCGACGCGCCCTGCCCTCACCCGCCTCGAGGGCTTGCGCCAGGGTGGCCAGGCCCGTCATGCCGGTGGCGCCGAAGATGGCGATTCTCTTGCAGGCTGCGGCAGCCCGGCCCCAAGGCTCGCGGCTTCCCTCCATGCCGCTGCCGCCGCCGCCGCCCACTCGCCGCTCCAGCCCAGGGCCAAAGCAAGCTCTTCCGCCTGGAGCTCCGCCCGGGGAGGCAGGCCCAGCGGGGGCGGCGCCTCGCGGCTTCGGTTCGCCCAGCTGAAAGCGCGTGCCGCGAGCCGCAGCGGAGGGCCGGCGGCTCAAGCCCCCGGGCGCTCGCTGGTCGCCGCAGCGGAACGAGCAACCAAAGCGCGCCTCCTCCGCCCTCCGGCCCCGCTGCCCGCACGTGCGCCCGCCTTTCCTCCGGCGCCCGGAAGAGCAGCCCGCCGGCCCCCAGCGCCCGGCAGCAGCGCCCGAGGGAAGCGGGTGGCCGCTCTCCCGCGCGCCGGCTCTCCCGCCTGACTCGAAGGGGTCGGGAGCGGCGCAGGCGGCGGACGGGCAGCGGGAGACGGTCCGAGTCCCTCAGCTCGGGAGCCTCCCTGGGAACTCCCTCCCGGCCCGCTTACCTTCAGGGTGGCTGTTCGGGGGAACGGGAGGAGCGCGCGGTACGGCAGCTAAATTGAGGAAGGAATGGAGGAGGGGCCCTGCGCCGCAGTACCGGGAAGGGGAGTCGACCCATCGGATAGAGGCTGCAGGGCTCTACTTCTCTCGGGCGAGCCGTTCCCTCGCAGCTCTCCCGTCCCCGCGGGGCTGGGCCTCTGCAGCATCGCCCAAGCGTGCGGGCGGCCGGTTCGCCGCGTTCAGCCATGCAGGTTCACTTAATCGCGGCTTACTCCGTTTTGCCGTGATTCGGTCAGCCTTGGCGAGAGCAGCCGCCGCCGCCTCGCTCGCGCCTTGTCATCCCAGCTGCTGCGCTGCTCCGGTTCCTTCCGCCGCAGCCCCGCACCCCTTCCCTCGAGCTACGCCTCGAGCTACGCCTCGGGGCTCGCAGCCGCGGGAGGCAGCACTGTGATCGCCCTCGCTCCAACCAGCAGCCGCTGCTCGCGGCAAGAAGCCCGGGGACCGGGCGGGAGCAGGCCAAGGACGGGTCCAAGGTGACCCTCCGCCCCCCGCCGGCTGCTGGGAACCCCTCCCGGGCATCTCTCCGGGCGGCGCGGGTTGCCGGACATTTTCGCCCCGTGGCTGCTGAGCGCCGGGAGGAAGAAGGGCCGCTGCAGCTCCTGAAAAGCGGTCCTTGCAACGGCCGCGGCGGCCGCGGGAGGGGGGCTCTCTTCGGCTTTCTGGGAGGGACTGATCGGCGCTCCGGGATTGGCTGCTCGACCAGGACGGCGATAGCGAGACTGGCATAGCGACGCTGCGCCGGGCACTGCCGGACTGCTGTGCTCTGCTCTGCTCTGCTCCTGCGACCATTGGCGAGAGCTCCCGCCAGCATCCCGCCCGGCGCGCGGGCGAGGCCGCCGGGCTGCTGCTGCTGCTGCTGCTGCTGCTGCGGGCGGCGGGGAGGGACGAGCCTCGCAAGTTGCTGGTGCGCAGGTGAGGTTGGCCAGGCCGCGGCTGTTCTCCCGGGAGGAGGCCCGAGGGACGCCCATCGGACTCTGAGGGGCTGACGACACGACTAGGAACGGGAGCGAGGCGAGCAGGCGCTGCAGTGCCTCTCTGGAGGCGAGAGAACAGGCCGGGAGTCGGGGGCGCACAGCGGACGCCCCCCCCCAGCTCTGGCACGCTCGGAGAAGGAGCCCTTGGGGGCCAGGCGGCCCACGCAGTAAAAAGTCGCCGCATTCCCCGGGAAGCAAGGAGCAGAAAGGTCGCTCTTGCCTGGGTGGCCTCGGTGGGGCAGGACCCTCTGCAACCTCTGGAGGCTGCTGAGGTGGCAGGAGGAGCCTGCCGACTGAGCCCTGGGCTGGCTCCTGCCCCAGTCAGGAAAGGAGGAAGGAGGCCTCAAATGGTGTGTGTGTGGGGGGGGGGGGGTGTCATGCAGGCCCTTCACCCAAGGAAACGGTCCCCACTGCCCTTGTGTACCAAGCAAGGCCCAGGGACCCGGGTTCCTTCCCTTCTGTGGGGCCTGATGAAACAGCACCACTCCTTTCACTTTGCTATGCTTCAGATTCCAAAACCTCACAATATTTGTGCTGTTGGGTGGATTTGGGATATCCAAAGGGGTGAGCAAGTATTATTAGGGAGGTGATGGGCATCGATAATTGGATGAATGGAGCTGTTGCTCCCTAGAGAGGACCCTGGCTGTCTGCTGAGCAGGGAAGTTCCCCCAGGAGCCCTCCCCCACCCCTATCCTGGTGGTTTGGGGCTGTTACTGGGGAGGAGCAAGTGAGTCTACCTGGCTCGCTGTCATGTGGTGCCCTCAGCCCATGTGCTGCAGCTGCATGTCATCAAAGAAGGCTAAGGAGCTGCTTCACACATGACCAGCATCACCTTCCCGGCCCCTGCAGCGGCTTGTGACTCCAGTGAGTCCCCTGGGGCAGCCCTATCCTTTGAGCTGCAACATCAGATGGCTCATTAAGACGCCCAGGCACCCAGGGCTCCTAAAACAATCTGAAAACTCACTGAGCATGGAGAAGTACCTTGTCTTAAATATGGGGAGGGTTATTCCAGCAGGATCTGTGGCCACGGACCTGAGGCTGTAAGCCCTGCCCCAGGCTGCTGGAGGGCTTTGCCCCCTCTAGTGGCAGGAGGGAAGGTCTGGCCTTTGGGGAAGAGGTGCCCTGCTGACCCCTGGCTCAGTCCTTTCCTCCGACTTTTTTGGTGGCATGACTCTGCCAGAGGTGTGGATGAAGAAGGGGGTTCTGCCCCCTCCCTGGCCAGATCTTCCTCAGCAGTCTCAGGATTTTGCCAGAGTGCCTTCAAGGTAGCCATTTCAGACTTTAGGGAGTCCGTGTGAATGAAGAACATGAATGAAGAACTGTGGCTGACGTACCTCCAAAGGCAGCCTGACCCATATATAACTGCCCAGGAAATGGTCATAGGCTGCTCTGATGTCTGCCCTCAGTCTTCTGTTTTGCACGCAAAGCACACCCATGCCCAGCACCTTTAACTGTTCCTTAGGGGGCTTGGTCTTCAGACCCCTTGGCGCGCTGGCAGCTCTCCTCTGAACCAGCATCTTCATCTGCCATTTAAAGAGTGGACACAGTCTGACCAGGGCAAAGTGGAGGAGTTTAGCGCAACAGGTAAACCCAGCGATTATGGTGAAAATGAAATAGCCTTAGTCCCATGTAGGGCTGAGGGCAGTGACCATCTCAGTTTCAGCAAATGGCTATAGCCTCATGAAATGGGGGGTTCTGAGGAGATGTTTGATGATGGCTGTGGAGGTGGCGTCATGCACGTATTCCAGAAAGCATTTTGAGGCAGGTGGAGCAGCAAGGTAGCAGGGCAGAACCGTCTGAGGGCACAGGAGATCTCTGAGGGCAGAGAGTGTTGGAACTGAAGAGCTAGAGAGTCAAGCAACAGGGGAAGGCAGTCCAGGCATTTTGGTCAGGAGGTGTTGGGATAGTGAACAAGGAATTGAGCACGGCAGAACAGAGGGAGAGGGGACAGTCTTGGCAGCAGGCCCTGGCCTGGCCCTGCGAGCCCCAGAAGGCCTTGTGGATGGGTAGGGAGGAATGTGGGAAGCCTGACCGAGTTTGAGGACATGACAGAGGTTCATTCAGATATGCCTGTTGTAGATAACTGTTTCTCCCTCTTCTGTAACGCTGGATGGAAATCCAGGGAAGGCAGAGGAAGATGATCCCTGTTAATGCAACTTAGCATTTTTTTAGTTTGCTGCTGCACATCCTCGCTGTCCTTTCTTCTTCAGAATCAAAGCAAAGCTGCGATAATCCAGGGAGGTTTTAAAGAACCTATTGATTTTTCTGCCACTACTTAGGTTTGGAAATACTTTGCTTTTCTATTCCTTTTAATCTGTATAAGGTAACGTGGCTGGATAGACTGTCGGAAAGGTTGAGAACAGCCCAGGCATCTTTCTAACGTTTAAACAAAATGAGTTAACTTTTGTTACGTAACTTAAAATGACTTGTAGATAGGTTCTCTCAAGACTTTAAATCAGCCTCCTTGGAGTCTTCTCTTGGCTTTCAGAATGACTTCTAGTAACTTCTCTTTCACAAGGTACCTGTAGGCTGTCAACCTTGCCTTCCCCAGCAATACTTATATATTCCAAGCCTGCCACTCAACGGATGGAGGCTTTCATTGGGGTCAGTCTCTGCCCTTCCACCCCCACTTCCCAAACCCTCTTAGGAGCCTCCCCTCCAGAATCTAGACTGGCAGCTGGTGTTGCAGACTTCCATTCCGTGAGTGCCCGTTCTAATGCCCCATCATCAGAATGGTCTGACAAGTTCTGGCTTTGTGGTGCTTCCGTGTGCAGAAGCGTTTGGAGCTCAGCACTGCCAGCTAGTGAGGGCAGCCGAGCTGCCTTGGTGCTCAGCCATGGGTTTCCAGATCCTCTGGTTGAACGCTGGGAGAATGGGGTGCTGGTTCAAAGAGGCCTTTGGACTGAGCCAGGCAGGCAGTTCTTAGCTTCTCACTTAGCACAGCTCTGGCCATCTCCCCCCTCCAGAGGGCAGAAAAGGGCTAAGTGCCAAGCTGTGTGGACTGTTGCATTTTCCTGCATTGGGTCTCTTCATAGCCTTGCCTGGCTGGCTACGCTGGGAACTGGTTGCAAGGGAGGGGTGTCCTGCCAGCCACCCTGCATCCTCACATAGAATCCCCAGTTGTAAAGTCTCACTACAGTCTTTGGGGCAGGTCTAGGCATCGCAAAACATGTTTACTCTCCTGGGGCTCACTTGTAAATAGCTGTATTTTCTCTCTTTCTGAACTCAGCAGGTGAACTGGCTGGCACAACTTCGGGGGTTCATGTTGCCCCTTTGTGGGGCTCTTGGGAAAGCAGCAACATGGCCAATGTTACGCCAGTTCAGCTGGATAACCTGGAGGCCCAGCAACAACTCAGCAGTACCCAGTGGGAGAGCACAGAGCACCCCCATCCCCGGCCTCGGGAGGAGGCCACAGCCACTGTCAAGCTCTTTGAATGCTCACGGATCAAGGCACTCGCTGGTAGGTTGAGGACATGCTTTCAGTCCAGGGCTCACCTTATCATGAGGTCTGAAGGGGAGAGGATACCTTGCAAAATGGGGCTGGATGGTGGAGTTTCCCCTCTGAAATGATGCAACCAATGAATTTTTAAATAAAGGAGAGGTTTTTTGTTTTAGAGGAACCTTTTTAATGGCACACGGTCTTCCTGAAGCATGGAGGGTGTGGGAGGGATAGAGTCAAGGCTTGGCTTGTGGGTGTGCGTGCTTGATGCTGAGTTGTGGGATTGCTGGACTTTAGCTCCCATGAATCTCTGCTCAGCATGGCCACCAGAACCTGGTTGCAGGCTCCAGCTGTCTCTGCAAATAAAGGGTTAGGCACCAGGAAGAGTGAGAGGGTAATGTTGGATGAGTTCTGGGGCTGGGGGCCACTCTGTTTTTTAAAAATCTGATAGAGAAGCGCCCTGTGGCTGCAGCTGTGGCCCTTTCCCCAGAACCATTCTGGGCCAGTGGAAATGAAAAGCTGGGGGCGGCAGGAGGGCCCGCAAGCCAAGCCCTGCCCTTGAGGAGGCCCCTTGCAGTTCCAGCCCTTGGGAAGGGTGGTGGGCTCTCTGCGGTGAGAGGGATCTGCCTAACACCTGTGGATTGTGCCAGATGAGCGAGATGCAGTGCAGAAGAAGACTTTCACCAAGTGGATCAACTCCCACCTGGGCCAGGTCTCCTGCCGAATTGGTGACCTCTATATGGACCTGAGGGATGGATACCTCCTGACCAAGCTGCTGGAAGTTCTGTCTGGAGAGCAACTGGTAGGGGGGCCTCTCAGTTATGGGATGACTTCCATGGAGGATGGATGAGGTGGCTGCCTCTCATGGCCAGATATGTGCATTACTCACTATAGAGGGGGATGCACTTCTGAGACAGTCAGAAGCCCTCTTGGTTTCTGCTGTGTAACTTCCAGTCTCAGACTTCCAGCTGTCAGAGCCAAAGGTGGGAGCTCTCTAAGGGAAGGGAGTGAAGGGAGAGTGGTGGGAGTGTTGGGCAGGCTGTTCCCTGGACCTCAGTTGCTGTCCGTGTGGCTGTGAGTGGACGTTGAGAAGGGTGGTTGGTAAAGTTAGAGGGCAGGGCTGTTTTGTTGTACATCTGTTGCACAAGCGAAGTTAGATGGCAGGGGTATCAGGTTTGTAGGCTTAGGACTTCATCGCTATGAAACTGTTCTTTTTGCTGTGACTTAGAAACATACCTTGGTGTATCCTGATTTTATTGCTTTTGTGCAGTTTTCAGTGTTGTTAGTTTTACTTGTCAATTCTGATTGTGCTTGGACTGTACCCTGGTGGGAACAAGTTATATTTTGGTTGGCTTCTGTGGCAGCCCAAACCCACCCGGGGGAGGATGCGGATCCACTCCCTGGAAAACGTGGACAAAGCCCTGCAATTCCTGAAGGAGCAGCGCGTCCACCTGGAGAACGTGGGTTCTCATGACATTGTGGATGGCAACCACCGCCTGATCCTGGGCCTCATCTGGACCATCATCCTGAGATTCCAGGTAGGGCAAGCGGGCAGCCCTGCCAGGGTGGGACATGGGGCCAGGTCTGGGCAGCTGGGTCCCCTGGTGAGGCTGTGCCCTGGCAACTCATCTGCTACTGGAGGTCTGGTGGCATCCAAGTGAGGCCTGGAGCATCCTGGAGACTGTCTTGTCCCTGACTTCTCCAGAAGCAGCAACAGCAGCCTGTGCAGGCGAACATCATTTCGGGAACTGTAGGCATCCCGGGCAAAGGAGGCCCAGGGGGAACCGACTGAGTTGGGTCTTCTAGTCCAGACAGGGCCGCAACGAGGGTCTGTGTCACCCGGGGCAAACATGGATTCCACGCCCATTTTGGTGCCCCCCCAGCACTCATTTTGGCACCCCCCCAGCATGGTGCTGGGGGCACATGCCTGCTTGCTCCTTCCTGGTTGCAGCCCTGACTCCAGAGGACATATCAGGGAAGGCAACTATGGAAATGAAAGCTGGGGTGGGGGTGGGGGGTGGGCAGGGGTTGAGGGGGCTGGATGCAGGTGAGCTTTAGATAGAGAATGGCCAAAGGACACCCATCCCCAGCTTCCTCCGCCTAGATCCAGGTGATTAAAATTGAAACGGAAGACAGCCGAGAGACCCGCTCAGCCAAGGATGCTCTGTTGCTCTGGTGCCAGATGAAGACAGCCGGGTGAGTCCGTGGGGCAGGATTTAGCAATGGGCAGGCACCACTGCAGAGTCCCGGGGCTCACCAAGCCTTAGCTTGGCATGGCCAGATCACCCACCTTGTTTATTTTATTTCCTTGGGGTTTTTTAAGATCCTCTCCTGCCATATGAATTAAAAGGCAGTTTACAGACAAGAGAATAAACAGCAGTGTGGTAAAAGGTCCCTAAAGTGCAAGGCTACCTTGTTCCCCACAGCCTGAGAGGTAGGCTGTGCTGTGAAAGAGTTTTGAGCTTCCTGGCTACTTCCCTCTCTTCCTCACTGCCTGGCTGCTTTGGGGGCAGAAATCCCTTTCCGGCATCAGGGCCTCTGAAGAAGCGGTTTGAGGAAGACATGTCCCCTGGGGCCCTGCTGCTACTGCTGCTGCTGCCTGCTGGCATGGGGGGTGGGGGGCACAGCAAGAGCCCCTTTCTGCAGAACAGCTGGCTGCCCTGGTTCAAGACAGCCTCCTCCTCCTTTTCAGGTACCCTGAGGTTAACATCCAGAACTTCACTACCAGCTGGCGGGATGGACTGGCCTTCAGCGCTCTCATTCACAAGCACAGGTGAGGCGGCTCCATGGAGAGTGATGGGGAGGTGCATGGGTCGAGGGCAAAGGACTGCTGTCCAGTGGCTGCTCTCTGCAGCCAGGGATGGGCAGGCCAGGAATGCCATCTCCAGGAATGCAGTGGTGGCCGGCTGCAGAATAAACTGGGTTTCTCATGGGAATACTTTGATCCAGGCTAAGGGCAGGCTCAGGGCCCTCTGGAATGCCGTCTTGCTTAGATGCTGGATAGGGCCCTGCCCTTCAGGAGGCTTTCTGTTTCCTCCCCAGGCCAGATATCATTGATTTCAAGAAGTTGACCAAATCCAACGCTGTCTACAATCTCCAGCAGGCCTTCAATACAGCAGAGCAGCAGCTGGGCCTGGCGAAATTGCTGGACCCGGAGGGTAACGCCCCAAATCAGCCCGAGTGGCACGCAGTAGCCAAAGAGGGATGCAAAAGCTCAATGGTGTCTGGAGCAGGTCCTTCCCTGGCCGTGGCGCCTCTGGAAAGGAGCCCCCTTCTTGGCTTCCCAGAGCGGGAGGTGGCCCTGACCTGTGAAGCATCCTTGGCACTGCAGTCGGGTGATCTGGGGGACAGAGGGTTGAGGTCACGAGCTCTGCCAGGACCGGCATTCCATGACAGGTGCAGGTGCCCCTTGCCAGGCATTTCTTTGAAAGTTGGGAAGTTGCAGGGGAGCGGAAGGTGTGATCTCAGGAACCTCAACCTGGAGCACCAAGTTGGGCTGCCCGGGTCACCGCCCTGTTCTTTGCTGAGATTAAACTGAGCTGAGCTGGGAAGGAGCTTCTTGGCCAGAGCGATGTGGAGAAACAGGTTTCTCTCCTGCCCACTGCCGACCTGTGCCCCACAGCCCCCGCCCCTTTTGATCCTTGAAGGCTACCGATTTGCCAGAACTGGATTACCACTCTGCCCCCCGGCTTGCCTTCTAATCTGAGGCTGCCTGGGATCCCCAATTTTGACTCCTCCCGCTCCCTCACTCCAGAGCTTTGTTCTCCAAGAGCCCCTCTGCCCACATGGCTCAGCAGCCCTCAGTGCGCTGGCTCAAAGGCCTTGTCCAGAAGCGACCTCTCCAGGGGGTTATGGCCCTTTTGGGGGGAGGCCTGGCAGCTGCTGCTTGGCTTGCTCAGGTGGGGGGCAGGCTGTGGGGCAGGGGCGGCCCACCTCGTGGGCAGAGTGAGAACGGAGTCCCAGGAGCAGGCACAGCAATGGCCTGCAAGGCCCAAGCACCCTTTGCTCTGCTCCCGGCTGGGTCTTGCACCAGGAATGGCACTGAGCCCCAGCCCCCAGTGGCCGGTCCTTTGAGGGCCAAATCCCACTTGGCAGAAGAGCCACTGCTTTGGGTGCAAAAGGCGTCCGTCCCCGTCCCCTTTCCTTGAAGGAGCAGTCAGGTGATAGGCAGATCTGTCCCTGCTGATCCTGGAGGGCCGTTACCAGGCTCCGACCCAGAGTAGCGGTCGAGAACCCACTTGTGGCACAGCGACCCCTCAGGAGCCTAAGAGGCAAGCCCGCTTCCCCACCTCCCAGTTTCCTTCCCACAGCAGCCTGTGAGGTGGGTTGGGGTGGCCGCGGGTGGATGCCCAAGCATCTCTAAGCGAGCCCCAGAATGAGTGAGGGTCTGAGCTTGCCTGGGCTCTGCCCCTCGAGCCCTTGCCTGCCTGCGTTGGAGAGGAAAAGTCTGGCCGCCCCACATCTCCCCTCCCTCGAGGCCTCCCTGGCTGTCTGCTCTGCCTCCGTCTTTCTCACCTCCCCCCTCCCTCTCTGCACAGATGTCAACGTGGAGCATCCCGACGAGAAGTCTGTTCTGACCTACGTGGTTTCTTTCTACCACTACTTCTCCAAGATGAAGGCGCTGGCAGTGGAGGGGAAACGGATAGGAAAGGTGAACCCAGCAGACGTGCACTCTCAGGGGCACCTTGCCCACCCTGCTGCCACCGTGCTGGGCGAGGAGCATTCAGGAGACTCGGGGGCCTGGCTGAGCCCAGGGCCCTGCTGCTGCTGCAGCAGAAGGAAGGAAGCCCCATCTCCCTGGGTGGTATACTGTATTTTAACTTCTTGTCCAGGGAATGCTCAGCAACTTACAAGGAAGGGGCCTTGCCCAGCTTCCGTAAGAGCTCTTGTTGCTCTAGAAAGGATGCCAGCTTCCGGTGGGAGCCGTTGGGGCCGCCCAGGCCTCTTGGGTGACCACATGGCGCACCCTGGGACCTGGGCTAGGTAGCCTGGCTGAAGGGCAGCAGTTCCCCAGGCACATGCCTGGAGGAATTCACAGCGCTGGCTTGCTGTTGTGGAGGAATTAAGGGGGTGCCCAAGGCCGCACGGCAAGCTGAGTTCATTGTATCGAGGTGGTGCCTGTCATGCGCTGCCTACTACTGAGTAAAACACAGACACTGATTCAGGGAAGAGCAGGTTCAGGTTTATTTCAGCATAGTGCATAGCTAGAAAAAGCTGAGAGTGAAGGGAGCACGCCGGTGCGGGGTTTAAATAGCCCGCGCCGGTCAGCGCCCCCCCCCACCTTGGGTTGTGTCATCCCCCCACGTCCTGTATGCTTCGTTGCCGGTAGGTGAGGGGTCGCGGGGCCCCTGCTGGTGCCCCGGGCTTTGCTCATAATCGTTTTCTTCCTCCGGCCGGTGATTGCTGTCAGCTGGGCGATATCCGTTGCGTTCCTGCTGACAGCTTCAGGTGTGCCTCGTGATCTGCCCTGTCTTTGTCGTTCTTTCTTCCCCCTTTGTGTTCTAATGACTGGTTCTTCTGGCCGGGTCGTTCCCTTCTCCTCGGGGTCTGTGTCTGTTGTTGTGCGTGCTTTGCTTATCTTTAAATCCCTTCCTCTAGTTTCCGAGGTATTGTCATGTGTGCCGTTGTGCTGATGCATTCAGCTCAATGGTGCTCATGACATACTGCCCCCCTTTCGAATGGGAGCCCCCCCCGGCATTCCAGTTTTTCCTGGGAGAGCTGTCAAAAGTTTTTTTTTTTTTTTTGTATTTCCCGCCGGAGTGCTTTTACCCCTCCCCTTGCTCCGCCCTCTACCTCGTTTCCATCTTTTGGGTGTGTTCCGAGTGCGCATGCCTCGACCACACCCTGCGAGTGCACATGCTTCGACCACACCCTGCTTGTTCTTGCTCAGTTCGTCGTGAGAGGAGGCGTGCCTGGTCGGGTGCTTTTCAGCTCCAGGTAGGTTCCTTATCTTTTTGTTTTGTTGCTTGTTTATTTTGATGTTCGTCGTGTTGTCATGTGTGCATCCTGGGTATTTGCCCCCTGGCAATGCACTTATGACCAATCTTCTCCCCCCAGTGGGCCCGGAGAGGGCGGGGGGAGGGTGAGTCCCAGGGGGGAGGAGGTCTACTCAAGTCGCAGGCTTGGGGGGCCCCTTCCCCTGGGGGCGACACGGGTGGGGGGGGAGGCCCGAGGGGGGAAGTGTGTTCTAGGGGCCGGTTCGACTGGGCGCCCCTTTGGTTTGTCGGGGTACGTCGTGTGGAATGCTCGGGTCAGGTCCGGTGCCTTGACGTGTTGAGCCGCCACCCATTCTGGGTGGGGGAAGTGTTTCCATTTCACTAAGTAGTATAGTGTGCCCCGTTGACGCCGGGAATCGAGTATTTCTTTTACCTCGAAATGTTGTTGGCCATCGATCATCACTGGGGAGGGCAGAGGCGTGCTTGGGTGCCATCGGGAGGTGGTTGCTGGTTTCAGGAGGCTGCTGTGGAATACCGGGTGGAGTCTCCTTAGATTGTGCGGCAGGTCCAGGCGTACTGCCACCAGGTTCACTATCTGTGTTACTCGAAGCGGCCCGATATACTTAGGCCCCAGTTTCTTCGAGGGTTGAGGTGATTTCATGAATTTGGTGGATAGGTAGACCATATCCCTTGCCTGGAATGTCGGTTGCTGGCGCCGGTGCTTGCCGGCCTGTTCTTTGTAGGCGGACTGTGCTTCCTTCAGCGCTGCTGTGATTATTGGCCATGATTCCGCTATCTTCCGTCCCCAGTCACTAGCACCCACTTGGGGTCCCGGGGGTTGCGGTAGCTCCGGTATGGGCACGAACTCACGCCCGGAGACTACTTCGAACGGGGTTTTCCCTGTACTCGTGTGAACGGCGTTATTGTATGCGACTTCTGCAAATGGAAGCAGGTCGACCCAGTCGTCTTGGTGGTAATTGGTATATGAGCATATGAATTGTTCTAGGGTGGCATTGAGGATCTCTGTGGCTCCGTCCGTCTGGGGATGCCAGGCCGTGGATAGGGCTTGTTGGGTCCCAATCAGTTTTAGGAAAGCCCGCCAGAATTTCGAGGTGAATTGTGTGCCCTTGTCGGTCACCACGCGTACGGGACACCCGTGTAACCTGTACACGTGTACAAGGAAAAGTTTAGCCAGTTGCTGGGCGGACGGGACTGATGAGCAGGGGATGAAGTGTGCTTGTTTAGAAAAGTAGTCTTTCACCACCCAAATGGTTGTTTTCTTCTGGCTGGGTGGTAGATCTACTATAAAATCCATGGAGATTTCCTCCCATGGTCGGGAGGGCTCCGCCACCGTTTGTAGGAGTCCCGGGGGCTTACCCGGTGCCCGTTTGGCCATAGCGTATGTCGGGCAGGACGCTACGTAGGCCTTCACGTCCCGTCTCAATGCGGGCCACCAGAATTGTCGTCGTGTTAGGTGCAGGGTCTTTAGAAACCCGAAGTGTCCTGCTTGTTTGCTGTCGTGTGATCTGCGCAGGATCGCCTGGCGCTGCGAGTCCAGGACATATATTCTGCCTTCACCCCATGCTAAGTCCTGTGCCATCGTCACCTTGTCGGGGTTTGCTAGTAGCCAGGGGTCGGTTTTGAGGGCGGCGGTGAGGTCCGCGCGTATTCCTCCTGGCAGTCGCGGGTGGCGCCGTCTGGTCGCTGGTTGGCTTGCCGTCGGTTGAGACGTGGGGTTGAGCTGTTTCTGAGTGCCGCTTCGGGTGGTCACAGCCATCCCCAGCTGGGAGGCGGATAGGACCGTCCCAATCATATCTGGAACGGGCTCTTCGTCTTGGGGCAGTCGGGAGAGGGCATCAGCCAGGAAGTTCTTTTTTCCCGGTATGAACTTCAGTTGAAAGTTGAAGCGGCTGAAGAATTGGGCCCATCTGACCTGTTTCGGGCTGAGGTGTCTGGGCGTCCGGAGGGCCTCGAGGTTCCGGTGGTCTGTCCAGACCTCGAATGGTTGGGTGGCTCCTTCCAGTAGATGCCTCCATGTTTCTAGAGCCGATTTTACCGCGAACGCTTCCTTCTCTCATACGTGCCAGCGCCTTTCCGTCTCCGAGAATTTCCTCGACAGGTAGGCGCATGGCTTCAGGATTCCTGTAGGGTCCTTTTGGAGCAGTATGGCCCCCAGGGTGAAGTCTGAGGCGTCAGCTTGGACCACGAACGGCTGTTCTGGGTCCGGATGTGCGAGGATTGGCTCTGTGGTGAACAGCGCTTTCAGTCTGTTGAACGCTGTCTGACACGCAGGAGTCCAATTTAGTACTGTCCCTGGGTTCTTGGCTCGCCGTGTGTCCCCAACTCCTTTAGTTTTGAGGAGGTCTGTTAGGGGGAGGGCTATCTCCGCGAACCCCCGTGCGAATGACCTGTAAAAGTTTGCGAAGCTGAGGAAGCTTTGGAGTTGGCGCCTGTTACGTGGGCGTTCCCAATTCACCACCGCCTCGACTTTGGCGGGGTCCATTTCTATGCCTTCGCCGGAGATTCGGTACCCCAGGTAGTCTAGGCGTGCTTTATGGAATTTGCACTTTGATGGTTTGGCATAGAGTTTCGCCCTTCTTAGCTTCTCGAGGACTTGTCTGACTAGGGTTACGTGTTCTTCGTGCGTCTGGGTGTAGATGAGGACGTCATCTATGTAGACTAGTACTCCTTTGAACAGGTGTTCATGCAGTACCTCATTGATGAGCTGCATGAACACTCCCGGGGCCCCTGCTAGTCCGAATGGCAGCACCTTGTACTGAAAGGCGCCTAGGGGGCAGTTGAACGCTGTTTTCCATTCGTCCCCCTCCCTGATTCGGATCCTGTAATACGCCTTGCGAAGGTCCAGCTTGGAGAATACTCTTCCCGTGGACAGGTGGGCGAGCATGTCTTTCACGAGGGGTGTTGTTGTTTATTCGTTTAGTCGCTTCCGACTCTTCGTGACTTCATGGACCAGCCCACGCCAGAGCTTCCTGTCGGTCGTCAACACCCCCAGCTCCCCCAGGGACAAGTCCGTCACCTCTAGAATATCATCCATCCATCTTGCCTTTGGTCGGCCCCTCTTCCTTTTGCCTTCCACTCTCCCTAGCATCAGCATCTTCTCCAGGGTGTCCTGTCTTCTCATTATGTGGCCAAAGTATTTCAGTTTTGCCTTTAATATCATTCCCTCAAGTGAGCAGTCTGGCTTTATTTCCTGGAGGATGGACTGGTTTGATCTTCTTGCAGTCCAAGGCACTCTCAGAATTTTCCTCCAACACCACAGTTCAAAAGCATCGATCTTCCTTCTCTCAGCCTTCCTTATGGTCCAGCTCTCGCAGCCATATGTTACTATGGGGAACACAATTGCTTTAACTATGCGGGCCTTTGTTGTCAGTGTGATGTCTCTGCTCTTAACTATTTTATCGAGATTTGTCATTGCTCTTCTCCCAAGGATTAAGCGTCTTCTGATTTCCTGACTGCAGTCAGCATCTGCAGTAATCTTTGCACCTAGAAATACAAAGTCTTTCACTGCTTCTACATTTTCTCCCTCTATTTGCCAGTTATCAATCAAGCTGGTTGCCATAATCTTGGTTTTTTTTGAGGTTTAGCTGCAAGCCAGCTTTTGCACTTTCTTCTTTCACCTTCATCATAAGGCTCCTCAGTTCCTCTTCACTTTCAGCCATCAAAGTGGTATCATCTGCATATCTGAGATTGTTAATGTTTCTTCCAGAGATTTTAACTCCAGCCTTGGATTCCTCAAGGCCAGCTTGTCGCATGATGTGTTCTGCATACAAGTTGAATAGGTAGGGCGAGAGTATACAGCCCTGCCGTACTCCTTTCCCAATCTTAAACCAGTCCGTTGTTCCATGGTCTGTTCTTACTGTTGCTACTTGGTCGTTATACAGATTCTTCAGGAGGCATACAAGATGACTTGGTATCCTCATACCGCTAAGAACTTGCCACAATTTGTTATGGTCCACACAGTCAAAGGCTTTAGAATAGTCAATAAAACAGAAATAGATGTTTTTCTGAAACTCCCTGGCTTTTTCCATTATCCAGCGGATATTGGCAATTTGGTCTCTAGTTCCTCTGCCTTTTCTAAACCCAGCTTGTACATCTGGCAATTCTTGCTCCATGAACTGCTGAAGTCTACCTTGAAGGATCTTGAGCATTACCTTACTGGCATGTGAAATGAGTGCCACTGTTCGATAGTTTGAACATTCTTTAGTGTTTCCCTTTTTTGGTATGGGGATATAAGTTGATTTTTTCCAGTCTGATGGCCATTCTTGTGTTTTCCAAATTTGCTGGCATATAGCATGCATTACCTTGACAGCATCATCTTGCAAGATTTTGAACAGTTCAGCTGGGATGCCATCATCTCCTGCTGCCTTCTTATTAGCAATGCTTCTTAAGGCCCACTCAACCTCACTCTTCAGGATGTCTGGCTCTAGCTCACTGACCACACCGTCAAAACTATCCCCGATATTGTTATCCTTCCTATACAGGTCTTCTGTATATTCTTGCCACCTTTTCTTGATCTCTTCTTCTGTTAGGTCCTTGCCATCTTTGTTTTGATCATACCCATTTTGGCCTGGAATTTACCTCCAATGTTTCACGAGGGGTAGGGGGTATTTATTTATTTATTTATTGGATAGGGACGCTGCATTGAGGCCCCGGTAGTCGGTGCAGAGCCGTAGGGTGCCGTCTTTTTTCTCTCGGAATAAGACGGGCGCTCCGACCGGTGAGCATGCCGGCTCTATGAAACCCCTAGCCAGGTTTTTATCGATGAACTCCCGGAGGGTTGTCATCTCCTTCAGGGTCATCGAGTAAATCTTCGGCCTGGGTAAGGGGACATTGGGAAGCAGCTCAATTCTACAGTCCGTCTTGCGGTGGGGGGGTAGTTGGTCCGCCTCCTCTTCCCTGAAGACCTCTGAGAAATCAGCATATTGTTCAGGTAGGTCTTCTGGGGTTGCTGTGTTGTCCTGGGCTGCAGCCTCTGCCCGTCCCACTGTGGGGTTGATCCTGCCCGCCAGAACTGGTGCCCGGTACGCACCGTTGTCGAATTGGAAGGTGCGGGTCTTCCAGTTAATGCGCGGGTTGTTGGTCGCGAGCCATGGTATTCCTAGGACAACGATGGGCCGCCCTATGTGGGTTACCACAAAAGATGTTCGCTCGGTGTGGGTGCCCATTTGCAGGGTAACCGGCTCGGTCTGCGTCGTGGCTGGTTTCCCTCCCGCTGTTCAGCCGTCCAGCTGGTGGAAAGCCAGCGGTGTGGGGAGGGGGAGGCAAGGCAGGTCGAGCTTGGCGACTATGTCGGGGTGGATCAGGTTCTTGGAGCACCTCGAGTCCACTAGCGCCGCAGCCGTGGTGGCTCTGTTGCCGAAGGAAAGCCTGATTGACCCCATTATTACGGAGCTTTCGTCGCTCTGTCTATGTGTTTCGTGCCCCTGTCCCACCGCCTGCCTCGCGTCGCGTTTTAAGGCAGGCGGGGAGCGTTTCCCGCCGGCCGGTCTGGGACTTCGGCATCCTCCCCCGCCAAGTAAGCGTCCACGTCTTCGTCCGGTGTCGCTGTGGCTCCGGTCATCCAGTGGTGGGGGGGCGGCGGTGGGTTAGTTGGTTTGGACGTCGTTTTTGGTGCAGGTTTGGGAGCGCTAGTTAGTGTTCGGTTGGAGAAGCAGTCTGCCGCTTTGTGCCCCATTTTCCCGCACGTCGCTCAGGGTCCGCGAGCAAACTTCTTCTTTTGGTACGGCCAGCCCCAAGTGTGGCGCGGGTACCTTTGGGCTGGTGTTTGTTTTGTCCTCTGCCGTCGTCATTAAGAAAGTGCAATGAGCATGTTCCGCTCTCCCCGCTAGGTAGATCCAGCCTTGCAGTGTCTCCGGGTCGTCTCGGTAGAGTGCCCATTAGAGTACCTCGCGGCTGAGGCCCCTTTTGAACATCTCTAGCAGGGTAGTCTCGGACCAGTCGTTAATCTTCCCTGCGAGGGCTTTAAATTCGAGGGCGTAGTCCGCGACAGTTCGTGCGCCCTGTTTGAGGGCTTGAAGCGCGCTTTTAACCTTCTCCTTGGCTAGCGGGTCCTCAAAATAGTGCTTCATCTCAGTGATGAAGGCGTGGAAGTCAGAGAGGGTGGGGGAATTGGACTCGTACATTTGGACGTACCAGTCCGCCGCCCTGTCTTGCAACTTTATTGCCACGGCTGCGATTTTGTCCACTTCGGAGTCAAAGGAGTGTCCGTGCCGCCCCATGAACTCCCTGGCGTTCGTGACGAAAAACGACAGCTTCGTGGGGTTCCCGTCGAAGAAAATGGGGAAGTCCTTTGGGGCCCTGGTGTTTGGTGGATCCCCTCTCCTCTCGTCCCGTCTCATGGCTTCTTCCACCGGGGAAGCTTGCCGGTTAGCATTTGGCCTATGGGGGTGCCAAGACCCGCTCGGGGTTTGAATAGGGGTGTGTACCTGCACAGGTATGTTCCTGTGAGGCATGGAGGACATCAGCGACTGCAGCATGGTCCCGAGGTCCCTTAGTTGGGCCTCCATGGCCGTGAGTCTGGCTTGCGCTTCTCAGTCCAAGGTCCGCGTCGCAGCTGTGATCGGACCGGTCAGCGTCTCCGCATAGTTGGGCCACCGGTGGGGTTCAGGCGTTTCTGTCCGCTGGTCAGCTCCCTCGACTTGGGGGCGCATCAGCTGGTTTGTCTCTCCGTCCTCCACCGTGTTTGTTGCAGTTGGGCTGAAGCTCCACGCCTGTGGCTGGGGTGCGATGTGGGGCGGGGAGGTCTCCGCGGGTCTCGGGAGGTATGTTGCTCCCTCCCGTGGTCGGGTCGCCTCCGCCTCCCTCAGGGGGTGGGGCTGAGGCTCGGGATGGGCCGGGAGGGTGTCCGCGGCTCCTGGGGTCCGCGTTGCCTCTGTCCTCTGTCGGTTCTCCTCCGCCTCTCGCCGTGTGGCTCGCCCGTCCTGCCTGCGACGCGTCGGCTCCATCGCTCTCCGCTCGTGTTCTTCTCGCCGTCTGTTCCTCCCGCGGCTCGTTGTTGTCCGGTGGGGCTTGGCGAGGCTGAGTTTATGACTCTCAGCTTTATGTCATGCGCTGCCTACTACTGAGTAAAACACAGACACTGATTCAGGGAAGAGCAGGTTCAGGTTTATTTCAGCATAGTGCATAGCTAGAAAAAGCTGAGAGTGAAGGGAGCGCGCCGGTGCGGGGTTTAAATAGCCCGCGCCGGTCAGCGCCCCCCCCTTGGGTTGTGTCATCCCCCCACGTCCTGTATGCTTCGTTGCCGGTAGGTGAGGGGTCGCGGGGCCCCTGCTGGTGCCCCGGGCTTTGCTCATAATCGTTTTCTTCCTCCGGCCGGTGATTGCTGTCAGCTGGGCGATATCCGTTGCGTTCCTGCTGACAGCTTCAGGTGTGCCTCGTGATCCGCCCTGTCTTTGTCGTTCTTTCTTCCCCCTTTGTGTTCTAATGACTGGTTCTTCTGGCCGGGTCATTCCCTTCTCCTCGGGGTCTGTGTCTGTCGTTGTGCGTGCTTTGCTTATCTTTAAATCCCTTCCTCTAGTTTCCGAGGTATTGTCATGTGTGCCGTTGTGCTGATGCATTCAGCTCAACGGTGCTCATGACAGTGCCTCTGTAGATTTCCCCATAC
This sequence comes from Candoia aspera, assembly GCF_035149785.1. NCBI lineage: Eukaryota > Metazoa > Chordata > Lepidosauria > Squamata > Candoiidae > Candoia > Candoia aspera. Next base: position 26,825,789 of record NC_086162.1, read on the forward strand.
AGTGTCTGCTTCCTGCTGTGCGCATGGCAGGATTGGCAGAGAGCATCTTCACAAAAACCTCTCCCCTTCTCCTGCATAGGTGCTGGACCAAGTGCTGGAGATTGAGAAGATCATAGTGCGCTATGAGTCTCTCGCCAGTGAGTTATTGGAGTGGATCGAGATAACCATCCCCATCATCACCAACCAGAAGTTTGCCAACTCCCTGGCTGGGGTCCAGCAGCAGTTGCAAGCCTTCACTGCCTTCTGCACCCTGGAGAAGCCCATCAAGTGAGCTGGCCAGGATTGCCTTGGCACCAAGGGAGGGCCAGCAGACTTGCCCAAAGCCAGAGGGAGGGCCGCTTTCTCCTGCTAGGACAGGTCCTCGTGGCTCTTCCTGGTCCTGCAAGGCTGCTGCTGCCTTCCCTGCATTGCCCCGAGTGGGGATTGAGCACAGGCAAGGATGGTCACCCACGGGTAGGCTGATCCTGTGCCCTTTGCCCACAGGTTTCAGGAGAAGGGGAACCTGGAGGTCTTGCTTTTTTCTATCCAGAGCAAACTCCGTGCCAACAATCGCAAACTCTATATCCCCAAGGAGGGAAAGAGCATCTCGGACATCAACAAGGTAACAGAAACGCAGCATTCTGGCCTGTCTCGGCCCAGGCGCAGTGCTGCCTTTCCCCCCATCTTGGTCTCAGTCTCAATCTCTCTTGCCAGGCCTGGACGCGGCTGGAGAAGGCAGAGCACGAACGGGAAGTGGCCCTCCGTGCCGAGCTCATCCGTCAGGAGAAGCTGGAGCTGCTGGCCCAGCGCTTCGACCACAAGGCGGTCATGCGGGAAACTTGGCTGAACGAGAACCAGCGACTGGTCTCTCAGGTAGCCAGAGACTGGGGGCCTTCATGGGCTGGGAAGGAGCCAGCACCAGGCTGTGGGACTGGCTACTGGTGGGTACCCCAGTGGAGAACCTCCCTCTTGGCACTGGGGTCCAGCACAGCAGTTTTATACTGTGCTTCGCTAGAAATTCTCAGGGAGCTGTTCCCTGTGGGGCATGTTTGTAAAGGCATGCGTGGGTGTGGCTGCTGACCTTGGTGGAGAGAGCTAGCTGCTCGCAGAAGACTTCAGTGAAGCAAGTACGAGGTCCGAAACAGGATTGGGAGGGGCAGATGTGGGTCAGCTCTGCTCAAGAGCCGAGGCAGCCCTTGAGGGCAGGACTTCATGGAAGGGTGCAGGGAGATTGGAGCTCCAAGGCACAAGTTCACGGAGCTTGTTTCCAATTCTGAGTGAAGGCAGGAGAACAACTGCGTTTGCCTGGAAAGCACTCTGTGCCTGTGCAAGAACATGCTGTTGTGCTCCCTCTGCTCAACCACTGGCTTCCTTCCCTTCCTCCTTACCAGGACAACTTTGGCTGTGACCTCCCAGCCGTGGAGGCAGCCATGAAGAAGCACGAGGCTATTGAGGCAGACATCTCCTCCTACCAGGAGCGCATCCAGGTGGTGCTGGAGCTGGCCCGGGAAGTGGAGTCAGAGGGCTACTATGACAGCAGGCGCATCATTGCCCAGAAGGACAACATCCTGCGGCAGTGGGGACTCCTGACAGAGTTGGTCCGTGCTCGCCGTGTCCGGCTGGAACAGAACATTGCCTTGCAGAAGATCTTCCAGGAGATGGTGTACATGATTGACTGGATGGAGGAAATGCAGGTCTGGGGGCCTCCCCAGCACTGTCCAAGGGAACTCGGGCAGGGGGCAAGTGATTCCTCTGGGTATCTGCATGGAACAGGGTCTCTGAGGACACCTTCAGGTCCAGTCTAGAGGCACTGGTTGGCTTTGAGCCTACCCTGATCATGCCTGGCTCCATCCTCAGTCACACAGGGGAGTCCAGCTGAGGGGCAGGGTTGGGCCGGGCCCCCTGCCACCTGCCATTTTGTCAGGCTGAATCCCACCAGCTGTATTCATGTACATGTGCATGTATGTTACAGTATAACTCAAAGAATGCTTAGTGGCGTTCAGCGTAACACAAAAAGAAAACAAAACATATAGAAAGCAGAGAAATCCTAAATTGGGGGCCCAGGGTGGTTGCTTAGGTTGCAGCAGGGGCATGCCAAGCCTCTGTGGCTGGAGACAGAGTGCTCCCAGAGCCCCGTTCCAGAGGAAGGATGGGATGTTCCTTGGTTTCCTGGCACGTCCTGTCTCCTGGGCAGGAACACTGTGCACACACTGGGGCTTCTCTGTTGGTCCCTCTCTTCTGCCCTGGAGCAGCCAGGCCTGGGGTACCCCCAATGATTCCCCAGCTGGAGAGTCAGCCGATCCTCCGAGTGGGCAGAGGCTCTGCATGGCTCCTGCAGGCACTGCTGTGGCCAGGGGCACCTGGAGGGTGAGCCACGGCCTCTCCTGCTTGTGCCCAGCCCGGGAGAAGAAACCCTGAGCCTTGTCCCTGGCGTTCATGCCTTTGGTCACCCCGGCAGGCCCAGCTGGCCTCGAAGGAGTTCGGGAAGCACCTTCTGGAAGTGGAGGACTTGCTGCAGAAGCATGGCTTGCTGGAGGCTGACCTCTCTGCGCAGCGGGACCGGGTCCAGGCCCTCAACACAGCAGCCCTCAAGTTCTCAGAGCTGCAAGGTGACTTGGGCTGGGCATACATCCACCTTGACTGGCAGTGCAGGAGGGATTTGTGGGCCCAGGGTCCCGGGCTCAGCCTGCAGGCTCTCGCCGCCACTTACCTCCCTGCACTGCTTTCCCCCAGGCTACCAGCCCTGCGACCCTCAGATCATCTGCAACCGGGTCAGCCACGTCCAAGGCTGCCAGGAGCTGCTGCAGCGGCTGGCTTCTGAGCGGCGGAAGGAGCTGGAGGCTTCCTGCCAGCTGTGGTCCTTCTTCCAAGAGATGGAAGAGGCGGAGGCCTGGGTGCGGGAAAAAGAGCGCATCCTGTCGTCCTCCCAGAGCTATGGCAAGGACCTGGACAGCGTGGCCAAGCTGCTGAGCAAGCACAGCCTTTTCCTGGGTGAGCTGAGTGGCCGCCGCTCCTTGCTGCAGACCGCCATGCGGCAGGGCGAGCAGATCCTGCTGCGGAAGCGCTTTGGCCCGGTCAACGTGCAGGAGAAGATCCGGGACGTGCGCTTGCGCTGGAAGAAGCTGGAGGGACTGGCAGCTTGCCACCTGCATAAGTTGCAGGGGGCCCTGAGCTTCCACCAGTTTGGCGCCGACACCGACGACCTGGTGGCCTGGCTGCAGGACGCCTATCGCCTGGTCTCCAGTGACGACTTTGGGCATGACGAGCACTCCACCCAGTCACTGGTCAGAAAGCACAAGGGGGTGGTGCAGGAGATCGACAAGCACCGGGTGGCTGTCCTGGCCCTGCGGAAGCAGCTGGCCGCCCTGGCCCCTGAGCACCACGAGACGATGGAGGTGCAGATCCGCATTGTGGAAGTGGAGCAGCTGTACGAGGAGGTGGCTGAAGTGGCTGTGCTGCGGTGCCAGTGGTTGCAAGACGCCCTGGCTGTGTACCGCCTGTTCAGCGAGGTCAATGCCTGCGAGATCTGGATCGACGAGAAGGAGCAGTGGCTCAGCCGGATGGAGGCGCCTGAGAAGCTGGAGGACGTGGAGGCGGTCCAGCACCGGTGGGGGGGTGGGGTGGGAGACAATGGGCACTTCGGAATAAGTTGGGGGCAGGGCGGAGGTGGGGGGCCAGGATCAGAGCTCAGGCCCAAACACCTTGTGCTTCTTTCCTTTGCTGTTGCTGCTTCTATCCCCTGCCCCACACCCCCACCCCTTCCAGGCGGGCTGCCTTTTCAGGGTGAGTTGAGCTGACCTTGCCTCCCTTCCTGTGCAGGTTTGAAAGCCTCGACCAAGAGATGAACAGCCTGATGGGTCGCATTCTGGATGTTAACCAAATTGTGCAGCAGCTGGTTGATGGGGGCCACCCGAGCTCCTCTGAAGTCCGATCCTGCCAGGACCATCTCAACAGTAGGTAGGAAGCATCCCGCCCTGGAGGAAGAGAGCAGCCCAGCTGAACTTCAGGCACAAAGGCCGGTGTTCTCTGCCCTGACCCAAATGTGGGCCCTGGAGAAGGGTGGTGGTGGCTGCTGCTCATATTTTGCACCCAGGAAACCTTTTGGGGACCCAAGTGACCCAGACTGGCTTCCTGCCTATCCAGGCTCTGCTACCCTTGGGGTTTCCCTTGGCCCATCTTCTGCTCCACCGAGAGCAAACCAAGGACGCACAGGCTCTTAGAGGCCTCTCAGGCAGTTACGGTGCCTTCTCCTTCCATCCTGCCTCTGGAGGACTCTTGGCCAGTGGGGTTGCCACCATAAAATATTGCAGGAGGAGAGCAGTTGTGCCCCCTTTTCCCGGCAAGGGATCCTGGTATGCTTGGCCCAGAGAGGAAGACCTTTCTTGCAGGCATGTCCTGTATGCAACAGTTTGTCCTCTCCCTCCCTCCCTCCCTCCCTTCCTCCCTCCCTTCCTTCCTTCCTTCCCCAAAGCAGAACCTTAATCAGGGACTCCACTTCTGTGCTCCCTTACCTTAGTCTGTCCCAGCTGGACACAGCCTTGCCTTTCAGGCAGCAGATGCTGCTGGCCCACCCAAGGGCCTGAGTGGCTTGGAGACACGGGCCAAGCCAGTCTGTTCTTTGTCTCAGAGAATCCAACACCCTCACCATGATCTTTTCCACATTTGTCATCCTTCTCCTGGCCCTGTGGTGTGACTAGGTGGAACCGGGTGGTGGAGCTGGTGGAGGAGAAGAAGGACCACCTCAGTTCCATCCTGAAGATCCAGAACTACCTGCTGGAGTGCAGTGAAATCAGGTCTCAGATCCGGGAGAAGCGCCAGGCCATCGAGTCCACCCAGTACAGCAGTGGCGACCTGGGCAGTGTCCTCTCCCTCCAGCGCTGCCTCTCTACAATAGAGGCTGCCCTGGTGCTCCTGGAGCCCTGGCTGATTGAGCTGCAGCAGGAGGGGGAGTCGCTGGCCAACACCCACCCGGCCCAGGCCATGGAGATCCTGATGCAGTTTGAGGAGATCAGCGAGGAGTGGGAGGCCTTGAAGAAGACGCTGCAGGGCTGCGAGGACTCGCTTACAGTGGCCAGCAGGTCAGGCCAGCAGCAAAGAGTCGGGGGGTGGGGGCTGAAGGAGCAGAGCGCTGGGCCTCGCCACAGGTGGGCCAGCGAGAACCACAGAAGCCAGCCCTGCCAGAGAAGGTCAGGGAAGCTGACCGGGGCTGGGGCAAGGTGAGGGGCACCTCTGGAGGCCTCTCACTCCCAGGGCATTTCCTTGCAGGTTGCAGCAGTTCATCCAGGACTTGGACAGCTTCCTGACCTGGCTGGTGAAGATGCAGGCAGCCGTGGCCTCACCGTTGGAGGAGCTGCCAGGCAGCCTCTCAGAGGCCGAGCGGCTGCTGCACCAGCACACTCTGCTCAAGGAGGAGATCAGCCGCTACGAGGAGGATTATGCCAAGATCCAGGCCGTCAATGATGTGCTGGCCCTGGAGGAGGCGGACCTGCCCTACCTCTCTCTCCAGCAGTGGCTGCAGAAGCTGGACGTGGGCTGGAACAAACTGCTGGAGATGTGGGAGCACCGCCGGGAGGTGTTGGTGCAGGCACATGTCTTCTTCCTTTTCCTGCGTGATGCCAAGCAGGCTGAAGTTTGTCTGTACAACCAGGTAATCCTTGCTGCAGCACAGCAGCTGGGTGGCCCTCCTCCATGATGGCCAGGCTGCGGCACTGGATCCTCAGCCGGGACACGTGCAGTGCAGCACTGCTCCCGAGCTGCAGTTGGTGCCAAGGCAGAAGCCAAGAGTGCCTCCCCACCCCCCGCCAGCCTCCCTGGCTTCAGACGAGGCTGCTGACTTTCACCCTTCTCGCCCCCCCCCCCCACCAGGGCTTGGAATGTGCCTGCTATGAAAGGAAGTTGCCCTGAGTTGCTTAGACTGCCGGGTCTGCCACATGGCACCAATGAAGGCCCGCTCAGGTCTGCACTATAGGTTGGCCTGAGGCCCCGACCCCCAACCCGACCCCCTTGGATTCATCAGCAGTCGTTGAGCAGCCCGGCCGGAGGCGGGGAATTCTGGGGCTCGTCCCCACACCTTGGGAGGCTGCCTGCTGGGGGCTAAGGGGAGCCAAAGGAGCCAAGCCTCTGGCCTTGCAGGACGCGGAATCCCTGTGGCAGATTCGCTGGTGCTGGATGAATTGGCGCAACATGCTGAGCCTGGACACGCCCTTTGCTGGGCTTGTACAATGGTCTAGTCACACACTAACCAGATGACCTGGTTCACAAAGGGTTAACACTGGCTAAACATAGTGCGAACGCAGCCACTTGGTCTGTAATGGGTGTGGTTGAATGTGCTGCTTGAACCTGGTCCTTAATCCTGGTGCAAGGTGCACATCAGATCACTGTTGGTTCACCCGAGCATGCCATTCCTGAGTCAGTTGCGACCAATGGCTTTCTTGCCTCCTTCAGCCCCTCACAAACCAGAGGCCTTATCTGGACAACAGGTGAGGCTCCAGGTGCAAGAAGAGATGCTGTCAAAATGGCCTGGCAGTGTGTGGCCAAGTCCTCCCCTGGAAACAGCATGCAAACAGAAGTCATTCTTCTGTCTCATCCTGGCTGATGCAACCTCCTTGCTTACCCTTTCATTATCTGACATGAGCCTTGAATTGGTAAACAGAAATGTGGTGGCTCCAACAAATCCTGTTAAAAGGCATGAGCTTTCCTGAGCTGTAGCTCACCTCATCAGAAGCATGAAGTGGTTCACCTGCTATAGGATTTAAAAAAAGGGTGAGGCAAGGTGGGGGTGGGGTGGCCATGCAGATGCAGGCCTTGCATTGTTAGAGCTGCTCCTCTCTGCAGAAGGCCTGGAAATGTGGTGCAGCTGAGGTGGAGGTGTTTTCACCAGCACACTTAACCACTGAGTCCTGGTGTGTTGCTAGACTTTCATGGAATGCCACTGATGGGGACGTCTGTCTGTTAATATGCCAAGCTCCTCCAGTTAGTTCTCCAACTAAGGGCCAGCCCACTTAGGCTGGCAGGAGAAAGGCAGGTCGAGTCTTAGTCTTCCACAAAAGGGAACCGGGGGGTTTAATGCTTTTCATTCATACATTTCAAGTGTGACTTCTGACAGGTGCACACTCCTGCCTTACACGCTGCGCACACCCATTTATGGGTGGGGTTGACAAGGTGGTGATTGCGTAGGATTCCTGCCTGGTTTTATTATTCGTTCAATCTAGTCTTCCTTTGGGAGGTGGGGTTGCCTTGAATTCAAGGTTGTCATCATTTCAGGTAAAATATGGTAGTTTTCCATATGCATTTTAACCTTTTATATGCCAAAAGAATAACAACATTGGGTATTTGGTGCTAGAAATTTTCAGGACAGTTCTCAACATAAGGCTTCATATGCAGTTACTGAAAATAAGAACCCTTTCGCACAGCAAGTGAGACCAAGGACTGGCTGATGATCTAAATTAAAGCAGCTGCCGCCACTGCCCTCCCTAAGAAAATCTCTCCTCCCTGGGGGGCTGTTCGGGGGGCTGCATGGCTTCTCTCTCTGGCTTTTGTGGCATTGTGGAGCAGAAGCACCACGCCGGCCATTCTGCCCCAGCAGATGTCAGAGAGCTGCAGGGAAGCTCTGCAGCTCCAGGTCCACCCTGCTTGTGGCTGGGCCCCGATCCAAACGGGAGGGCGAAGAGGACAAGAAGGGCCACTCGGTGCCTTTCAGGGACAATTGCAGCCCACGCAGAGATGACTTCCCCACTTGCCCCCAGATTCTTGTGTTGTGGGTGGCAGTTTAGCAGAGGCTGCTGGGGACAGTCAGCCACATAGATGCCATTTGTAATCCATTAGTCACTGTGCTTTTAACCAAAGAACGGGTTAGATAGTAGCTAAAATGCCATTTCATTAAGGAGAATATCATGAGGCACTCTGTCGAAGGAGGAGGAGGTCTGGCTCAGTTTGTCTGCAACAGACCCTTGCTGGCTCCTACTAATTGTAGCAGGCTTCACCTAAGTGCTTGCAAGCACGCCCTTTGAAGACCTGGCCTGGGACGGCCCTCAGGCCGACAGTCTCCTCCCCTTCTGAAGATGGGGTGACGTTGGCCCCCGCTGGTTTCTTAGGGCTTTGCCAGGCCTCAAAGACTATGGAGAGCAGTGTTTGACCCCCCCCACCCCCCATGCAGTTCTTCTGGCCCTGGAGACTGCCTAAATTGGCTGAGCTCCCCCTTCCCGTCACGGATGACCAGTCAGGACTGCATTTCCCTTCTGGGGGAAGGTGAAGGGTTCTGGCATCTTTGATCTTCCTTTTATTTCCAACATACCAACGAACTTGGTTGGTCTGCAGTCTCTCCCAGAAGCCTCAGCTAATTCTGAGCGTGCCCTTTTCCGACATGGCACCTGGACCCCACTCCTCCACCTCGCGCCCCTCCTTCCACTTCCTGTCTGCGTTTTGGAGGGCTCTCCAGCCTCTCCCGCTGCTCCCCCTTGTTGGGATTGCTAGCAATTGCACCGTCACCCACTGCAAGGGCTCACCCATCACTCCTGCACAAGACTCGAGGCCCTCAGCAGGTGTGTTAAGGTAGGGAGGGGGTCTAGCCCTGTCGATGATGGAGTCAGAAGTCTCCTGGCCCACCGGTGGCCTTGGCTCCGGTGGCTGTGGCAGGACATCTAAGTGGGAGCAGCTCAACCAGCTGAAGCAGGTAGGAGGATAGGCCACAGCCACGGCCTCAGCCATCCCTCTGGAATTGTTGCAGGAAGCGACGCTAGCCCCTGCAGAGCTGCCCGCAACAGTGGAAGGGGCAGAGAAGGCCATCAAGGAGCAGAAGGCATTCATGACCACCATGGAGCTCCAGATGCAGAAGACCACCATAGCTCTCAAGGCTGGCGAGAGCCTGATTCGGCAGGGCAACCTCTATGCCAAGCGGGTGAAGGATGAAATGGAGATCCTCCAGGCAAAGTAAGCAGGTGGTCAGCAGCAGCCCCAAGTGCAAAGCCCACCAGACCTGCCAAGGATGTCTTCTGTTTCAGCACCTTATCAGTCTGGATGTGCTGAACGGGTCTGCCAGACACCTCTCTGCCTCAGTGTTTCACAGTTCTGGGAAGTCCCTTTCTCTTCCTACTCCTGCCCCAGGTCAACCCCAGGGCGGTTGCAAGCCGTTCCCTGCCATTGTCCCTGTGGCCTGAGCCCAGCCACAGTCTGGGCCTGTCCTTGGCTGGACTAGGAGCACTCTCACCCTTGGCCAACCCGTTACATGGGCTGTGTTGTGGGGAATGGGGCTGTGGGGGGCTTTCGCAGCCTTTGTGACAGTACCCCAAGCTTGTAAGCCAGAGGAGGATATTTACCAATGAGAAAAGGCTCCATGCGCAGGGTAGGACACCTTCTCAGGCCCCAGAGAAATAAACTTGAGTCTCCCCATATGCATTGCCTTTCCCAGCTGGGTGCTGTGGGAGGTGCTGTAGTGGAGCTGTGGCCATCCACAGCCATGTTCAGATAGCATTGGTTGGGGAAGCCATCCCACCCATCTGGGTACGCACGTTTTGTTGGCAGATGCTGGGAAAGCCTTTAGCCCAGGAGAGGTCAAAAAAGTCACACACCAAGCATTTCTATAAAAATAATTTATTTACAGAAAGCAAAAACAAAAGCAAAACATTTAAAGGACTTAGCTCCCTTTGGAGCAAGCCTTGCTTGGCTACATATAGGCAGAGAGAAAAAAAGGAAGTGAGAAAACAAGTCCGGGCAGGTCCTCCCCCCAGGCTATTTTGCATGAAGCACGTGCGAGGAGACAATCACTTGCAACCTTTTTCACCCGGCCAAAATGACTAGGATATAGCAGTCTTAATCTGTTAGTAGGAAAACCTCAACACTCCCCTTTTTACACTACAGATTAAGATGCATAACCAATCTTCTCTGACAACTTTATATGTCTTTCCATTCACATTACTTTACCATTATCTCCCCTTTGGTTTAACAGAAAGTTACCATTCTTCCTGTGTTTTTTTTTTTTTCAAACCCAGGTTGTTATAATTCCAAGGCTTTTTAATGTGAAATGGCTTTTCATGCAGGCTTCAGAATCAAGCCTTTGTTTTTCTGTTCATGTGAACAGCAGCAAATCATCAACATAAATGCACAGATACATACAGCCTTGTTTGTCCTTCTTCATATATACACAGGGATCTGCTTTTCCTTTTTCAAAACCAAAATTCTGCAGTTTTTCATCTACTTTTTGGTTCCAGGATCTAGCAGCTTGTTTTAACCCATAGATTGACTTCTGCAGTTCAGACTAGATTCTCCCCTTTTTCATAGCCAGGGGGTTGCTGCATGTATAATCTGTGGTCTAAATCACCATAGAGAAATGCAGTCTGAATGTCATAGTGGTTAACTGACATTCCCTTGAGTGCAGCAACTTTTAACAGTAATCTAATTGATTCACCTTTAGTAACTGGTGCAAAAGTCTTGTCAAAGTCTAAATCTTTCCTTTGAGTGAACCCTTTTGCAACCAACCTTGCTTTATATTTTTGGATTTTGCCATCAGCATCCCTTTTCAGTTTGAAAACCCACCTACAACCCAGACAGCGTTCATTGGGAGGTAGATTTACCAGTTTCCATGTTTTATTTTCTTTCAAGGATGCTAATTCCTGTTGCATGGCAGAATGCCAATTTTGTGCAATCTCAGGTGGTAAAGCATTCACTTGTTCTAAAGACTCAGGTTCTGTGAATATGTGAAAAGCCTTTACTGTTTCAGCCTGAAAACGTGATGGAGGAATGCCTTTATTACTCCTCTGAGATCTGCGAGGTAATACAGGGCTTAAATTTTGACTCCTATCACTTTCCTGAGAAGCATCTGTCTCATCAGACAGATCTTCAGTTTGCTTTTCAGGTTTAATATCCTCATCAGGCAAAAGATCACCATCAGCAAGTCCTTGCTGTTCTCTTGTGGTGGTCAGTTCAACTGGAGAGCTAGAATTTAATCTCCCCCAGTTTTGTTCAGCAAAAGAAGTGCTTTTGCTAATTATTAATTTCTCTCCCATTATGAACCTGTAGCTCCTCTGGCTTTGTTCATAGCCAACAAAGATGGCTTTCTTTGTTGTGGGGCCTCCTTTCCTTCTCTGCTGTTTTGGAATGTGAACCCATGCAGTGCTACCAAACACTCTAAGATGGTTTACCTTTGGTTTCACACCATAAAACAAATGGAATGGAGTGTCCTGAATCATAGAGTTATACAACCTGTTCTGAACATAAGTGGCAGTCGATATTGCCTCTCCCCAGAACTTAAAACATAATCGTGAATCTTTTAACATGCATTCCATCGCATTTTGCAAGGTTCTGCCCTTTCTTTCAGCAACACCATTTTGCTGAGGGGTGTACGGGTTAGAAAGAATTTGTTCTATCCCCTTTTCCACTAGGAACCTTCTGAATTTGTGAGAAAGGTATTCTCCTCCTCTATCACATTGGAGTGCAGATACAGGCCTAGGGAATTTTCCATTTGCCCACGTCACAAAACTTTTAAATTTCTCAAATGCCTCATCTTTATGTTTTAAGATGTAGATAAATGTGTATCTTGAGAAATCATCAATGATGGTCATTGCATACCTTGCTTGTCCAAGACTTGGAGCAAAAGGACCAATAATGTCAGAGTGTACAATTTCCAAAGGTCTAGTTGTAACTCTGTCACTGTGCTTACTCACAGGAGCTTTTAGTGTTTTGCATTCTTTGCAAACTACACAGTCTAAGTATTTGTCACAGGGTTTTATCTTTAGGTCAGCACACAGCTGTGGCATTTGTGCTATATACTTGAAATTAGCATGACCAAATCTCCTGTGCATCAGGTGTACACATTGGTCATGATATTGAGTGTTGCCAACTGCAGCCTTGCAGCTTGGCTTCCTTGCATTTTGCACAATGTACAAGGAGTCTTTTAACATACCAGTAGCACACAATTTCCCATTTTTTCGTATCTCACAACCATTTTTCTTAAATGTTATGATATACCCTGTTGCAGCCAATTGTGCCACAGATAAAAGGTTTGATTGTAAATTTGGCACATACAACACACCTTTTACAGTTTCTCCTAAGCAGGATAAATACAAGTCACCTTGTCCCATAATTTTGGTACAGACCCATCAGCCAAAGATACACTTTGTCTTTCAGTTTTAGACAGTGACACAAAAGAGCTTTTACAATTACATAAATGACAACTGGCCCCAGAATCTAACACCCATACATCAGAATTACCCTTCTCAGCAACCTGTGCAATTTGGGTTGTCTGAAGAGCCTTCTTCTGTGTTGCCCTTGTGTTCTTCTGCTCTGTCTTTCTACTCTTAGGTCTCATGGCACAGTCTCTTTGCAAATGTCCAGCTGAACCACAAGTGAAGCATCGCTGGCTTGCTAGCACTGTGGCCTCAGGTTCCTTTCCCTTCTTTTCCCTCATTTTCTGGTCTTGCAGCTTTCCAGAAGAGATGGGGGGGAATCTTTCCTCTCTCTTCTCCCATTCAGCGAGTAAGCGCTGTGTAACATACGATGGGGCGAGGTCTGCTTCAGGCATAGCCTCCAGGGTACAGATCAGCGTGTCCCATGTTGCATTTAGTGAGGACAGGAGGATATAGGATTTTGTGAGAGGTGTAAATTCCATTCCTCTCTCCTGCAACTCAACAAACAGCTGCTGAATATAATGCAGGTGCTCAGGAAGGCTTTCTCCTTCTGCAAGGTAGGCTCTGTACAGCTTTTTCGTCAGAGTAACTTTACTCCCTGCTGTTGCCTTTACATATAAGTCTCTCAAAGCGTCCCAAAGTTGCTTTGCAGACCTCGCACGTGGACTAGCTGATTGTCCTCAACTCCCAGGATAATGGTGGCTCTAGCCCGCTCATCCTGTCTCAGCCATTCAGCACTGGGATTTTGGGGGTTTTGCTCACCAATTTGCAGCCAAAGATTCTCTCTGCGAAGATAAATCTCCATCTTCAGGGCCCAATTCAAATAGTTGGTCTCTGATAGGCGCTCCAGAGGCATCGCTGAGGGCTGGGTGGTAGCCATGGCTTCTTCCTTCTTTTGCAAGTCACCTCAGCTGGCTTCTTTGTCCTGTAGACCGGCAGTTGCTGGAAAATCTCCAGGTGGCTCCAAAGAAAATCTTCACAGGTCTTTGCTACCTGCCTTTAAATTGTGCATGAGGTGTGGAGTTGATCTCTCTTTTCTCTCTGGGTTTTACTGCGTTGTTTACTGGGCCCATAACCTGTTGGCAGATGCTGGGAAAGCCTTTAGCCCAGGAGAGGTCAAAAAAGTCACACACCAAGCATTTCTATAAAAATAATTTATTTACAAAAAGCAAAACATTTAAAGGACTTAGCTCCCTTTGGAGCAAGCCTTGCTTGGCTACATATAGGCAGAGAGAAAAAAAGGAAGTGAGAAAACAAGTCCGGGCAGGTCCTCCCCCCAGGCTATTTTGCATGAAGCACGTGCGAGGAGACAATCACTTGCAACCTTTTTCACCCGGCCAAAATGACTAGGATATAGCAGTCTTAATCTGTTAGTAGGAAAACCTCAACACGTTTCTCTTCCAGAGGCCGGATGGCTTTCTGTGTCCCCAAAGTGACTGTGTCTGGCTGCGTTCCCCACAGCTCCTAGGCTGTGGGTTTCCAGCAAGAAGCTGAGATTGGCTAAGATAAAGGAGGGCTGCAGCGAAGGGGCTGGGCGCAGAAGGAACTCACCTGTCCTCAGTTGCTGCTGCTACTTCTCCTCCATCCCCCCCCAAGCTTCTCTTTGTGGCAGGCCAAGTGCTAATTTATTTTGACATCTTAATTGGTGTCAAATCCTAAATCTAGTTTTCTGTTCCAGATAGAAACAGCAGCTCAGTGCTCTGCTGTACTTTCTTTTAGCCAAAAGTGGGAGGAGCAGGGAAGGTGACTCTTGTTGTTGTTGTTACCACTGTCGTCATCTATTTGTCCAATCATTGGGTCTTACAGTGATTTGTGTTCTTAAAAGGGAATGCCAATACTGCACTCTCTTGCTTGGCATTTTCTGTCGGTTTGTGGAGGGTGGAATCAGTCTCACTACCCATCCAAGTCCAGCTGAGGTTTGGCTGTTGGGAGATTAAGAGCAAGGGACTTTTCAGAGCATGGAGAGCCTTTGGAGGAGGCCTTCTGAGGATGCCGAGGGGTCTGGAGCCCCAATCCAGAGGTGGATCTCCGCATTCCCCTCGCAGAACAGAAAGGGAGCCTCTCTGGGCAGGGTTGGTGAGGGGTCTGACTGGGTCAGCTGCCAGGAAGGAGGGCCTGTGTGAGAGAGTAAGCAGGGGACAGGGAGTGGGCAGGTGTCCATGCCCCAGAGAGATTCCTCCTTGGGAGGAGGTTGACCAGGATGACCAGTTTGCTCTTCTTGCAGGAGTGGACAGAATGTCCAGCTGGCCAATGCCTGGATGCAGCGCCTCAGTGACCACCTGGAGCTGCAGCACTTCCTGCAAAGCTGCCATGAGGTATTACCCACAGGGGGGTGGGGCTCTCAGGCATGCCCTGCCTGTCCTCTGAGAGGCAAGAGCAGGCCACGGACCCAAGGGCAGCAGACCTGGGGGACACCTGCCCTAGTTACGCTCCCCTCAAATGCAGCCAGTCCTTTGGAGGGCCCCAGAAAGGATGTGGGAGAGGCTGTTCTGCTTTGCCTAGAGAAATCTGGCAATGAAGACCCCCCACACACACACTTTTGTAAAAGGGTAGGGTGGTGTTGATCTTTGTTGGCTTTTTCATGAGGGAACATTCAGGCATGCAGCCTTAACCCGGCACATGTGTGCATGCACACGAACTCCAGGACAAGCTGGCCCTTAGGGTCGGTAGAAGGGGAAGGAATGAACTCAGGGGAAGAGATCCAAGAGTCAAGGGTCAGAGTCGCCTCCTTCCCCCCCAGCCTTCCCCCCATTCACCCTTCAGAGAAGTGACTGCACTCTTCCCCGCTTTCCCTCCACGGAGCCCGGCTGGCATTTCCCGTGCGTGTCGGTCTGCACCCCTTTAGGCCTTCCCGGCACAGTGTGATCCGCCGCTGTTCCTTTAATTATGCTAATTAGGCCTGGTGGAGTTTCGCATCCTCCAAGGCTGCTCGTTGGGAGGGGCCGGCTTGTCCTCCGTCCCCGCTGGGTCCGGAGAGGGCTGTGGGGAGGTCTAATAATCTGATCCCCTCGTACTCCCCGCCGCGGTGGGAGCTTTGAGGTTTCCCACGGCCCTCCAACCGATGGTTCCACCGGGGGTTTATTCTTTGGGGGCCGGAGAACAAGAATAAGCCCGCCGGAGAAAGCGGCTCACGGGGAGGAAGAGGCTGTGCCTTCCGTCCGGGGGCGTCCGCCTGCCCTCCTCCCTCTGCAGCGGCTTCCTCGCTTTGCAGCCCTCCCAGCCCGCACCGCCCCTTCTCCAAGCAAGGCCAGGGCCGCTTCGGGGCACCCTAATGTCCCACCCTCCCCAGAGGGTCTAGTTGCCCCCAGCCCCCTCGATGGCCGGGGGTCTGGAATGAATGGGGGGGGAGGAAAACGGGCGTTTGAACGCTGCCCTCCTCCCAAAAGCTGTTCTCGAGAGCGAGTGCCCCCCCCCCCCGCCAGCTGGGAATGAGCACGCTCGCTCGCTCGCTGTAGGGAGGGCGGGTGGCTCCGCGGCTGCCAGTCCACCCGCTGCAGCGCACCGGCCGGCTTCGGAGCACTCGGGACCGTGACGCGGCAGGGCCTCGCTTCGGCTGCAGCCGGGAGGAGGCGACCCGCTGCGCAGGTGGGGAGGAGGCGGCGGCGGCGAGGAGGCGGCGGCCCAGGCCGAGCGGGCGGGGTGCTTTTTCGGAGCCGGGCTGACTGCGCCTCCCCCGTCCGTCTCCCTGCAGCTGGATGGCTGGGTGGCGGAGAAAGAGGCGCTGATGGCCGGCGAGGCGCCTCGTGACCAGGACGCGCCGTCCTGGAAGCCGCCGCCGCCGCAGCGGCCACCCAAGCGATGGCTTCGGCACCGCGCGTTCATGGCCGAGCTGGCCCAGAATAAGGAGTGGCTGCACAAGATCGAGAAGGTGGGTGCAGGACGAGCGCGGGCTGGGCCTTGCCTGGGGGGGGGTCTCTCCGCGCCCCAACGAGGAGGCTGATGACGCAGAGGTCGCTCGAGGCAGTGCGTCTTTTAGCTCAGGTGGGGGAGGCCCGCGGATCCCCCCCCCCCCCACTGCGGCTTACAGGGTGTTCCAGGGAAGCTGCATCTGTATCTACCCAAGCGCCTTCTGGGTAGACTCTGCTCTGTCTTGGCCCATGATGCATAGATTCCCTTCTCTCCCGTCTGCCTTTAAGGGCAACATCTCTGACCATGTTTGGCCTTTTGTGTGTTTGTGGGAAATGGTGATGTGCAGTGCCCCCTCCCCACCTGGAAGATGGTGTGGTCTTTTGCTCCTCTGGAATTGGGGAGATGGCTGGTCCAGCTTCTGCCCCCGTTCTGTGGGCTAGGGTGGCAGCCCGTAGCCCTGCCTATGGAGAAACACAGCCTGGGTGTCCAGGGAAGGGGCCCAGCAAGCGCGGGGGGGGGGGTAACTGGGTGTGTTTGCTCCCCTGCTGGGGTCCCTCCTCTGGACTCTGGGAGCAGCAGGTGTGGTAGGAGAGGTCCTGGGGCTGAACCTGGCCTGGCTGTGATGCTACTGTGGGCCAGAGGACCCCTGTCTTGGGCCTGGGGTGCTTGAACATCTGGCAAGTCCCTGCCTGGGCCGTCTTCTGCAGGGAGGGGCTGACGTGTGTTTGACGGCAGTGTGGAGAGTTCTGTGAGGTGTGCTTGAAAAGATGCTGTTTCCCAAGTGATGGTGGACCCTTGGGGGGGGGAGTTGTTGTTGTTGTTCCTTGGCACTAGCTCTGAGGGTGCTCCAGATTGGCTGAGGGCTGCTGCCTGATGTTCAGTGAATCCAGAGCAGATGGTGGTGAGGCAGAGTGCCGTTTCTGCCCTCTTGTCACTGCATACTGTAGCTGTTGATGCTGGATCCCTTCTGAATGTTGGCATCGGATGTCTGTTGGCATAGGCATGGTGCAGCTTATTTCCCTCGACCTGCATTCCTCAGGAGTTGGCGACCCCAGGGTGGCCTTGCCACAAAACGGCTACTGCTGCAGCCGAGCTGAGGGCAGCAGGAAACCCCCGGGCTGGCGGACCATGTGCTTTGCAGGCCAGAAACTCTGGGCCGTCAACAAGGGGTCCCAGGAAGTGTCCCCCAGCACCCCTCTCACCTCTGTCCAAGATCTCTGCAAGCTGGGTGGAGCAGGGAATCCTGCGCCAAGTGGAGGGGGCAGCCGGCTCCCAAGAACTTTCTTTCCTCGGTGCAAGGCATGTGCTTCACCAACAGCCACACCTCCCCCTAAATCTACTTCCTAGATACCCCTGCTCTCTCAGGAGATTCCCGGTACCTGAGCCGGGCTTAGTGCTGCTGCTGTGCCATGTCTTAGGGGGCAGTGGGAGGCCTTGGCTATGCCTTGTCGCTGTGTTGGCTCTGTGTAAACATGTACAGAAAAGCGCCGTGTGGGCCAATCCTGTACACATGCCTGTATAAACAAGGCTAACCTGTCAGTAAAGGGCCGGCAGGCAGGAGGGGTGCTGGGCTGTGCGGCAGCTCCGGCAACTGTTTGCCCTTGGAATGTTATGGACTGACAGAGGCCACATTGTGATCTCTGACAGCAGCAGCAGCAGCAGCCGCCTTGCACATTTTCTCAGAGACCCCACTCAAAAGTTCCCTTTCCAGCTGGGGTGGGAGGGTGTTTGCGCTCAGATGAGAAATTGCTTCTCAGCAGAGAAAGACTGGTATTTGCGGATTTCAGAGGAAGTGAAGCAAGGTAGCAGCCATCGGAACACTTCCCAGGGCCTGGGCCTGTAAGCGTTGCTAAGAGCCACAAGGGGCATATCTGACTCCTTGTGGCGGAACATGGCCGGGATGGTGCTTGGGCATCCCTGCTTTGCTTGTGGGCTCCCCTTGAGACGTGCACGCTGCAGCGAGGTAGGTATCTGGCCCGATAAAGCTACACAGAGAGTTTGAGGCAGCATCCTGAGAACTCCTCCAAAAGCCGCCCCCTCCCTGCAGGCAGGAAGGCAGCTCACGCACAACTGCGGTGGGGGCTGTTGCCCGCCCCTCACTGCTCCCCTCACAACACAGGCAAGGGCGACTAGGAGGGCTGTGGCACCTTGAGACGGGCAGGAGTTGTGCCCCTTGGCAGCCTCGTGCCCAGGAAGGAGGTGCTCATCCAGGCACACACAGCCTCCCCCAGCCCAGGGGGACTCCAGGGGAAGGTGCCGTGACTTGCATGGAGGCAGGAGACCTGCACACAACAGGTCTACAGGAAGAGCTTCTTGCCAAACAGGTGGTGGGAACTCTCCTGGGGGAGCAGGTGAAGGGATGCTGGAAGAGAATCAGTGGAAAGAGCATTGGTGTAAAAGTGACAAGGGGCTGCCCCCAAAAAAACATCTCTGTGCACAACCTCAGCTGAGAGGGGGGCTGCTGGACTGGTACATCAGGCCCCAAATCACCAGGGGCAACACCCCGTTTCTCCCCTTTGGCTGCCAACGTGCATCAAATGAAAGCATCTGCCAGAGGGCAAGACAAGCACGGCTCCGGGCTAGACAGGCTGCCTCATTTCACAATCCCCAAGAGAGGGATAAACGCAGTGCTTGCTGAAAGCACAGCTGGGACTGGGGAGCAGTTCTTGGGCCTTTTGAAAGTCAACTGTAGGAGCCCAGAGTCACCTGAGAGAGGAGAAGAGGGCATCCTCCGGGGAATCAAGGCTGCAGGCAGGAGCTCCGGAGAACCTACGTTTAGACTCAGCCGCCAGGATAGGGAGCCGCTTACATCTCCTGCCACCGATGGCAAAAGCTGGTCGGGTTGGTGAGCCAAAAGAATTGGTGGCGGCAGCCATAGCCGCCCCTTTGTTGATTGTGGCCCATGTTCCTAGTGACAACCCCCCTGGCCCCACAGAGTTGGAAGGGATCACGTGGAGATGGTCAGACCAGCCTGCGAAGCTGCAGCAGAAAAGGCGATCCATATGTGTGTCGGGGCCTCCTGGCCGGGCAGACCACAAACAACATTTTTTTAATACCAGGATTGGGAGTGAAGGCCAGAATCTCAGCAAGGAACTTCCAGGCCTTGTTTCTTTGTGTGGGAATTAGGCAGGGGCTCTTTGAGTGATTTGAATTCCCAGGTTCTTTGCAAGTGGGACTGAGCTAGCATTTATGAAATAAGCTACTAACGAATTCCTCTCTGATTTTGTGGGTGTGCATGTCTGACGTTCCTCCCATTACTTTCCCAGCTTCCCCACAGTCCCTCACCTCAAGCTACCGCCCCACAGAAGCCCAAGGCACGTTTTCAGAGGGGTGGCTGCGGTGGGATTCAGACTCCGGGAGCACAGGTGTGCCTGGTGCAGTCCCCAGAGCCTGGGGGCATCCGTCCCAGCTTCCTGAGATGTATGGGGCACACCAACAGGGCTTTCCTCCCCTGGGACCCTCAGGAGCTGGATGCGTCAGGTCCAGCGTCCTGGGGCATTGGCAGAATCTGTGGGGTGCTGTGCCAGCTTTTCCCCTTTCTCCCCCCCCCCCCCACTACAGGAAGGGCAGCAGCTGATGCGAGAGAAGCCCGAGCTGGCGGAAACCGTGAGGGAGAAGCTGGAGGAGATCCGGCAGTGCTGGGCAGAGCTGGAGTCTGCCACCCAGGCCAAGGCGCAGCATCTGCTGGAAGCCACCCGGGCTGACCGCTTAGTGCAGAGCTACGCAGAGCTGGACAAGAAGCTTCTCCACATGGAGAGCCGACTGCAAGCTGTGGATGCTGGGCCGGACCTCGCCAGGGTCAACAGCAGCCTCAGGAAGCTGCAGGTGATTTGCGAAGGGCCAGGGAAGGACCCTCCAGGATAAGAGATTTGGGCACATGGGGACTGTGGGGACCATGCGGAGAGGTTGCCAAAGAGAATCTGGCTTTACGGTCCCAGCCTTGGGAGGGATTTGCTAGTCTGGGATTCTCCAGGGCAGAGTATTCAGGGGAATGGCCCAGCTCAAACCTTTGCAGAGATCCTGGAACGCCTGGACCTCTCTCGGCTTCTCAGGATGGTAATCGTGAAAGAAATTGGAAACGCTGCTGACTACAAATAAAGCAGCAAGTGCTTAAACTGGAGGCGCCCTGTGATTACCTCCTGCCCCCTCCCCATCCCCAATAATCAGCTCTAGTTGGTGCCTGGGGGTGGGGGAGTTGGCGTGGGCCTTTTTTCAGCAGGCGGTTCGCTCCTTGGCAGCAGTGAATTAGGCTTCCCCCTCCGAAGGTCTGCAGGGCTTAGGAAGGAGCTTGGCAGCCAGGAGGCTTGGAGAGCAAAGGGTGGGGATGCCAGGGTGGAAAGGGGTGCCTCACTCTGCTGGGCTGTTTGCCTTCAATGGCTACGTAGCGGGTTAGGGTAAAGGTAAAGGTTTCCCTTGACGTAAAGTCCAGTCGAATCCGACTCTAGGGGGCGGTGCTCATCTCCGTTTCTAAGCCTTGGAGCCGGCGTTGTCATAGACACTTCCGGGTCATGTGGCCAGCATGACGACTCGGAACGCCGTTACCTTCCCGCCGAAGCGGTACCTATTGATCTACTCACATTTGCATGTTTTCGAACTGCTAGGTGAGCAGGAGCTGGGACGAGCAATGGGAGCTCACCCCGCCACACGGTTTCGAACCGCCGACCTTCCGATCGGCAGCTCAGCGGTTTAACCCGCAGCGCCACCGCGTCCCTTACCCACGTAGCGGGTTACAAATGTATAAAATGCTTTCCCTCTGATTTGTGGGCTGCGCAGGCAGCCTTTGCCAGCATCATAGCTCGCCAGTCCTTTGGCTCAGTGGGGTTAGCTGCTCCTCAGCTGGAGGTGCCTGGCCCAGCTTGCTCTGTGGGGACAACTGGAGGCATTTCTTGTAGCCCAGCTCTTCGGAGATGTATTCTTCATGTTCTTGACCAGTTGCTGCTGCTACACTCTCTTTCCCATGCTTGGCCCATCTAATGTTTTCGCATTTTCCCCAAAGAGCACCGTCTGGCTTCCTTGCCACACAGAGCCTGTCTCAGATGTGCTCAGCTGGAAAAGAGAGACCCTGCAGAGCTCTGTGCAGCCTGGAGACCAGCAGAGCCCCAGCCTGGGCCAAGAGGAAAGCTGCCGGGCTCCACAGGACCAGGACGCCACATGTGGGAACTGGGGTCCTCTGTAGGGAAGCCAGGGGAGAGAGTGTCCACAGCACCTCTGCCTTCCCCTGCCCTCTCCACTGTGGGTTCCCCTGGCCGTTTTTTTTGGAGGAGAGACCCGGAGAAGCTGCTGTGTGAGAGGCAAATCTGGGGCATCGCAGAGCAGAGTGGGTGCCGGGGAGCCACCAATGTGCGTGAAATTGATGGGGACGGCAGGCAGCCAGGTGGGCCATGAAGGGCTGGCCTTGGAAAGCGCCTCTGCTCTGCATCGCTGCCTCCTGCTTCCCACCCACTGAGAATTACTTGGCTGCTCCGTAATCTCTCTCTTAAGATGGCTATTCTTGTTTCTACTTCTGGCATGAGGTGCTTCATGGCTTATTTGGTCCTTTTAGAGCAGGGATAGTCTGTGTAGTAGTAATTATTAGGGTTGGTTAGTCAGTCAGTCAGTCATGATGGTGATAATTTAATTAATTAAACTTGTGTGCTGCCTGACTCCCAGCAACTCTGGGTGGCTCACAACAATCAAAGAAATTAACAATAGCGTCAATAAGAGATAAAGATAAAAGATGGCAAGTGTAATGAAGTGAGGGTTCTCCCTCTCCCTCGCCAAAGGCCCGGGTGAAAAGCCAGGTCTTCATGGCTCTTCTAAGGAACACGGGGGGCG
Source organism: Candoia aspera (assembly GCF_035149785.1). NCBI lineage: Eukaryota > Metazoa > Chordata > Lepidosauria > Squamata > Candoiidae > Candoia > Candoia aspera. Next base: position 26,847,550 of record NC_086162.1, read on the forward strand.
GGGGGTGGCATCCAGATCATTCCAGAGGGCAGGCCCTGCTACAGAGAAGGCGTGCTTCCGGGGTCCTGAGAGATGGCATTGTTTAATCAATGGAACCCAGAGCGCGCCAACCCTGCCAGATTGAACCAGCCAAGCAGATACTATCGGAGACAGGCAGTCCTTCAAGTAACCAGGCCCTGTGCCATGTAGGGCTTTATAGGTGGCGACTAGCACCTTAAATTGCACCTGGAAGCAGACTGGCAGCCAATGCAGCTTCTGAAGCGTTGGTGTTACATGGGCATACTGAGGCATTCTGGACTAGCTGAAGCTGCTGAGTGGTCTTCAAGGGCAGCCCCACATACAGCACGTTGCAGTAGTCAAGCTGCAAGGAGACTAGGGCATGAGTCTTAGGCCCCCAATCTAGGAATGGGCACAACTGGCACACCAGATGGAGCAAAGGCCTTCCTGGCCACAGATCACCTGCTGACTCTTAAGGGATGGCCCCCTGGAGAATTGCAGCCCCCCCTGCCCCCAGGAGAACTCTCAGCTGGCTCCCTCTCCTTGGGAACTGGGGCAGGGGTCTTCCTCCTGCCTCCCTCCTGATGGCTCAGGGGGTACTGGCTGCCAATGCCCGAGCTCGGGACAGGGTATTTGGAGAGGGTGAGTTGGGCTGGAGCTGCCCCTGAGCCCCACCCTGGGGGCCTTTTTTCTCTGGCTGGTTTCTTGCAGGTGCAGCTCACCTGACAGGTGACTGCAGTCCCTGGCGACTGGGCCGTCAGCTCTGAAGGCAAAGCCATAGCATTTAGCAAAGGGGTAAATTCCATCTTCTGTGAATTTCACCCATCGAACAGAACAATTCCAAGGAAAAAAAGGGGGGGATTCTGGGTCACTGAAGGCTTGAGCCGTGAGCTCTTATGGTAGCCAACTGCTTCTCGGAGGAAGGGGCGGCAGCTGCTCTTGGCTGCAGTAGGGGCTGCAACAGAGCCCCTCACCCAGGTCCATGCTGGGCAGAAGCTGGAGGGTGCCCGTGGGTGCCTTTTCTCTGCCAGCCCATGCTGGCCCTCTCTCTTGCAGACCATGGAGACGCAGGTAGAGGAGTGGTCCAAGGAGATGGGGGAGCTGCAGGTCCAGGTTGCTGCTCTGCCCCCAGAGACCACCAGCAGGGAGATGGTGGACGAGAGGCAGAGCGTGGTGGGGGCGCGGATTGTGCGCCTCCTGGAGCCCCTCAGGGAGCGCCGGAGGATCCTGCTGGCCTCAAAGGAGCTGCACCAAATCAGCCATGATCTGGAGGACGAGCTGGTAGGTGCTGGGCAGAGGTGGCGGCCGAACCGGCTTCTGGAAGGCTGACAGGGTCGTGAGTCAACCCAGCTCTCGATAAACGGGAATGGGAATGAACCTTCCAGCCCCGCAGGGGTCTTTCTTGACTGGTGTTCCCCACTACAGAAATTACGAGGAGGCAGAAGGGGTGAAAGGGCCACCTGGCTTGCCCCACACCCCAGCCAGAAACAACAGTGAAAGGCCCTCTCTAGGCATAGGGCAGCCAAGGGAGCCGAGGCTGGGGTGTGTGAGACCCCAGAGGCCATTGGCGGGACAGAGCCATCTCCCTGGCAAAATGGGGCCAAGATGGGAATTGCTTTTGGGGACAGGCCATCTTTTTGGCCTGACTCTCCCTCCATTCTCTCCTTCTCCCCTTTTAGATCTGGGTCCAGGACCGCCTGCCACTGGCCATGCTGAAAGACCTTGGGAGCGACCTGCAGACAGTTCAGCAGCTGATCAAGAAGAACCAGGTGAGGGGCGGGGTGCTGGTCCCAGGCTTCGGGTGGCAGCCCTGCCCCAGAGGGAGGAGTCTGGGCCAAGAATGGGGCTTCATTATGAAAGCAGCCCAGAAGATCTCATTGCTTTGGAGAGTGGTGCTGGTTTGTCTTAGCCTGTGGTTTCCAGTGTGAAGCACTTTCTTCTGCAGCCCAAGCAGACAGGCACATGGTGGTAAAGGAGGCCTGCAGAGGATGCTCCGTCACCCTCCTCCATCCTCCGGGGCCAAACCTGGAAAGCCAAAGCTTGGCTCTCTGGCTGGGCACCAAAAAGCAGCAACCCCAGCGCCTTTTCTCTCTGGCCCCAGGCCCTGCGCCGGGAGATCCAGGTGCACAGGCCCCGGACGGAGGAGGTGCTGGAGCATGCTGGCAGCGTTGCATTCCTCAGGAGCCCTGAGGTGGACTCCGTGCGGCTGCTGTTGGAGCAGCTCTCCGGACTGTGGGGGGTCCTCCAGGAGGAGACGGAGCAGCGGCAGCAGCTGCTGGACACCACCTACCAAGTGGAGCAGTACTACTTTGATGTGGGGGAGGTTGAGGCCTGGCTGAGCGAGCAGGAGCTCTTCATGATGAACGAGGAGAAGGGCAAGGTAAGCGGGGCTAGGCAGCGCTGCCTCCCTGGTGGCAGCTTACCCTCCCCGGGTGCTGTGCGCCCAGGCCAGAGATGCTCCTCCAGGGCTTCCCAACTGTGGGCTGCTGGTCCATGAAGGACAGGAGGGTGTCAGGGCAGGGATTTGGGGGTTCCCACTGGCTGTATAGTAGCTCCTCTTCCCAGATCGGGGCACCGGAGCAGCCCCTGCCCCGGAGCCGTTGGGAGGTCAAAGCCGCAGCTCTTGAGAGCTGCTCTGCCGCTGATCCCCCCTGACTGCTCCTCGGGGACCCTCGACAGGCCTCGCTCTTCCTGCTCCTGGCCCCACCAGATCCAGAGCCAGTCAGAAAAAGGGTGCTTGGAGAAGCCACCTTCTCCAGCTGTGGCTCAGCCCGCTCGAGAAGATAGGAGGCCCCCCTTGTGTCATGGGGGGACCAGCAGGGCCAGAGGGGGAAGGGAGGTGCCTCCATCAGTGCTCCTCCCTGGAACCTCCTCCTCCAGGATGAGCAGAGCACGCTGCAGCTGCTGAAGAAGCACCTGATGACCGAGCAGACGGTTGAGAACTACGCGGAGACCATCGCCCAGCTGTCGCGGCAGTGCCGGTCACTGCTGGAGCTGGGCCACGCAGACAGGTGGGATCCTCCCCTCCCCTCCCCTCCCCTCCCCTCCCCTCCCCTCCGCCTCCCCACACTGACCAGGTCCTGTCCTTGCCAGCGAGCAGGTCAGCAGGAGGCAGTCCCGGGTGGACCGGCTCTACGTGTCCCTGAAGGACCTGGTGGAGGAGCGCAAGGCCAGGCTGGAGCAGCAGTACTGGCTCTACCAGCTCCACCGTGAGGTGGATGAGCTGGAACACTGGATTGCTGAAAAGGAGGTGGTGGCCAGCTCACCCGAGCTGGGGCAGGACTACGAGCACGTGACGGTGAGAATGGGCGAAGGGAAGGGGGCCCAGAAGTGGGAGGGAGACCCTGCCGGGGTAACCAAAAGCTTGCGGCCTGTGGCGGTGGCCCCAGGGAATGGGCTCCTCAGGGGTGGGGAGATGCGCTTTGTGCACACCTAGGAAACGCTCCCAAACCTGTGCCAGCATCAGGGCTGAAGGGACAGGAAACTGGAGATGAAAACCGGCTCCCGGGGCTTTTACTCAGCAAAGGAAACACCGACAAAGGAAGATTTGAGCTGCAGCTGAGCTGAACACACCTATGGGATCTGCCTAGCTCGCTCTCTGTTTTGCGCAGCTGCTGCAAGAGAAGTTCACGGAGTTTGCCAGTGAGACAGGCAGTATTGGCAACGAACGAATCTCGGCCATCAACCAGATGGTGGATGAGCTGATTGAGTATGGGCACGCAGATGCTGCCACCATCGCTGAGTGGAAGGATGGGGTGAATGAGGCCTGGGCGGACTTGCTGGAGCTGATCGAGACGAGGGCACAGATGCTGGCTGCCTCCCACGAGCTGCACAAGTTCTTCAGCGACTGCAGGGATGTCCTCTCCCAAATTGAGGAGAAGAAGCAACGCCTGCCGGAGGTTGCAGTCCGTGAGTGCAAGACCTCGGCTGGTACTCTGCAAAGGATGCTCAACTCCTTTGAGCACGACATCCAGGTCCTGGTGGCACAGGTGAGTGGGGAGGAGAAGGCACTGCGTGAACTCTGCTTTAGGTCTGGGGAGGAGGGAGCTGCTGGTAGGATCATCTCTCCCTGTTTTGGGGGGGCGAACGGCAGGTTCGGCAGCTGCAAGAGGTGGCAGCCCAACTGCAGACAGTGTACGCTGGCGAGAATGCTGATGCCATCGCCACCAAGGAGCAGGAGGTCATGCGCTCCTGGAAGGAACTGCTGAGCTCATGTGAAGACTGCCGGTTGCAGGTCACCACCACAGCTGATAAAATCCGCTTTCTCAACTTGGTGCGGGACCTCATTTCCTGGATGGACACCATCCTCTGCCAGATCGGGGCTGGCGAGAAGCCCAGGTACGGCCAAGACGGGGAGAGCTGCGCCCTGCCTCCCCTCCTCCAAAGGAGCTGTGCCTCCTCGGGGCCCGTCCTCTCTCCCCACGGCATCTCTGTGTGCAGGGACGTGTCCACTGTGGAAGGGCTGATAAACGACCACCAAGGCCTGAAGAGCGAAATCGAGGCTCGCAGCAAGGCCATCTCTGCCTGTGTGGACCTGGGCAAGACCCTGGTGCTGAACAGAAGCGCAGCTGGCGAGGAAGTGAGTCTCCACCCGGGGCAGAGTCCCTCCCTCCAGAACTGCTAGACAAGCGGTCCCAATGCGTGGAGGGGTTGGAAGGCACCCCAGACCTGGCACCCAGAGGGCTCAGGGGATTTAGCGCACAGGGGCCCACCCAGTTGGTTACAGAGGCTTGCAGCTTTGGGAAGAAACCAAACAGCTGGAGACTGCTGGGGTGTGGATCAGCTACCGTGGACTGGCTGAGGAAGGAGGTTCTGCAAAGGAGATTCTGGAGCCAGGCCTGTTCTTTGTAGCCCTGAGAACAGTGGAGGGGGATACAGCAGGGAGCTCCCCTTCTTCAGCTGGATGTGGAGCAGAGTCTCCCAAGAAGAAGCCTCCGGGTGGGGAGAACCCGGCTGCTCATGGCACTCACCTGACGGGCACCATGAGTTTGGGAGGTGTCAGTCTGGGAATAATAACCAGGCCATCTTTGCTCCTTCGAGGAGCAGCAGGCAGGCCAGAGACAGGCAGCCCCATTTGCCTGCCAGCCTTAACACTTCCCACACTGAGGTTTTTCAAACTTTTGCCAGGCCCAGTCACCAGAGAGAGCTGAGGACAGAGAGGCTTTTTCATTCCGGGAGCCCATGGCGAGTGCCTGGGTTCACGCACTGCACAAAGCCAAAGCCTCCCAGTGAGTCAAGGGCTCTTTCCGAGATTGTGAGGGAAGCTGGGAATCCTGGAAGGTTCGGGATGATGTCCTCTCCCCTTCCCAACCAGGCTTCTCTTGCTTGCAATGCAGATCAAACTCCACCTGGAGAAGCTGATGGCCAAGAAGAAAGAAATGGTTGACAAGTGGGACCAGCACTGGGAGTGGCTGCAGCAAAGTAAGCCTGGCTGGCCCTCCTCTCCTGCGGGGAGAGCCAAGGGGGCCGGGCTGCAGGAGAGGAGGATGGCCACACAGCAGCTTCAGCAGACCATCATGTGCTCCGATCCTCGGTGCTTGCCCCTGGAGTTATCATGCTCCGCTGGGGGGAGAGAGAGAAAGTGTTCAGGTCACGCATGGCCTGAAATTTGGACACATGGATCACTGTGGCTGCTGCAGCCAGGGCCCTGGCTGGATCCCGAGTTGGGCATCCCTTGGCTGCTGTGCCTCTAGGCTTCCTGCGGTGGGCCAGGGCCGAGCAAGGGGGGCAGGCACTCAGAACAGGGAGGGAGCAGCAGGGTTCCGTCTGCTCATGGTTATTCCTGCCTCTCTGGCAGTGCTGGAGGTGCACCAGTTTGCTCAGGAGGCAGTTGTGGCAGATGCCTGGCTCACGGCCCAGGAGCCCCTGCTGAGGAGCCGGGAGCTGGGAAACAGCGTGGATGAGGTGGAGCAGCTCATCCGGCGCCACGAGGCCTTCCGGAAAGCCGCTGCATCTTGGGAGGAGCGCTTCAGCTCCCTAAGACGTCTCACCACCGTATGAGCTAAGACTCGGGGCCTTTCGTGGGGACTGCGGGACTGAGCGGGCCTCAGGCTAGTGGGCGTGCCAGGGGCAGCCGAAAAAGAAACTTACTGGTTTCTCTCCTTGTATCTGTTGCCCCTCAGATCGAGAAGCTGAAGGCAGAGCAGAGCAAGCAGCCCCCCACCCCCCTTTTGGGCCGAAGGATCTTCCCAGACCCTGCTGAGCTGAACAGCAAGGGCGCCTCCCTCCTGTGCCAGCCGCTGTTCGAGAAGGACCTCTTGCGAGGTCGAACAGAGCCCCATGCGCTGCTCAATAGAGTGGAGCCGGGGACCCCAGAGCCTGTGGAGGCCAAGGTGGCCTACGTCCGGCAGGAGCTGAAACCAGAACGGTTGAGGCCCAAGATTGACCACCTTCCGGAGGGCCTGGGGGCTGTGGTAGAAGTCAAAGCCCAGGAGAAAGCAAGTGAGGCCACCGCTGCAGTCGAGGAAGCCCTCAGACCAGGCCCCCCGAGCCCAGCTCCCGGGACTTTGCTAGAACAGGTGGAGGCCAAGGTAAGCCACCTGGAGACGCGTCTTGACAGACCCCAGGAGCGGCGCTCGCTGGAGCGGCATGAATCTGGTGAGCAGGAAGCACCCCGGCAGGAGCAAGCAGAGCGCAGGAGGGAGAGGCGGGACCGGCGGGCAGAGCGGCGGGAGTCCAGCGAGCAGGAGGCACCACATGTGGACCCCAAAGGAGGCGGGTAGGTGCTTGCGCCTCAGACAGCCGGTATGGGAACAGAGACTTTGGCTTCTGGGGAGGAACGCCCTTGCACCTTCCCATGTCCTGGGCCCATGTGGGGGACTTTCTGCCCAAGGGCCATCACTGGATGTGCCGAGCCACTGGGATTAGCTGAATCCTGCCTTTGTGTTTTTAGGAATGATGGCTGTGATTTCAGTTGGGGAAACATTAATCCAGTCATGAAAGACTGATGAACCAGCAGCATTCCCAGGGCAGGTGGGCCATTTGCCAAGCCTGGATGGGCACTCAGAAGGAGAACTGCAGGCAGGCTGGCCCAGGCTGAAATTCTGTTTCAGCCACCTTCTGGCAAGATGTGCCCAGTACTTTCTTGGCCACAAAATGCCACTTGCCTGGCCGCTGCCCTGGCAAGGCTGCCCCGCTTGCAGTCTGATCCGTCCTCTCTTGGTCCGTAGCAAAGCAACCCTGGCTGACATCGTGGAGCAGCTTCAGGAGAAGGAATCTGGAGTGCTGGCCCCTGCCACTGTGAGTACCCTTCCTCTGCTCACTGCATAGCCACGTGAGCCCCCGGGCATTCGGTCAGTGGTTGGCACACGATGAAGTGTGCAAAGGCACCATCCTCCTTTGTTCATGGCCATCTGCGGCCCTTTCTCCCCTGCAGCCCCGGGAAAAAGAGTCCCCTGCACGCTTGCTCAACGGCCTCGACGTGCTCCCGGAGAGGACGCCGCGCCCAGACAGACCCCGTGCCCGCGACAGACCCAAGCCTCGCCGGAGGCCCCGTCCCAAAGACCCCAACGCGCCACCAGGTGAAGCCCGTCGGTCACGCTCTGCCCCCGCCCAGAGCAGTGCCCCACCGCCACCACCCCCGACACACACCACCCAGCAGGAGGGCTACCTTCTCCGCAAGCTCGAGCTGCAGAGGCCAAACAAGAAAGCTGCCAACAGGTGAGGCAAGGCAGGGGGTGGCATGAGCCGAGGCCCTGCTCCCTAATGGGGGAGGGACAGCTCCCAACAAGACTGTGCCACTCAGGTGACAGCCCAGATCCGACAGAGCAGTGGCTTGCAGTGCTGGCAGCTGCTGCTCCTTCTGAGGCCCAAGAAGACAGTCCGGGCATTTGGGTGGCCACGGGCAGCAGGCAGCTGGGCTGGGTGATCTAGTCAATGGGAGCTCTCTGTTCACTGACCCCCAGGGCTTGGGGCTCTGTGGAGAGGCGCTCCCAGGACAGGTAGTCTTCTGGTTATGACCCTAATTGGGACTGGAATTTCCATCGCTTAGCAAAGCAGTCATTAAGGGAAACATCACCTGTCCATGCCGCTTAGCGACAGCAGTCCTAGCATTCCTGGTTGTTAGGCGAGGACCTCAAACTTCTCCTGCCTTGCATGAACTGCTTCTGCTTTGACTCCCCCCACCCGCCTGTCTACCCCCCACCACCAGCTCTGCCCTTTTGGCCACCCTGCACGGCATGGCCAAGTGGGTGGGCAGTGGGATACAGCAGCCTCTTCATCTTGGCCATGCTGTGCCAGGCAGCCAAAAGAGCAGAGCCGGGGTGGAAATGGGTGGGTGGGTGGAGTTGGAGCAGAGGCAGTTCACGCAAGGCAGGAGAATGTGACTGTGGGATGCTGCAGCAGTCATAAATGCAGGCTGGTCGCCAAGAGCCTGAATTTTGTTCATGTGACTGTGGGTGTGTTGCGATGGTCGTAAGTGCGAGGACTGGTCATAAGTCCATTTTTTCAGTGCCATCCTCTGAATGGTCGCTGAACGAGTGGAAAGAACCCAAGGACTACCTGTACTGAGGGAGAGAAGGGTTAATGGAGATGAAAAGCCTCCAGAGCTGAAGAGAATCTGCCTTGTTCTTACTGTTCTCCCATCCCCAACTCAAATGCCCTGGGGAAAGATAAGTGCCAGCTTCCAGACAAAAGCAAGGGAGCTGCCGGGAGCAGCTTCTGGGAGCATGGATGGATCCTGGGAGATCTTCTTTTCCTCCCCTTCTGGCAGATCTTGGATCAACCTTTACTGCGTCCTCAGCAAAGGGGAACTGGGCTTCTACAAGGATTCCAAGGGCCGGGAATCTGGAAGCACCCACAGCAACGAGCCTCTGCTGAGCCTGCACAGCACCACTGCCGAAGTGGCCAGTGACTACAAGAAGAAAAAGAACGTGCTCAAAATCAAGTGGGTCCTGGTGGGGCCCCTCATCCTCCTTCCCAGGATGGGTCCAGGAGCCAGAGCAGGGCCCCGGGCCCCTGGAGGCCGAGCATTGGGATTTGCTTTCTGCTGGCCCTGGGAGTGGACTGGGATCCTCTCCAGAGGCTGGGCAGGGTTGCGAGGAGGAGGCCAAGCTCCCTCCCTGTTGACAGGGTTCTCCCTTGCAGGACTAATGATGGGGTTGAGTTCCTCCTGCAAGCCAAGGATGAGGTAAGGTCTTTTTCATCCCCCCCCGTCCCCCCCCCCAACATGGTGGGCCACCTCTGCCTCGTACAGACCTGAAAGGGCCCTTTCCTGCTCTAGGAAGACATGAAGACCTGGCTTGAGGCGCTAACTTTTTCCATTGCGGAGCATGCCGAGATCGCCCGCTGGAGCCAGGCGCTGCTCACCACCTCCTCCACCGATGAAGGCATCCCCAAACGGGACACTGACCGAAGGGCCAGCACCTCTGGCAGGAAGAAATGAGACAGCCATCCCCCACTCCCCCAATGTTGGGAGGGACAATCAAGGCATCTGTGCCTGCAGGCTTGCCAACATCTTGGTGTGTAGAAAGGACGCGAGAGGACGCAAGGCTGCCCAGCAGGAACCCTGATGCTGCTAAGAAGGGGGGGGGGCAAAGGGGTGGCATGACTTCACTGAAACTGGTGCCTGGGAGAAGACGCTGGACCTGTGCAGTTGGGACGCACCTGGGAAGTGCAGAAAGAACTTCTTCCCTGTCTCTTCTGTCCGCCAGGAGCTGAGAGAGCAATCGGCCTGGGGACCAAGAGTCTTTCTTTCCCTTGAAGGGCAGCGGGAGAGCAGGTGCCCTGTGGGCTCCACATTTATTTCCAACTGTGTCCTGGTGGCTGGACAGGAGGATTCAGTCCACGGGGTTCCTTTTGCTCCTCTGGGTCTGTGGAATTACTGCAGCTCCCCAGAGGGGTCCCTGTCAGCTGACCAGCCCTAGGGTCTGGACAGTGGGAGGGGAAGCCAAGTGATGGAACAGGGGGCCTCAGGGGCTTCTGCTGTCTTTGCAATCCTGAGGAGCTGCTTGGAGGAACCTCGCAGGACACCTCTTGTCTTCCTTCCAGCTTCACGTCTCCCAGAAATGGTGCTACTGTGGGTGCAAAGGACAGTGCTTGGCTGGGTTTGGAGGGCTTGCTGTAGATCCCTCTTGGTGCACATGTCTCCTCATCCCATCTGTCTGCATTCAGGCTCCCGAGGGTTACTTTGGTCGAATGGAGTTACTCAGAAGAATATTGGCACGCACACGTGCCTTGGAGGAAATTGCCAGGAAAGGGGAGAAAAAGATTGGCTCCTCACCTCGCTTGGCTGCCTGGCTCCGCTGCTGCCTCTCACTGGGGTTGGAGAGAACATTCCCTGGGCCTTTGCGCTCCCCAGTTAACTGCCTTTGGACCCCCTTCCAAGATTTGTTTGGATGCCCTGCTGGGCAAATCTTGAGGATGATCCTCACAAATATGGCCTGATGGGGTTGAGGAGCAGGTGCACTTTCGACCGACCCTTTAGCCAGTATTTCCAGTCTGCTGCTTTGTTTGCCAGCTGCAACTGAGCCCCACATTGTGGACTCCCAATCTCCCTGCATTCCAAGATGCAGGGCCTGTGCCGTTCCTGGAGCTGAGCAGCTGCCCACGTGTGTGGAGGCCCCTTGAACAAGCCACTTGCACATCCCTGCCCTACTGTGAGGGAGGGGCTCACCCAGGTGCACTTTTATGCACTAACACAACAGGGGAGCCAGGAGGCAACAGCTTCAGCCCTTCCCAGGCCCAGAGACCTGGCTGGCCCTGGCATGACACCTCCCAGCTTGGCAATGGAGATGTTTCACAGGGCCGATCAGATCTTGCTTTTAAAGCCCACCTTGGCCCGAGTGTCCCAAGGGCTCCTCAGTTTCTGACCCTATGTCCACTGTGGCAAGGAGAAGGGAGGGCAGCTGCTCCTGAACCAGAAGCAGGGACATCCATCTCTGGCAACAGCCAGGAGCCGTGCGTGTGGTCCCTTTCCCGCCTGGCCAGGAACGTCTCCCGGCAGAGCTCTCCTGTGCTAGGAGGAAGCGGCCTGGGAGGAAGAGCGTGGTCGGTGTGTGGCTCTCAGTAGAAGGGTGCAAGTCACAGGGATCCTGTGGAGAAGCTGCACCATGTTTGATAGCTGCACTTTGGAACTGTACTTCCTTTCACGACATGTTAATGTGGATGTACATGTACAATTTTTAAGAAAAAGGCAAAGATAACTAGGGGGTTTAAACAAAATTAAAGTGTGTGTGGTGAGCCCAGAAGAACACCGTTTAGCTGCTGTGTGGCTTGACTTTTCCCAAGGGCCTTTTGCCCCCAGAGGTTAGTGCTGCGTTGATGCCCTGGATGCCTGCCACTGCCCCCCCCCCACATGCTTCATCAGTGAGGGGTCAGTGGCCTGACAGAACTGGTTCCTGTGGCTGTGTGACACGCTCAGCTGGAGTGGAGGCCAAATTTCACTGCATGTCACTTCTACCTTGCTGCTCCTGGATGGGTGGAGTTGCCGTGGCTGCAGCCACCAGGTGCATCTGTCTTCTTCCATCCCTCTCTGGGAGCTTCCCTGGTCCAGAGCTGTAACTGCTTTTCTTTGTCTTGTATAGAGAAGGATTCACCAAAACTGGAATAATTGGGGGTCACATCATCTCTCTGGTAAATCTGGAGATGTGTGGGTTTTCAGAGACTGGTTTGTGCAGATTTAGATCTTGGCTGCATGAGATCAAAAGATCAGCTCCTCCGGACTCTCGAAAGGCCTGAACTTGTGTAGTTGCCTCAGGAAGGGGCCCTCGTTCCATGCACACCCAGTGACCAAAGCTCAGCTGAAACATCTTCAGGAGCAGCCCTTCCTCAGACCAGCCCTTGATGTCCATGTGCCCAGAAGTGACCTGACTCCTCCCTGTTCCAGATGGCTCTCAGGCTGGAGCAATGGGGAAGGCATGAGCTGCTGCTCCAATAAAGGGGAATGGTGTGGTCCAAGACCTGGTTGCAACTGAATGCTGTGGAATCCCGTTTCTTTGTGAGGCCTGTCTTTGGGGTGGCCGTTCCCGGTATAAACAGGCCGGGGGCTAACACCCAAATCTGCCACCGTGTTTCCGGGAGCTGCTACTTCCTAAAACTCATCCTGGCTGTTTCCCACACTCACTTTTCTTTGTCTCTGTCCCAGGAGGGTCAGGCTGCCTGCCCGAACAAGGGAGCAGCCAAGCAGGCCAGACCCACTGCCTTTTGGCCCCCCCACATCCATCCCTAGCCACTTAGGTTGCCTGGCTGGGCCGTTAGTATTTGGCCTATAGATACAGGTTGTCGGATGAGAATCGATGGGTACAGAGAGCGGGTTTGTGCGCGGCTGTAAAGCAGCCGCCTTAGTTTGGTTCGGGTCTAAGGCGGTATGGAAATTCATCCACGGGCTTGATGAGCAGAGCAGTGGGGAAGGCCCTGCGTGCCTCCTAGGAAACTCCGGGGGAGTGGGGCACAAAGGCTATGCGAAACAGCTGAACAGAAGCGAGAGCAACCACTCCACCCTTTCTGGGGAGCCACCAACCTTTCCTGCCCAGCCAGCAGCCGGTTTTAAAAGGCGCTTCTCTCCCCCGGGCTGCATTCATCCCTTGCAACGTGCCCCGATGTGGTGCGTTGGAACTCAACCGCGCTTTGCGTTTCTCTGGCCCCCTTAATGACCTCCCCCCAACAGGAAAAGACAGAGGGGTCCCACTGCTTGCTCCCCCAAAGTCCCTTCCGCAGGCAATTGCTGAGAGCCGGAGCCCGGTACGGGAAGGTAAACGGTTTCGGAAAATCGCGGCGCAGCCCGCTAAGCGGGGCCGCCGCCTCCCGCTTCGCTTTTCCCGCAGCGGCAGCGCCCCTGACGCCGGAGAGAGGCGGCAGGAGTACGACGCCCATCTACCTCCAGGAGGTTCGCCCAATCGGAAAGCCCAAGAGAGCGCGTGGATACCCCGGCCAACGGGCGTCCAGGGAGAGCCGACGGCGGTTTGGCCAATGGCTTTGCGGCGGGGGCGGGGCTCCCAAAGACCGGATCCGGAAGCGGCGGGTCGGTGGTGATGGCGGTGTTCGGCGCGCAAGGCGGAACGGAACTAGTGCAGCTGAACGTGGGCGGCCGAAGGCGAGTGGCCGCGGCCCCGGGAGGGGCGGTTCGCCCCGCGACTCCTCCTTGCGCCCCTCACCTGCCTTCTCTCTCCCCCCCCCCGGCAGGTTCAGCACCTCCCGCCAGACCCTCACCTGGGTCCCGGACTCCTTCTTCTCCAGGTGCCGCGGGGCGCGGGGGGCGGGGCGCGGGGGGCCCTTCTACCCCCACCGCCCGCGATCCTGTTCACCGCCTTTCTTGCCCGCAGCCTGCTCAGCGGCCGCATCTCCACGCTGCGGGACGAGACTGGCGCCGTGAGTGAGCTCCCCTCCCTGCTGCTGGGGGCGACCTGCGCCTTCCCGGGCCCGCGGCCACAGGCTAGCCGGGCCTTGCCCTTTCCTTCCCCCAGATCTTCATCGACCGGGACCCCGACGTCTTCGCCCCCGTCCTCAACTTCCTCCGGTGCAAAGAGCTGGACCTCAGGTAAGGCGCGCAGCGGCTTTGGGAGGGGGGGGGATGGCACCTTCGGCGCAGCTGCCACCCTCCCCACCGCACCAGTTCTTTTCCCTTTTGTGCCTTTCAGAAGGAGCGATGTCTCACTGCTGCTGCATGAAGCCCAGTTCTATGGGATCACGCCTCTTGGTACGTGGCAGGCCAGGGCTCCTGGAGAGCTGCCCAGGCTCTTGGATGCAAGCTGCGGACCCACCCCCCCACCCCGTGCCTGCTGAATCACCTGGACCCTCCACCTTGCTCTTCCCCACAGTTCGCCGCCTGCAGTTGCACAAGGAGCTGGAGCGGTCCTCTTGCGGAAGCGTCCTGTTTGAGGGCCATCTGCCACCCCCGTCTGGTAGGCTGGGGCCAGGGCCAGGGCCCACTTGAGGCGACTGCAGGCTGGGCCAGCAGCCATCCCTGTGGCCCAGCCAGTTGCCCGCTCTACTTTCCCTTGCAGTGTTTCCCACCAAGCGGTGGAACCGCCACAGCATCACGGGGGTACAGTTGGCTGCCCGGCCAGGCAACCCCCTGGTGCGCCGGAGCAACACCATGCCCCCCAACCTGGGCAACATAGGACTCCTGGAGAGACTGGAGGAGAGGAACGCAATGGCAGGTGCTGTCAAGAAGGGAAGGATGGAGCCTGACATGCCCAGTGTGTGTAAAAGTGAGGGGAGGAGGGCTGTTGTATTACTGGAGAGCTCTTGCGCTTCTGCCCGATCACAGCCCTCTGGTTTTGCAGCCATGCAACTGGGTTGGGAAAAGGAACTGCTTTATAGTTTGTAGTTTGGTCTTTACTTTGTCTGAGAGAGTGTAATGGTTGCTGTAATGTTCTGTAATATCGTAACGTTTCGCATGACAGAGAGTGACATAAGCAAGCTAAGATGTCTATGGGATGGAGGATAGCTCGTGGGAAGTGCTCTCTGGATTTTGGAAATGCCTGTGTTGCTCATTCTGTCTAGGAGCGACAAACGATCCTGGTATGGTACGTCTTATCTGCGGCCATCACAACTGGGTAGCTGTAGCTTATGTTCACTTCCTTATCTGCTACAGGTAAAGGGGGGGAGAACAGCTGGATGCTCAGCATGGGGGGGTGGATGGGAAGAGTCTGAGCCTCCCTGCTTGCCTGATTAATCTTTCCACTCTGCAGGATGAAGGAGACCTCCGGCTGGCAGCTAGCTTTCTGTAGCCCCCGGCTGGACTGGGTAATCGAGCGTGTGGCACTAAATGCCCGGGTGCTTGGTGGGTCCCTGGGTGATAGTGACAAAATGGTGGCTGCTGCCTCTTGCAGTGAAATTCTTCTGTGGGCTCTTCACCCTGACGGGAACGGCACTGAGATTGGTGAGAGACTAACGGAACCCCTGGTCCTTAGCAATCTAAAGCATCTCTTGGGCAAGGGGAGGCATGTTAGATTTCCTGGACGCTGGCCTTGCCTGGGATAAAAAGTTTATCCATCTGGGCAATAGGATCAAACTACGGGGAGATTGGTAACCAGGTGCCAGGAACTTCCATCTCTGCTCTTCTCTGGAGTTCTCAAACCTGTCCTCTATCCCCTAACTGGCCAGTAAATCTAGCGCTCCCTGTTTGGACAGTTGGCAATGGTTTTTTAAAAAGATTGGGAAAATCCATGGATTACGGGCTGCTGCTCCAAAGGCTGCCTCCCCTTGTACTTTCAGAGATGTGTGCCTGGATGACATAAGTGGGGTGGAGAGGGGCCTGCACTCCCATTGGGCCAGATGGGCTCCTGATCCAGCAGGGAGCTTTGTGTGGGCTCTCTGAGAGTACCTGGTCCATGAGTGGAGAGGCCTTGGTCTACTCCAGCAGCCTGTCCGGCTCTTCTCCCATTCTTCTGCTTTGTTCCGTAGGAGTGTTCCGCTTAGGGGTCCCTGTAGAAGGTCTCTTCTTTGTTGGCAGCCAGCTTATTGCCACCAGCCACACTGGCAAGATTGGCGTCTGGAACGCAGTCACCAAACACTGGCAGGTAATGAGGGAGCTCAGCCGAGGGGGGCGAGGAGGATTTGCGGTTGAGTTGGGGGAGAAAGCATAGCCTGTTCCAAGAAGTGGTACAAGAGCTACAGTTTTGGGAGTAATTAAATACGCCTTGGATCTGAAAGGGGCTGTTTAGATCTTCGAGTTTGACCTGCAGCAGCCAAACTAAAATATCCTTGATGGGTTTCCCCCTTTTGAAGATAGTGACAAAAGTTGCTTGACTCCAGTTCTCTGCTTCTTAATCAGGTCTTCAGGGTTTTCCAAAGGTCATAATAAGGTTTTCAACGGATCACCTGTCAGTTCTTTCAGTGCTCAGGAATGTAACTCATCTGGCTGTGGAAGCTTAAGCTTGTTTGTCCTCCATGGGTGTTCCCTGACTGTATTTCATACTCTTTTCAGAGTTGCCTGGTGGGACACAGACCCCCCGCGCCCATCCTCCAAGACTGAGTCCCTAAGTCGGTACTTAGCCATGTTTGTGTAACAACTTGGACACTAGTGCCATTCCTTTCATTTAAAACATTCATGAAATTTTTTTGGTTCTTTGAAGTTTTTTCTATTAATCTCAGGTCACATTTGGTTTTCAGCTCGGGGTCCACCTAAATTATCATAGCAGGTGATTTCTTAGTTCTTGTGCTAAAACCTGTTTGTTGGAGGCTGTGACCACGGGGTCTCTGGTGCACCCTCTCTTCACCGCTTGCTCCATGCTCTGCAGACTCAGGACGTGGTCCCAATCAACAGCTATGGTGCGGCGGGGTCCTTCTTGCTCCTGGGCTGCAACAACGGCTCCATCCATTACGTTGGTGAGTTAGTGGTTAGAAATCACAGCTGGCCAGCCAGGGCTACTGATAGGGTGCCAGCATTGCTGTGGGGGTTGGGGGAAGATGCTCTGTCTCCAGAGCTGTTCTTTATACCTGCCTGCTGCTTCCCCTCAGATGTGCAGAAGTTCCCCCTGCGCATGAAGGACAATGATCTCCTGGTGACCGAGCTGTACCGTGACCCTGCAGAGGATGCCATCACTGCCCTCAGCGTCTACCTCACACCCAAGAGCAGTAAGGGGCCCCACCCTGGGCAGACCTGTGTCCCTGCCTGAATCAACGAGCTGGATCAGGCCAGGAGGTCCCAGGTCCCTTCCTATCTGGTGGGAGCCCCAAATCCTGCCTTCCCAAACTGGCAAGAGCCAGCCTGGCTGCTCTCCTTGGGCCTCTCTGGACCACAGCAGGGCTGCCTGCCTCCAGCCTCGGCTTCCTTGTGCAGGCAACAGTGGAAACTGGATTGAAATTGCCTACGGCACCAGCTCAGGGATGGTGCGAGTGATTGTGCAGCATCCAGAGACAGTGGGCTCAGGGCCCCAGCTCTTCCAGACTTTTGCTGTCCATCGTAGCCCTGTCACCAAGGTGATGCTCTCCGAGAAGCACCTCATCTCAGGTACCGGCCCTGAGGAGAGGGAGGGAGGGTGGGTGGGTAGGTGGGCGGGCGGGCCAGCCAAGGGTCTCCTTGCTCCCTTTCTTGTTTTTTCTGCCTGCCCCCTAGTCTGTGCTGATAACAACCACGTACGCACGTGGACAGTGACTCGATTCCGTGGAATGATATCTACGCAGCCAGGCTCCACCCCCTTGGCTTCCTTCAAGATTCTGGCACTGGAGTCGGTGGATGGGCACGGTGGCTGCAGCGCTGGCACAGATATTGGTAGGGACAGCTGGTTGTGCAAGGGAGGGGCCCTTCAGCATCTTAGTCTTAAGACCCCACCCTGCTTCCTCCTTTCTTCCCTGCAGGGCCTTTTGGTGAGCGGGATGACCAGCAGGTGTTCCTCCAAAAGGTGGTTCCTGATGCCAGCAAGCTGTATGTGCGCCTCTCCTCTACTGGGAAGAGGTGGGTCTGCAGCAGGCTAGGCCAAAAGTGCGCAGGCCAACATGTAGTTGTTCTTAATGCCAACGTCAAGTGGGTAGAGTCTGGGGCAGCTGGCCGTGTGAGTCTTCTTAAATGTAGAGCTGCTCTTGCCCTTCAGAGGATAAAAGGTGGTTTGTAGCACACCCTGGCTATGTGGACTGCAACAGTGGTTTCTGGCTCAACCATTCTGTCGTGGGGACAGACCATCCCTCTTTTATGCCCAGGACCCTCCTCTTTTCCCTTGCAGAGTATGTGAGGTGTGCTCTGTTGATGGCTCATCCATCACTGCCTTCGTGGTCCAGGAATGCGAGGGCTCCAGCCGCATTGGCTCCCGCCCGCGCCGCTACCTCTTTACCGGTCACAGCAATGGCAGCCTCCAAATGTGGGACCTCACCACTGCTATGGAGATGGGAGACCGAACACCAGGTGCAAGGGCTGGGCTTGGCTGGGGGATGCTGTGCAAGTGACCCCCTGCAGGGTAGTCAGGGGGGCAGCCAGGGGCTCTGCCTTGGGCGTGGGCAGACCTGCCCCTGGTGGAGAGAGAACTGCCAGCACCTGTTGCAAGAAGCCTCTGCTTCCTAGGTCTTGCAACAGCAAAAGTAAACGGGGTCTGGCCACGTCCTGTCTCTGCACTGGGCTTCGGCTTCTTTGTGTACTCTTCCCATTTCTGGCACAGGGGTCTGCAATCTCTTTTCTACTGCCCCTCCTCCTCCTGTCCTGCAGACTGTGGTGGTCTCTCAGAAGAAGAGTTGCTGCTTGAATTAGAGCGGTGTGACCTGGCACTTACCCACACCTTGGAGACAAGTCCCACGGGGTCTTTCTCTCTTGCCAATACTTCTGGCATCAGGTACAGGTGGGGACTTGTGCCTGCGCATGTGATGGGGGCGGGTAGTCGAAAGGGAACATCAACTCTCTCTTCTTTGAGGGCGAGCAACTCCCAGGTGTGTAAGTCCACAAGGATCAGGAATGACTGGAAAAGCTCTGGCTGACCGGCTGGATTCCCACCTTCCCCTGCCCTCGACTAGCCTTAGTTTGATGCCCCAGTTTGGATCACGGTGGGATTCCCTCCAGCTCTCCCCTTCCCCATAGATGGCACATAACAAGGTTGTCATTCTCCTAGCCGTCCCCAGTGCCAAGGTGTCGATGGGACCTCTGAGAAGCCGGCAGAAGCCTCCCCAGCCACATCCTGTTGCTTGAGGCCGGAGCATCCACCCACGTTGGACTTCCAGCGAGGAGACCTCCGCCAACAGCAGCTGAGCAGGAACTTCTCTGACCGATCCTCTGAGGGCCAGCGGGTCAACCCCTGTAGGGGTGGGCTTGCCACTAGCCTCCTGAACCAAAGATCCCCCACTCCCCATCCTACCCCCACAGAACCTACCCTCCCCCTAGCCCCATCCAGAGTGCCACTCAGTGAAACCTCTTTCTGACCTCTGGGCATGTGCCAAAAGGACTGGCCCTGCTGCTTTCTTCTTGGGGGAGCGAGAAAGCCAGTGAAGGTGGATGTTGTTGCTGCAGCCAGAAGTCTCATCTCCAGTAACTGGAGCTCAGTCCAGTGGAAGCCTCTGCAGAGCTTCCCTGGCCCCCTTGTGGCACCTTGCCCACAAGTTTTGTCCGAAGCACTTTCAAAGCGTCTTGGCCTCAGTCCTCTGGCAGCGTCTGTTTTTCTCCTTTGTGGTAGACTTGCACAAGAGCAGATTGCATTACAGCGTAACCTGTGGCCTCTGTGAGGCTGCTGCTTCCCTGCTTCTTCTGAAAAGCCAAAGTTATTTGTGAGCAATAACACCCCCCGCCGCCGCGCACACACACACGCTGGCATCGCTGGCTGGTCTCTGCTTCCCTTTTTTGTATAGAGGAGTGGCAATAAATACCCGTGGGAAGATGTTCTCATTATCTCTGGAGTCTTTGTGGTTGCTGGAGGGGAAACCCTACCAGGGTCTTGTAACAGGTTGGGCTGTCCCCTGTGAGCCCTCACAGTTGGCCCGAGGAGAAGACAGGGCAGCTGGACAGTGGGCTTATCTGGCATGGGCAGCTGCTTGCTCAGCTGCATTCTGAGGGGCCCTCGCCCCAATCTCAGCGGGTGCCCAGCTCGGGATCCTGCGTGCTCTGCAGCTGGCAGCCAGAGGGACTGCAGCCTCTTCCATTTTATTACCACACTTGAAGCCTGGAGGCCTCCTCTGGGGCCCAGAAAGAGAAGGGTCCCTGAGTAAGGGAAGGAAGGCGAGCTTGGCTGCCCTTGCTCATTCCGCAGGGGGCTGTGGCTGGGAACTGACAGCTTGTTTGCTGCTTGGGGGGCACTGGAGGTGTCTTCTTCTGACAGTTGGGGCTAAAGGTCTAGTGGGGGGGGGGGGCTTGGGTACTAGAGCCCCTCCTATTGCAAAGGAGACGGCCGGGGAGTTCGCAGGTCTGTGGGATGGCCGTCTTCCCGCGTCCCCGGCCTGGAGGCAGGCTTCACTGAGAGGCGGTTGCCTAGCAACGGTCTCTGGGCGATGCGGGGGCGGGGAAGGAGAGCACCAAAAATCTTCACCCGCCCGCAGGGGAGCTCGGGCGCGGGAGCTGGTCTCGCGCGCCTCCTCTCTGCTCCCGCCAGCTGTGAGCCGGGCAAGGCTGGCGCTAGGAGGTTGGAGGCGCCGGCGCCGCCCTTCTAGCTGCCTCGCAGCCAGCCGGGGAGAGCGGGCATGATCCGCGGGCGGGCGCGGCAGCCTGTCGATGGTCCCGACCAGCAGGCACGAGCGGTGCTAGCTGCCCCCCGCCCATGCAGCGCGCTTCCAGCCCCCCTCTGCGCCTGTTTCCCGCGCCAGACGAACCTCGCGCAGAGACGCGGTCGCGGCGAAGCGAGGCCGCCCGTCCGACGCGGCATGGCTTGCCGCGGGGAGGGGGTCGGTCAGAGCACGGCATCCGGCAAGGCTCCGGGGCAGGTAGGCGGACGACGGTAGCAGGCTGGCAGGAGACTGCGCTTCTCCGGGGGCACGGGCGGGCAGGCACGCGGTCAGCTGTAGCCCGGAGAGCCCTGGGGGAGGGTGGCGGAGACGCCGGCTGCCGCGGGCCGAGCACCTCCTTCGGCCGAGTCCCCTTCCCTGGGCAGCACGGCACGCTGCTCCCGGCCGGGGGAGTCGGCTCGGGCCAGGACGGCGAGCGCGGGGGAGGCGGTGAGCTTCTGGGCTAGGAGAGCAATAGGTCGCCGGGCCGGGCCCCTCCTTCGGAAACGGCTGGTAGCAGAGCAGGGCCGCAGTCCGTTTCGGGTTCCCCACCGGCGAAGGCGGGCTGATGGGAGGCGGTAAGGTGTTCACATTTGTCACAGTGGCTCCAGCTTCCTGCCCCCCACCCCCGTTTGTGAGGGATTTGAGGCTTGGCAAAGAGAGACCACTTTCTGCAGCTAATACTGGAGCCAGCGAGCACTGTGACACCACCACCCCCCATGTGGTGCCCACCCCTGTATGCACAAATACACTGTTGCAATCCAGCACAATATGACCTGGGATTCTGTGCCAGAAAATTTTCTTTTGCAGCTTCCCTCTCCTGCTACTCCACATATGTTTATTTTTTTCCTCTTCTCTGAATACTTAGCACTCATGCACGGGCAACATTGGATCAGTTGGTCGCCCTTTCTCTTTACATTTTCACATTCAACCATCCTCCTGCCAAGGCTACCTTTCTTCCACTGCCCCACTGGTAGAACCGTGGGAGGAGGAAGCAAGTGGGTGTTGTGTGGGGGCTCCGGCTAGATGTCTGGTCATCTAGATGTTACCTGCTTCCAATGCCACTCAACTTCCACAGGCAGCCAAGAGTTTCCTCTCCAGAAGGCCCTTTCTGGTTCTGCGATGGTTACGCTTGCTCTGTTGGCTGGTTTTCTAATTGCTCTTCTGAAGAAAGATCGGGAAATAGGCAACAGTAAAAATGCCCCCTTCCCCCAGCAATAATGAATCAGTGTAATAAAACCTGATGGAATCAGCAGCAAAACGTCCAACCCAGAAAACCACAGGATGAAATGGCCCGGTCAGGGATGGGGACTTGGCGGCTGGCAACAGGGCTGACAGTAAGATGACCCAGTCCAGGTGCCCACTCTGCTGTCCTGCGTATCATCCATGGCAGTAACCGTTTGGACCTGAACCCCCTGAAGAGCATGTTCCAGTTGCCTGAAGACAAGGCAGCCAACGTGTGGGTTTCCTCAGACAAGTGTTCCCATCCAGGATAGGCCAGTGTTCATTTCCCCAGAGCTCACCTGAGCTCCCAGTGACAAAGCTGGATCAAGGAATACCTGCTCCCACCCTGCCACATCCAGCCTCCGTTAAGTCCTCTGAAGATTCCTCTGGTATGCTGAAAACTGGCTGTCCAGGTTTTGTTTAGATGGAGAGAAAATTAAAACTGTAGAAAATGTCCCCAGACATTGTAAAAACAAGGAACTTTCCCAACTCTCTCCACAAATCCCAGCCTGTTTACATGTCACAGCTTGGATTTAAAACAAAGCCACAACAAAAAACACTTTTCTATTGAATGGTGGTCAGCAGGTCTGGCCAATGTCCCCTCAGTTCCCATGGCCCTTTACAAGGTTCAAGAGCAAAGGACTCCTCCAAGGAATTGAAGACAAGGGCAACCAAAGAAGAAACTGAGGCAAGCAGGGGACACAGGCTGTTAGGTAGGGCAAGGGTGGGCTGCTGAGGGTGTTATGCCAAAGGCCCTTCCTGGAGACTGAGGCTGTGGGTTGGCAGTGCTGATGGGAACTCTGGTGTTGCTGCCTAGGTCTCAGCAGGCAGAGACAGACTGAACTGAGCCTGTGCCCAGAGGAGACCCTGCTGAGGTGTGGGAGGTGCCCACGGACGGGATTCTCAACCTGGTCCCAATGCAGTGTGTGGTAAGTTATTCCTTTCCCTCTCCCCAATTCTGCAGAGTCTCAGGAAACACGGTGGATTTGCACATGGGGAGCAATACTCTTCTGGGTGGGGAGATGAGGGGATGTGGCAAGGAAGCCTGGCTCCTTGGAAAGACAGCTGGTCCTCAACTCAAACCCTTTTTCCAGCCAAAGATGAGCTGCTGCTTATAAAGAATGAAGCCTCCATCTCACTGGAAACCTGCTAGTGGGACTGTGAAAGGCAAAGTAGGGATAGGGGGCCTTGGGGTGTCAGTTACCCTGCCTCTCCTGGGGATTCTCCCCACTCTTGGGGCCAAAAGCCAGGCCACCCGGTCAGAGAACGGCTTGCACACCTGGGGCCCGAGCACTGGCTGCCGAGCCACACAGGAAGCAAAGGGCCTGTTCTCCTGATTTGGAGACGCTTTTCCAGTTCTCAAGTGCAGGAGGGAGGAATGGACTGCTTTGATTCATGACTTCTGTCCACAGCTCAAGAACGGAGTTTTATAGCAGCATCATTGCATTTGGGTAGGGAAATGAAAGGCACAGTACAGGATGGAGGAGATCTGGCTTGACATCATTCATCAGAAGGAGCGCCCTTGTCAACCTCAAGCTGAGCATAAGCCAGCAATCTTGAGGGGCATCAACAGGAGCACAGAGTCCAAATCACGTGAGCTAATTGTCCCACTTTGCTCTGCCCTGGACAGATCCCATCTGGAGTCCTGTCTTCAGTTCTGGGCATCACAGTTCAAAAAGAAGAGTACAGATGGGAGTGAGGTCAGAGGAAGATTACCAAGATGTACAGGCTACAGGGTCTGGAAAAGACCGTCGATAAATGAAGAGGTCCAAGGAAAAAAGGGGGAGTTTTGGCTGAGAGTGGTCCATCACTCCGGGCAATAATTACATCGCTCTTTTGCATGCATTTAATTTCTTGATTTCTTGAATCTTAGTAGCCATATTAGTCTGTAGCTGAAGATACAACAGTCTTGTGACACTTTGAAGGTATACATTAAAAGAAATCATAACTATACTAGTGGGTAGGAAATGGCATTTTTCTAAACATACTAGTGATGATTTATCCTCATAAAGATGTTGCACCTTGCTTGCTCACCCGTTTGCTTCTTGTGTCAGAAAATTATTTCTTACCTTTATGTAAGAACCCTCAACCCCTAAGGTGAGTCATAACTAACTTTATCAATGTATTTCAATTGCTTCCTGGTACCCTGGAGAAAGTAGAACTGAAACTGTGCTAATTATCTGGGGAGAAGGTGGGAGGGAGCCTCCCTTGTCCTTTGCTGTCATGCCTCCCATTTATTTTCTCACCATGCCGTCTCCTTCCTTCCTTCCTTCCTTCCTTCCTTCCTTCCTTCCTTCCTTCCTTCCTTCCTTCCTTCCTTCCTTCCTTCCTTCCTTCCTTCCTTCCTTCCTTTCTCTTCCCCCTCCCAACATCCTACTCAGCAGGTCGATCTGAAGTTGCGGGTAGAGAACCTAAACGTGACCATGGTGCCTGTCGTTGCAGGGGCCGGCCAAAGGCTCAGCCCCACATTGCTGCCGGAGTCCAAGGAAGACCAGGAAGAGAGGGTCCTTGCCATGTTAGGCATCGTGGGCACCATACTGAACCTCCTTGTCATCATCTTTGTCTACATTTACACCACAATATAGTGCTCATCCCCATCTGCTAGCCTGCTCTGCTGAATTGCCCACTCTGCCATCTGGAAGATACAATAGCAGTGGCAGGGCAGGACTGGGTGCCAGAGGTGTAGCTTGGTGCCATCTGGGCTTAGGAGAGGCCTAGCTTTCCATCCAGCTTTGCCCGTCAGGACCTTAGGCACCAAAGGGGGCTTTGCCACTGCCAAGAATTGCCAGGATGGAACGTGGCCAGCCAGTTTGGACCATGTCAGCTCTGGGCCTGGGTGGTGCCCACCCCAGCACAGCTGTCAGCTGCTGTGGCTACCCACCCAGGCTATGATGGAGCACCATCTCCCTCCACTCCCCAATGACTAGAGGGTTACTCTCTCCAACTGCACTTCTTCTGAGGTAGCCCCCAACAGCTTACCCGAGAAGCACAAGGGGCCCCTCCCCAGAAGCTTCCACTGCCAGAGAACCCCGGGTTGGTGAGGAAGAGCCAGAGCCAGGTTTTCCCTCCAGCCCAGTTGCCCTTTGCCACTTGGGCACTGGCCCCTGCCCTCCCTCCAGCACCTATCAGGACAACTCCATAAACTGCCAGCAGCGTTCCTGGGTTGGCGTTCTCAGTTGGTGCCACTCAGAAGCCAGCCTTGCCTCCTTGGGTCCTGCTCCAGCTGCAATCCCTTGATGCACTGAGGGGTCACTAGCTAGTACAAGCCCCCTTGCCTGCCCCCAGCCTTAACACTGAGCCCCTGCTCAGGGGAATGCAGTCAATGTGGCGCCTGGGCCGGGCCGGCTGGATTCAAAGTGCTCTGCTGAGCCGTGCAGAAGGCCTTGGCCCCAGAACCCCGTCTGGGCAATGGGGGAGCTTGGGATGGAGCCAGCCAGGGCAGGGAGGACCACAAAACTCACAGAAAAGTGCCCGCAACAGCAGCTAGTCACTTCTGGGGGAAGGAAGAGGAGCCACTGGGGCTGGTTTTTGACAGGGTTCCTCTAATTTTCTGGCAAAGGGGAGCCACAAGGGTGGGGAGGGGTGGGAAAGGGAGGGAGTTTGCCGTGCACCTCCAGGGGAGGGTGACCATGGCAATCGCCGCCAGCCGACCTCTAAGGAGCCTTTGCCTCCCCTTGGACTGTCTCCCCTCTACTTGGCTTCCCCCTCCCCTGTATGCGTGGCTGGGGAGAGAAACAATCCAGACTTTGGGGAAAGTACCAAAAGAACAAAACAGGCACCCTGTTTTGTCCTCCCAAAATGAGTGTTTTGCAGCGACCAACAGCTAAGGCCAACTTGTAAGATCTTTGCATTTTGTTACCAGAGCAGCCTCCAAGGGTGACATCTCTTGATGATTCTTGTTCTGTGCCAAGCAAGGAGAGGCCTGTATTTTTCTAACAAACATGTTGTAATTGTGCAATTTTATATGCAACCAAATTTGAAATAATCACAAGGAAATATTTATGGACACAAAACAACTTTATGCTCCTGTTTTGCTACTGCTGGGTATAAGCACCTGGGTACTTGACAGGGTGCGGGGTGGGATGGTGGGGCTGTTGCGGCTGTCCGTAGTTTCTCCACTGCCTGTTCTCCATTGGTGAAAATAGACTTTTCCACCAGCCAGGAAGGCAGCGCCTGTGCAGCACAACTAGGTGCACCAGCTGCCTTTCTCTGTTGATGTCTGTAATCCTGGCTCAGCCTGCCCAAAGCACAATGGGGAAAGTCCACCAGGCTGCACAAGTGAACTTCTGTTGCCAGAAACTGGCAACATTAATTGCATTCTGTCATGCTGTCATGAGATCCTCAAATGAGCACTGATCAGGGCACAAAGGACAAGTGTACATATGTGTTGTCTGCGTGCCTCCACAGTCACAAAGGGCAGAGATCACCAGATAGCCCCATTTGTTCAGAGAAGAGTGGGAAGAGGTCATCTCTGAAGGCTCCTTTGCTGCAAGGCAGTAAGCAGCATTTCTCTGTCACAAGCCAGCTTAGCAGGAAAGAGAGTGACAGACAGACCCTGACTGTTTTGCCCTTGATGATCCAAATTGTGGAATGTTAGAAGGGGCATCTCCTTTCCAAGACAGGCCTTTACTCCAGGGGTAGTAAGGGTGTCCTCTGTCAAGAGCATTGGTCTTCAAAACATTTGCTTCCCTGGCAAAAAGGCCCTGCTGGTTTCTGGTGGCACCACCCTCCCCAATTCCAAGGTGTTGGCAGGAATGGGGCCATCTGGCTGGGCTTGGTGCAGCTGAACAGGTCTTCAGGTATTCTTAAGCAAGAGAGCAGATCCAGGCTCATTTTGTAAAAAACAACAACAAAAGAACTACTTTTACTGATCTGTGAAGTAAGATTCTGGGTGCACTTGCCAGCTTTAGATTTATTTATTTATTTGTGTCAGAAGCATCACAATTAAAATAAGGCATACTGTAAAACATAGAATTTAAAATGTAAAATATAAAAGTTAAAATATATAAAAGTTAAACAGAACTTGCCCAGAAACTGGCAACATTAATTGCATTCTGTCATGCTGTCATGAGATCCTCAAATGAGCACTGATCAGGGCACAAAGGACAAGTGTACATACGTGTGGTTGTCTGCGTGCCTCCACAGTCACAAAGGGCAGAGGCCACCGGATAGCCCCATTTGTTCAGAGTATCTCTGGATCTTGTTATGCCTGTGCGCAGTCTGTTCAGCGATTTCCATACTTCCCAACTTCACCAGATCCAGGTGCCAGCTCCTCTGCTGGTTCTATCCAGTGTTGGTTCTTTGTAGCTTTCCATAGGTCCACTCTACTTTTAAATTCATCGAAATCTTCCGTTGACCTAAGGAAGCTTTTCCTGGATTTTAGTCTCTGAGGAGCTGGTTGTAGGCCATACAGAGGGTGTTGTTTGGATATTGGCAATTGAAGCCTCTCTCTATATGCTGCTGCTTCTCTATGCACAGCAGGCAGGGCAATGCCGGCTAGGTGGTAGATCTTATCTAGAGAGGTAGGTTTCAAACATCCCGTAATACTTCTGCTAGTTTCATTCAAGGCAACAGCATGTGCCGTTGTATACCAAACTGGGCAGGCATATTCGCCTGCTGAGTAGCAAAGGGCTAATGCTGTTGTTTTATGGATCCTTGGTTTGGCACCCCAAGTAGATGTTAAAATAGATTAGGGTTAGGGTTAGATATTAAAATAGTAGAGGTGTAAGTTACAGAGGAAACCAAGCTGCAAGACATTTAGTGGACATGTTTGAGCAAACTTAGTTATTTCCCTTCATCTAAACAGATCAAAAACTATCCTAAGCTATGCTCTAAAAGGGGTGCCCTGGATCTTCTAGTGGTCCAGGGGGCAGTGAAAATGGAACACTCGGAGGCCTTTTCTTCCTCCCCCCAACACAGGAAAAGCTGAGGGTGGAGGTGCCTCCTCTCAGAAGGAAGGAGCAAGTGGGGGCACCTGGGCTCCCCGGGAGGCAGAAAGGGCTTTGCACACAGGCACCAGACTTCGAGGGTGGCAGGGAAGGATTCGTGTGCAACTAGCAGAAACACACGCTATGCTTCTATACACTAGTGGTAGTAGATACCGGTCAGGCAGTCAGAAGTGTGGAGAACCTACCGCAGAAGACAAGAAGCGACTGGTCGAGGCCGCTGCCCTCCCCGGTGTATCATGTCAGGCCAGGACCTAGGTCTGCTCTGGGCGCCCCACTGGGGGCGTCCTGCACCCCATCGCCAGCAGGTGGCGCCTCATTCCGCACCACCCCAGCTCGCTCTTGAAGCCATGTAGTCTGCCTCGCCCTCGGGAGCAGTGCGGCTGAGCGGTGGCCTCGCCTTCCCTTCCCACGGGGTATCGGCGACCCCTGGAGACCTTCAGCAGGGGGCTGCAGGAAGGGTGGTTGAGAAGGACGCGACAAGGGCTCGTGTATGCGGTACA
The DNA here is from genome assembly GCF_035149785.1 of Candoia aspera. NCBI lineage: Eukaryota > Metazoa > Chordata > Lepidosauria > Squamata > Candoiidae > Candoia > Candoia aspera. The sequence goes on from NC_086162.1 coordinate 26,875,271, forward strand.
GGCGGGGGGACATGCCCGTGGGTTTCCTTTGGGCAGCTTGGTCCAGGAGCGCTGGCTTCTTGGCTCTGCCCTGTCCGGGGGCTTGCGAGGGAATCCTTTTCTTCAGAGGAGGCTTTATTATTGCGTTAGTTTTTAATGACTCACAACAACTCTGGGTGGTATACAATTGACAAACAAACGCAGATAAAAATTGGTAATAACCAGGGAGCCAGGCATACCCAACACCTTAACACACCTTCGTTCAGGGGCATACCCAGCCTGGCCTGGGAAAGGGCCAGGTCTTCTTGGCCCATTTGAAGGACAGCAGGGTCAGGCAACTCAAATCCACAGGGGGAGTTGCCAGTCCAGGAGACTCCCAAATTGAGCACCACTTCTGTCCAGGGAAGTGTGATCACATTCCAAATAAAAATGAGAAACCCATGGCACTGGAAACACAACCAGCCAGGTTTGTCAGATTGAGTTTAAGCCCCCTCCTCCCCATCAAGACCACAAGAACAGAAGCCATGCTTTGCTGGAACTCTCAGGGATGCTTGAAGTTAGATGCCTGTAGCAAGCAGGGGTTGGACTCCATGGCCTCAATGGCCAATCCTATGGTCCTAAGGTTTTCCTCATTTGAAATTCCCAAGACTGAACATTAACAAATGCCAGGTGATGTTCTTCTGTGAATGATCATTGTCAAGCAGAGTTATATGGAGACAATGCTTAACATAACCATAGTCATACAGCATACCTGATGGTTTCTGTGACTATGCATGTATCTTCTTGAACGGCAAAGGTTACTTCTGTTAAAAGAACACATGGTAGAAGTAGAGCAACTTTTCCCAACTTGGAGGTGTTTACAGACTACCAGTGTAGGAGAATCCACCATCTCCTGGGGTGGTTGGTTCCAATGTTGAACAGCTCTTACCACTAGGAAGTTTCTCCTGAACTCCAGCTGAAATCTACTGGCTTAGAATTTAAACCTGTGATTTCTTGTCCATCTTCTGGAAGGATGGCCCTTCTGATACTTGAAGACAGCTGTCACGTTTCTTTGCAATCTTCTCCAGGCTAAGCACCCCCAGCCGCCTCCAACTGTGCCTAGCAGGATTTTCCTCTCAGTTCCTTTATCCCATTGATTGCTTACCTCTGGACGTGCCCCAGTTTATCAGTGTCCTTTCTAAAATGCAGTGCCCAGAACTGGACACCCTATTCTAAAAGTGGTCTGACCAGCACAGACTAGAGAGGGATGATGACCTGATCCTCTACATCTGTCAGTGCAGCCTAGCATGCCGCGATTGACTGACTGACTGATTCATTCATTCCAGCTTCATCACACTGTTGGCTCATGTGATCCATCGAGACACCCAGATCCTTTTATGTTTTGCTGCCCAATATGGTTTATCCCAGCCTATTCTCAAGCCTTTGATTTTTCCTATCCAAATGTAGGTTTTTGCATTTGTCCTGTTGAAATTAATCTTGCTGGTCTTTAGCCCAATATTCCAGCTTGTTGAGATCCACCTGAGTCTTGGCATGTCCTTTAAGATGTTTGCTATCGCTCCATGTTTGCGTCACCTGCAGATTCGATAATTGTATTTTCTAATCCTTCATCCAAGTCATTCATAAATACGTTGAACAGTGAAGGCCTAAAATGGAGCCGTGCAAAAGGTGTAAAACAGTTGTGCAGACTTTGCTTGGCACTTCCCTCCAGCTTGAGTTGGAGCCATTGATGTACGCTTGTTGCGTGTCCTTGCTCAGTCAGCTCTGTATCCATCTACTCTTAGATGGACTTAGCGTAGTCCAGCCCATATTTTCCACCTTCTGTACTAGAATCTCATGAGAAATGTCATTGAATGTTAGGCTCGCATCAAGATACACCACATTGTGGTGAACTAAACTGGTCAACCTATCCAAAAAAAAATCAGGTTCCTTTGGCATGATGTATTCTCGATAAACCCTTGCTGGCTCCTGCCAAGCCATGCATTTTTTCTGAATGTTCGGAAAGCGATTGCTGTGTGCTCCAGAATTTTCCGTGATATCATCCTCCAGCTGAGCAGTATGTGGTAACTCAGGTCCTCTTTTTTCCCCTTTCTGAAGCTAGGGAACAGCCTTTGCCTTTTCCCAGTCTTCTGGTGCTACACCTGTCCTTCGTGATTTCTCAAAGGAGCTTGAAGCGATGACTGCTAGCTCCTTCAAGACCGTCAGATGCAGTTGATCTGGTCCTGGAGGCTTAGAGTTGTTTGTGATAGCCAGGTGCTCTGTAATTATCTCTTTTGTTACCTTGGGTGTCTTCTCCCGCCTTCAGTCAGCTGTTCTTCTTAGGTCCACTTGAATGCAGTTCACCTTTCGGGAGAATAGCACAAGAGAGATGTTGAGGAGCATTGCTCTCTCCCTGTCTCATCACCTGTTCCTGTCTTACCATCTTCCCGAGCAGCTGTCCCACCCCTGCCTTTTCCCCGCTAGATCTGGGTGCCTTTGGACTCCTCTGCACAGCAGCATTAACAAGCTTGCCTCCTGTCCCAGAGGTAGGAGGCGGAGAGTGCTGCATGCTGATAGAAAACCGCTGCTCTCAACTAGCATTGATCTTGCTCTCCCAGAGAGTGATGTGGGGTCTGGAAAACATGTCATGTACTTTTTACATTCTAGCTGTAGGAAGATCAGCCTCTCAACATCCCACTGGATCACTCTTTTTCAGATCCATGAGGAGGTTCCAGGCCACCTGAAGAAGTCAGTCCCAGGGAAGGGGGCTGCCCCTGGTGTCCCACACAGCCTCTCATTCAGGTGCTGATGGGAATGCCAACTTTTGGCAAACCTGCGGTCAGTCAGTCTTTGTGAGGTCGAGTTTCCCACATCCAAGCAGCAGATGTTTAGAAGGAAGAGGCCGGCCAGTGAGGCACCCCTGTCCTCTGGCAACCATGCAAGAATGGCCATATAGAGGCTGAAAGCAGGAGCGGGAGGAGGCAGTCCAGACATAGTAGCTCTACAAAGGGAAAAGTGCCTGGCCCTCCTGGCAGCAGCATTCTAACAATCACGGAGGTGAGCGAACTGCTAGAGGAGAGCAGGGTGGCAGAGAACTGAGCTTAACTCTTTGTCAAGTGTTGTGGGAAATTATACTTGCACCTGAGCTGTTACTTGAGGGTGTTGGTTGTAGAGCTGCAAAAACAGCAGTGAGAATATCATTTTTTGCAAATGGACCATCACTTGCGGTGACAGTTACTGTCAAAGCAGAATGGCATTCAAAAGAGCATCCTCAAGCAGTCAACATTGATATTTTTTAATAAAGATGTGTAAGTTATGCAATCTGCTTTTTTTCCTGGAGGAATGGAGGCAGCAAATGCAAAAGGTGGTTTTTGTTTTTGTTTTTGAGTGGGAATAGGCACTTAGGTGAATTCACGTTAGACCTGCTAACCCTGAGAAGTGTAAGGCTTCTTCAAGAATTGGCAGGGCTTCTGCAATTGGATGTCCTGCCTGGCCATCCTACCTCAAGTTCTTTCAGATGCCAATGCTCTACAGCTGCTGCTCAAAAACATGTCTTAATAGAGGGCCTGGTAGAGAGTAAAGCAGGAAGTTCTCTTAACCATCGGGGACCAGCTAGCTGAGAGGGGGCTGTCCTGGTCAGACTGCAGTGTAGCCAATGGGCAAAATGGAGGGGCTGAGCAGACAAGGGGGCAGCCGTTCTGCAGGCCGTGAATCTGGATTCAGGCAGCCATGGCCTGTGTGGAGGCAGCTGTGCTGAAGGCAGGTAGGTGGGTTCTTCCTGAAGGGGGGATCTAGAGATGGAGCAGGTTCCCTTTTCCAGGGTGGGGGGAAGGTAGGCATTGTTGGCTGGGGTCACCTCTCTCAGACTGGCTGAGCTCCAGCTAATTCAGCCAAAGCAAAAGGCCTTGAATCACTCTGAGAAGACAGATGGCCACCGTCATGGCTCAGCACCCCTGGCCTTCCTTGCAAGCAAAGGTCCAATGCAAAGGGGCAGGGAGGTGGGGGGGTCATGTACTTGGGCAGGCCTCAAGCGCTGTGGATGCCACCCTGCACCTTCAGTTGGAAGGAGGCTCAGGAGGCAGGTGGGGCCTTGAGCCCTTGGAGGGCCCCCTGTAGAGAGTAAAGGGGGCTGATACCTTGAGGGGAGGGTGCTCCAAAGAGAGTTTGGAGCTTGTCTTTCTTCAGCTGGCCACTTTAGAAGCGAGGCTCAATGTGAAGGGTCCCACACAATCTGGGGTGCCCAGCTTGTCCTCCACCTGTCTGGTCAGAGGAGGGCAGACTCCTCCACAGGAGGCCTAGGCTCCACCAGGAAGTGGCCGGCGGGCCTTCTCTCTCTGCAGAGAGCACCAACCAGAGTTGCGGATGCCTCTCCCCCCATATGGAAGTTTCTGAAGAGTTCCCATATCCAGTGCAGTCCCCACCCCTCTGGGGCTGGCGGTTGTTCTATGCACCCCCCCTCCACCTCTGGCTGGGTTTCTCCAGATGATGTCATGCTAAGCTGGAAGAGAGGGGGGGGCTGCTCCTTCCCCCACCGCCCACAGCCCTGCTTCCTCCCTGGGGAGACCATCAGGAAGCCCCACCTCCTATTGCTGCCTTTGAGTGCTTTCCACATTCAAAATCTTTGGGGGGGTGGTAGAGAGGAGTGAGCCATTTATTTTGCACAGACTTGAAATTTCCATAGATCCCAGAGCCGTTCTGTTGCTAGGGGCATGGAACCCCTTCCTTCTTTTGCCCTTTGGTCATGTGTCCCCCCTTTTTCTAGAGTGAATATAGTTCAGTTCTCCTGATGTCTGAGACGGCAGCAAGCAGCAGGGGTGGGGGTGGGGGAATCTGGAGAATTGGGCTTAGAGTACAAGGCGAGCCCGTTGTGACCAGCCAGTCCTTGTCCAGCTGGCACAGATGTTCACCCTGTTCCCAAGCTGCGCTGGCTGGGAGGTTTGCAATATGGGGGGGGGGATCCTTCTGCCAGGAACAGCTGTTGGAGGAGGAAGGCTCTGCATGTCAGAAATCCAAGACTAAGCAGCTCTGAGTGTGTCAACATCTGGGGAGAGGAAAGGTGCGGGGGGGGGGGGCTTTCTTCTTAGAAACCTGTCTGAAGTCTTGAACTTCCAGGCTGGAAAAGACTAGCCTCCTGTACATCAGTGACTGGACAGAAATGGGACTAAGGGAAAGAGGGGGTTCTCAGGCTTCACCCCTGAGATGGGGGGGGTAGAGTTAAACATTGGAGTGGGTGGGGTAACCTCTCTGGAGGGGCCAGGAGTGGTCTTTTCAGGCTCGGCAGGAAGCAGCTGTGGAGGGGCACCAGCAAGCACAGTGGAGGAAAGCTGGGTGGCGTGCACGCGCCCTTCAGAATGACACTTTGCTGACGCATCTCCTACAGATGTTTGCAGAGGGAAACAACTTGAGGGACTTCAGCAGAGTTTGTCTGTCTGCTGGCACCTCACATTGTGTGTGTGTGGGGGAGAGACACTGCTCATCTGAGCCTGCTCTGCATTTCAGTGCCATGGAAAGTAGGCTCTATCTGGGCTTGTGCAGAGCAGCTAAGAGTTAACCCTATTCCTGGCGGCCGTGCTCCCTTGTAAACATTGTTGTTGGCTTGCAGCCCACCCACCCCAAGCTTGCTGCTTCCCATTAGCGGGTGGGTCTGTGTGTGCTCCATGGTGGGCGCAAAGCCCTCCCTGCCTGCAGCCTGCCTGGAGCTGTGTCGCCCTGCTCAGCCTGGGGCCATGGGCTTCGTCCCCCTCCTCCTGCTGGCCGTGCTGCTGCTGCTGGTTGGTTTCTCCCCCCTGCCTGGGGAGGGTCAGCAGGTCAAGGTCCTTTTCACCCCCACGATCTGCCACGTACATTGCAGCAGTGGGCGCTGCATTAACCGATGCGAGCCAGGCAACGCCACCACTCTGTACAGCGGGGAGAACGCCAGGGCAGTCGAAGGGGCCTCTGGATTCCGTGTCTGTGAGTATTGACTGGGGGAGGGGCACTGATGGCCCCAGCCATTGGCTTCTGGGTTGAGATGATGGACCCTTGATAAGTGACCTACCAACTCTAGTCAAAGTGGAGGGAGGGAGGGAGGGCAGGAGGGCAAGCAGGCATCCCACCCTCTGGGCCGGGGGAATGGGGTGCTGGGTCTTCCTTTGGGGTGAGTCTGCAAGCACCCTTCTGCTCACCCTCTCTCACTTTTGCTGCCTGATCAAAATCAGGTGCCCTCTCAAGGGAGACCTTTACAAGACGTCTTGCCTTACTTTCAGCCTCAGCCACTGCTTGGCAGGTGCCCAGTTCTCCTGTTCCCCAAGTGAGGCTCAGCCCGGCACTCACCGGGGATCAGCAGCTAGCTGGACCTCCCCCCTTCCATTGGCCCATGGCAGTTTCTTCCTTCTGGTGCCCCCTCCTCCTGCCAGCTGCCTGGCCAAAGGGCTCTCTCTATGCCCCTTCCCTGAGTCACGGTCTTGAATCTGCTTGGGCTTGAATCTGCCCTTGCAGATGCAGAAGATGGCTTAGGGTCTTATCCCTGTGGAATGGGAGGTGGTGGTACAGAGGGAGGGAGGGACACTTTCAGAACCAGGAAGCGTGCAGCTGCCTGAAGGTGGATCAGCCTGCCCCCCCTCCCAGGTAGGGGCCAGCTAGCACATCTCCCAGGACTGTCTGTGCAAGACGTCTTGTAAAGGCAGACAGGAGAGAGGAAATCTGGGGCAGAGGTGCAGAACTGGCTGCGGTGCTGTCTCTTCTCTTTCCCCTAATTTTTGGGAGGGGGCTGCCTGCCTGCCGGCCAGTGTCCTCTTCCCCTAATAGCTCTTTCCCCGGTGGCACGATTCCACTGGAGCCTCTTCAGGGCTTGGAGCTGGGAAAGGAAAGCATAAACATGAGGCTGGCATCATGCCACCCCCAGATGGGACCAGCTGCCTTGGGCTGGGCGCCAGCCTGCCTCAGCTCCATTCCTCCCAAGTTCTCTGGGACAGAGCGAGGCGGTTGCTGTGTTGGGCCAAGAAAGGCTGCTGGCGGGACTCTGGGCCCTGACCACTCGTCCAGCCACAGCTTGCCCTGAGTGAGCCTCAGTTCTCCCCAGAAATGCTACCGCCTCTGAGCTTGAGGTCATGGCGAGGGGGGGGTTGTTTGGAGGGAGGGAAGGGGGCTGTTTTCACTCTCCTCCCTGCACGTTGTGCAAGTTGTGCAGTGTGTTCCACTTGATGCTACCCAGGCCCCGCGTGGGTGGGAGCGCAGCAGGGAGGGGCTCGGCCAGTGGTCCGGGGCAGACAGGCTCTTTCTCCTGGGCTCCATCTTCACTCCTTGCTGTAGCAGCTGCTCCATACACAGGGTGGGGTAACTGGCATCCCATCACCCCGGGGGGAGAGATTGAGGGAGATGAAGGGGGTCCAACTTTTGCGGAGATCCAGGCCATGGCAACTGCTCTGCTTCTTAAAAGTCATCCCTTCCTGACCCCCCCCCCCAATGCTGATGCTGGCCCCGAGTTTCTCTGCAGTGGTTCCAGATGTTCCTGTTCCATGGAGTCATCTCTTTCCCGCCCCCAGGCTGCTCTTCTGTGGAAGTATTCTTAGCTATGGGGCTTGGTGAAAGCCAGAGCCTCGCATCCCTGCCCAGGCAGTCCAGCGCAGAGAGGAGGTGCCATCCTCAGGTTTGGAACCTGCAACCGAGGAGGATGTGGGTTGCCTCCCACCTGTGCCTCGAGACGGCTTCAGCAGAAACCCTCTCCAAAGCGGAGGCTTGCTGGGGGGGGGCAGGATCAGCCAGACCAGCCTAGAAAAAGCTAAAAGGCCTTCTGCCCATGCTCTGAGTCTGAGGCCTTGGCCTCGCCATCGCAGCCAGATGGCAGGAGCCCTGGCTGGGGCCTTCCTAGGTCTGCCCGAGGCCGAGATGCTCCAAGACCCTCTCCGGCTTCTGACTGGGCCGCCTGGGGCGGGAAGGCAGATGTGACGCTGTTGCCCTTTTCCTGAAGGAAAGACCGTTGCCTCTGCTGCGTCCCTAGGCTGGGCAAGGGGAAGGGAGTGGCTGGTGGGGGCCCAGCTGCTGGAAAGAGCCCCCCCCCAGTGCTGGCACACTTCACTCGAGGTGAGAGTGGAAGCGCAGAGATTGCAAAGGGACCGGCAAACTCCGCCTCGGAGGAGGATCGTGGTTTCCGGCAAAGGGCACCGGGCGGGCACAAAGTTCCGACCTCGCTAAGCCATCCTCTCCTCAGCCAGCTCTGCCTCAGTTCCTAGAGAAAGACCCAGCCTCCTTACTGGCAGCCAAGCCACAGTGGCTTCCGCTAGGCTTCAGGCGGGGGCGGGGCTGGCTTTCTGCCTTTCTGGGTTTCGTCTCTCCCCCCTCCCCTCCCACATACATACACAGACATGCCATTTTTGTAAAGGGCCTAGACAGCGGTGAAGCTTCCTGAGGCCTTTGTGCCCCAAGCAGGGGCTGGAAACCAGCCTCTCTCTTCTGGACCTTGCTTGGCTCCACCTTCCCCTTCCTCTCTGCGGGCATCTCTGCCAACCTTGGCTCAAGCAGGATATAAAGCGACACATCCGTGCAAATATCCTAAATCAAAGGAACAGAAATACTGTACTGAAATCAGCTGATTACACAATCTATCAACATCAGCCAGCTTCTGGGGGACGGAATGTCTGTTCACAGCAGCCGTTTATGTGGACTCTGCTGCAGAGCAAAGGTAGCCCAGGGGTGGAACACAGTAACAGAGGGATCAGGGAAAGGCCCTTCCGGGCCCCTGCTGAAGAGTGTTCCCTCTCCTCGCATTATCTTTCTCTCTCCAGAAATGTTTGGATGCTGCTCAGTCTCGGAAAGCAGGAACCCTTCAGGTGCCAGAGGGCACCCTGTGCCAAGCAGCTATGGGCAGGGTCTGCCCTTGGCCAGCTCCGCTGCCAGACTGGCCTGGCTGCTTCCTGCTGGAAAGAAAGGCTCTTCTCAGAGCCTGGGTGCTGCTGCCAAGAGCCTGTTGCCCAGGTTGGGGCCCACCGCATCAGAGTTCCTTCTTTTAAAGAGTCTGGCTCTTTATCATCCAAGAGGGAAGGCAAGAGGCCAAAAATACACGATGATGGTTGTAGAGAGGCATTGGCATTGGCTGGTTCACACTCTGCTAACCCAGGACTTTTAAACCTAGGTTTGTTCAACATGCCAGAACAAAGTAGCACGTCTTAGCAGGATGTGCAACTTCCTTGTAAAATATGAGCAATTGCATTGTGGTTATTTTTTCGCCTCCTTGGGAAGCAGCTGAGACCTGGTGGGTTTCAGCAGAGGAGCCCCTGGGCAGTTCAGAGCAGCCCAGAATCCTGAAAGACTGGGTCAGTAGCCCCTTGGAGCTGGGACGTGCAGAACTGCGGGTGGTGGGAGAGGAGGCTGGCTGGAGCCATTGGTCCCAAGGGCCTTTTGCCACAGCCCTCTGCTAGCCCTGAGTGGGCAGGTTTCCCTGCACAAAGATCAGGTACGGACACTCACAGCCACACTCACCAGCACTGATGATGTGATCCAGCCAGGTAATGAAACCCTAACCCTAACTCTGCAAGCCAACAACCAAGCTCAGAGAGCACCAAGGACTCCATTCAATCCTGAGCTAGAGAGATTCTCTTCTATAGGAACTTAGAACAATCCTAAAATCCATATAAATAAGGAAGTAGTTAACCATAATGACTAAAAAGACAAACCAGAGGAACTCTGAAATTATCTATTCAAATGCCTTCTTGGAGCCCAGCTGTTACACACTACCCAAAAGGGCCGGGGCCTGGGTCCCAGCCAGAAAAAATATGGCTGGCAAAACAATTCCCAAAGGAAGCGTGATTATGGGAAAAGTCCAGAGCTTGTGGATGCCTTCCTTGCTTCAGGAGGCCAGGAGGGAGGGTGTTTGCAGTCCCACCCCAGATGAGGGGTGGAGCTTGTGGGAATGAATGGGATCCTTGAAGGACCCCAAGCCAATTAGGGCTTGAAAGGTGAAAACAAACACTTGGAATGGAGCCAGGAAACCTGACAGCAGCCGGGCCAGGACCCCTCAGCTGAAAGAGGCCACAGGATCCAAATGTCAAATTCCTGCTTATTGGTGTGCTGTCATAGCTTTCCCTGGCATATTTCTAGGGCATTGCAGTAGTCTAGGCTGCAGGTAGCTGGGAAGAAAGATCCCCTGAAGTCAGTAGGGGTCTTGGCAGCTCAGGTGGCCTCTCCCAGCCCTTCCCTCTGGGAAATGCTTGTCAGGAAAGAATGAAGGCGCAGCAGCCTAGCTGTTCCTCACTCCCAGGATCCTCCACCTCCTCAACAGGTGCTTCCCTGGCCAGGCCCTCAGCCTCTCTCTGACAGGAGGCACCCATATCTCACCTCGGTGCCTTCCAGCACCCTCCTGACAGGCTGGACGACTGCCTGGCTCTCCACAGTTGGGCTTGGAAATGCCTAGCAGGTGGCTCTCCGTGTCACCTGGCTTGCTGCCAGTCAAAGTGCCCTGACCTGAGGAAGGCAGGTGTGCAAGATGGTGCATGTGGCATGGTATGACAGGAGTGTCTGCCCGGAATCCTGCTTATGGGGCAAGGAGCTGCTGTTTCAGGCTCCCTTGTGCCGGATTTTAAGAGCAGAATGGGCAGGAAGAGAGGGTAGCCTGAGGGGCTGACCAGAGGCTGACCAGGTTAACCCAGCAGGGACTTTGCAGCTCTGCCCAAAGCCCCTTTTTGTGACAAGCAGTGGTCTTTGCAAGTCGGCCAATCCATATGCTCCAGGAAGCAGTTTACCATGGCAGATGGCAGCTCAAGGGCACCAGATTTGGGAAGGATGATGCAAGGGGGTCTTGGGCTCTTTGCTTAGCTCATCCTCCCTGTTCCTTCTCCTGTGCTCAGAAACTCTTCTACTTGAGAAAAAGAGCTCAAGTTTTGGATGTGACAGGGCCCAACCATTCAGATGACCATGGGCTTGGAAACAGGAACACGGGGGTGGGGGTGGGGGTGGGGCCCAAAGGCCAGGCTGCCGGGGGCTCCCTACCTGCACTTCCACTGGAGGTGGGATGGAAATGAGGGATGATAAGAGTACTGAGGGCTTCCTCCTTGCCCTGGGGAGCTGAGCCTGGGTCCAGCCTTCTGCCTCTGGTTCCTCTCATACGTCTTTTCCATCCTGCAGTCTTGTGCCCCCTCATCTGCCAAAATGGGGGAGTCTGTCTCAGGAAGGATAAATGTCTCTGCCCCCCCAACTGGACTGGCAAGTTCTGCCACATCCCGGCCTTTCCTCACCCCAGCCAGGGACAAGCCCCTGCTCGCCGTGGGACTGAAGGAGAGCTGGAGGACAGAAGGCAATCTGTGCACACCCTCCCAATTGCCAACCACCACTATGAGCGTGACGGTAAGCAGGCATGGGGCGGGCGAAGGAGGGTCAAATGGAGAAAGGAAGGAAATATAAAGAAGACTGCAAGAAATGGCTGCGTCAAGGAAATTGGAACACGTTGCTTGGAGCAAGGCCGTGAAAGATCGGGGGGGGGGGGTTGCTTGCAGGCAGATGTTTCAGGAGAGGGCAAAAAGACAGGGCTATCCCATCTTCCCCACCTGCCCACTATGGAATAAAGCACATCACTGCTGGGGTGGTTAAGAGCTGGACCAGTAGTTAAAGGGACAGAAGGATTTGGGAAAAGAAATGGGGCTTCTCACATCCACGGGTCCCATCAGGACTGGCAGGAGAGGCATGTTATGGGTCCCATCTTCGAGAGTCATCTGAGGGGACCAGGAAGAGAGCCTTCTCTGCCATAGCCCCCACCCTGTGGAGCATCATCCCTCCCCCCGGACCTTAGATTGGCCCCCACCCTCCTGGCGTTTAGGAAGGCTCTGAAGAGGTGGGTCTGCTGCCCTGCTTGGGTGTCCAGAGGTGGTGGGGAGCTCTTATAATGGCTGCACTGAGCTGATATAGGATGACTTCTGCTGCTGATCATGATGTTCCGCTTTTTAAATTGATTAAGGAAAGTTTTTATATGTTTGTATATTGGTTTTCAACGTGTTTTTATTGGATTGTTTTTATCTGTTGTGAGCTGCCCTGAGTTGCTCAGGTGAGATGGGCAGCTGTACAAATCGAATAACTAATAATAATAACAGCAAGGACAACTCACGGGCCACGGGCAGGAGACGCAGGTCCGAGCCAACCAGGGAGCCGGCAGCACCGGCAGCAGAACATGGTGGGGCAGCCGCCGGCCCCCAGCGTCCTTCCACGACCCGGCGCCGGTCTTGGCCAGGGCACAGGCAGGGGGGCCTTTCCCGGTGCCTGGGCTGAGCGCTGCAGAGAAAACGGCCGCCCCGTTTTGGGTAGCGGAGAGGGTCAGGTCTGGGACTCCCGGGCGTCTTCCCTCTCGGCTCCGCCCGCGCTCTCCGCCCGGTGACCCCATCCTCTCTCCAGGTGTGGCGTCGATGGTGAACGTCCGCGTGGAGCACCCGCCGGAGGCCTCCGTCGTGATCCACCAAGTGGAGCGAGTGAGCGAGCAACTGCTGCCGGGCGACCCCAACGCCCTCCCGTTCCCCCGCCAAGCCCACTTCGGTGTGTTGGCCCAGAGCAGCCGCCGTGACCCCGACGGTGGCTACGGCGAAACCTCCGGGTTCGGCTACTGCTTCCAGCACCTGCGGGGCGAAGAGGTAGGCGGGCGGGGCTCGGGCGCTGGGCTGGCTGGAAAGCTCTCTGGCACCCGCGCGCCCGCTTCGACCCTTCCCGAAGGCCGGAGGGAAAGAGAGGGGCTGACCCTCGGCGGGACCGGCTGGACGACCGCAGACTCTCGGAGCCGCGCGACGGTTTTCCGCGGTCCTGCCGGCTCCCGGAGCGGCCGCGACCGGCCGCGGCCCGGGCCAAGTTTGCCAGGCCCTGCGCGTTTGGTCCGCGGTCAGATGCCCTGGATTCCAGCCGTCCCTTGCCAAGCGCGTTTCTCTTCCTCCTTCCCTTCCGTTCGGCGCCCACAGACAGGAACGCGGTAGCATTTCCCGCCCGCAGTTCGTGCCCAGACGCCATAGTGGTCCTTGACTCTTCCCTTGACCCTAGCTGTGGTCAGGGCTGCTGGGCAGGCGGACCTGGGCACAGCTCCTCCCACAGGCACTGCCGCCTCCCTCTGCCTGTGGAGGAACCGGCTGGGCAGCAGCGCTCTTCGCTACTCGGGTGGCTCCCTCCTCTAGCGAGGGAGCGGGGAGAGGCGCGGGGGGGTGTCCTTTCCTTCAGGGAAGACTGGTGGGCAGGAGGAGGGAGGGAAACCACTGCCCTGGGCCCTCCGCTGTGAGGTCCTCTGTACTGACTTGTCTGTCCAGCTCCAGCGCACACAGGCCTATTTTCACACCCTATACCACTTGCACAGACAAGAATGCAATTTTGCATGGCCTGCTTGCATGTCAACCTACACTGCTCGAGGGTGAAAATTTCTAGGGAAAAAGCAAACTGCTCAGACTCCTGTTTTGCAGTGTGGATCTCGAAGGACCCTGGGGTGTGCATTTTGGCTTTACACAGACGTGTGTGAGAGCTCAGAGTGGCACGCCTTGCATTCTCCTCACTTGCCAGGAGAGCAGGCAGTTAATGGGGGTGTTGCTGGGTTGGTTAAGGGCATTGCCTGACTGCCCACTGCCTTGCCCTTTCAGTGCAGTGCCCCCCTGCCTGGGCTGCGCACCCGAGAGATCTGTTGTCGTGGGTCCGGTGTGGCCTGGGGTGTTCATGGCTGTCTGCCTTGTGCCAGTGGTGACGTGGGTAAGATTGCTGAGAGTGGGGAACCCTGGGGGAACACAGGGTTGGCGCTGGGGAACACAGTATTCCTACCCAGCCGGCTTCCTGCCCTGTGGCTTCCTCTGACCCAACTCCTTCCCTAGGTCCTCACCCACCCCTCATACCTCTTGGCTGTGCCTGCTTCCTGCCTCACACAAAACGGGGGCAGTGTACCTACTTAGAGGGCCCCCCACTCTTCTTTTATGCTCCCCTATGGCAAGCCATCTCTCTCGGGGCCAGAGGAGGGGAGCAGTTGCTCAGGAAAGGGAGGTGGATTTTCAATGTCTGATGCAGAACGTGTCCCCACAGGGGATTATGGGCCAGTTGGAAGGAATGAAGTGGGTTGTCCCAGAGGGTTCCTGCGATTGAATAATTCCTGTGTTGGTGAGTGGGCTGGGCTACCTCAGGACAGATTGCTGGGGTGGTGCTTCTCCCTCAAATGCCCAAAGGCTCCAGCGAGGCTGCAGGGTGCCTTGCTGAGAGGTGGGACCTTGGGGAGGGGGGGTGAAGCCTCCCCTATCTGGTCCCCCAGCCATCCTGTCACGCTCTCCCCCTTGCCAGATGTGGATGAGTGCCAGGAGGGCAGCTTCTGCCACAACGGGGAGTGCACCAACACACGTGGCAGCTTTGCCTGTGTGTGCCACGAGGGCTACATCCTTGATTCCTCCCGCAGCAGCTGCATCTGTGAGTCTTGCCCCCAGGGAAGGCGGGTTGGGGGGCTGGAGAATGGGGCCGTGATGGCTGCCTCTGGATGTCCTGGAAGGACAGCTGCTGCTCTGGCGTGAGCCTGGGAAGGCCTATGGCGCCCAAGGTGGGCAGGCCCAGGCAGACAGAGGCTGCCATCTCCTGGCCACCCAAAGCAACTTGGAGGAAACCCACCCCCGTGGCCCCAAAGGGTGAAAAAGTGGTCTTGTTTAACATTTGCTTGATTTGAACTGAACGTTCATTCAGCGTGAAGAGTTTACGCAAAGGTGAGAGAGGGAAGCAGAATCAGACCATTGAGAAAGCAGCGCTTTCCATGCGCAGGCCATTGCTTCTTGTTCTGGAAAGGTGGGTTCTGCCAAAGATATAGCCCATAGATCAGAGATTTTGTTCTGATATTAAGAAACAGATCTTCAACTTGTTATTCAAAACTGGTCAAATCATACAACCAATCAATCTGAGCTGAATGCGAATTTATCTAAGTAAATTTTAAGTAAAATTTTATATTGGGGAAATATCGAAGGATTTTAAGGACTTGCAGGAAACAGCCTCCCCCCCACCCCACGTATCCTGGGCATGCCCAGGCTGGCTTGCACCTCGTACCTCACACCGGAAACAGACCGACCCGCAGAGCCAGTGGCAGGGCTGGGTGGGAGACCCAGCCACCACCTGGACCACTAGCTAGCCAAACCTGATCCGCATTCCCAAACCGTTTCCTTCATTACCCCAAACTGCTCATCAGAAAACCTTGCAGGTAAAATCCCATAAGTCAATTTAATGGGTTCATGTGTCATTACCCCAAGAAAAACTACTTTTACCCCATCTGGGGGAGTTTACCCAGGGTTGGGAAGCACTGTTTTGTGGTCTCTCTGTTGCTCCCCAGCCCACCACGTGATCTCAGAGGTGAAAGGGCCCTGCTTCCGAGTGCTGCGGGATGGCGGGTGCTCCCTCCCCATCCTCCGCAATATCACCAAGCAGATCTGCTGCTGCAGCCGGGTGGGCAAGGCCTGGGGCCGGGGCTGCGAGCGCTGCCCACCTTTTGGCTCAGGTGAGGCCTGGCTGTGGAGCGACGGTCTACTGGATCAGCATGAGCTTATTGGTGGGGCGGGAGTAAGAGCTGGGGTGGGGGAACGGCACGGGGGCGGGGTGGTTCACGGGATGAAGGGGGAGTCCCCAAGGGCCGTCAGGATAGCCTTTGACCACGAGTGCCAGGAGAAGGGAGCCCCCGCTTTGCCCTCTCCCTTACCTGCTCCTGCTGCTGCTGCTCTCCTGGCAGAAGGCTTCAAGGAGATCTGTCCAGCTGGACCCGGCTATCACTACTCTGCCTCTGACCTCCGCTATGACACTCGCTTCCTCGGCCAGGACCCTCCCCGGGTGCCTGTGACCCGCCAGCAAGGGAGGCAGGGATCTTCCTCCTGGCTGCCCCGGACAACAGCAGCACCGGCCGTCGGTATGCATTGGGGAGGGGGTCCTGGATTGCTGGCCTTGAACACTTGGAGAGGCCCCTCTGGTCTCTCTGGGCTGGAGCTGGGCTCTCCCGAGGCACATCCGAGGGAATCCATCTCTCTGAATGCCCTCTCGGATCAGGACGTTCACATCAGGCTGGCCAGGGTGTGCCTTCCAAGGTTGCCCAGCGCAGGCAACCCTGGAACCCCTCTCCACCCTTCCTTCCTGATGCCAGCTTTTTCTGGCTTGCAGTTCTCAGGAGTGCCCCACCAACTACCTGGCTGGAGCGCTTTCCTTGGCACCTGCCTACTCAGTCACCTGGATCTGGGCCACCTGCACCAAGTAGAGAAGGTGGGACCTTGGCCTCTAGGGGGGCCATGCCAATTGGTGAGGGACCAGTTGCAGCGGCAAGTGTGGAGAGGGGGGAAAGTCCAGGGAGCTAAAATGACCAGGTCCCCATGGCATTCTTTCCCCAGAGGTTGGGCAAGGGGTGTGCGAGCAGCACCCTCAGGTGTGCGGGCCAGGACGTTGCATCCCCCGCCAGGGGGGCTACACTTGTGTGTGCGAGCGTGGCTATTGGCTGAGCCCTCAAGGCACCCACTGCATTGGTGAGTTGGGAGAACGGGGCCCACGAAATTTGGGCACTGGTGTTGGCCCAGCCTTTGGTGGTGGCATGGCAGCTATTTGGGCTCCCCTTCAGGCAATGTCAGCCTCCTGAAAGGCAGAACTTCTGACTGTCACGGGAGATGCTCAGAGACAATCCAGAGCTTAGGTTTGGGTAGACTCTCTTGGTAGGTTCTGGGCTGAGCTCGGCTTGCCCCATCTGGCCGTGGGTACGTAGGGAGAGGAAGCGCTCCTCCTGGACATTCTCACCCTTCCGAAACCTTCCTCCTTTCACCGATGTGCTGCCAGCTAAACCCCCTTTCTCCCCCTCTCCAGATGTGGATGAATGCCGTCGCAGTCCCCGCCCTTGTGCCAATGGGCACTGCCAGAACTCCTTGGGCAGTTTCAGCTGCAGGTGCCGCACCGGCTTTCAAGCTGACCCCTTTGGAGTAGAGTGCCAGGGTAGGTGCTCCACCGGCTTTCGCCATTGGGGGAATTGGCCATCCCATTGTGTGCCCACGTCCCACATTGCCCAAGTTCCCTTCCAGATGTTGATGAATGTGCCCAAGTGTCCCAGCCCTGTGTGGGTGGGCATTGCCAAAACACCCTGGGCTCCTTCCGCTGCTCCTGTCCAGGTGGCTATCGGCCTGAACCCTCTGGCTCCGAATGCCGAGGTAACGGGGTGGGTGCCTCAGCAGGGAGGGGAGGCCGGCTGGCAGCATGTCCTGCCTCGGGGTTGTGTTCCCTTTGCAGGGGGATCCCTGCTCGGCAAAGTAGCCTGTGCCTCTGAGCAAGGGCCTCCCTTCCCACCGGCAGATGGCCACCCCAACTCTCCCGGTCCTCCCTCGTCAGGGCTCCCCTTTGTTGACATGGGCAGTGGCAGCATGTGCGGGGGGCATGTGCAGGGGTTGAGTGCATGAGGGAGTCAGGGAGGGACCCGGAACACAAAGTCACCGTGAGGTTTTCCAGATGTCGACGAGTGCCAGGAGACTCCCCCCGTCTGCCAGCCTGGCCACTGTGAAAACGTGCTGGGGGGGTATCGCTGCAATTGCCCCATTGGCTACCAGCCCAACCACCTGGGGACTCTGTGTGTAGGTAAGGGGGCTGGGAAGGAGCTGCCGCCATGGGTTGGTCTGTCACCCACCCGCAGCTTGAGGGGTGGCAACACCCTCTTTACCCACCACAGTGCTTCCTCTCACTCCCAGATAACCCCCTTCCGCTGGGTTTGTCCTGAAGCGTCCAGAGCCGAGTGCCCGAGAGGAGGTAGGTCCACAGGGGCTCTCTGTAATGCAGCCTCTTCCTCTGTCCCCCGCACAGATGTTGATGAATGCCTGCAAAGCCCTCCGCCCTGCGGCTCTGGGCGCTGCGAGAATGTGCACGGCGGGTACCGCTGCCTCTGCCCTGCTGGATTCCGTGCCAGCCTCACGGAGAACCAGTGCCTGGGTAAGTGGTGGGACGGGGGAGGGAGGAGGCCTGGTGGCACCACAGGCTCACCACCCTGACAGGCGCACTCCCTCCATAGACATTGATGAATGCACAGCAACGGGATCGCCTTGTGGCCATCAGGGGCACTGCTTCAACACAGAGGGCTCCTTCCTCTGCCAGTGTGCCCGAGGGTACCGGATGGAGGGCACAGGGGGGACATCCTGCATGGGTGAGTGCCGTGAGTCAAAGGAACGTGCCGGCCAGGATTGGGTTCGGCCAGGGGCTGCTGCCCTTCTGTGGACCCAAGCTGAGCTCCTCTCCAAGCTCTGGGTTCCCTTCAGGTGGAAACATGGGCAGTGCTGGCAAGTAAGGTGCCCCTGCTCATCTCTCCCCACTGTCCACCTGCTAGATGTTAATGAGTGCCTGGAGAGCGACTTCTGCTTCCCACGGGGTGAGTGCCTCAACACTGAGGGCTCCTATACCTGTCTGTGTGCCCAGGGCTTCATTGCAGCTCCTGACGGGGCCTCCTGTGAGGGTAAGGGACCCTGTGATCTCACGGGGGGTGGGGGGGGTGGGGGGCATTGAATGCATGCCAGTTGAGGGCAAGAATCAGGAAACACTGTGGTGGTCTTGCCCTGCTGACCTCCCCTTTGGCCTCTGCACAGACATTGATGAGTGCCTCAGCACCACAGCCTGTGCTGGAGGGCACTGTGCCAACACCGATGGCTCATTCGATTGTTATTGCCCCCCTGGCACCCGCAGCACACCCAACAAGGCTTCCTGCGAGGGTGAGTGGCAGTTCTTGGCTGCAGCCTCTTAGCAGTTTGTCTCCAGGTGCTGTGGGATGGGGGCAGGGGGCTCCTGTCATCAAGGCTGAGTTGGGGGAAGGCCAGAACTTGGTTGAAGCTGCTGGGCAGGAGAGCTGTGGCGCCTTGGAGTCTCCAGCCCTTGGAGAGCTGCCGCTGGCACAGGATTGGCCAAGCAACCTTCTGCATGATAGGCACAAGCCCAAACTCTGCCTGACAGCACAAGTGGCCCCACCGAGGAGGACCACAGACCAAGTGCTGCTTCACCCCTGCTGACGCCACTCCAGCTGGTGGTTCTCCCTGGAGGGCTGCGGCAAGGGCTCCCCTGGGGTGTGGTTTGCCACATTTGTCCTCTTGCACAAAACATGGGGACCCTGCAGGCTTATTCTGGGATGCTCCACAATAGTTGATTGTGGAGCATCCCTTGGATGCTTAAAACACGGTTTGGTCCATAGAATTTGGAACCCTTACCAGTGCCAGGAAGCTCCTACCGAACCTTGATCTCTTCCTGCGTCCCATAGATATCGACGAATGCCAGGAGTACGGGGCAGCCCTCTGTGGAACGCAGCACTGTGAAAACTCAGCTGGCTCATACCGCTGTGTAGTGGCTTGCCAGGCTGGCTACCGAACCAGTGCCGTGGGAGACTGCGTGGGTGAGTGCTGCCAGGGCCATGCAGAAGGGGCTGGCTGCTGGTCAGGTTTCTGTGACTCATTCCCCAACTCTGGGCCTGTGCGGTGTTGGGTTGGTACCGGGCATCTGCTGCACACCATCACAAACCATCTGCACGGGAGCCTTCCCCAAGAAGGCAGAAGACCCTCCACCCGGGAGGTTTCAGCTTCACTTCCTTCTCGTTAAGTCTGGCATCTGTGCCAATATGTGGCTCCCCCCTCCAGACATCAATGAGTGCCAGGAGTATGGGGTGTGCAGAGAGAAGCAATGTGAGAACACCCCAGGGTCCTACCACTGTGTGGCCAGCTGCCAGATGGGCTACCAAGCCACCGCTACTGGGGACTGCATAGGTGAGGACACCCGTGGTACAGTATTTGGACCATGGGCAGGAGCAGGAGCCCCCCAGTGGTAGCTTCTGCAACTTAGAAGCCCACTGCAGGGTTGTGGGGCCTTCCGAGCGGTGGATGTGACTCTTGCAGATGTGGACGAGTGCCAGAACAGTTCTGTGTGTGGCGCCCATGCCATCTGCCACAACTTGCTTGGCTCCTTCCAATGTATCTGTGACCAGGGCTACGAAAGTGCCAGGGATGGACGGCATTGCTTAGGTTTGTGGCTGGCAGCAGGGCATGGGACGGGAGGCCCCGGGAGGGGCAGAAGAGGTGGAGGGCCGGATCCCAGCAGCACCTTTTTCCTGCTTCCACGCAGATGTGAACGAGTGTGAGACGCTCCAGGGGGTGTGTGGAACTGCACCGTGTGAGAATGTGGAAGGCTCCTTCCTGTGCATCTGCCCTCAAGCTGGTGAAGAATTTGACCCCATGACTGGCCGCTGCATTGCTTTGACGGGTGCTGGTGAGAGGCAGGGGGGAGGGGGGCTTGGAAAGGGACTGAAGAGGAGAGAGGCCTGTGGTGTAAATGCCAGGCATGCTTCAGGTCTCCTTCCCCTGGCTGAAAAGATAAGGGCCTCCTGAAGCTGGGTCCACATAGGGCCCTTCCAGCTCGGTGGCCAACCAGATGCCTCTGGAAGTCCACCCGCAGAGCAGAGGGGTGGCCTTCCCAGTGGGTGGCCCTTGGACGTGGGCTGCCTCTAAGCCAAGGTGCTTGGCAGCCAGCGATCATCCTCTCCTCTGATTTCTCCAAAGTGTGTCTAAAGTTCTAAACTGCCTCTGAATTAAGTGCATCCCTAGACGTTGCATGAGATTTTTTAAAAGTGCAAAGGCAGCTGCTGTTTTTGACCCCCAGTGCTTCCCCCTTGGGCTAATGCAGTAGTATCTATAGCCTGCGGGGGGAGGACAGGCCATCGAGGCTGGAGCAGCTTCTTCAGTGGTTCTAGAGATTTCACCCACCACCAGTGATGCATGTTAACCACAAGTAGACTATCCAATTCCAGATGGATTTGCAGTGGTTTTCAACGCCACACAATAACAGCACAACAATTAAAAACCATCAGAGGCGTAACGTATTACTTAAGCTAAGCCAGTATGGGCAGCCCCCAATGCTCTATGTAATGAAAATGTTTTTAAGGCCTTCTTGAAAACCAAGGGGCTGAGGGCATCCCTTATTTGGGAAGCAAAGGATTCCAAAGGGCAGAGGCTGCTGCTGAGAAGACTCATCCCCACCACCACCACCACCGCCACGTGGGAACCCTCAGATCAAATCAGGTGGACCAAGACTGGGTGGGATGCGTGGTCCTGTAGATACCTGGGTGCCAAGCCAAGTAGGGCCTTTTGAATCAGAGCACCCAGGAGCAAATAGGCAACCAATGGGGTAACTGCTGAATAGGCGTGATGTTCCTGAACTGGTGGCCACCTGGTGGCAGGTGATACATTTTGAACTACCTGAGGCACCTCAGGCAGAGCACAGCATACAGTTGAGTGGTTGCCTGCTGAACGAAGAGGCAAGTTCTTCTCCTAGCCAGGTCCATCCACGTTGTCTGCCCCGCAGCTCGTCCTGCAGCCTCCCCCGGGCGCCCGGACGCCACACAGCCAGAGAGCAGTGACGGCCTGCGACGTGAATGTTACTATGACCCCAGTGCAGCCCAGGCCTGTGAGAACGTCCTGGCCAGGAACACCACGCACCAGGAGTGCTGCTGCAGCCTTGGCCACGGGTGGGGCATCGACTGCCACATCCAGGCCTGCCCCTCCTTGGGGACAGGTAAGGCTGGTGGGGGGTAAGCAGGTCACCTGGCGGGGGCTCTGGTGCAGTGGTGGACCAGGCTAAGGACCTGCTTATACGTACGTCTAGAGTCACTTTGGTTGGAACAGCCCTAGTAGCAGACTCTTGCAAGTCTGAACGTGCCCCCCCCCCCGCTTATCTTAGTGTGAACAAGGGACTGCGGGTTTTCTCAAGTTAGTTTCTTGGAATAGGCTTAAGCCACGCTCGTCTGATTGCTGCCTTGGTAAGGGGCCTCCCTGCTGTCCTTCAAGGCCATCCTCTCTCCCTTCTATCCAGTGAGATGCATTAGCCCCCCTACCTCAGGCTCCTTGGCCACCAAATGAGGCAGGGAGCTGCTTGCTGCTCTCCCCACCTGCAGCTTCCTCCAGTTGGCCTGTGGAGGCCAGTGGTGTGATGGGTACAAATTAATAAGTTTTTAAGTGAGGGGACAAGTTTTTCATCTTCGTCCTGTTTCATTTGAATGGCCTGCCCACTTTGGTCCCACCCACTTTTGATGGAAGCTGCATGTGGGGGAACCTCCCCTCACATGCCTCTCCAAAGCATGTGGCGGTGCTGGACCCATCCTGTTATAAGCACCCTGTGGAAGTGGTGGGAGGGAGTCTTCTGCTAAACATCTTTCATACTGGCCATACAAGACATTGAAGTGCTCTCAGGTTCAGGCGGCAAGAACTGTGTCATCGAGCCATGTGAGCTGTGGGGCAAAAGTAGGTCTGTGGTCTCAGCCCAGCGAGGGCCTGACTGCAGCTGAAACGGCAGAGAGACGGGTTGCAAGGGCATAAATTACACCACAAAGCGCACCTTAATTCTCTGCAAGTGCGCTGATCCTTTGAACAGATCTGCGCAGGCAGATGTCTCCAGAGCGGCCGAAGCAGGTGGTGTGAGCATGGCCAGGCATGGGGGTTGGTCCATTCTCACCGTGAGCACCTGCGTAGTTCTGGGGAAACACAAAGGGGAGAGATTGTGGCTTCAGATGTTGCAGCAGGCTTCTAATCTCCCACCCAGTCTCCCTTCTCTGGGAGGGGCTTGGCCAGGCTGCTTATCCACAGGAATCCCCTTGTGCATGGGGCAGTGCTCGTGACTTCTGGGAATCCAACAGGAAGTGGGGAAGGAGGGAGCCATTCTCACCAAGGGGAACTTGCATTCAGGCACTAAAATGGTTCCAGGTGGTTTGTGCTCCTGAGGGCGCCTGTCAGCACAGGCGGGCTCTGGAGGAAACGAACAGACTCCAAAGGCCCCAATTTGCACTTTACAGACGTCCTCGGGTTTACCATCTACTCAGTCTTGCATCTTCTAGAAAGGTATTTGTAACAGCTCTTTTTGCTGGTTTTAACTTGAAGCTAGAGCAGAAGGAACGCTTGAAAGGCGTGAAGCCTTTTCCCCACTCCTGGGCCACCCAGCCCCCAGACTGAGGGAGGGAGGTACGCTTGGGGCCCTTTGGACGGCTGCTGACCTGTGGTCTGTTCTTCTGCAGCCGAGTTCCAGAGTCTGTGTCCTCATGGCAGCGGCTTCACTACCATCAACATCAGAAACACCCCAGCTGTTGCAGGTGGGAACTGCTGTGGGTGTCCAGACAGGGCCAGTGCTGCTGCAGGGAAGTGCAGGCTTAAATGGGGCTGGGGGCGCACATGGAGGGGAGTTCTTTATTCTTTTTGCTTTGATCCTGCACAGATGTGGATGAGTGTGCCCTCTTCAGCTCCCAGGTGTGCAAGGGCGGGGTTTGTGTGAACAAGGTTCCTGGCTATTCCTGCTACTGCCCCAACGGTTATTATTATGAGACGCAGCACCTGGAGTGCATTGGTGGGTACTGGCTAGTGAATGCTTAGGGGGCTTTCCTTGCAGCCCTGCTGCAGCCCTTCCCCACAATGTGCTTGCAGTCCTGAGGCCAACTGATGCCCTTGTCACCCCAGATAATGATGAGTGTCTGGACGAAGAAGCTGAGCCCTGTGTGGGGGGGCACTGCATCAACACCATTGGCTCCTATTACTGCTCCTGTGCCGCTCCCCTGGTGCTGGACCCCTCCCAGCGCCGTTGTGTGACCAACCAGAGCCATGGCTTGGGTTCGTACTGCCCCACCTCTCTGCCCATCAATTCTGGTCCAGGGCATCAGCTTCTCTGCCAGGAAATGACCAGGGAGGTGCTTGGAGGGAGATTCTGATCACAAGGCCATCCTTGGTGCCCAGTTCTTTGGAAAGGTGCCAGCAGGGAAGGGTCACCCTCGCCATTCCTCTCTGAAGCCTCCCTGCTCATTCCCCCAGATGACCACCTGGCTGTGTGCTGGCAAGAGGTGGGCCCGGACCTGGTCTGCAGCCGACCCCGCCTGGACCGCCGGGTGACTTACACGGAGTGTTGCTGTCTCTATGGGGAAGCCTGGAGCATGAACTGTGCCCTGTGCCCAGCCCGGGACTCTGGTAGGCCTCCTTCCTCCCCACAGGAGCTAGGCCAGCAACAGCCCCAGGGATTCATCAGTGGAGCTGGGGCCCAGTGCTCCCCCTTGGAGCTCGTGAACAGGGAGAGGGACCAGAACATCTCCCACCCTCTCCAATGCCGCAGGTGCTGGAAAGGAAGAGCCATGGTAGCACAAGGAGAGCAGCCTTCTCCTGGTTCATGGACCTGTCTAGTTTTCTCTTTCAAACTGCCTGGACAGGAAGCTATCTGGACATCGGGCGGAAAGGAGTCCCATGGTTACTTTGTGCAATGAGAAAAGGTTCCGCTGGCGGCCCCATCAGGTCCCAGATTGGGTGCAATGGTATATGCCTCTGCACGCCACGGTCTGCCTTTTTCCTAAGCCACCCATCGCCACCTGGGGCTTCCTGTTGTTTTTTCAGCTTTGAGACTGTTTGAGAATCTTGTCTCTCAGTGCAAATATCCAGGAATTTTCAGGGCTTTGTGGGGGTCTGTGGGGAGAGGCTGGTGAGGTCCCTTTTGGCCCACTTCCTCTGGAGATGATCCTGTCCTTTTTCAGCATCCTGTCTCTATAGCCATATGGTGGGGTGGGGGGCAGTGAGACTATCTACTCCTGCAGTTTCATTGCTATGCAAAGTTCTGCCATCTTGGAGAGAGGTCCTAAACCCCCCTTGCTTTTCCCTCCCCCAGACGACTTTGAGGCTCTGTGCAACATCCTTCAGCGCCCCAGTTATGGCTTGATGCGGCCAGGAAGCCTGGGGGCGCCCTTTGAATACGGCAGAGGCGGGTTTCTGCCCTACGGCCCTGAAGTCTATGAGCCCCTGGCCCGGCCCGGCCCTCAGCTTCCTGGCTACAGCCCTCTCCCTCGCGAGTCACTCTACGGCCCATCACCCTACGAGGCAATCAGCCTGGACAATGTGCCCTATAGTGACAGGCACCTGGAGGGCCCCGCTGAGCAGCCCCAGGGTGGATACCAGCCTCATCGCCCTCCTGAATCAGACTGGCACTATCCGACCCATGGCCATGGGCATTCCTACCCTGAGCGGCCCAGCCGGGCCAGTGAAGACCACCGTGAGTGGGAGACAGGGAGGGTGGGCCACCAGTTGCATTTCTGCAAAATGGCATGCGCAGGCGTGGGTGGCTCCGGCTGTGGCCTGGTGTGGCTGCTCTGCCGGAGCAGAAGAGAAGCCCCATTTTGCTGCTTGTCGGTCTGTCCCCAACAGGCCGTTTTGGAAGCTCCAGAGGGCTCCAGGCTGAGGAGTGCGGGATCCTCAGCGGCTGCCAAAACGGGCAGTGTGTCCAAGTCGCCGATGGGTTCACCTGCTCCTGCGACGAGGGCTACCGCCTTGACCCAACGCACATGGCCTGCCGTGGTGAGAGGGCCCCCCTGCAATTCACTTGGCCCTGCCTGCTCCCCCTGCCTGCGGGTTGTGGCTCAGCTTTCTTGGCTCAGTCTTGACCACTCCAACACCTGGTCCTCCGGGGACCTGATGACCTCCCTCCTCTCCTGCAGATATCAACGAATGCAGGGAGACGGAAAGGCTCTGCTCTGGCGGCCGCTGCCTCAACCTGGACGGCTCCTACCGCTGCTTGTGCCCTCCCGGCACCATGCCCACCGGGCAGCCCCCCCGCTGCCTCCACATCCCCCGCAGCCGAGCCTGAGCTGGGGCAGGCGGGGAAATGTTTATTCCTTGTCCAGGCAGGGAACGGAGGAAGGCAGTGAAGGTGAAAGGACCCTTTGCCCGCCCCACCCTTCCTACCCCAAGGAGCTGCCAGCCTGCAGCCCCTGGAGGAGCCTGGGAATGCGGTTAGTGCTGGGAGGGGCAGTGCTCTGGAGAGGCAGGTCTCCCCTCCTTCTGGTTAGCGCCAGTGGGTTGCAGAAGTTCCAAAATAGGGTTTGGCATCCTCTCTGATAGGTATTGTCTTTTGAAGGGAAAGCCAATCTGGCCACCTCTCCACTCCGTCCCAGGGGGCCTCTGATTGAAAAAGTTTTCTCACCATTGGAAAAGATTTCCCAAAGGGCCCCCCAAGGCCCGCTCCATCCATTGTCTGAGTTTGCAAACGGAAGGCATGCCCCCCAAAGCCCTTCCTCAAGACCCACATCAGAGCTAAGTTACCTCCAATGCTCTAGCGAGCTATCCCGCAGGGTGCTGCCTAGTGCCCCCTGGCACAGGGGCTGCAGGGTGCATGCTGGTCCTTCTCTGCATTTCCTTTGGCCCTACAAAAGTGTAGGGCTTTCTCAGAGGGTATGGAAATAGGGCTGAGCGTGCAGGGGACTGTTAGCAAACTGGGCCCTTGACCTACCATCGGAACTGGCTGGAGAACCGCATTCATCCTGCAGGGCATGGGGATAGCAAGGAAGCCTAAATCCTAAATGTTTCCCAGGTACTTGTGCCTGTCATGAGGGGAGGAGGCCCTATAGCTCACCATCTCTACTCCCCCAGCTCCACCTCCCAAATTACACCAACAGATGCTTAAAATCCCTTGCACGTTCAAACACGCACACAACCCAGAGAGGGGCTGTCAGCTAGGCAGGGGGCCTTTTAGCATCATGCCAGCTGGGGCCCACAGTCACTTCCTCACTGCTGTTACTGGACCAATAAATATTTTCTATAAAAGGAGTTTACTGATTTGGCTTCTCTAGGGAGAAGAGAGACCGGCAGGGAGGAAGTTCCGTCCCACGAGAGAGTGGGGAAAAGATGAGAAGCTGGCCCACTTAGGCCTGGGGTGGGGGGGAAGTGGCACAGGCCAAGCAGCCTCCAGGGTGGCTCTGGGTCTCACCAGCTGGAAGGGGAGGGGGCTTCTGCAGTCCAAGCACCCAGCACTTAGAAATAAGCACAAAGAGTGAACCCTGCCAGTTTTTCTTCTCCGACATGAAGTGTGCATCAGGAGCAAAAACCTTTGAGAAGTGGACCCTGGAGGGAGACCCTCACTGCGACTTTCCATGTGTGGCTTTTGGTTTCTTAAGTGAACAGCAGGACTCCCACCTAAGCAGCTCCTTGCTTGCAAAGCTTAGCTCAAGCCACAGCTGGGAGGGAGGGAGGGAGGATACCTGGGCAATTATAAAAGTACATGTCACTGGGCAGAGTTAAGTGCCTGGAAGTTCCAGCCTTTTTATCTATGCTTTTTAAATAAAATCCCCACAACAAGCCAATCCAAAGGCAGGAGCCAGAAGAATATCAAGACACTCTTCTTCTGGTCTGACAGCAGCTGGCGTTCCCATCCCTCTGCTCAGAATGAATTGACTGTCCAGCAGCCTCATTTCCCAGGTCAGGAAGGACAGAAGCTTCATGAAGAGGAGAGCAGCAAGTCTTCCTTGTGGGCTGGCCCCAGCTTTCACCTTCCTGCTCCTTGCTATCTGTTAATGGAGGAATAATGCGCTTGCCCCCCTGGCCGGAGATGCACAGGCAATTTCTCCACCTGCCCTGGCTCAGAGGGAGGGCTGTGTTGCTCTAGGATACTCTGGTGCTCTTCGGGAGGCTGGTCCCGGGGCAAGAAGATCAGGTCAGAGAGGCTGTGCAGGTCCGCCAGCTTTTGGAAGGTCTGGAGTATCAGCAGCATGGCCATCAGCCCCAGCAGCAGGTAAACTGGAAGGAGCAGTGGGAGCGTGAGCAAGGGGAAGGTGTGGGGGAGACGAGGGGCCCTTCCTGAATTCCTCCTCCCTCCATCTGGCTGAGACCCAGCTTAAGGGGACCAACAGTTTCCCATGTGTGGTGGCAGGCCTGGGGTGCCCAGCACCAGCCTCCCTTTCAAAGTAATGACAGTGCTTGATTGGCTTGGCCTTCCCCATCTGGGTGCTCTCCTGCTGCTGGCCTTGCTGCTCGCTCCCCCGGGGCACAACGCTGCTGACCTGTGACAGAGATCTTGTAGAGGGGGCGAAGGCGTTGCCCGGGCTGCTCCCCAGGGACATAATCTCCCAGGCCGATGGTGCAGAGGGAGATGAAGCAGAAGTAGAAAGCATCCAGGAAGCTCCAGGATTCTTCCAGGGAGCTGAAGATTGCAGCAGGCACTAAGAAGAAGGTCGCCAAGACCAGGCCCATCAGCACCAGCAGGTGCCCACACGACAGGACCCACTGTTGGGAGCCCCAACGCAAGGCCAGGTACTCCAGAGGCCCAGAGGTGAAGGTGCCCACAAGGCGCTGCACGGTGGCTGTCAGCACCAGCATGGTGAAGGGGATGCCCACCACTGCGTAGAAGATGCAGAAGGCTTTGCCAGCGTCCGAGAGAGGTGTAGTATAACCGTAGCCTGGGGAGGAGGGAAGGGTGAGCACCAGCAGAGGAACCCAGACTGTGCTGCGGCCCCACCCCTGCAGCCGCTGGGGCCGATTCCTGTGGGGTCAAGAGCAGAGAGCTGGGCGTCCCTCTGTGGACCCAAGCCCCTACTTGTCAGACAGGTGGAATTAAGGCAACTGTCACACCTCCCAATCAACCAGCTGTCTGACAAGTAGGGGCTTAAGTAGACGTCTACACCCCAGGAGAAGAATTAGACGCATTGGAGCAGTTGGCGGGAAACGCTTTCCACCTGTCTTAACCGGCACCGCGGGGCAGGTGGTACAATCCGGGCACAACTCTAACGGGGTGAGTGCTGATTGCCCTATTCTCGCTGTCAAGGTTGACTTGGGCTTTCAGAAAAAATCTATTGAGGTCTGGGCTTTACTAGACTCTGGATGTTCTAGGTGCTTGATCCATCCTGATTTAGTCAAGGCATTGGATTTACCCTGCTTCCCCCTCCCAAAGCTGCTACATTTCCAGCAGCTTGATGGCTCTACCGGATGTCCTAAAGGATAAATTCACCGCAGCCTGAGCTGCATGCTTACAGGGGGTGGCACACTCTCTCCCTCCTGGAAGAACTAGCCAGTTAACTTGTGTCTGGGCCCAATCCAAAACGGCAGTGGTTTCTTTCTGGGCGGGGTGTTCCATCGTTCTGTGTGGCAAGAGAACACTGGTGCTCAGGGCTAGGGACCTTCCTCTGAGGAAAAGCGGGCACACCTGCCCCATAAGCCAAGGATGGCTGATGGAGCTCAGCGTCTACCCACAGCACCTGCTTTTCATCCTCCCTCTCTCCAGAAAGAGGTAGGGGAGGGGATTAGCTGTTGTTTCGTTTTTGCCCACCTTTGTAGGTTCTGTAATCGCAAGGACATCTTCAAATGCATTCCACACGACAGATTTGTGCAATATTCATGTAACTGAGTTAATAAAATTTTGCAGGACCCGCCTCTGTGAATGTATCTGCTGTTAGATTAAAAATACTGGGACATGAGATTTTATCACTGGCAATGGGCAAAAAAGCCAAGAAATCATCTCTCACTGCCAGTGGATCGCTGCAGCCTGTTTTACAGAGCACCTGGGCCATCGGCAACAAAGCAATATCAAGGGCAGGGGGCGACCCGCAGCAGTGCAGCCGCTGAGCCCAGCGGCTTTCTCCCTGCTGCTCCGTCCTGGTTTACCGCAGAAGACAAGCGGCTGGAAGCCCAGAAGCCGCTGGAACCTCTCGTCCTCCTCGCACCGCACGCATAAACGTGGCAGAGCTCTCTTTCTTTAAGCTCAGGCCTTTCTCCCCTGTGGCAGACGCCCTCCCGAAGGCGGTTAAGGAAGAAGCCTGTTCTGGTCCCTGCAGCCCGCCGAGGCAGA
This sequence comes from Candoia aspera, assembly GCF_035149785.1. NCBI lineage: Eukaryota > Metazoa > Chordata > Lepidosauria > Squamata > Candoiidae > Candoia > Candoia aspera. The sequence goes on from NC_086162.1 coordinate 26,904,773, forward strand.
GGAGCCCTCGCTGAAATCAGGCCTGCGGCCCGCCCGCGGCTTCAATAGCCGCCTGATGCTCGCAACGGAGGCCGGTTCCCGAGCCAGCCGCCGCCGGGCAAGGTCAAGGGCAGAGCCGGTGGGTTGCTACCAGCTCACGCAGCCAAACGGGCCTGAAAGGCGCTCGATAGCGCGGCTTGCCTGGAGTCCTGAACGCCCGAGCGGGGTAGGAGGATGCAGCCCCGGGCACTCAGCTAACCCCTGGCAGCTCGGTCCACACCCTTCCGGTCAGAAGCGGGCTGCAGGGTCCATAGCTGGCCAGACTCTACCGGCAGAGAACCGCACCGACGGCCCGGCCCTTACGCAGAGCCAGCGACCGCACTTAATCCCCCCTCCCTGCGCGCTGCTTCGGCCCTCAACCGCACCCACCGGGCACCAGCCGAAGACCAGGAAGCGAGCAGCAGCGTCCCAACAGCCCCGGCTGCTCACCTGCACCAGGAGTTCGTCAAGATCAGGTCCGCAGAGGACTGAGATACGGCGCCACGTCGAACCGGGTAAAAGAGGCCGTGCCCGAGAGCTGGGGGTGGGTGGGTCTCGGCCGGAGGCCCGCTGAACCGCGCCCTTCCCGACGTCGCCACCTTTCTAGGTGCTCGGTTGTCGCGACCCAGCCCGGCCCTTCCACGCCCCCTGCGTCCGGAATCACCCGCGGAAAGTGGAGGAGAACGCGGCCGCCTTTCACCAAAGAAGTGCGGCCGGCACTGACTCACCCACGGTGGTGATCAGCGTGCTGGCGAAGAAGAAGGCAGAGGCGAAGTCCCAGTTGGACGGGGCAGCCGAGCCATTCCGCAGGAGGGCTGCGGAGTGGCGGTTGGCGCTCAGGACGGCGCTCAGGAAACGCTCCAGCGCGGCCTCGGACAGGCAGGGGCTGCTGCGCAGGAAGTTGCTCTTAAGGTCCCGCAGCTTGGCCCTCAGCTGGCTCTCGTAGGGTCGCTCGACGGCTGAGATGATCAGCGCTCCGAACAGCAGGTAGCACGTGTAGGCCAGCGCGAAGGCCGCCAGCACCGCGCCGCGCCTCATGGCCCCGACGGCAGAGCAAAGAGCCAGCCACGGCAAACGGAGCGGAAGAACAAGGAGACGCTTGGAGAAGCGAAGCCGGTGCCCGCCCCACCTCATCGCGGCCCAGCGACACAGCGGCCCAGCCTCTTGGGCGGCGGCCAGGCCCCTCCCATCGGGCGGAGCCAGGACTGCCTCGAGTTGCACCTGGCAGGCGGATGCTGGGCTGGCTGAGCAGCTAGCTGAGCCGTTCCACCAACTTCACCCCTTCCTCCGGGTGAGTGGATCCTGTGCTCAGCATTGGGTATGTGCTCAGGGACACTTCCAGTGTCTCCTGGAGCCTGGAGTACCTTCCCCTGACCCAGCCAACAGATTAAGGCTTCATCCCCACTATCCACCCAGACACTGACCTTGGCATCTCCAACCCAGAAAGCTGGAGCTCGCTGTGCCACCCCATGCCCCAGCAGGAAAGGATCTGCAGCTTTGGAGAAGGCAGGCATGGTGGGCACCAGGCAGGAGACTCCTGGCCCAAAGCCTGAGACAGGCACAGGTTGTGCTTTACAGCTGCCCTTCTCCTGTCCCGCCCTGGCCCTGGCCCTGGCCCTGGCCACCTCCCAGAATGACGGAGGACTATAAAAGGCTAGCAGAAAAAAACCGGCTTGCTAGTCCCCTCCAGAGGACTTGAGGAGGGAGACATTTCCCTCGCTCCACTCTCACTCTCTGGACTGTGGGTGTGCTCTTGGCAGGAAGCAAGTTGTGCGAAAACAACAGGAACTGGGGAAGAGGTGAGAGGCTTGCTTGCAAGAAAGCCTGAGAGGGACAAGATGGGGTGGGGGGTGATGAGGATCCCAGGGAGAACAGCGACTGTATCCTGGCCTGCAGTTGATTGCCTGGAAGAGCAGCCAGGCAGAGAAAAAGGCTCCTCTGCAAGGGCAGCTGGGGCGGGGAGCAAAAGTGAAGCAAAGCAGCAGCTCCATCAGTTGCCAACAATCACTTTCATTTTCCAGAGTGTTTGCATGTCAACGTGTACATGGACAACATGTGTGGCCTGGAGAGTGCTTGCTCCAGAGGTTCAGGTACCCCAGTTCCACCTGACTTGTGCAAAGGAAACCATGTCTCTCTGTGCTTGCCTGTTGCCACTTAAGCAGCCCAATATGTCCCCACCAAACAAGCTGAAAGTGAACCCTCTTCCTGAAACACACAGGCACCCTCAGGACTGTTGATGCAGCGCGCTCCCCATTAACAAGGGCTTCTTGCAGAAAACAAAGCAAAGCTGTCCCCAGCACGGCCAGTCACCTGAGAATCAGAAGGAGCAGCAGCCCCTTGTAGCCACCACCTTGGGGCCCTACCCGGCCATGGAAGAAGGCTGCCCCCCAAGTAATAGCTGGTCAGCACAGTGGCTGGGTCACATGACAGCCTAGCCAAGAGCATCAGCCAAATGGCCATTCAGTGGCTCAGCATGTTCTGCACAGAATGTGAAACCAGAAGATGGCCACCTGCAAACTGGGGACAAAACTCTGGTCTGGACTGTGCTACCAGGGAGGAGAGAAGCTGCTGCCATGCTGCATTAGGGGCAGCCCACCCTGGCGATACATCGGCTTGACTTGAGCGATGGCTCTGCTCTGCCATGGAAGGCCTGATATGGGGCCTATTACTTATTCATTAAATTTCTAGGGCACCCAAATCTAGAATGACTCTTGACCACTTTGCGGTTTTTGCCCGGGCTGGGAGGCTTTGCGCGCAATGACGTCACTGCCATTCCCCATGGGCGGCGGGGCAGATGTCCCGGAGACGTAGGAGGGCTCTTGGCAACCGCGGCCCGCCTCTCCGCGGCGCCGGCGCCGTCACGTGTCCCGCGCGCCCGGCCTCCGATTGGCCGCGGGCGGCGCGCCGGACGAGCGCTGCTGGAAGGAACCCCGCCCACAGCCGCGCCCCGCAATGGAGGGCGCCCCGGTCGGAGGGGCCGCGCGCGCGGGTGGGTGTCGCGACGGGCCGCGCGCGGGGCCGGGGCCAGGGGTCTCCGCGCCGCCTGATGGCCGGCCGCCTTTCCCTTCGCAGCGCTGCCCAAGCGCCGCCTGCCCGCCGCCGCCGCCTGCCCGCCGCGGCTCTTCGAGGACACGAGCGCCGCCGCGGCCGGGGCGCCCCCGCTGCCGGACCCGGTCTCCAGCCTGGCCGCGGCGTACGGGAGCAACCTGGCCTCGCAGGGGAAGGCGCTGGTGGACCGCCACGTGAGTGCCCGCGCCGCCGAGCATGTGCAGAGCGCCGCGCCCCCCGCCCCTGCTGACGCCTGTCTGCCCCGCAGATCGACCGCCTGGTCCCTCTGACCCGCCTGAAGTACTACTTCGCGGTGGACACGCTGTACGTGGGGCACAAGCTGGCGCTGCTTCTCTTCCCTTTCGGGCACCAGGTGAGCGCGGCGGGCGGGGGGCTCGGGGCGACAGGGGGCCCTCCGGTCTCCGTCCGCCCGCCTGTCTTTGTCTGTCTGTCTCAGCAGGACTGGCAGGTGCGCTACCAGCAGAACACCCCCGTGGCGCCCCGCTTCGACGTCAACGCCCCAGACCTCTACATTCCAGGTAGGGCCTGGGGTGGGGGTGGGGCCTTACCCGGGTGCGGGGACAATAGCTGCCCCCTTCCTCCTCCTCTTTTTCCTCTGCAGTCATGGCCTTCATCACCTACCTGCTGGTGGCGGGGCTGGCGCTTGGGACACAGAATCGGTGAGACCACCGGAGGGCAGAGCCCAGGGGACCCTCCCTCTGCCCCCACTGCTGTTGACCCTTCCCCAACCCTCACTGCTGCCCACTGTGTAGGTTCTCCCCAGACCTCCTGGGCTTGCTGGCGAGCTCAGCCCTGGCCTGGCTCATCGTGGAGGTGCTGGCCGTCCTCCTCGGCCTCTACCTTGTGGCGATCAACACAGGCCTGACCCCCATTGACCTGGTCGCCTTCTCGGGCTACAAATACGTTGGGTGAGGACCTCAGGACCACGTGCATCGGGGGTGGGGTGGTGGAACAGACCAGATGGTGGGCTGACCCTTCCTGTCTTTTTGTCCTTGCCAGCATGATCTTGGGCCTCCTGGCGGGGCTGGTTTTTGGGAAGACTGGTTATTACGCGCTGCTCGGCTGGTGCTGTGTCACAGTCTTCGTCTTCATGGTGAGAGGGAGAGGCTGCCATGCTGGGCTCGCCCGAGGGGAGATGGGCGGCCTTTCCCTCGACCTTTTTGGGTACTCGGCCTCCCGCCCAGGCTGGTTTTTCCTAGCGTGGCTGTCTCTCCTTGCCTGTCCTCCTTTCTTAGATCCGCACGCTGCGCCTGAAGATCCTGTCCGAAGCAGCTGAAGGGGTGCTGAGGCGGGATGCCCAGAGCCAACTGCGCATGTACCTGACTGTGGCTGTGGCTGGGCTGCAGCCCCTCCAGATGTACTGGCTCACGTTTCACCTCATCCACTGATGCGTTGTTCAGGCAGCTAGTTTGTGCCCTGTGCCCCCAGCGCACTCCCCCTTTGGCCTCTGTCCCATCTAGCCAAGCTGCCTGGGGTTTGTGCACATGCGTGGCAGAACAGCTGTGTGTGTGCAGACAAGGCAGAGCAGGGAAAATGGGTTTCTTGTGGCCATGATTCAGATCCTCCAGCCTTACTTTGGAAGGGGAACTGGCACTTTGCTCCACTCCGATCTTGATTTGGCTCAAGAAGCCTGCTTGTCCTGCTCTTCCCTGCCCAGTTCCCATGGATGGTGCTTGGTCTCTTCAGGACCATGGATTTCCAGGCTTTGCTTGTCATAAAATAAAACGTGGAAAAGAGTGCCAGTGCTTTCTGCGTCCCGCCTGCCCCTTCTTCCCCAACCCCAGCAGCCAAGCAGCAGTGCTTCCTCCACGCTGAACTGCCCAAGTGGTGGGCCTGCCCTGCAACGTGCGGGCAGAAGAGAGGCCCTGGAAAGGCTCTGGGCAGGTGGCTTGGTTCTGCCTTCTGCAACCTGGGGCTGTGTGTGGAAATGGGGAAGAGAAGTGGCTGGGTTGCAGGCGAGCAGGATTTAATGTGGGCGCCTGTTAATTTCAGCCAGGGAAAGAGTCCAGGGAGCGCCAGCCTGTGCTAAATGGGCAAAAGGCAGCATAAGTTGGGCAGGACAAAGACTTCCAACCGCTGCCACCGTCCTTCGATGCCTCCCAGGGCCGCTGCTGCAGCCATACCACCTGCCAAACAGCCCCTGCAACACTGAAGCATTTGCTGCACAGAAAAAGCTTAGTTACTCCATTTTATTCAGAGCCCCTTCATTACTAAAAACACAATTAAAAGAAGAGTCCCTAAAGAGATTTAATACAATCAAGTTTTGATTTGTTTTAAAAAAGTATAAAAACCCACTTAAACCTTCCTCAGTGAGATGCCTCTGCAGCTACTTTTCGGGGGGGGGGGGTCTGCTGGGGCCAGCTCCACAACTGGGTAAAGTTCTGTCATGCAGGCTGAAACAGTCTTTCTGACACTCTTGGCAGAGCCACAGCAGAGCTGAAGCATGAGGTGGCTGTTTTTCCTAAAGGTGCAATCAAGGCCCTCAGTTGCCTCAGTGCCTGGGAGGGAGGGAGGGGAGAGGGAGCACTTGAAGGATACCCCTGCGACTACTCCCTGTGCTTCCTTGCAAAGGCAGAGGAATGGGAATTTGGTCTGCGAGTTGAAAGCTGGCTGCCTCTCAGTCTGTTGGGCTTCAGGCAGAAAGGTGCACGCCAGCCAATTGCTGAGCCTCAACAACTGCAACTTGTTGCATCTAATCTCTAGAAGAATGGGGGCTGGAAAGCTGATGAGCAAGACGGGGCAGCCTCCCCAGGGAAAGGAAGAGGTTCTGTTCCAGAGGAGGAATCAATGGACTTTCTGGAGAAGAGCTTAAGGCATGCTGAGCGGTGAACTAAGGGGTGCCCAAGGCCCCTCACTGCCCACCCCCCCAAGAGCTGCTGGTCTGGTAGGAACTGCAGGAGACGGGGTGGGGGGCAGGCAGGCTGTTAGATGGAGTCTTTGCACCTTGCTGTTCTCCTTCTGGGCCCCTATGTTGGGGGCCCTTGTACCCTTTGGCTGCTACACTGGCTTAGCCCTGCTTGTGATGCTTGGGGCTACCCACCGGCGTCTCCTGGGGATGGGATTTGGCAAGGTGCTTAGGGAAGCTGCTGCGGAAAGCCCTGGTCTCAGGCAAGACTCACAGTCCACAAGAGGGGCTGCTTCATGCTGACTGCTTCACCTGTCCCCCAAAACACACCAAAGTGGTTAGTCCTCCTCAGCTCAAGAGAGGGAAGTGGCACCTCGGGGTCTCTCAGAGGCACTGGGTGGATCCCAGGGAAGCGCATGTGGGGTGGAGATGTGAATATTCCCAAAGCATTTCTTCCTGGGGAGAGAGTGTCTCAGTGGTCCTGGCCCCTTCCTTCCCCAACAGAACCATCACATGCAGGACACAGCTGCACCCCCACCCCCGATCAACATCTCCCAGGGCTCCAGCCATTGGCTGCCCTGGCTGAGGCCTGGGGGCGGGGGTTGCTGCACAATGCCTCTGGAGGACCCCAGTGGGGGGCAGGATGAGGTGAAATGCCTTTGCCCAGAGGGAAGTCAAGGTAGGGCTGTGGGCCAGGTGGTGAGTCACTTCTGGCTCTGAAGAGCAGGACGGCACCATCCACAGGTCCTCTCCAGGTCTCCTGTGGAGGTGGGAGAAGAGGATGGATGGTGCCACCCTCTGCCGCACTGGGAAGCCTGTGGTGAACCAAGCGGGCTGGGGAAGAGGCATGACCCAAGTGTATTCCTGCAGAGGCAAGGCGAGGCAGGGCCATCTGTGCTCATATTTACATGCTGCTGTGGTTCCTGGCATGTTCCTGAGAGTGCTGGCAGCTCTCTCAAAGCGTGTAGGCATTGCTCATCAAGTATTCCTTGTCGTCCAGGGTGCTCCACACTGTCCCCACAGACAGCTCCAGGTTCTTCCGGCAGATCTTGACAAAGAAAACTGCCATTGCCCCCAGCAGGATGGCAACCAGGATGGTCAGAAGAACTGCAAGGACCGCAGCTGTGGAGGAGAAAGAGGTGAAGCCTCAGAAGGAGCAGAGCAGGAGAGGGGCTTTCCTTTCAGCTGCCTACTGGGTTGGCATGGCAACCGGTGCAGCTTTGGTCTACTCTTCCAGACTGAGGACTTGCCAACCCAAGTGCTGCCAATTCTCCACATAGCCAAAAAACAGGAGTGCTTGACAGAAAGGGGATGTGCAACGGATAGGGTTCCCTCCATGGAAGCAGCCGTGGCACAACAACAAACAGTCTATGCACACACACCCGTTCCACCACACGCACGCCCTTCCCTCCTTGGGAGAACCACAAAGAGCTCGCAGCTGCGGAGCTGTTGCACCAGCAGCACCAAGAGAAACCTGCTGAGGCACCCCAGAAATCCAAGCCCCCCCTCCGCAGTTGAACTGGCTCAGTGTGGAGGCATGGCATTGACTCCCCTCCCCCCTCAGGTGGACTCAGCACCCTCAGCTGAAGACGAGCCACACACCTCTGGTGGAGAGGCCAAAGGGCTCCGACGGGAGGTGAGCAGGTGCTCCTGCCTCTTCCGTGTCCTCAGTTATCTCTGAAAGTCGAAGAAGACAAAGAGAAGTGGCAGGAAGCCAGACGGTTGTCGCCACCCCAGCAGAGCAAGTTGGCAGGGCCAATCAGAGCTTGGTGAGGCCAGGATGGGAGTCCAGGCCAGCCTTTTGGCTGCTGTTGTCCCGCGGGGAACACGGGCTTTCCTCAGCCAGTTTGGGTCATGGGAAGTGGGGTGGGAGAATGGCGGGCTGCTCCAGGGAAAAGAGGGCAAGGTGATGGAGGACAGTGACTGGTGTTACCTCGATTGCCTGTGCACTGCCTCCAGCAGTGCTGCACAAAGAGATAGTTGTTCTTGTTGCCATGGCAGCCGCCGTAGATGAACGCCTTGCACATCCGTGTCTCCACGTCAAAGTACCAGCGCTGGATGGAGGCACGGCAGGGACCCACCACCCGAGGCGCAGCGCAGAATTCTGAGGGGAAAGCAATCGTTCTTGCCTTAGAGAAGGGAGAAGGGCAGTCCCGGGCCTGGGAAAGGCGGGCGCCTTCTTACCTCTGAAGCCAGGCCTGTTGTCGCCGAGCTCCTGGTGATGACCAGCTCTCGATGCAGCCACTGGGGAGGAACGTAGAGCTGTTAGCCAGAGGCTGAAGACCAACGGTAGCTCTTGACCGATCTGGCAAAAGCCAGCTCCCAACTCTTCCCAGGCACTCCCCCCTTCCAGGCTGGGACCACTTCCAGTTTTTGAAGCCCCTCACCTGCACATCCAAGGTCCTAGAGGCCCTGGCATTTCTGGTTAACTGGCCCGTATGCCCCACTCCTGAAAAGGTAGCCATTTTCAAGCAGTGGGTAAGATGTAACTTGCAGCAAGACCTCAAAAGATCTCAGGCTTTGGAGGTTGCAGAGAAGGCAGGCAGAAAAGCCCCTTGCAAAGAATTTGCCATGGAGGCAGCGTTAAGGGGTGAAGGGGCTGCATATTCTGGGGTACTCCAGCCCACGTGAGCCTGGGGAGGAGCTGCTCCAGGCCCCACCCCTAACACAGGAACCTTACCTTCAGTGGCTGGCCCACTGGGTACCACAGTTGCCTCTGCACCTCCACCTGAAAGCCAAGAGAGTTCCAGCATCAGACACAGAGAGCTGGGGTCTTCTGAAGGCAGATCCACTGAGAGGCTTGGCCTGGCACTCTCCCCTTTAGGCCACTCTTGCCCAGAGGGAGAACCAAGAAGCCTTGGATAGGATCCCTTGAGAAGACCTCTGAACACTCAGCCTTTGTTTGGCTGCTGCTCCAGAGAGAAATTGGCTCCCTTTCAGAATATTACGTATTTTAAGCTGCCTTCCTGCTGGAGACCTAAAGCAGATCACAGGCCAGGAACCAACTGAGGATTCCAGGTTCTGGGGACTCCCACTCCTTGCACAGGTCACTATCAATTTGGAGGAGGAAGAAATGCAGCCAGCTGCCAGCTTGCAAGGCTGAGCATTTGGGCACCGTGTGAGCCCAGATGCATGGAGGGGAGACAGCCAGCAGGAGCCACGTGCCCCAGTAGGTGGTCCCAGGCACAGGAACAGAGGAAAGAGTTGCAGAAGCAGCAGCAAGCCTGCATCCACAGAGAGCACCCGAATGCTGTCCCCCAAATTCCCTCTGGCAACTCTGTGATATGCTCACCTGTGGCACATGTCTGGAAGCATTCCTTTTCTGAGAAGAAGTTGTTGGCATTGCCTTTGCAACCCCCAAAAATGAATTCCTGGCACATTTGACTAGTGGCATTGTACCACCACCGATGGAAGGACGCCCGACATGGGCCCACCCTCTTGGGTGAGCGGCATTGGTCTGAAAGCAGAGAGAAGTGTGTGGAAGGCGGCAGCCTTGGAGGGGCAGGTTGCCAAGGAGGGAACCTCCATAGTGCCAATATTGTTCCCCAGGTGAGTTTCTGATAGCACTGGGGGCACCTCAGCTCCTAGCTGCTTCCCAGCAAAGCAGCTTGGGGCTCCAAGAGTGCGGGGCACTGCCCCCCCCCCAACCGGCCTGCAAAGGCTGGGCAAGTGGGGTCTACGGTCCCCTCTACCTCACAGGGTTGATTTTGTAGAGATAAAGCCAGAGATGCCTCTCCCTAGGCAAGTCAGCTTGACTTAACAATTTACTTGGCGGACTAGTAACCAAAACTCAGAAACTCAGAAACTTTTCTGCAAATGTACACTTCATTTATTTGTGAGATTGGCATTACTGAAGAACATTTCTCTGCGAGCATGTTGAATAATTGTCCTACATTTTTATTCTGTTGTTGAGGATTTAAAGTATTTCCCTCCTCCTCGAGTTAATTGTAGGAAACTCTTTCACTGCTCTAGTGGAAGGAAAGAGAAAGTGCTCCTTGTCTGTGCATGTGACCATTTGTTGCAGGGTGAGTGGAAAATAACTTATTTGCCAGAAACAGCTACTGTTGTGGGGGTCAAGCCTGGGGGCAGGGTGGGAAAACCACAGCTCACTAAGACTCTGGGTTCCATCACCAGGAAAGCCAGCATGCCCACCAGCAAATACTGCTAAGGAAAGGAAAGGAAGCGGCAGGCTGCAGCCCTGGATCACCTCCCTCCCCCACAGCATTAGCAAATCCCACAGGATTTCAACCACCAATACCACCCCCTGTGGTCATTATACCACCTGCATCCACAGTTGCAGCTGACCCAGTTTAGATTTTCCAGCAACCTGTTGTGGCCACATTTTCCATTGTATAGTTCTGGGGGGTGGGAAGGGCTAGCATCCTTTTCTTTCGAGAGAAGGAAGGCTCAGAGGCAGGCCACATTCAAATGCATCTCCTCCGGAAATATTCTAGACTGCCCCTACCACCACCACTGATGTCCTACAAACACACCATTTCTGTGGTCTGAGTCTCAAGTTTACAAACAAAGTGACTGGGCAGATTCCTAGGAAATGAGGTGGGAATTCCCTAGCTAGCTTTTGCACAGAAATAAAATCTGCAGGCAGAGCAACTTCCAAGGGCAAAAATGGGTAAAGGTAACATATGCACCTGGAAAGAAGGGGGAGAGCGCTCTGGTACAAATGAGGTCTTAAAGTGAAACATCTTTTGAGAGCACAGGGGAATCTTATTCAGCAATAGATGTTGCCTGCCATGGGATCTATTGTTCACTACAAGGCTTTTCCTCTTCACAGTGAGATGCCTACAAAAGTTCTGTTTGTAACTTCACAAGTTTTAGGTCAGACCCCAATTTGGAAAGCGTCCAAATCTACCTCGTACTAATTTGAAAGCTCCCTGAATTGGACTGAGTTTGAAGCTTCAGACGTACAGTACTGAAGTTCAAAATATGGCTATAAGATCTTCCAGTCTTTGACTGACCTTAATGGAATTTTACAAGGCCTGCTGCATTTCAGATGAACAGAATTGGGGATCTTGTGCAGGAACAATTTGGGCAGATTGTGAGCTTCAGAAAAGGAAGCCCTTAGCTCTGCACTTCCCTTGCACAATGTGTGTGGCCCCAAGGATCCCATCCAGGTTGCTGCTGTCAAGGAGCCAGCAGACTGGCCCACCCAAAACCTCCTGCAGCTCCAACCTCTCAGAAAGAGAAAGCACAGGGAGGACCATCAGCAATCAGGGGGAGAATTCTGCTCCCTTGCTTCCCCCTTCTCAACACACCAAGTTCAGCTAAGGGGGTATGGCCTGTGGCCACAATGACCTTGTAGAAGAGGCAACTGAAAGCAACCCACTTGGCTGGTTTAAGTGGGTAGAAGTGATGTCAGTAGGCCCAGAGGCTGGATGCAGGTGGCAGGAGCATTTTCTTATCGAAGTCCACATGGCACCAGCTTCCCCCAGCAAAGGATCACTCTAGCTGGGTGACTCAGGCACAAATTGCTAGGGTGACCCCACCCTAACAGGCTTAACTGGTTCAGGGCTGGTTGGCCCATCCCGCATGATCAGGTTTCACCAAACATCCCATCCGTGGGAGTTCACCAGAAGGGCACCTCCCCAGTTGGCTCCAGCCCAGAAAGATGCCTTCTTGTGCCCCCAACCCTGTGGAGGAGGCAGCAGTTCCAGCTGCAGATCCCCCTTTCTCCACAATGAAGGAAGACCTCCCTGGAGACACTCTCCTGTTCTCAGCGGGGGATTCAACCTCCTTGGCCCCCAGGACAACATTGCAAAGCACACCAGCCTGAGTGCCTCTCTCAGGCTGCCTGATGTCACTAGAGAGGCCTGGTGAGAGGCTGCCATTTCCTCCTGAGCCAGGCCGGAACTGGGCCTGTCACTCCGACAATGCCCACCCCGCAGCAGAGCAGAAGGACAAAGGTGGAGGAGGCAACACCACCACCACAGTAAGGCAAGGTGGCAGTCCCTCTAGACTGTGCCTCTGGATGGGGGCGGATCTAGCCCAGTGGAACTGCCAGGCTGGCGCCCCTCCAGCCAGGCACGGGGTGGGGTGGGGCCGCGGAGGCAGAAAGGAACAGTGGGAGCTGCTCCTCGGAGAAGCCCTTAACTCCCAGACACTGCAGCCAAACGGGCTGGGGAAAGGTGGGAAGTGGGGGTGGAAGAGGCTTGGCTTGGCTTTCTCTTCCCTTCCCTCCCCCCAGGACTTAGGACATCCGACACGGGGGCAGGAAAAAGTCCGGGGGTGGGGGTTAAGGCACCGCCTCCCCCCACTCCATGGCGCCCCACAGCGCGGCCGATCTCTGTGGGAAGGGCACGTTCAAGACCAGCCTGCGCACCAGAGAAACCTGGCGGAGCGCCCAAGGGAGGGATGGGCGCTGGCAGAGCAGGCCCCAACAGGCCCGGGACGCAGCGCAGGAACCCACCCGACGATCCGCAACGAAGGCTGGCCACCGCAAGAAGGAACGGGCAGAACGACTCTTCCTCGAGGCCGGGGCAGGGGAGCAGCACCGGGACGCGCTCTCTTACCTGGTAGCGACTCTGCGGCCGCCAGCGCAGCCGCCAACGTGACCAACAGTGCCAGACTCTTCTCCTGCCTCATCGCACCGCCCTCCCGGACAAAGCTGCCCGCTGGGCCACAACGGCCGCTGGACCCCGCAGGTGAGCCACGCCCATCGCTCTCCGGACGCCAATCCAGGGGGCCGACGTCACAACCAGAGAACCCTCGCCTATCGCTATCGCACCTGTCTGGAAGGCGGGTAGTCCACGCCCACCTATTCTGCATAGGGTGCGGGCCAATCACGTGGTACTGGTGCCCCCCCCCCACGCCGGTTGAAAGGTAGGAAAGTCCCGGATGGAGAAACCTGCAGGGTAAAGGCGCAAGTTTGAGCAGGCGCACTCGGGGCAGGGCTATCGTCTGGACCACTGCTCCCGGTTCCTCCTGACTACGCACAGCGCCCTCGCATATTGTCTGGTTCTGAGATGGCTTCTGTGGGAAGCCTCATCCACTTTCCGTTTCTCCTCCGCCAGCTTCCATCCCCTGGCCTTGGAAAGAGGCTCCTGGCAAAGCGTGCTGGGATTCGTACTGACAGCGGAGTGGTAGCAGAACCCCGTTTCCTTCCTGCCTTCCTCTCTCTCGTTGTCCCTCTCTCTCTGCTCTCCCTCCTCTTTCTGTTCATCCATCCATCCATCCTTTCCTTCCTTCCTTCCTCTCCTTCTTTCTCTCTGTTCTTTTCTCTCTCACTCCCCTCCTTCCTTCCTTCTGTCTTTCTGTCCATCCACCCTTTCCCTTCTCCCTCCCTCCCTCCCGATGCGGGGGTTGGGGGAGTCCTGCAACTCAGTGCCCCTTTCCTGCTGGGAAAGCCGCTCTGTGTTAGAAGCGCGGCGCGGTCTGGGAGGCCTTCGCTTGCGTGAGCCCCCACTGCTGGGAGGCTTCCTGAAGAAGTCATACCACTTTGGAAGTGGGGGGAGGCTCGTTTCGATGAATGGCACTTGCATAATGACTTGGCTATGGTGGAACTGCCCAGGCGGGGCGGGACGGCAGTCTAGAAGGAAGGGGATCGCTTTGCATCCCGCCAGGGCCGAAACCGCGCAGAGATTAAGCCTCCCCGGCAGCACTGCAGCAGCGTTCCCTTCTCAGCTTTTGAGTCGAATCAAACGGCCCAAGCGGGGCGGCGTGGTTTGAGACTCCGCTCCGGCTCTGCCTGGCGCCAAGAACTCGAAGGACCAAACCACCGGCTTTTCCCAGAGATGGGACCGGGGGCGTGAATCGCAGGTAGTTCGGCGACACTCGCCTTTGGAAGGCAAGCGCCTAAGGGAGAGGGGCCCCGCTGACAACACATTGAAAGGGTGGGGGGCCTAACAGCTGATGCAATGCCAGGCCCAAACTCTCGGAAACTGGAGTTACTTCCGAAAATGTTAAGAACATCTCCGATCAAAGCGCAGATGAGGGGGAAGCGGCCGATCGACCACTAATTGCTGTAATGTAATTGGAACCCGGTCACGAAGAGTCGGACACGACTTAACGACTTTAGGGTTAGGGAGTTTCAGAGGCCACTTCGCGGCAGCGGCAGCGGCAGCGGCAGCACAGAAAGATCAGCTCTGGAAAAGGGAGGCGCAAGGTCGCTCGGTTCCCGCCTGCCAAAGCTAGACCTCACGCCTCCATCTCTCAGGGAGGCCCGCAAGAGCGGCAGGTGACCCCTGGGACAACAGGGAGACCGGCGGGCCCCTGCCGAGGCAGCAGCCCTCTGCCACCGAAGCGGGACGCCCCCCCCCCCGCACCACCCCGAGGGAGGGGCTGGAACCTAGAGCTCCGCCCTTGGCTGCTATAAGGGGCAGTAAGGGGGCGGACGCCCCGTCCAGCTGGCGGAACGAGCGATGGCAGCGGATCGGGTGGGGAGGCGCTTGGGGCGTTCGTCGCCAGCCCGCTCTGCCGGCCTCTCTCCCGGAGGGAACCGCGCAGAAGGGACATCCAGCCCAGGCATCCAGAGGCGCCAAGCGCGGGTCACTGTGAAGTATGACCGACGGGAACTGCAGCGGCGCCTTGACACGGAAAAGTGGATTGACGGCCGCCTGGAGGAGCTGTACCGGGGACGGGTGAGGGGGACACTGGGCTGGGCGGGAGTCATCACGTCGTTTAGGGGGGACGCGCGTAGGCCGCCAGTCCCGTCCAGACCGGTCCGCCTGGGATAGCGGAATCCTTGTAGCCAAAGGCTCTCAGATGCCGCCTCGCTCGCCTTCCTGGGGCTGCTGGAAGAGCGCCCGGCCCGCTGGCCTTCAACGCTGGACTCCGTGCGGTTCCTCAAGGCCACGACGGGGTTAACGATGGGGCTCTTTGGGACCCCCGCCCCTTCCTCCCGCCCAGCTGCTTGTATCGCTGCAGGCGCTGCTCCTCGGGGGCTCCGGGAGCAATCTGCTTTATCGGGAGGCACATCTGCTGCGGGGGGCGCCCCAGTTGAGAGGCGAGGATGGGAGACGGTCAGGACGGCGCTTCAGCTGTGGCGGGAGAGGAAAGCGGGGAAACGCGCCCGGGAGCTCGCGGTCCTTTTGGGAGGTGGTCTTAGTTCAGCCTTAAATAGAGCACTATGGAGCGCCTTGCTGCCGGTTTTGCTGGGCGCGATTTTAAAGCTAAAGAGATTGAAGCTTGTGGTGGCTCCGGGCCAGGCGAAACAGACTTATCGCGGCTGCCCGGTGCTCAGACCAGCCGGAGGGGAAGCCGTGCTGCAGGATTAGGATGGACTACGGGCTCTGCAGCCGGCCCCAACTCTTGCCTCCTACCCACACTATTCACCGGTCTTTCCAGGGACCAGATACTTGGGTCCTGGTGTGGGAGTCAGGCTTTCCCCGGGTCTTGAGGGCAAATTCAGAAACCTCAGCAGATAGCTTGGCACGCTGTCTGGTCTCTGACCTAGCCCTGGAGCAGGCAAGGCTGAGGAGGACTTCAGAAGTCCTGGACATCTGCTTCCATCACTGCAGGCTGAGATGGTGGGAGCTGCAGTCCCAAGCTCCTGGTGGGCTGCTGTCTGCCAAGCTCCGTGGGACTACCCTTGGGGGAAGGTTCTTTCTTACCCTACCATACAAAAAGGGATCTTTGCTTTGAAAAGTGAGGCCAGCCTTGCTGCGGTTCACAGGAAGAAATGGAAGCTGAGCTGGTAGAGAAGGGCCATTGGTCTTTGGAGGCGGGAGGAATGCATCATGCTTCTCCGCCTCCTGGGGTGGGGGTGGGGGTGATAAAAGAGATATCTCCGATCCTCCCATGAAAGGAGCGAGTTACCATCTGGGTTGCTTTTTGACCTCCCCAGGGAGTCTGGGCGGGAAGAAGCTCAGCTGGCAGGCCAGGCCTGCTGGGGGGAAACAAGCCCCGGGCTGGAAAGTAGTGCTCAGGTGATGCTCAGATCCAGGGGCTGCTTGGTACAAGGGGACAGCCGAGCTGCAACTGTTCCCCTTCCTGCTGCACACTAATGGAGAAGTTGCAGAGGAAGTGGGGGCAGATGGAGCCAGGCTCTTCCAGCGGGACCAATCACTTCTCTAGCGGTAGGCAGAACAGGATCAGCTGCGTAAGGGTACTTATGCTGCCAGGGTTACCTGTATTTGGAGGAAAAGCAGCAGCTAAGTCTCTGTGGGATGTGGGGTGTGTATGTGTGCATCTCCTGCATAACAAGAGAGATGCAAGTTGGCCTGGGTGTTGAAATGCAGGCTCGGTCACACCAGATGCATGCTATTACAGAAGAGTTGCAGAAGTCACAGAACCTGGGATACTGTAAAAAAGCCTTCCTCTTGTGAGACTTCATATCTCACACTTACAATTTTTGTCCACTTCCTGAGAGTCACAGTGCTGCCATGGAGCTGGTTACAAGAGCCCTATAGCCTGACCCTTTTGGTTTTGTGGCAGGAAGATGAGATGCCAGACGAAGTCAATATTGACGATCTCCTGGAGATGGACACAGATGAAGAGAGGGCCAAGAAATTGCACGTGAGCTTCCTTCACATTATTAGGCCTGCTGACTCGGAGGCAGGAGCCCGGAATAGGCACCATGTGCTTCTGAGGACCTGCCAGCAGGCAGGGAAGGGAGGAGGAGGACAGTTGGGCTTGACAGATTTGAGTTTATAAAATCAGCAGGGCCCACCAGTTGCAGCATTACAACAGAGCAAGCAACAAGGTGATCGGTGGGCTCTAACGCCGGTGAAGACTCTCAGTCGTAAGTGGGCTCTTAAGCAGAAAGAGGGCTCTGCCGTACACTAATCCTGAGAAAGTTGGCTGTTCTAAGGGGTCGAGGTCATTTCCAGGGCCGGCCGGTGAGCAAATTATCAAACACACTGAGCCTAAACATTCACGAAAGTGCCAAAACGCTGGTGTTAATTTCTGGGCACCGAGAATGATGCGTATCACTCATCTCGTCCTGTGCTGTGTATTAATAAGTAAATGTACCTAATGTGGAATTATCACAGCTACATGCTGTTTTGCAATAAATACAAATTAGGGTGCAGATAGGATAAGGAAAGAGAACCAGCCATCCAACCATTCACGGCAAAAGAGAAGGCTGTGAATTAGTTCTGGGCCCAGGGACTGTTACTGAGTCAGGAGGAGAGATTTTCCTAGTTTGCTTCAAGACTGGCGCTGAGGACCAGGCTGGAAATTACAGGGGCCAAACACAAGAAATACTGTGCCCCCGTCCTTTGGGGCTGTTCCTCACTGTAATTTCTTTCTAGGGCACCCTGGAGTCTTGCCACAACAACACAGAGGTGGGTGTCCACTTTCTGAGCACCGGCAATCGCTGGCTTTTATCCGGGTCCGATGGAACATATGTGCCTGCAAAGGGGGTGGGACGTGCTCTTCCCAAGAGACGGCACACTTCCAGCCCACGGTGTAATAGTTGCTTTCTGACATTCAGTAGAAGAATTATGGTAATGTGTCCTTTGTCCCCCTGGAATACTCCCTTTCATCCCGTGGGCGCCCTGGCCCTCTTCCCAGCCCATGGCTCCCTAAGGATGCTCCCTTGCAGTATCTGGAGTTCCAGCCCCAGGAATTAGTCATGCCAGACAGGGCTGCAACTGGGGGGTGGGGGTGGGGGCAAGTGGGGCATGTGCCCCGGGCGCTGCACTGTGGGGGTGTGTGCCAAAATGGGCATGGAATCCATGTTTGCCCCGTGTGACACAGACCCTAGTTGCGGGCCTGATGCCAGAGCAGGCCTTGAACTAGCTGGTTGCTCTTACACTGATCCTGGGAGTCATTATTGGAAGGAGATATCTTTCCTGCTTGAGTTTCCCCCAGTCTCAGACCTCTTCTCTGCCTTACTGGAGAGGGATGGTAGGACTCACCCTCCTCCTCCTCCCCCCCCCCCCCCAGGACTTCACCAGAGAGCTGCTGGAGAAGCTGAGAGGCCTCCGAACAGAACATGTCCTCCGCCGGACAAGTCCCAGCAGCCAGAGGAACGTGGAGCAGGGTGTCGAAGTCCCAAAGCGGCAGTGAAGCTGGGGAGCTGCAGAGAAGGCTGAGCTGCTAGAGGAACTTGCTGCCATACCCCTGCCTCCACTAGGATGGACTGGTTGCACTGACTGCGGGGCCCTGATTTCAGCCGCCTCCACCCCCAGCCAACCTACCTGCAGGGATGGTCACCTCTCCAGCCATGCCCCGGCCCCTTTTCAGCGATATTCTTAAGGGTCCCTCCCCTCTGGGTAAATCTCTGTACAGTGGATGTTGGCCTCTGCTATGGCCCCCTCCTGCAATAAAGTGCTCTCTCCCCCAGACGTTCAACTACTGCCTGTGCCAAAGAGGGGTGGGAGGAGATGGGAGCTCATGACTGGGACCTTCATGGAAAATAACCTGGCTACTGGTGGAAACCTCAGGACAGGGTTTGCCCCCTTTGAAACTCTGGCCACTCTCTGGATTCTTTGTGGCCTGGTTTGGGCATAACCAGAAACTGTAGTTGTATTTGCACACCCTTGCACACTCTTGCGCTGAACAGGCCAGTCTAGACTCTGGGAATCCACAGCATGTCGGGCTATGATTTCTCTGGCTGAGCACGCTGGGCAAAGCCTGCCTGATTGTCCAGGGCCCATGGAAGCTCAGGAACTGCTTCTTTTGCAAACCCACCACCCAGCCAGATGCATTTTAGCCTAGGGTGATGTGAGGGCAGCAGGCTGTACTGTGTTCACAGCTGTGATCCCAGCTAGCCTTTCCGTGTTCGGAGGAAACTCCCAGGTATCAGATCAACTTCAATCAGAAAGGTGGCCCTGAGCTTTGAAGTCCTCCTGCCTCTCCCCCCCAGCCGGGACAGAGAGGGGGCTTGTCATATTCTAGGCTCTCAGCTGCTCTGGCTGGGAATAATTGGCAGACCTCCAGCCAAGCCCAGCAGAAGTTTGCACTTCTTCCTTGCCTGCTCTCAGCTCTCCATGGAGATCTGCATGTCCATGTCGGAGAGTGGGTGAGGGTCCCAGCCGCTCCACTCACCTGCCTGCAACTGGGCCTGAGGGCAATGAAACCAACCCAGTTCTCTGTGCAGCATTTTGGTTCCCAGCAGCATGGAAGACGGTTATCTTACGAGAACATCCAGGCACCGGAACAGCTTCACCCAGGCCTACCGATGCCTGTGCGCATATGGCTTCCCACATGCTCCCTCCCCCCCCCACCTCTCGCCATTACTGAGCCTCTGCGAGTCAGTCTGTACCAGCTACTTCAGGCCTGTGGAAGCACAGGGATCTTTCCCCCCCCCCCCCCCCCGGGAGGGAGGATGCTTACAGACCTCATCTCTTTGAGCCTTTCCCCAGGGGAAAGGGAAATAGGGACCAGGCTGCCTCCCTCCTCTCACAAGCCCTGAAGCTTGTGCCCTTATTTGGGAACAGGCAAAGGCTGGAAGGGGGAGGGACTTGCCGGAGCCCTGGGTGGCTGCAGCTGCGGGGGGTGGGGGGAACAGCCAGCTCGGCTAGGCCCTTGCTGCCTGCCCACAGCCTAGAGATGCCCGCAGCACCCTGCCAAGAAGGAGCAGCCACCCTTTTCACCAGGAAGGCTTGGCATGGAGGGGAGTGCCAGACAAGTCCAGGAGAGGGAGTCCTGTTTGGTTTCTGGGGGGTGGGGTGTCCTTTTCACAGACTGCTCTGGTGAATGACTTTTCCTCAGTTGTTCCTCCTCCTACTCTTTTTTAGAAAAATTCTTATTGCAATTTTAAAAGAGAAATACACAAAAAACAGCATACGAAAACAAATCAAAACAGTAATGTTCAATGAATTGATTATGACATAGTATTAACAAAAAGAGAAAAAGAGCCTTTTCAAAATGGATAAATGACACATTTCCTGAATCCAGGCTTTGCTATTTAGGGTAATAGCACTTTTCCAATCTCTCCATATAATTCTCTTGGCTATTCCCTGCAGCCAGCATATTCCTTGGAAATGGTCAGGTTCCACAGTTTTGTAATATAGTTCAAAATAACATTGACACAGATAACTTGAAAACATTTACCCAGCCATCTACTTACATATGTTGCAACAGTCTCCCAAAAAGAAACCAAAACTGGACAGTTAATTCTTAACACAAAGCACTGAAACTTGAATATTATCCCAACCCTTATATAATGTTGGTCCTAAAATGAAGCATTGAACTAACCCACTTCATCATCTTTTACATTTTCTTGTTTTATAGTGAAGTGAATTAATGCTTATTTTAAAGGGTAGAGCATCTGAATACAATTAGATTATGTTGAGGTATATATATTATGCATTTGGGTTCAAACATATTGTTTATTGTTGCAGATGTTATTTTTTATTGTTTTTATATGTTGTTAGCCACCCAGAGTTGCTATGGTGAGATGGACAGCTGTATGTGAATCAAATAAATAAATAAATGCAAGTTGCTTGAGTAGGTCCAGCATTCTGTGAAGGCTGGATTTAGTTTATGTTCACCAGATTTTTTGAGCCAAAAAATCACCAACGGCAGCCTTGGGCTTTCTCAGTTTGGGCAGTTGCTATTCTCCTGTGCTTTGGAGTGTTATTTATCAGGTTTGGGGGTCAGGAAGGGGGAAGGACACCCAACGCCCCCACTCCGGATCACCAGGCGCTACTGAGTTCGGTGACTGCTCCAGCGCTTGGGGCTTTGGCTGCAGGTTAGAAGCCCGTCCTCTGGCACTGCCCAGCCTGCCTTGACTGGCTCTAGACATTGTGACCCTCCTGTCAAGGCAGATGCTTAGCAGGAGGGCCATGGTCACTGCTCATGCCCCTGTAGTCAGAGGTGGTCACTGCCCATCTTTTGCAACTCACCAGATCCTTGCCTCCCACTACCTATAAGATCCCAGATCCCAATGGAGATTCACTCTGTTGCACTGCCTACTGGAGAAAGGGGTGCCTTGCTCCCCAGGCTGTCCTGCGGGGCATGCAGAAATTTGGGGGGCTGTTTCATCTGCAAAAGGTGATCAGGCGCTGCCTCCTGGTGGCTACAGCCTCCTTTGCTCACTTCCGGATTCAGGAGCAATACTCAGCCCATCCAGCGGTCAACAGTAGCATTCGTTACCCTGCAAGACAAATGGGGAAAAGCCTGAATGCTCTCACTCTAGGGGAGCCAACAGGGAAAGTTAACTTTTCACATTACTGTTATTGGAAGTCCGAAGAGAAGAGAAGAGAAGAGAAGAGAAGAGAAGAGAAGAGAAGAGAAGAGAAGGGGGGGCATCACAGTTCCAAAGGGATCTCTTGCCAAAGTGATGGCCTGGGGCAAAACTGACTTCACATTGACAGGGCCCCAGATAACCCTTGGGACTTGCTTCTCCAGGTTACAGCAATAATCGCCTGGAAGAGCTCAAGAGCTGCTGGAATATAGTGTCCTCCTTTACTCCAGAAAAACTTTAAAATGGCATTGGCTGATTTTTGTCTGGAATCAGCTGCATAATCAAAGTGAGGTTTCTTAGATCCAGTGGCATGCACAACTACCCTTAGGTATTTGAAGCTAGACACTTGCTCTATTCTGTGCCCATTTATATTCCAGGAGTGAAATTTTGGCCTTTTAGCGAAGGTCATTATCTTTATTTTCTGATAATTTATTTCTAACTGATTATTAATACAATATTGGGCCAAGGATGTCAAAGCTCTCTTGAGACCTATAGGAGTCCTAGAAAGAATGACCACATCGTCTGCATAAAGCAGCAGGGCAATACTTCGGTCCCCTAATTTAGGAGGGTGGAAGTCCGGGTGACTTTGGCATCTTACCATATCATTAATGTAAAAGTTAAAAAGTAGGGGAGCCAAAATGCACCCCCCAGCATTCATTTTGGTGTCCCCCCAGTGCCTGGGGCACATGCCCCACTTGCCCCCCCTAGTTGCGGCCCTGCTGGGATGACGCTTTCTCACTACTCTGGGGAGACCTGGTTTGCACCATAAGCTGACCTTTGGTACAATGGGGTTCCTGGCTTTGCAGACTCCACTGATCCAAACAGCCACACAAAAAGCTAACCCAGCTAATGCTAATCAGGTGCCACCTGTTCTCTGACTGACTCAGCTGTCTCTGCAGCAAAAAAGGTCCTGCTGATGCCATCAGAAAGTGTCTTTGACCCAAGACCTTGGGACAGCATTGACCCTTCCTCACTCAGACCCTCTGTGGCCTGGGAGATCAAATCAAAGAAGTGCAGATGGGCCTACAAATCCCACTGTGCTTGAGTACCTCTTGTCCATCCCACTGCTGCAGGGCCCAAGACCAAGAGTGCCCAGGAGAACCTTCTGGCAGCATGTGACATCCCCCAGGGCTCCTGCCCTGCCTCCTGCTTCCTCAACCCCCTCCACTTCTTGCCAGAGCAGAAAGGAAAGAGCCACTTAGGAGAACTATGGAGTTTCCATCCCAGGCAATGCCAGGGGATGGGTAGGGGGAAGAGGTGGTCTTGCTCCACTGACCCTCTGAAGGTAGTGGGCCCTCTAGCCTGGTTTTCCTGAACCAAAGCTGGTGCATCTTGGGCATCTACCCTCCCTCCAGTTCCCACATGGGCAGAAGGAAGGCAGGGTAATTGCACCAACTCTGATTCAGGTGGGGAGGAAGGGAGGCAGCCCCAATCCAAGGGGTGGAAGCGGAGGAGAGCTGCAGCTGCCAAGGCCTTTGGCAATGAGTGCCTTCAGGGAGGCAGGGGAATGTCAGCCTCCTGCCATTGCCCCTTACAACTGCCACACAAATAGATGTGCGTTTGTGACTTTGTTCTACAAGTACAAAAAGGTGAGGCTTGCATTGTGACACTTTGTCCTTTGGAAGCAGTTGCGGCTAGGAGAGGATGCCTATGTTCACAATTATTACAACAAGCCGATGCTAGTTATTAACCAGGGTAGAGAGATTCAGAGATAGGCAGAATCTCCAGGTATGTGGAAGTCCCCCTTGGCTGTCCTCAGTTCTGTGTGGCTTTCATCTGCAAGTGCTCAGAGGTCCCTTGTCCCAAACACAACACAATCTCATTCTGGCTCATTCACACCTGCTACCCCTTCTCCCTTCTCCTTCCCCACTTGGAAGCAATGTTTATAAAGGGCTCACATTTTTCCACATCAGCCTCAGCCGAAGGATCTTACCCTTCCACCACATGAAGCAAAACTGCATCCCAATTACAGTGCAAGCTGTGTCTGAAAGGGCCCCCTCCTCAAATTACCTTCTGCTACCCAAATCAAGAGGTGTCTGGCAGCACCTTTCCAGACTAACACATGTCATTAAAAGACAGCCAGTTTGGTCTAGCGGTTAAGGTGCTGGGCTAGAAACCAGGAGTCTGTGAGTTCTAGTCCCACCTTAGGCATGAAAGCCGGCTGGGTGACCCTGGGCCAGTCCCTCCCTCTCAGCCCAACTCGGTGCAAGGTAGGCTAGCCTCCTCGTGGTGCACCCCGGGCAACGTGACTTGTCACAGCTAAATAGTCTACACATCTGACTGCTGGACCTCACAAGGATTTCCCAGCAAGAAAAAGCGCATGAACACCAAACTACTATGCCATATGATTAAAAAAAAAAGTAATTAAAAGGCAGCCGCTTTTGTGAGCTACAGCCCACTTCAGCAGATGCATGAAGTCTTCATGCCTCTGGTGAAGTAAGCTGTAGCTCACAAAAGTGGCTGCCTTTTAATGACATGTGTTCATTTGGAAAGGTGCTGCCAGACACCTCTTGATTTGGGTAGCAGGAGGTAATTTGGAGTCTGCGCTGCCAGACTCCTGATTTTTGGCTGCCATGGTCCAACACACACTTCTACTACAGCTCCTACCACCAGATTTTCCAGAAAAGTGAACACTAGAGGGCAGTCACATAAATTTTCTCCTTCAAATTTTCTGAAAGGACATTGTGTTGTGCCTGACCTGAGGCAAGCAGGCAGGCAGGCAGGCAATTCCCATCCTCCTTTTTCTAAAAACTGATAAAGGAAATGATGCTCATACAAATTAGTTTTCTTTTTAGCTTCCAGGTTCAATGGGACAGCTAGGTTAGTGCTGAGGATATTGCTCTCTCAATGCTATAAGGAAATGTAACATCTCCATATGGAAGAGATGCCATTTATGAGACCAGTGGGGTCGGGGGAAGAGCGAGCAAGGCTGCTCCAGCCCTTTCAAAAACGAGGCAGAAGACGCTGGTTGGAGGCTGGAAGTAAGTGGGCACACCACCTTCTTAAGCAGCCTCCAGTCCGTGGCTGGAGCCCTCAGGTGTTGGTGGGAATGTTCAAGCAAAGGGAGCATCTCTTGGAAGAGACTTTTGTTTCAATGCAGATAGGTAGCAGGTCGAGCAAGGCATCCCCATCAGGGTTTTGATTTCTGTTCCCTGTTTGGTCCAAGTCACCAATTCTTTGTGGAAATAGGATACGGGGCTTTAATGCTGCAGAGGACCTGATCTTTGTTTTCTCTTGAACTTCTTGTGGTTGTGATAGTCACAGCAGTTGCCTCTTCTCTGAGACGAAGGGATGAAGTTTCTATGGTAGGTGACCAGCACCATCCTGTGGTCCCCTTGGCAAATTGCAGGGTCTGTTGCACAGCTTCTGTTCTCCCACATTTTGAACAGCTCCACGATTTCTCTTTTGCAGCATTGAATTTTGCATTTTGATATTTAAAGTTTAAAACTGTATTTCGCATTGTCCTTTTTCCTAAATAATGTTACATGATTTGATTTGATGAGAATGATCTGTCTCTGGGGGTGGGGGGAGGAGAGCTCACTCCAGATCCCTTTAGTCACAGCCTGAAATCCTATTTTTTGGTTTTTACCTTTATATCACCAGGCTGGCTGTGATGGCTTGCTCACTCACTCTCTCTCTCAGCTGGGATAGGGGGAGGATGCCAGGTGAGGGACCCCCCCCCCCCCAAAATAGATGCTGGCAGCAAGAACTTCCAAGCAGTGGTCCCAAAGCATGAGATGAAGCTCCTGGGTGAGGGCATGAGAGCTTCAGCCTTCCTTCCATTACAGCCTCCTGGAAACAGCCCAGCCCTGGTGTATGGAGCCAGCTTAATGCCCAGCCAAGCTGTCTGCCTCTGAGATAGGTGACCCTTTCCAAGCCCTGCCCCTGAGCAAACTGGATCTTGCTTCTGCTTTCTAATGAAATAAAATCTCACAACGTCCTTCTCTTTCTTGACAGCTATGCCAACAAGTTGACTTCTCCTCACCATAGAGTCTGAATTCCTTCTGGACCCATTCCATCAGAGCAGATCAAAGGCCACCCTCCCAGCAGTTTAATTAGGCTCATGCACTGCATCTATTTGTTTTCAAAAGACTGAGGTAACAGCAGGTCAGGAGGGCTCCCCATATTTCTGCAGGTGCAGAACAGTCAACCCCACAACCCTGTCCCAGGCCTCGCAACCATATCCAAGGCGGAAAGCCCAAGGACTACCATTCCAGGAGGCTGCACCCAAGAGGAGTGCATCGCCCAAGGCTGTGAAAGTGAGCCATCCAAAGATTCTCCGTGTCCCCTCAGTTGTTGCTTCTCTTCTAGGTAGCAACTCCCAGGGTGCCTACCAGGGCTCCTTCTGCGCCTGCTGTCGCTGACGTCATGCCTGGGGTTAGGCACGCTCACTCTCCCATCCATGCATCACATGCCCAAGGCCAAGGTTTGGCCCACCAACTTCCACCCAAAACCTCTTGGGCAATCATGCCTGTGCTCAACGCACCTTGCTGGGGGGAGACTGTAAGGGCATGCCTGGGCAGACTCAGATGGATTGTCAGTGCTGTGGTCAAGCTGCCCAACATCTACCCACAGCCCACTCCTAGTCAAACTTGCAACAGCAACTAGGTCTTGGGGAAAAGGACTCCGGGGTCTCCTGCCTGCAACTGTTGGGGACTTTCACTGGACACTAGGCGGGCAACTCTTGTCTTCTCAACCATCCCCCCCCCCCCCGGGATTCAGGCTGTTTGTTCTCCCAAGGGCAGTTTTCTCTGATCCTTTCCCCACAACTCACTGCCACTGCAAAACCTTCCATTTTGGCTGAAAAGCCACAAACTTCAATGGCAGCTGTGCTGACTGTGCCCCTCTGCCTCAAAGGGAGTATTTGAAATGATTCCACACCAGAGCAAGCTGGGCGGCAACCTTTAAAATCACTGCATCATTTAATGCCAGCAGTACAACGATAGGAGTCTTGAGTCTTGACATTGTTGGAAGACACGTGTAATAAAAAAAGAAAGCAAACAGCCATGCAACCAAAAAATCACTGTAAAAATACCAGTACAATATATACAAATCCCTTTTCAAATAATATTTACATTTTATAGCATTTTTATAAAGCTCTGGCAAGTTTCATTCATAACAAAGATTTAGGTCTACTGAATGGATCTTGATTTACAAAAGTCAGATTGTACAAATGTCACAGAGCAGCTATGTACCTATGCAAGCTCACAAGACAGAATACTCCACAAAGAGCACACTCCTTCACAAGCTTTTCATCAGTTCCAGGACCACAGCTTCTCCACAGAAACCTGCCCACTCCAGCACAAGAGTTTTGGAAGGCTCCTTGGAAATCTGCTCCACACCTCCTCCTCCTGTGGGCTTCAATGTGTCTGGCATGGGGAGCCTTCCCAGGGAAACTGCTGAAAATTCACAGTGGGAAACAGGCTGGGCTTTCCAAGAAAACTGGCTTACATTTGTATCGAAAGGACATAACTTTCTGTCCAAGTGAGTTCTACACTGTGGGTGTTACATTCCCTGGGCAAAACACGGAGGTGCCTGAAACAGTAGGAATTACCAAGGCAGAGATAGGAAAACAATACACTGCAAAATGTTTTGACCCCTCACCCCTTCCAGATTAAACAGAGCTAAGCTTGGGCATAAACCATGCTCCAGTCACCCAATTCATCCCTGTAAGCCCCACAAGCACCTTAAAGCTGTTTGTCAAACTGCAAATACTTTCGCCAAAGGATCCGCATCAGAGGAACCCCTTCATTTCCACATGTGCTTGCAGCCACCAGCTTCACGGAGCTCAAACCCACTATGCTGAAGCAACCTGGCAGCAGCCTGCGCTGCTCCTGCTCCGTGGGGCAGGTGGGCCTTCCCCAGTTAGGCTTGGCCCTCCTGGGCAGGACAGGTGCTCGCCTCTCACCTCTGATGAGCCAATATAGCCCAATCCATTACTGAGAAGACGCTTTTTGAACAGCCATGGTGCAATCCTTTCAGCCCACCCACTCCAAACTGCCTGCCTCAAGAACCTGAAAGCGCAGGTGGATCACATCCCACAGGAGGTTCTTGCCAGGCAGGATCAGGGCAAGAAGTCAATGCTCTTAACTCAAGAGCAAGGCCTTGCTTCCAAAGAGGCTGGCCAGGAGAGGAGCAGTGGGGAGAGATGGAGCTGTCTCCTGAAGACATGCAGTACCAAATGCTACTTACTTCTCCCCCTTTGAGAAGAGAATCTGCTTGCAGCAAAGACCAAATCCATCAGTTAGGAGCGCTGGGAGGACAGAAGCTGGCCTGGCTTCTAGCTGTTTGGCAATTCTGGAAAGACCAAATCTAGGGGGCGGCTCTTAGACGTTACAAAAGGACACATATTTATCCTGGTTTTTAAGGGAATGGGTGCAGTGCAGTGCTGAGCCAGGGCTTTCCAGGATGCTGGAAGGCTATGACTGCCCCTCCATAGAAGGCTGTGGAAACTGTTGGTTCATTGTGGGAATGGCAAGTCCATCATTTCTGAACACTGGTGGTCCGTTTGCTTCTTTAGAGGAGCGCAGAAGACATACAAGCAAAATAAAGAGTGTTATTAATAATTTAATTTCAATACTACAAACTCTGTTTTGGTAGAAGGCATCACTTTTCCAAGAGGCCACCCACCAGAGGCAGTAGCAGCCTGTTCTAGCCTGGCTGAATCACATCTGAATCCAGCAACCCAAGGAAACGGCAGAAGGGGTATTTAAAACAAAATTCAATACAATTACAAAAATAATTCAACATGGTTACTTCTCCATAATAATTTTCGCTGCGCTAGATTCTTTTTTAAAAAAGGCTATGATACACATATATCGTTACAGTTTAGAAATGAAGATATATATATTCTACAGATCAGCATGGCTGACAGCTTCATCCCTTAACGCGGCACACTAAGAAACTGTCGTCCTTTCG
The DNA here is from genome assembly GCF_035149785.1 of Candoia aspera. Lineage (NCBI taxonomy): Eukaryota > Metazoa > Chordata > Lepidosauria > Squamata > Candoiidae > Candoia > Candoia aspera. Next base: position 26,932,714 of record NC_086162.1, read on the forward strand.
TTGGCCTCTCCTCCATTCGACAGACCATAAATACCTGAAGAGGGAAAGCGGGGGGACGCAGACATGGCCCGGCCACTGTGCAAAGAATGAGGGAGGGGCTGGCGGGACTAGCCAGCCCAGGTTTGAAGACACTGAATGATTCTGAGCAGACCTCAAGGGAGCCCACAACGGAACCTGGAGGGGGCACGACACAATACTGCCTGGGGTGGCTCAAGACACTCGTTACTCTCCTGCAAGGTTGTGTGGAGATTACACTCGGCAAAGCTCAAAGGAGGGCAGTACATAGTCAATGGCAAAGAGGAGCATTAATGGAATTTTTTAAAAGTGAGGAACACTGCTGCTTCTTTTGGACACAAGGCTGCATGTACAAGTCCTTTAATACTACTGACAGAACGGGGAAGCTGTTGGGTCAAAGCCTTTAAAAACATCCTTCAGAGAGCCAGCGTCCTGTAGTTCCCCCTCCTGGGCAGGGCTGTTCCCTGCAAAAGGACTGCCTGCCCCCGACTTGGCCACCTGTTTCACCATGCCATACACAGGCGGCACTGGGAGATTGTGGACACCGGGCTGAGTGACCGCTGTCTCTGCGGCAGGCGCAGAGGAAGCAGGAGCAGAGGCGGCTGCCTTGGGCCGTGGCCGATTGTAGCTGTTGTAGCGGTCGGTCACGGGCTCTGGGCTGGGTTTCTCTGCTTCCAGCTGTTCCAGAGCTGACCGGCGCACAAACAGCGGCTCCTTCCCTCTGCCGCTGCTGCCACCTTTGCTGCCTTCAGAGCTCTTGGTGGCTGGGCTCCCTTCACCAGCAGAGTCTGCAGACTTGCAGCCGGGGCTTGGAGTCCTCGGGTCATAGAGGCTGATCCCACTCAGGACGCTGCTCTGGCCAGGGCCTCTGCTCAACCCTCCTGCCGTCAGCAGCCGGGGATCATAAGGTGCTATGCTGGCTGTGGCCTCCGCACCTGCTACTAGGGGGGAGTTGACCTCTGCGTGCTTTGAGGTCCCTGAGGATCCTGGCTCGGAAGCCTTGGGCAGCCGGGGGTCTGCTGGTGCCTTCCGTGTACGGGGATCACTTGGCTTGTCACTTTGCCCAGGACTGCCTGCTGCGTTGACTGTCTTTAATATCCTGGACAGCAGCTCAAAATCCGGAAGGCCGGAACCGGCAGACGGTTCTGGCTGGGACCCAGCCCGTTGCCTGGGGTCAGAAAGGCTGGCGTTCTGAGGCCGGTTCAGGCGTGGGTCGAGGGCAGGCAAGGTCTGGAGAGCAGCTGGGACAGGAACCAATTCCTGCTTCGGGACAGGCAGGGGGATCAGGTCCTCAGGGCTCCACAACACCATGCGCGCAAAACTGGGCTTGAGCAGGACCACATCTTTCTTGATGTGGCTGAACTGCTGCAGCTGGCAGCGAGGGTCCCTAAGGGAGTGGTTTGGCAAGGTATCCAGAGGGATTGTGACTGGCTTGTCCCGGAGGGCCCTCTCCCCTTCTTCCTCCTCTGGGACTGGAATAGCCTTCTGACCAATGGAGGGGCTCGAATGTAGTACTTCTGCTGCTTTGGGGGCCAGTGTGGGGACATGCCGCGCCAACCTTGGATCAGTGGGCCCTGCATCTCCAGCCCCAGAAGGCTCCAGGTTTCGAGACAGTCTGGGGTCACGCAGAAGGCGAGGATCGGCTGGCCGGCCACCTCCCAAGGGCTGGCTCTTCTGAAGGCGAGGGTCGCTTCTCCCCAGGGCAGGAATGGTGTTTCCAGAGGGGTCCTCATGGGGTCTGTTGGAACTCTGCTGCCGTAGAGTCTTCAGGATGGAGCTGACGCTGCTGCTGCCTCCCTCATCCTCATCGCTGGAATACCAATTGCCAGGATCACCTGGCAGAGTGACAGAGAGGGCAGTAAGCCACACTGGCTGCCTAGGAAGCCTTTTCAAGCAGCAACCAAGAATAATTTCAAATCCACTCTTTAACAACATTTTAAAGAAGAACGTCATTCGTGGAAAATCACTGAACCAGGCAAAGAGATTTCCACAGACTCTGACCAAGCACTAGGAAAAAGCAACTCCTGGCAGTCATTCTCTCTTAAGCCAATAGTTGCTCTTATCTCAACTGACAATGCTACAATAGGAGGGGAACAGGGCATTCAACTCCTCAACCTTTCCCTAACCTAAGATGGACTTATTTCTCATCTTTCTCCAGAAGCATAATAAGCCAGTTTACATTGGCACATTGCTTCACTTAATCCCCATGGCAGGGACACTGGGCAGGCTGAGTGTTCCCGTCTCAGAGCTGGTCCGGTCAGATGCTTCAGAAAGCAGCCTGGAGGTGAAGGAAGCCTGCCAAAGGCTGCCCCTCCCCTCCCCTCCCCACCCTTGCCTTCCTCGTGGTCCCGGTCCTGCTTGCAGCCCTCCGCCTGCCGGCGAGCCCTCTCTTCTTCTTGCTGCTTCTGCTGGATCCGAAGATACAGAGCCCTCTGGGTGGAAGGCAGGAAGTCTGGGATGCTGGTGGAGGGCTTCTGCAGTCTTGAGATGCCTCCATCACAAAAAGAATCTGGCTCGAGGGAGGGATCAGGGAAGAGGCCTTCTCCAGGGATCTCCTCATAAGCCGGGTAGCCCTCTACTGGGGAGGGGGTGGGAGAGCAGTGAGAGCACTGGAACAGCAGGCAGCCACTGAGCCAGCCCCCTCCCCAACTCTATAGCATACAAAACACCAAGCCCAACCCACAACTTTTCTCAGGCACATGGCAGACGCTTACCTGGGCCAACCATGAGGCTGGGCTCTAACTCCAAACCTTCTGGGTGCAGGTAGAAGTTGTCATAGAAGTCCTGGGTTGGTGGGCCTGGGGGCATCTCCTCGGGGCCAAAGGGCATCATGGGGGGTCCAGGGCCCAACGGAGGGCCAGGGTTCATCCCTGGGCCCATTGGAATATCAGGGCAGATGTCAGGACAGAGGTCCGGAAGCATGTCGGGGGGCATGTCGGGGGGCAGGTCTGGGTGCCCAGGCCCAGGGAACCGAGGCGGAGATGGGCCAGGGTGCCTAGAGGAAAAGAGAGGTGGGGTCATGCATCTCCTGAAGACGGTGGGCCCTTTATGTCTACTTGGCTGAGACACAAAGCACCTCACTTCAGCCTAGGACAGACAGGCCAGCATGGCTGCCCCAGGAAGTCTGGGTGTCTTGGACCCGCCCTCCACAAGGTCAGAGACTGGACCATACCAATTGTGGGAGAGGCTCCCCACTTTCCACTTTGGCCTCCTGCACCCCCTCTTCCTTGAGGGAAGGCAACACCCACCTCACCCCCAGCTTCTCCGCCAGCTGTCCTGTGGGCCTCACTACAATCTCAAAGAGGGAGGGAATCTTCTTGTACAAGTCCTGCTGCAGCTGCTGAGGCGAAAGAGGCTCGTGGATCGGGAGAGGCATCTGCGGTGGCCCTGGGGGGGCGGGGGGCGGGGGGGCGGGGGGGCCTGCGGGCATGGGCCGGCCATTGGGGGAGGTTGGAGCTGGGGGCCCTGGGGGCCGTGGGGGTGTGGGCAGCAATCCCACCCCAGGAGGTGGCTTGGGTAATGGGTTGATGCCCTGTTTCTTCAACTCCTCCACTTCCTTCTCGTCCTCCGCTCCTGCTTCTGCATCATCCGCCAACATCTAAGAGAAAAGGCGAACTCAGCGTCACGGGCGGAGGGGGATCGGCCCCTCCACCTGCACTGCCCATGGTGCTCAGCCGCAGCCTCCCCGGCCGCTGAACTCCAGGTGCGGGTGGAGGCCCCTCTGTACGGGGGGCAAACCCGGGGCCCGTTCGGCCTCTTTACCTTATCCAGGAGTTCCCGGGTTTCGTCTGTGAGGGGTTCGTGTGAGAACATGCAGTCATCTCCGTTAATGCAATTCCCGGTGGTGTGAAACAGCTTACAAGGGAAGTCCCGTGCAAGGTGTTAAGGAAAGCAGAAAGCAGCCAACGGGACAAAAGAAAACTCTCCCGTTCCAACGACTCACAGCCAGGGCACAACTCGTGCTTACACTGCAACCACGAGGTATTCAGACGGAAACTAGCGTTCAGCCTGCAGCTAGCCAGTCCCCCAGGGAGGAGAGGCAGATCAGGGGGCAGATAATCTCCCCACACCCTCTCCTAAAAATGCTGGACTTCAAAAGGCAAACACCTTATAGGGAAGGATATCATGCATGTAGGGACAGTTCTCTGCTCTGGCGCAGTAACCAGTGATATAAAACTTGCACAGTTCCCTCTTCTTTGGTAGCTCAATATCATGGCTAAAGTTGCAATGTTCTCCCTGTCAGGAAAAATACAAAAGGCACACATACAGCAGAACATCACCACCAGCTGACTGACCGCAACCTACGGGGCCTATGGTGGAAATCTTGCACAGATCAAGGTATGTACCAGGAGTGGGCGGAGAGGAGCTATATTGCCCAGAGAACCCGGAGCAGGCAAATTAGAACTCCAACTAGGGAAAATTAGCTCCACTGTACTATATGGCTGCTGGCTTTTTGGGTGCCTTTTGCTGTTTTCTTCAGTGTATGCAAACTATTCTTATAATCGTAGTCCTGAAGCATAGTCTCTAAATCTTTTAAATCAACAGTGTCTAACAACAGTGTTGAGAGGACACGCTGACACACCGCACAAAGAACTAAGTGAAAAGTGCTAAGAAAGTCCCCTCAGAACACTGGGACAAGGTCTAGAGTTTGCAAGAACAAACATTGGGGGGGGGGCACACTTATGCATAAGGAAATAGTCTGCCACTCCTCGTGCATGCCCAGGGAGAACAGCTGCACTATTCCACAGGAAACGGGAGAGATCTGGTAAGAGATCAAAGCAGCCTGTTTCTCCGTCCCTGGGCAAAGCACCAACCATCTGACTCTTGTTCTAAGGCCCAGCTTCTGCTGGACTGGGCACCTGCATCCTGACTCCTGTAGCTATCAAGCAGTAATAAATGGGCTGGAACCAAGCACATACCCAAGTGCATCTTCCTTCCACAAAGTATTTGCAGACGACTTTTCCTTTCTTATCTGACTGCTGGTGAGATTTCTCGTGATCATTCCGCCTGTAATTCCCACCACTACTACCGCCATCCTATAGGGATCACAAGAAAAGTATTCATTTGACTGATTTATATGTCTGTCAGGCAAAGCCTTGTGAAAAACAAAGCAAAGTATAGGAAAGAATAGTGGCAAGAATAAAAGCCAGATAAAATTAATTTGGCACCTTAAATATCTTCTAGGTGAATAAAAGGCATTTTGCTGGTTTCCTGAGAGAAGCATGCTAAAGCCAGAGCGCCATAATGAAAAAAGCTCCAACTTAGGTCACCTGCATCTCTCTAAATAGACACCAAGCCTACTGTGGGTGCTCTTCATAGCCAGATTCGTGCAGCCCTTGAGATATCCTGAACAGCCCCGGCTACCAAAGTGTTTAGGACCAGTGCCTTCAACTGAGCCCAGAGCCAAGGAGAACGGAGCAGCCTGAACCAGGTGCCATTTTCTGTATTAACAGGAGTTTCTGACTCACATGCACTGAACAGCCCATCTCTATCTATCCTGGAAAGGGCACAACTGACACCCAGTCCTAGCAAGTGGAAGCGCTTGGCATCACCTGGGCCTCCAGATACAGCACAGCCCCTATCAGAAGACTCCACTCCCATTCTTAATCAGCGAACCGTTACCTATACCTGAGTCAACTGCCGTTTCCTGGCCTCTGTCCAATCTCAAGCCCCAGTTATGCCAAAAGCTATAGCAAGAGAAGGGGCCCCTTCCCCAGAGTGTCCAAGCCAGGCCACCCATCACTTACCCCCAAGTCGTCATCATAGTAGTCATCCTCCTCATTGATCCCCCCTGCTTTGCCTATGCCTGATCGGCCACGATGACCTCGTCCCCGGCCCATACCCTTGCCTCCTCGCCCCCTAGAGCCACGGCCTCGGCCACGTCCCATGCCTGTAACAAGACCAGTCAAGTCAGTTCTTCAGCCCCGCAACAGAAGGCCACATCTCCCCAAGAGGACCTCCGGCCATCTGCTTTGCAGAGGCCTCAGGCTGCTGGTGCTCAAACGGGAAAGGGGGCTCAACCTTTTCTCCCTGGCAGAGTCTCCACCCACGTACCTCTCCCCCTTCCTTCTTTGCTTCTGCGATACTGGTTCAACTCCTTGGAATAATCATCGTACTCTTCCTCACCCATGGGCTCCTCCCCTTCACAGAACTGTCATGCAGAAAGAGGAGAAATTAGTGAAACGGGACCATCCCAAGGAGCCAGAAGATGGGCTGAGCAAGAACAAACTTCAACGTTTACCTCTATCTCGTCATCGTACATTTCTTCCTCCTCCTCCTCAGGGTGCTCTCCTCTTCCCCTGCCTCGGCTGCCCCTACCCATGCCTCGTCCCCTCATTCCACCTCTTCCACGCCCACGGTAGCCTCGGCCTCGACCACGGCCACCTGTTGACACAAACCAGAGAAGGTGCGAAATAAAAACGGATCAGGCTCCAGCATCTATTTCCACTTCGGCCTGGTTTGCATATAACATTAAGCTATACTGGTTTTGTTTGATTTGCCTTAGTGTGGTGTGTGAACCAAGCCACTATGGTTTGTTCAAAAAACACTACTTAGTGCTGTGATCAAATGCAGCAACTTAGGGCCATAGTCTTAACTGGGATCACTTTTCATGGGAAAAAGCACAAAGGCATTTGATCTCCCTTCCTGGTTTTGAGACAGCAACATTTCCATGCAATGTTGTACACTAGCCTCCAGAAACCAATGGACATAACACATACATGTGCACACTGCCATTTTAAAATTCAATTCCCAATGTAAAAAAAATGTAGAGACAAAAGACATGACTTGAGAATGTTGCATTACCAGGAGTTGAGTGTACTTTTGGAACCAAAGTCAATCTGGACTTAGAGAGGTCACATGTAAACAGGGGCAGATTGCCAAAATAGGCAGAGGTCGCACAATTCCTTATTGCTGATGAAAGGAAGCAGGACCAGGGTGTCTCCATTCTGTTTGAGACTCCAAAACAAAAACCTGCATTTAAAAAGGCAGCACACACTACCCTACAGACTGCTGTTTTCGGGGTGGGCCGGGGCTTTTGTTCTGTGACCAAACTCACTTGTCAGGCTACACAGTCCCCAGAACCTTCCTCAACCTCTCTGCCAGAGAATTCCCATTCAGTGTCTTGGGGGCCATATAACATCTGGGCTGAAGGAAAAGCAACTGTACCTCTCCCCCTGTGCGTCCCCTCCTTTGCCCTCCGGTACTGGTTCAGCTCCTTTGCAAAGTCATCGTACTCTTCTTTCCCCATGTCTTCCTCCTCCTCCCCCTCATAGTCACAGTAGCCCTCATTCTCATATTCTTCATAGATGGGGTAGTTCTTGTTCTCCATTTTAGAATACCCCTTCTTTGGGGCACTGTGAGAGGATGAGTACTGCTGATGGGACTGGAGGCAAACATACAAATGGTTATGGTTGAACAAAAGAGAGGACATAAGCTGAACTGGACCCCCAAAAGAAGAAATGGGTCTTGACCCACTTTATAAACCAATATTCTTTAAAGCATCATCTTTATACGATGAGCAGAAGCAAATACGACTGATGTGCTACCATTCAGATCTGGCATGGAGAACCAAACGGCACTGTCTCTACTGCTACTCTACCCCAGACATCTGGCAGGCTTATCTACCTCGTGGTTCCCACCCTCACTCCTGGTGTGGTGAGCCACACGTATTTATGGCATTGAGCACTCACAGAGGAGTAGAGGGGGCTGTACTCTCTGTACTTCCGGTGCCCCTTTTCATTTGTGCTGAAGTCAGAATCCTCACTGTAGTCTGAGAAATCTTCACTCGAAGAGGCATGGCGCTGCAAGAAAATACGAATCATTTACCACAACCAGTCCTGCGTGTTCTTATCCAATTCTGGCCAAGGCCTAGAAGACAGCCTGGGCCCAGCACTGCACCAATGATTCTACCCAAGTGGGAATTCTGTATTCCTTTGATACAGTATTTGACTACTTTGCAACTGTCAGATCTCAGGCAACATGCAAAGGCGCTCTGACATGAAAAACTACTGGAAACCGGGGCTTCCAGAACATGGCCGTTCACTAACAAATCAACTATTTTGGTTTCCCAAGGTGTACAGAAAGGCAGCCTGTGCTTTGTTCCCCTGAATGCTTCGGTCCTCTGCTACCAACTGGGGAAGAGGAGGTTAGATTCTCAAGGCTTATACCACAGTACTCACTTTGTGCTTGGATTTCCTTTTTTTTTTAGATCTCCGCTTCTCCTTCTCTCTCTCTTTCCGACGCTTCCTTTTCCTGCGGTGTGTCTTTTCTTCATCTGAGTCACTATGGTGCTTCTCGTTTTTTTCCTTCCTGCTCTTCTCATGTGTCTCTGCAGCACCATTGGGCTCCTCACCCCCATCATCTTCTAACTCTCCTTCTTCCAACTCACCATCCTCCCTGAAAAGATACAGCAGCAAAATCAACTGACTGGAAGTAGCAGTAAGGATAGCCAAGGCAAGTTTCAAAACTGATAACTGCACCAATTACAAAACATTACTATGTCTTTCAAAAATCAGTCTAGGCAATTCAGTGACCAAAACAAACAAACAAACCCCAACCTGATAGCCAGAACAGATTCCTGTAATATTTCCCTTAGAGAGAACAGAAACCTACCTACAAACACTGACTGGTTCATCAACTGCACTACAATTTATATATATATACATACATATACATATATATTTGTTGAATATGCTGCAATTGACTAGATTCACACACTGTGGCAAGCTATAAAATACGGTGTGAATCTGCCAGATATAAAGCAGTACAAGTACACTTGTGATTGAAAGCACCCAACTTTCATCCACTAAAGAGACAACAGAAAAAGCCAAAAGACCAGTACACTCCCTTGCCAGCAATCAACACCCAGATATGCAAAAATCAACACTAGGATTAACACCAGATGAACCATCAAACAGCACAATACACCCTAGTCAAGGAACTTTTAACTCAGGCAATCAACCAAGCAGCAAACAACAGCCCAATCAAAGAACTCCCAAGGAGAGAACAACACCCCTACCAACACAAGCAGTGCAAGCCACGGTATATAAACAGAGAGCAAGGCCCACTTCCTCTTTGCACTGAAGATGTTGCCTAGTCTGGCAATGAAATGTCTGCAAGAAAACAACAAGGCTCAGAGATCACCAAGGACTCCACTAAATTCTTTGTTACCTAAATAGAAAGTAAAATTCACTTCAAGATCAACCTTCAGCTGTCCACTACCAAATTAAGATTTAATGGGATCATTTAGTACACAAAAATGCCTAATATTGAAACAGTTTTGATTCTGTATCTTCCAATATAAAAAACTTAACTATACAGCAACTTCATTCCAAATCCAAAGCTGGAAAACCCATTCTTCCTACTGAAAAAGAAGGGGCCTCATTACCTCCGTGACTGACACTGGAAGAAGGAAAAGCCAGAGAAGTCAGTGAGACTGATCTGTAATAGGACAAGATAAACCAGGAACTACTGAATGATTCGAATAGATTAGCAAGGATTTTAACCTTGCAACTGTTTAATGGCAGCAAGAAAGTACCTGCATTAATTTGAGTGGAAAGACTGAGAGATCATTTCACTTCAGCTACTTGAAATAAGTAGCTGGAGCCAAAATCCTTGAATTCTGAGTATACATCTGTTGATCTTGGGATTCTGGATGAAAAAAAGGTTCATTTTGCAAGTTGGAAGATGAACCTCCCTGGCAAACAAGTCTGGGCAGTAGGTGAATTCAGCTCACATTCACATCCCTCCACTGCAGTAGTTTACAGTTTATTGATGTATGATTAAATTATCTGGATTTTATTTTTGAAAGTTAACCTAAAATCCTCTGACATTTTCACAGCAGGCTCCTACTTGAGCTTATCTTTGGGAATACAGATACATGTTTGGCCCTGATGTAGTGACAAATACTACATGCAGCAATCTTCATAGCCAGCAAGTTTTCATGTTCAAAAAAGGCCAACAGCAGTTTCTAAGCCCACCTCATTGTGTAATAAGATTGCCCTGTTGTATTTCCCTCAGAAGATTTCTATTCTCCAAAAGCAAAACTAAAAGACCCACTCTCTAAGCCATGGATGGTTTTGTGAGTTTAAACTCCAGACTCAGATGCTATAAAATGTGGCAAAGGCATTATCCAATTTCCTTCTACAACAGAGCCACTCTCTGAAGGACAGGAACACAAAGGCAATGATGTTCAAAGTATGTGTTCTTCACCCAATGCTCAGTCAGACTGCAGAATTCACTTGAATAGGATATTGTAACAATGAAGCAGTTGCTTAACTTTGAAAAACAAATCCAAGAATAGTAAGGTTATTAGTAGTTGCTGATCATGATGGCCATATTATACTTCCAGGTTCAGAGGTAAGAAGAAAGATGGAAGGGACTACAAGCTCATATATTGCTGTTGACTATGAGCATTTAGTGCTGGACTTCTTAGGCCTTTGGTTGATGGCTTTTCATAGGGCAAGAAAGCCAAAATAACCAGATGTAATTTGATCAATTACAGTGTACAAAATTCATAGGCTTTTCATATGATAATGACATATTAGATTTATAAGGCTGTCAAATCAAAAGGCAGCATGCAGAGTTAAGAACATCATAATGCTCAACCAAAAACTACTCAGTAGTACCACACTGAGAAAATAAACAAACAAGAGAATTCCAACCCCCCATCATAAATCAATCAGGTGGAATCACAGAACACGCAAGCCTCTGGCCTGTTTGAAAACCCAAGTTTTTAAAAACTTTTCTAAAGGGCAGCAGAGTTGAGGCAAAACAAACCTCAGGGGGTTGCAGAAGGCAGGAGGGAGCAACAGAGTAATTTCAATGGAATTTAGTCTGAGGTTAATGCATAGGGCTGCAGCCTTAAATGCACATAGGTGGAAAGAACGGATGACTTCAGTTCTTACCTGTGCAATAACTTACATAGATATTACCTCATGAAAGCCAAGCCTTCCATCATTTCTGATAGCTATTAAAATGGAATACGCAGTTCACCTTCTGTTAAGGACTCAGAGCAGAAGGGTACAGATGTTACCTTATGCTGTGCCCCCATGTACAGGGTTTTACATGACTTCTACCATCCCTGGGAGGGGGGAATTCTCTATTTTTAGCCTTTAATTTAAAACTTACAGCTCTTGTTCTTTTTTTGCCTGCCACTAGTGTTAAACTCTCATGTCCAAAAGTTTTTGCTTGCCGCAGACATAATTGATTGGTGTGATACCCTTGCTGCAATTATGGCGTGGATATATAAATTGCAGAGGTAACTGTCAACCATCAATCAATAACCCTAACCCATTTGGCAGGGAAAAAAGCACAAGAAAACCAAAATAACCAGATGTAATTGATCAGTGTACAAAATTCAATAGTGGACAAAAAAGGAGTAAGAGCGAAATTCACAAGTAAAATACAATTATTATATTGATTCAACATTTGGTTAAACTCATTAAAAACAATGGGATATCAGTTACTTATGATTACTAATTTAAGGCCCAGTTTTTTTATGAAGTTACTCAAATTATGATTAAGTCTGGATCCAACCCAAAATCTGTTCTGTTATAGAGTCAGTGTAAGGCTGACAGTTAGGAATTAGGAGAGCTTAGATAGATAATATTTATTTCAGTCAATGACCAGATAATTAGGAAAGCTTAAGTCCAACACACCTGGACAGAATTTATCAGGGGTGGGTTGGGATCATCATCATCAATGTGCCACCCGACTCACAGCGACTCAAGATATTTGACATACAATGAGAAAAAAAATGGGGAGCAACTGTTGTGGATGGACAGAGCATTTGTCTGAGCTGTGAATGAAAAGGGATGCATAAAGAAAATAGATGTAATAACCAAAGAGATTTACCAGCTAGCAGGTGATATCAGTATAAATTAGATTAATAAATAAATAAATAAATCTGCAGAAAGATCTTGCAAGAGAAACTAAAAACAACATAAAGGGATTGTTTAGCTTTGTCAGTAGAAAATGGAAGACATGGGCCACCTGCTGGAGAAGATGTGTCAGCCCTTAAGGGTAGACTACAGTAGAAAACCAATGCCACGTAGGTCAGTACTACTTTTACTGTAAAGCTTCAGTAACAGAATCTTGCAAGTCTGAGTGCGCTTCCTCCCTCCCTCCATCTTCATAAGAACTAAGAAGTGGCTTGTCTGAGATGTTTCCTCATGTTACATTCTTGGCTTGGGCTCAGGACCCTTTAATCTGTTGCCTTGGTAGCAGCTCTTCCTCCTGTCCCCCAAGGCCATTCCCTCTTCCCTCTACAAGATGGTAAGACAGGAACAGGTGATGAGACAGGGAGAGAGCAATGCTCCTCAACATCTCTCTTGTGCTATTCTCCCGAAAGGTGAACTGCATTCAAGTGGACCTAAGAAGAACAGCTGACTGAAGGCGGGAGAAGACACCCAAGGTAACAAAAGAGATAATTACAGAGCACCTGGCTATCACAAACAACTCTAAGCCTCCAGGACCAGATCAACTGCATCTGACGGTCTTGAAGGAGCTAGCAGTCATCGCTTCAAGCTCCTTTGAGAAATCACGAAGGACAGGTGTAGCACCAGAAGACTGGGAAAAGGCAAAGGCTGTTCCCTAGCTTCAGAAAGGGGAAAAAAGAGGACCTGAGTTACCACATACTGCTCAGCTGGAGGATGATATCACGGAAAATTCTGGAGCACACAGCAATCGCTTTCCGAACATTCAGAAAAAATGCATGGCTTGGCAGGAACCAGCAAGGGTTTATCGAGAATACATCATGCCAAAGGAACCTGATTTTTTTTTGGATAGGTTGACCAGTTTAGTTCACCACAATGTGGTGTATCTTGATGCGAGCCTAACATTCAATGACATTTCTCATGAGATTCTAGTACAGAAGGTGGAAAATATGGGCTGGACTACGCTAAGTCCATCTAAGAGTAGATGGATACAGAGCTGACTGAGCAAGGACACGCAACAAGCGTACATCAATGGCTCCAACTCAAGCTGGAGGGAAGTGCCAAGCAAAGTCTGCACAACTGTTTTACACCTTTTGCACGGCTCCATTTTAGGCCTTCACTGTTCAACGTATTTATGAATGACTTGGATGAAGGATTAGAAAATACAATTATCGAATCTGCAGGTGACGCAAACATGGAGCGATAGCAAACATCTTAAAGGACATGCCAAGACTCAGGTGGATCTCAACAAGCTGGAATATTGGGCTAAAGACCAGCAAGATTAATTTCAACAGGACAAATGCAAAAACCTACATTTGGATAGGAAAAATCAAAGGCTTGAGAATAGGCTGGGATAAACCATATTGGGCAGCAAAACATAAAAGGATCTGGGTGTCTCGATGGATCACATGAGCCAACAGTGTGATGAAGCTGGAATGAATGAATCAGTCAGTCAGTCAATCGCGGCATGCTAGGCTGCACTGACAGATGTAGAGGATCAGGTCATCATCCCTCTCTAGTCTGTGCTGGTCAGACCACTTTTAGAATAGGGTGTCCAGTTCTGGGCACTGCATTTTAGAAAGGACACTGATAAACTGGGGCACGTCCAGAGATAAGCAATCAATGGGATAAAGGAACTGAGAGGAAAATCCTGCTAGGCACAGTTGGAGGCGGCTGGGGGTGCTTAGCCTGGAGAAGATTGCAAAGAAACGTGACAGCTGTCTTCAAGTATCAGAAGGGCCATCCTTCCAGAAGATGGACAAGAAATCACAGGTTTAAATTCTAAGCCAGTAGATTTCAGTTGGAGTTCAGGAGAAACTTCCTAGTGGTAAGAGCTGTTCAACATTGGAACCAACCACCCCAGGAGATGGTGGATTCTCCTACACTGGTAGTCTGTAAACACCTCCAAGTTGGGAAACGTTGCTCTACTTCTATCATGTGTTCTTTTAACAGAAGTAACCTTTGCCGTTCAAGAAGATACATGCATAGTCACAGAAACCATCAGGTATGGTGTATGACAACTATCAAGCATCCCTGGGACTTGGCTGTCCAGCCCCTGCTTGAATATATCCAGTGACTAGTCACTGTGTTGTCAATCTTTCACTATTCAAAGTGTATGATCTGCCTCACATATTGTTCTGAAACAGAATTAGTTAACCACAATTTATTGACTAATACACAATTGGCTAAGCAATAAACTACAGTTTAGAAACAATGAATTTGTACAATATATTAAGCAAAACAAAAATAAACCAGACTTTGGCCTGGCATGATGTGTAAACTTAATTTTTTTTAAAAAAAAACTTGTTTATAAACCATTTAAAAAAAAAAGTTTCTAGTATTCTAAAATAGAAAATGCTCAATTTCACAAAATGAAGGAATGCCAGGTACAGATATCTGCATCTTTTAAACTACAAGCTGGAAGACTTGCAGGAAGATACTGCTACTAACTGAATACAGAACAAGCTAAGACCTTTCCTCCTGCAATTATTGACAGGTTGGCTTTACCAATATCCAAATGAAAAAAGGAAGCAAAGCTTAGGTAAGGTCTGGTCTTGAGGTACGTTAATGCCTCACTCCAACTGAGCTCTCTCCCTTCACACTCAGTGGCCGCTGCCACAAGCTATTTTGTCCCATTGGGGGCCTTAAACTTCTCCCCAAAGAGCTTGTCAGTTTGCTTCTGGAACCCTGTTCTTTCCAATTAAAAGAACTTTCTCTTCTCCATCTCTACATTGCCTGTTTTTTGTGACATGCTAACTCCAACATGAGTCTTTCATCTCAAACTGGGAATGGGCTAAAGCAAGAAATGATCTCTAGAATTATTCACACACTTCAACAAGCAGTGAAAATGTGCACTTATGACTTCATGACCTAAGCAGAATCAGATCAGGTAACACAATTTTACCAGTTTGAATTGTTCAGTTCTTGAAAAGAACAGAACACCTTTCATTCACTCCCAGAAATGAATGTTTTGGCAACAGTTTGAACAGTACAACAGAGAAAAGATGACCTGAGCTTCAAGGCTATTATGCCTAGTTTCTGCCACTCATTTTCTTGTGGAAGCAGCAGCCTCTTCCACAGCTTGGGATGTCTATGCGTGCCTACTCAGATACAAATTATGCTGCGTTCATGGGGACCTGCTCCCAAATAAGTGCCTTTAAGATTGTTAAATGCCAGCCCTGTAAGGCTGCAATGTCAAAACAAAAAAACTCTCAGAAGAGCTAACACATGGTGGCTTACAGCTGTGTGGCAAGCTACTAACTAGAACTCTGAGTAAAATTATTATTACTGAAAAGTGTATGGTTCTGCCACCTCCAGCTTGCCAGACGTTTTCACTCTGGCTACAGAGCAAAGCAGCATGGTTGCCATGTAGCTATGGTGTTTTCACAGGATAAAGCTGATACTAGGGAAATCGCTAGGCTTGTAGCTAGCCCACCATGGGACTACATTTGCCTACCTCTGCAGAATGCTACATTCATGTAGGAGACTGCCTCACAGTCAACCTGTGTGAGCTCACAGATCACATGACTAGAGCCTGCCAGCAGACCAGTATGGAATTCTCCCAGATGTGGATGAGACATTCCCCCCTTCTCCTGGAACTAATTCAGGAAGTTTTCACACTGGATGCAACATGTATCGCAGAATTCTGGACAAGGAACAGTGCCTGGACATTGGAGGACTTGGCAGAGAAGAGTTCTGCAGACACCAAGATCGAATGAGAAGGAGAAGTGGGATAATTGACCATGCAGGGAAGCTGTATGGTCCAGGCACAAAAATGAGAGCTGGGAAAGGGAAGGAGGGACTCAACAATCACAAGGCTTGAAGAGAGCACAATGTAGAGCTGAAGGGGAGAACACTGAAAATGAGGAGGACAAGTACAGAGAGGAACAATGTCACTGGCAAGCCATGAGCAGCTGCTTACAAACAAAGGGCAAGATTCTCAGTCTTCTGTAACCCAATTTACTAAAAGGGAATCAGTTACAGAAATCCTGGCCTTCTGTCTGTTTACTTTAGCACTCAATTTATCTCTATGTTGGTTAGGGCACAGTTTTCTTGATCCTCTTACTATGCATCACTGATGCACTGGGTATACTGGCTATCTGTTACGAGCTTCTAATATTCTGCAAATGATCACCCTCTTTTCCCAGGCTGAGAATCCTACTGAAGTTATCATATTAACAGGAAAGAAAGGTAATTTTAATAGAATGTCCTGCACTAACTGAGGAAAGAAAAAAATGCAGACTAGACTACGACAGCGCTTCATGTTGTGGCTGACCTCCACTGGAAAAACTAGGGAGAATCAATATGTTATTTAATTTTAGTACCAAAAGTATATATCCAGAAAGTTTTATTCTAGATTCGTGCTAAAAACTAGACAGAAATAACTTTTCTAATTTTATTTCATTAAAAACTAGATGTCTCTGCAGCCCCCTAGCGGCACTGGAGGAGAAAGCTGTGGAAACACTCACCAGCCCGACTCAAGTATCTTCTGGCAGGGTTACACTGTGTTGCAATGAAATGGAAGAGGTGATTCTCCCCCACCACGCACATAAGAATCAGAGAAGCACCAACTCAGACCAGGAGAGGCTGCTGAGCTGTAGCACAGCCACCACCCATTATACACCAGACCCCAAGACTCTGGTGCCAACAACATCAACATTTGGGACTTCTCCATAAATGCAAATGAGAGCAATACAGCCGCAGCACCAGAGTACCTAGCCTATTCTCTGTGAAATGAACCCCAAAACCAGAACAGACCACAGTTACAGCTAGACAAAAAGCAAAACTCACAGCTAGTGACATTTTAAGCAACATTATTGTTAATGTACAGAGTAGATTTTTACCTGCTATGCTAAAAATGCACTTTATTCAATAGGTAAAAGCATACCTCTAGCATTATACACAAGATGATTAACTTTTAAGAAACTCACTGATCAAACTGAGTACTTAAAAAAAAAAAAAAACAGGCTGCTTCCACCAAGAAGAAATCCAAAAAAACATTCGCCTGTGGCTAAACACCACTCATATGTAACTTGTTCAGCCTGACTATATCTTGTGGACTTCCATCAGAGTCAACATCCCAGCAGAGCTTCAACAGAGGCTAATTTAGTTTTGGATTTCTACTTCCACAGGGGAGCAAGGAACCCTGCCTTTTATTGTGAATTTCAAAGGCAGGTTCACACCCTATGCCACTGGCTTGGTTAATTTTCCTTTACTTTTTTAAAATTCAGGACATCTGTACCTTCAAGACCAAATATGGAATACAGTTCACTTGACCCTCTTTGCCAGGTCTGTGCTGCAGCTGTTATCTTTCGGAGAACTGGTGCAATTATGGAAGCCTTTCAGTGCTAAGCCACCTCCATGCCTGCTAGCAAACACAATGCCTGACTGAAGAGTCTAGAAAACTAAAGATGCTACATTTTTAAAGAATTCTGCTGACTCACAACAGTTAACACTGAGCCAATTCTTTCAAGAAGGCACAGGCCAAATTCAACAGGGCTCTCTCAGAGCAGAAGAACAGTGGGAATTTAGGAGATGCCACAGCTTGGACTTCACAGCAGCAGAGGAGGAATCTCCCAATCCTAACTCAGCTGATTTTTCCCACCTTTTTGTGCAAAGCTATCTAGAGCAAATGAAAGGAAGTTCTGTATAGCATCTACTATCCACGCTAGCATATTTGGGGTATATAACGAACTACTGGACCAAGGATCAGAACTCACAATATAAAGCAAAACATGTTTCTGGTATGCTATTCTCTCTCTGTATTTCTATCTGAACTCCCAACCCCATTTTGCTATCAAGAAAAAGAATCTGATAAGCTCCAGAAGCTCTGGCCTATCTACCTAAGATTTAGAAATATGTCAGGGAACTGCTGACTAAGAGAAAGCTCCATAGACACATACTCTTAATGATTAATTTAAGATGATAAACCTGGAGCAGCAAGTTAGCAACCTCCATTGAAAGCTGAAGCCAAATGGTAGTTTTCAGTCACTCTCCCCTGCCTCGCTCTCATGTGGATCCAAGCTTCCTATGAAATGACTCGCAAAGAAAAGTCAACTAGACTGGAAATTTCTGAAAGGTCATTTGGAAACAGAAGTAAAATGGTTAAATGTTTCACATATGTTATAGTGAGCTGTTATAAATACTGAAATGTGTCTTTTGAGATAGTATATTAGATGCTTTATAAAATACAATATTCAAGTGATATCCACCTCATCCCAAACTACAAACATTGGCCAAATTACTAAGCCTATGTTGGGCATCAGGTTTCAGGACCAGAAAGGAATCTAGGAAATTCTACCCTAGCCAAAAACACCAGATTGATCCTACAGTGTGAATTCAATGACACCACATAAAAGAGGCAGGAATTACAAAGGAGGATACAGGCAATGGCTTAATGGTGCATTAGTATTGTATGTTGCTTGTTAAAAATCCCCAACATATTTCCTTGTTTTGTAAAGTCAGATTTTCTAGCACATGAGCACAAAACTATCTTGGTAGGCAAGAAAAGAGGAACAAACAAGGCAACATTATTTTAGATAAATGAACACGTGGCTTTCATAAACTTTTCCTCCCCACTCAGAAAAAAGAAAATAGTGTACTAGGGGACAGCGTTATGCTGTTGATTTACAAGAAAATACCGGAGTGACTAGCTTTGAAGAGGATTGGGTTCCGGGCTTGGAAATAATCTAATGGACGCTACATGGAGCACTGCAATTTGGCTTCATTGATCTTGTGTGGGGAACAAGCATGAACTGTTCACATGTGTGTGGTTAACAAATGGGCAATGAAAAGAGGAAGAAAACAGTGGCGCTAAGGTGCTTACACTGTACATATCTATGCTCACCTTGATTGAGGGAGAGGGCAGGAGAGTGTGTGATGACTTTGGGGACACTGTGATTGTAACACTTTGGAGTTGCTTACAGTTTTCCATTTAGCCGAGCCAAGCTGCATGGACTGCAGCAGGTTCAGGTTCCACATAATGGAATGAAGATGGAGTTTGCAGACCAGGTACACCTAGGCAGAACTCAGATTTGCTCTACAACATTACAGTGGCCTTGGGCTTTTTAAAACCAACAAAAACGAGTGCGTGCTTCTGCGAGTACTTCCTTAAGCTGGGTCGCCCGCGGCCCCCATCAGAAAGGGGCACGGGTCTGCCGTTCCTGACACGAGACGGGGCGGCCTTCTGGCCTTTGTTTGCGCGGCGGGAGAGAAAGGAACATGGTACAAACGGAATTATGCAAGAAAACAGGTTACTTACCGACCCAGCCCTCCTCACCTGAGAGGGAGCGCGGGCGGGGGGCTCCGCGCCGGGAGCCGCTCCCTCACCTGGGCGAGGGGCCCGCGCGCCCGCCCCCCTCATTCCCTCCCCGCGCGCTCCCCCCGCGCCCGTCCGCCCGCCCCCCCGCGCGACCCAGAGAAGAGAGAGAGAGAGAGAGAGAGAGAGGCGGGTACTGGACCTTTCGTCCGGGCCGGGCCCGTGGAGGTGGTGTTGTTGGAGCGGCCGGGCGCCAGCGCCGCCGAGGCCCGGGCTGCCGAGGGCGCCGTGCAGGAGCAGGGAGTTGGCGGCGGCGGCGGCGGCCGGAGAGGGGGCCGGGGGGCTGGCGTGGGGGCTGCTGGGCGGAGGCACGCTGGGGCTCTCCACCGCCATGGGGGGGCGCGGGCCGGGGGCGGGACGGGCGCGACGGCGGGGACGGGGCACAGTCACTGTACGGGCGGGCCTGGCGCCGCGCTCCGCTCGGTCGCTCGCTCGCTCGTGGGTTCGCTGGCCGGCCGGCAGGCAGGCGGCAGGCAGGCAGGCAGGCAGGCAGGCAGGCAGGCGGCGGCGGCGGGCTGGCTCCGAGGCTGCACCACACAAAATGGCGCCGGCCCGCCTGAGAGGGAGAGCGACGCCCGAGCCAGCCAGCCAGCCAGGCGCGGCGCGCGCGGCCACACCCGACCCGAGACGGCGAGCGCGGGGGCAGGGCTGTCGGCGGAAACGCCCGAGCGGCGCCGGAAACTGCCGGGCGCGCCCGAGCGGCCTACATCGCCCCGAAGGCGGGGCGCGGCGCGGCGCGGCGCTGCACCTCGCGGGGCCCCGCCTCCTCGACGTGGTCGCCGCCATTCGAAGCCGGCCGGGCGGGAAGGAAGGGAGGGGGTCCGCGGGCGCCATGGTGGAGAAGGAGGCACCCGGCGGCGGCGGCGGCATCAGCGAGGAGGAGGCGGCGCAGTACGACCGGCAGATCCGCCTCTGGGGGCTGGAAGCGCAGAAGCGGTAACGCCGGGCTGGGCGGGGGCCGAGTGCGGGCCGGGGGGTGCCCCTCACGCCCCCCTCACGCCCCTCTCTCTCTCCCCCTCCCCTCCCCTCCCCTCCCCTCCCCTCCCGCAGGCTGCGCGCGTCGCGGGCGCTGGTGGCCGGGCTGCGCGGGCTGGGCGCGGAGGTGGCCAAGAACCTGGCCCTGGCCGGCGTGAAGGCGCTGACGCTGCTCGACCACCGCCAGGTGGGTCCGCCCGGGCCTTTCGGGGGGTTCTCGGGCGGGGCGGCGGCCGCTCGGGGAGGGGAGAGCCGTGGCCCTTCGGGGCCCGCCAGCCCCTGACAGGTAAGCTGGGCGGGTCCGGGCGAGGCGCCGGGAGGTCGCCGCTGCCCGGCCTGGGGGGTCAACCGGGAGACGGGCGGCGCTCTGCTTCGGCCCTGCTTAAAGTTCTCCCTTCGGGCCTGGCGTCCTGCTACTTGTGCTTCAGGGCAAGGCCCAGGGGTGGCCGCCCCAGTTGGCGGACAGCGGCTGGCAGGCACGCATTCGCTGTGGAAGTACCCAAACGTTGGCCTGCTGTTTCACTCCGCCTTGGCAGCTGCAAACAGCTGCAAATGTGATAAATTCTGGTACTGGACCGAAACGCAGGCCAGGGCAGTGGGGCCTGTTGGCCATCCTGGCTGGTTCCTGCCCTGGGATATTTCCTGGCCTCAGTCAGTACTGAGGGGAACCCTGCTCACAGCATGCTGCTCCCTAGGTGTCTCTGGAGGATACACAAGGCCAGTTCCTACTTCCAGTGAGCTCATTGGGTAAGAACAGAGCAGAAGCTTCACTGGAACGTGTTCAGGATCTCAATCCCATGGTTGATGTGAAGGCAGACCCTGAGAATGTTGAGCAGAAACCTGAGGAATTCTTTACTCGCTTTGATGTGGTGAGTTCCAGCAGGGATAAGGGCAGGACTGTACTATTAGGCCTGGAAGGATTCCATCTGCCCACCAATTCCACAAGCCTCGCATGGAGTGTCCAAGAGAAGTAGAGAGGGGCGCGCCTACCTGGTTTTGTAAGTGGGCTATGGCTTTCTCTGACGCTAGTGAGCCAACTTCTGTCTCAGAAGGCCCTGGGAAATTACCTTTGTTCAGGGAAGAGAAGATAGTTACTAGCATCACTGACTGGCTCGGGCTGGGGTTAATGCTTGCTTGTTTGGTCCCTTGCAGAGAAACTGGTGTCTTTTGTTTTCCAGGTCTGCCTTACATGCTGCACCCAGGAAGTCCTCCTGAAGGTGGACCAAATATGCAACAAATACAGCATCAAGTTTTTCACTGGTGATGTCTTTGGCTATCATGGCTATATGTTTGCCAACCTGGGTGAACATGAATTTGTTGAGTGAGTTTCTCTTGGCTTGGAATCTGAAGCTGGGAGCTGTGTCTGAAGATGATGGGTGCTGAAAGGGATGATTCACCCAATATTTTTGTGGGGGGGGCATGGGTCCTGGAGGGAGCCATGGCTCTTCTTAGGCATTTGTGTCGTCTCTTGCCCTGGAGACACAGACAGACAGACAGGAAGGCAAGCTGCTATCTTACAGCCATTCTATAAGTCAATTATTGGCTGGAATGAGGGGTAGAAACTGTTGTATTATTCCCCCCACTCTGTCCCTCTCCCTGCCTTACAGAGAAAAGACAAAGGCTACCAAAGCCAGCCAGGAAGGGCAGGGGGGCTCTGATCCAAAGAAAGCCAAGCCGGATCTTGCGGAGACCACCTTGGTGAAGAAGGTGGGTAGATGTCTGTGTCTCTGGAGCAGAGAAAATGGGGAACTGGGCCTATACCATTAAATCTTTACTCAGCCATCAGGCTGTTTCTATCAGAAGCTATGTTACTTCTGTTTGTGGTGTAGTAACCATGCCTCTCATGGCCAAGGCATAAAGGATTTCCTCCAGCTGAGTATTCCTCTCCCAGCCTTCAGGCAAGCCTACCCTTGTCCTGCAGATTTTCATTCTTTGCTTGGCCTCTAATGCCACATGCATCTTTGGCCTTTCAGAGACTTGGAAGGTATGATATTATTCAGTCATCTAGTCCAGCCCTCTGCCCAGTACAGGATCCACTAAAGCATCTCTGACACGCCCAGCCAGCCTTATTTGAAAACTTCTCACAAGGAGAACTCCCCACTTCATGCTGTAGCTTGTTGAACTGTCCTGTTCATTCCTCACCTGGTAATGGCTTGCTGCTCTAGGAAGTTTGGTTTAGGGTTAGGGTTAGGGTACAGTACAGGTTCAGACCTGTATTGACACCAAGGAGTGCCTGGATTTGACAGTTGAAACAGAAAATGCACACGAGTGCATTAGTCAAATTAGGAGCTGTGGTTTATGCGTTTGGAGAACTTTGGGTTTCTGTGACAGGATGAGCTTGGGTGGACATAGAATAGCAAGTGAGGTTTCATGAGTAGAATGGAATTGCACAATGAATGCCCAGGGTAGCATCTAAAAATTAGAGATAGCAGTTGTAGCTCTTAGTGCCAAAAAAAAAAAAGTTTGAGGACATACAGATAGTATGGGGCTGCTAGTCCCGATGGCCTCTGAAGCTTCTCCAGTTGATACCCCAGAATTTCTGACTTTATCTTCTCCATGGGTGGCACTACAGTTCTTAATTTTAAAACAAAGAGAACTGTAACCATCATTCTCTGGACTCATACAGCGAGTCTTCAGTTACATGACGCAGTTGGTACCATGCAAATGCTGAGTCTGCAGGGTCTGGCAAGAGCATTAACTGTGACCCTGGATAGTGTACTAAGAGCATACAGTTGCTCCAGTGCTGCCTCGGGTCAGCAGAGGGTGCTTGACTGTGTGCTTAGGACGTGAGCCGGTCAGCCTTGGTCACTGGCTTGTGTGGACAGGCTTCATGGGGTTATCTGGATATTCCTGGCAGAGAGACAATTATATATGCTGTGCCCCCCCCCCGGGTTTAGTGATTTCTGCAGAGTTCTCTGGGCTAACCCAAATGTTCTTTAAGCCATGCCTAGATGGGAGCAATGAAGAGCAACAGCATCCTGAGCTCAAATAGATTGGCTCTTAATGACACTTAAAATAGTGGTGGCATGTGACAACAAGCAACAGCATATATGCCAGCCAGTTCTGAGTGGGCCATGTCAGCTGGTTCAGTGCATGTGTGTAAAATTATGCACAGTAGCAAAATACATATTTTAAAGAATAGGACATTTATTTATTCATTCATTTATTATCCTGCCTTTATTATTTTTATAAATAACTCAAGGTGGCAAACATACCTAATAACTCCTTCCTCCTATTTTCCCCACAACAACAACCCTGTGAGATGAGTTGGGCCGAGAGAGAGGGACTGGCCCAAGGTCACCCAGCTGGCTTTCATGCCTAAGGCGGGACTACAACTCTCCGTCTCCTGGTTTCTAGCCCATTGCCTTAACTGCTAGACCAAACTGATCAAATGTCACTCTGATAGGATTTTATTTAATGGTGGAATGAAAACTATGAAGTAGAATCTCTTCTTACTGGTTATTTGCATCTTTTTGTTCTACTAAATGCTTGGTGATCTTGCATTTTAAGCATGGATCCCGACGATGGAGCCTTTATCTGTACCCATAGATTCCCAGATGGTAGAAAGAGCTGGGGGTTACACTGGGAAGAGGGGCTGCCACAGCCCCACCTCTTTCTGGCAGATGAGACCCCTTTGGCAACCTCCAGAATACTTCCTTTGCTTTATAGCTTGCCATTCATTGGAGCTGCCTGTGGACAAGTTATGAGCCTTCTTGAAACAGCAAATGATAGAGAGCTGGACAAGTTGTACCGTAAAGCAAAAGTTAAAATCTTGCCCTCCTGGATTCTGGTGCATCTCCATAGTTCCGCTAACTCCCTGTAGTTTCTGGAAAGATGACTGCGGAAAGTGTCTTGCGGGCTAAGTGAAGTGATTTGAATGCCTCTGTTGCCTCCCTGTCCTTTTCTTCCCCTAGCATATTCGTTTTTGCCTCCTAAAAGATGCCCTGACTCTCAACTGGAGCAGCGAAGGGGCCAAAACAGCCCTGAAACGCACTGCCCCAGATTACTTCCTGCTGCAAGGTGAGATGCCCAGCTGAGGCGGGTGGAAGCATGTGCTGGGATCTAGCTTGGCAGCAGGGCAGCAGGTTAGGCGAATGCCTTTTGAGTCACATGATTCCTGGCTAGAGCAGACAATGGAGCAGTGTCCAGCTGACAGGCACATGAGCTCCTTGTGGTCCGAAGGAGAAGCAGACATGCAGCTGAAGCAAAGAGGCACTAGAGCAGGCCAGGCATTCATCCCAAAGCAGCCTTTGCTGGGGAGCACAAGAGCCCACCCCTCCTCCCTGGAGGTGGAGGGCATACCTGTCGCAAGGTGTGGACCTGGCTTCAGAAGACTGGGCTGCCCCAGGTTCCTTAGCCTGGCTGCTGGAGTCTGAAGCATCAGGTGCGTCCAAGGCTCACTTCAGCTGGCAAGCAAGAGAAGACTCTGGGGCTGCCCTGATTAAATCAATGCTTTGTATCCTGATCTTGCGGTGGGCATTTTGGTTGGGAGGGCAGCCGCTGCCACCTCTTCTCTCCTCCTTGGCTGGGATGTGTCTTTTCGGTCTGGTTTCTCTTTGCTCTTCCGCCACATGGTCTGCGTACTAAAGATCTCCTTCACAGGAGGCTCGTTGGTCTTGGCATTTTGGGTCATGCCTTTTGGGAAGCGGAATGCCAGGGTTGGGGCAGAAAACATCTGGTTTAGGAGGTGTACTGGGATCTCCCTGCTGACCTTCCCCTTTCCCAAAAGGGAGGGCCTGCCTGATTCTGCCTCCCCCCCATCAGCTCCCGAAGATAGAGAGGCCTGTTTCAGCTAGCCAGAGTCCAGGCGGGGAAGCAAGCAGACATGTGGCTAGATATCTTGGGTGTCCATGCACATAGATGTGCTAGCCCAGTAGGGACAAGTTGCAGCCGTATTTTCATGTACGTGCTGCAGATTGACTCCATGAGCACAGAGAAGGTTATGGTGGGCTGTGGAGACCTCTTCCTTGGCACATGCTGGGGTCAGCTTGCTGGCAGTTCTCCACAGGTCAAGGGGAGCAGAGATGTAGTGGCCCCAGATGAGGGGAGCCAAGTGTGGTGCCAGTCTGACAGACTTCTAGGCGTGCTGTTTGTCTTGTAACACTTACTACATGGTGGTTGCTTCCTCTTGCAGTGCTTTTGAAGTTTCGGACAGAAAAGGGGCGAGACCCTTCCCCACAGAGTTACGTGGATGATGTGGCACTGCTCCATCAGATGCGCACGGATGTGCTGGCCACTTTGGGTGTCGGAACTGACCTGATTGTGGATGACTTTGCCAGGTAAGGGCCGCCTTTCTACCTTTGACCAGATGAGGGAGCCAGCCTTGCCATGGGCCTTCAGCCCCCACCCCCACCTCCTGCTTGGGACCAAAGAGCAAAAGGTGCTCTTGACAGTGGATGGAAATCCTGGAGGAAAACTGGCCCGGACCGGTGTGGGTGAGCCACCAAACAGGACCAGGGCCAGCAGCTGATGGGTGGCTCTGGTTACGCTCGGCCTAAGTTTCTACATAAGCCTTCTGTGTGAAGGATGATGGCCAGGGTGGCCTTAGAGGGAAAAAGGAAAGGTGGCCGTGGCAGCTTTTTTCTGGAATGAAGTTTAACTTTAGGGGCAGGGAAAGCACTTCCTCCGTGCCCACCCCTCTTCAGCAGCTGCTGCAAGTCGATCCAGTGGCAGAGAGGTATGGGGCCTGCCTTTGAGTGGGCCAGGAAGGGGGCAGCTGTTGGGGGTACATTTAGCAGAACTATCTAGAGCACCTCTTTCAGCTGATGTTGGGCTGCCTTATCTGCTCCTCCAGTGCAGGATGAGATTAGATGATGGGTCAGGTCTCTTCACTTCCCTGCAAACAATGGCCTTTGTGCCCACAGCCTGACTTTTCCTTGTTTGCTGGTATCAACAGCTGCTTCTCTGAAATGGCCCCCGTTTGTGCTGTGGTTGGAGGGGTGCTGAGCCAGGAGGCTGTCAAGGTAAGGTGTTTTCTCCACCCCGCCCCCCTGCCTCTGGCCTTGAATTGAAGAGAGCAGAGCATGACTTCTTCCTGGGGAGGCCCTCTTCCAACCCAGGGTTTTGCTTGCTTGCCACTTCACAGCAGCACCAGCATGCTTGGAGATGGTATGGATTGAAACACTGGTAAAGTAAACTTATGCCCTTCCTGCCTTGCTGAGCATTCCTGCCAAAAGGTGTGGAGCTGCTTCTTCTGGTCCTGCCTGGAAATTGGGTGGGGGTTGCCTGCTAGTAGTTCCCAGCTGACTCCAGGCCTGTTCTAATATTGTCTCTACCATGTCGTCTTATTCCTAGGCACTCTCACAACGAGATCCTCCCCTCAACAATTTCTTCTTCTTCAATGGCATAAAGGGCAGTGGGGTTGTGGAGTGTCTGGCCCCCAACTTCACATCCTGATCTGATGGCCCTGTGTGGCCTTGGGAGGTGGGTTATGGATTATGGATTCAATCCCTGAACAGCCAGCCCTCATAGTGTCTCTTCTCAACTTAGCCCAAATAAAATCTACTTTGGTTACTGAGTCTCTCCAGCAGTGATTTTCCCACAATATTCACTTTTAAATCGGCAGGCGGGGGGGCAGGGATATAGCAAGGGCCCTGTTGGCCTCAGAGAGGGATGAGACTCTGCCGTGGAAAAGCCAAGACCTAGTGCTGCTCTGACCAGAGCCCTGTGCTCAGCCTGACCTCAGAGGGCATGGGGCAGGACAGTCTCCATGGCTGCTGCAGGAAACAGTTGCGGCTGTCGTGACACTGGCCTGCTTTTAGCTCTTGGAAGCATTTTGGTTTCAAAGGCTGCTTGGGAAGCAAAGTGGTGGTGGTAGGGACTTTGGGGCTTGGGCCAGGAGCACCAGGCTCTGCACTGAAGAGAAGGAGCAGCTTTCAAGAATGTGCCTGCACCTCCTAACCAAGAGGAATTAACCTTCCCTCCTATGGTTGAGCCACGTCTGGCTTCCGGCTCCCACTCTGCTCCCACTCTTGGGGCAGCCAGAGTTTTCCTTAGCAAGGGCTGTGATCTCCTGAAGATCTTGTTCCCCCACAAGCATTGTCAGAGATGGTGCCAACGGTGGTTCCTCATCTGCTGGCACCGCCTTGGGCTACATTGTCCCATAGAAGAAAAGAGGCTGATGCCATTTCTGCTTTCATCTGGTTTTATTGAAAAGAAAATATACAAAATTTTTCCCACTTCTTCACAAGATACTGACAACCCCTCAGGTATATACAGGCAGCAGCACACAGCTGTGTTCTATGTACAGGCATGAAGACAGTTTATATACACACAGCAGCTCCTCTCACTCCCCCTGTCCCCATATCTATACACAAGTCCAGTCCCTATTTACAGTGGACGTTGTAGGCTGTCCCTCTAGAGTTGAGGTGGCAAGTGCAATTCTCTTCTCCCCCCACCCCCCACATACAGGCTCAGTGAAAAATATTCACATAGTGCTAACTTGTCTCTCGCCCCTACCCATCTGTGCAGCTCTCCGTAAGGCACTGCTGGGCTGGGGGCAAAAGGGAGCTGTGGTGCTCAGCCACTCAGAGCAAGCAGCCGGCTTGAGGTTGGCTGCTTCCTGGCGTCTGTTCCCTGCTGAGGCTGCTGTTCCCCTGGCCAGCAGGAAAAGAAGTCCCAGCGCAGCTCAGCGGATGGCTCTTCACTCCAAGGTCTGTCCATCACCCCCTGGCAGGCAAGTTGTCCAAGATACCCAGTAGATGGAAAACGAAATGGTACAAGTGGGCCCAGAGGGCACCGCGAGGCCTGCGCTCCTAAACATGCCAGAAGGGGACACAAGGAAGGGCTGTTGAGCAGGGACTTGGCTGGCTACACTCCAGCCCCCTGACCCAGTGTGCGAAAGGACAAACGCTGCCCTCCTGCCTCAAACCCCAAAGCTGTTTATGTGCGCTGAGGTGCTGCTGGGCCCAGCCCTGCTCCTAGAGAAGACGTTGAAGGGGGAGCGTGCCCATTGGTATCTTGCTGGCCCAACATGTGGTGGGCAGCAGCTCCAAGCCAGGAAGCTGGATTCCCCCAAGAGGGAAGAAGGTGGGGCAAGGCACTGTCCTCAACGCTTACCCTCTGCTCATGGTCTTGGTGAAAGCGGTCTCCCATGTGGCGAAGCCGAGCCCCAATGGCCTGCTCCGGGGTGAATGGAGTTCTAGGGAGGTGCCCGTTAGGCTCCCCTGCTCTTTGCTCTGGCCCCACGGGGTCGTCTTCTTGGGTGCAGGGGTCTGTTGGCGGCATGTTCGCTGCAAAGAAGGAAAGGGATGTCAGGCGTGTGGTGCAAGGGCTTCTTTGGCAGGTTGGGATGGGGCTGAGCAGCAGGAGGTATGGGGGGGTGAGCACCAGTGTGGTTTTCCATCTCCTTGGCAACAGCTGCTGCAGCTTAGTGGGATCATTTCAGGACATGGCTTTCTGCTCGCCTCTGCGCTCAACTGTGGTGGCTGCTTGGAACTCTGCTGGGGTTTGAGATCTTAAGGGGCAGGCAGGAGGAATCCCCAGGCCGGCAGGGCAGGGGCGCTGCCTGCTGTGGAGCCTGATTTCAGCAAGCAGCCCTGGAAGATCCTGGCAGGGCCCTAGCGGAGACCGTGGGCATCGCCCCATTGGCCAATGCTCCCGCCCTCTTCAGGCCGTTCCCGTTTGTGGGCACCGAAGGGTTGGGCTGCCGGCGGTGTGGTTTTCCTGGAGGGCTGGGAAAGCCGGACAGGGCTCCAGGACGGGCCAAGACCAGGGCCGCCCGAAGTAAAAGCTCCACCAGAGGCGCCGAACCAGGGTGTCCGCTCACCGGCGGAAAGCACGCAGCCCCTGGCCTGAGGAAAGGCATCGCTCCAGCCGCGCCATGCCGGGGCGCCCGTGGAGGGCAATGCAGACCGAGAGCGGTCGCGCCGCGCTCCAGTCAAGGCTCCAGATAAGCTCGTGGAGCCACGGCGGACCGTCCGCTGCCCTGGCCAACGCGTGAAGCAAAGCCACTCACCACGGACGCCCCCGGGAGGCTCCAACGCCCGCCCGCAACGGTAGATGCAGTTCAGCCCGGGTGGCAAGGCGAGCGGCGGCCGGCAGACGGAGGGCGGCAGGGCCACCGTCCCCCCCACAGGGAAGGCTGGGCTCCCGGACACAGCTGCTGTCGGCTCGGCGAGGCTCCGGTCCTGCAATGGTCTAGCCATGGCGCTCGGGGGGATCTACAGGGCGAAGAGCAGGCAGCGGTCAAGGCACCGAGCGATGAACCCACCCGCCCGCCCGCCCGCCCGCGGGGAACGCGGCAGAGGCTCCGCGACCCAGCCAAGGGGCGGAGCAGAACGGCCGCGCCAAGCGCCGTGTTTGTAAACAAACCGAGCGGCGGTACGGCACCTGGCTCATCTCGGCTGCGGGTTGCCGTGGCATGGGGGTTCTCCCCGGCCCGAGATCAGTCAACGCCCTGATGGATAATCCCAACCCCGTCGCGGCTGGGCTGAGGCCACGTGTGCCCCGCCCGCCTCCCCTACCGGACCGAGTCCCGCCGCCCCGCCGCTGCGTCCCCCACTTACTGCAGCTGCATGAACCCTCCGGGGCGGCTCGGGGGTCGCGGGGCAGCGCGGGGCTCCAACGGGGACGGGCGGCGCGAGCGGCGGCGTGAGCAAGAGCAGGGCGAGCGGACGCTGCAGCGGCAGGACAATCGTCGCTGCTAGCCAGGCAGCCGCGCGGAGCAGGAGCTGGCGAGCCCGCAGGCCCCGCCCGTCGTGACGTCACCGAGCCCCGCCCCCACCCGAGGCAAGTTCGGGCTTGTGCAGGAGCCGGGGATCCCCTCACGGGAGGGGCAAAGTGCCCCCGCCCGGCCGTCTCTCTCTCTCTCTCTCCCTCCCTCCCCCCCCCCCTCTCCAAACGCGCGTCTCCGGCCGGGCAGGCAGGGCAGACCAGCCCGCTCTTTCTGGCCAGCCCTGCTGCTACAGCCCGCCCAGAGGCCACGAGCACAGCAACAGCGGGAGCCGGTGCCGGTGCCCGGGCTCGCAGGGGCGTTCAGCAGCAGCCGCTCCACGTCTACCTAAGGCCGTGCCTCCCGTCTTTCAGCGGAACTCGCCTGCCCCGGCCGACCGTCCCTGTCCCGCTCGGTTTGCTACGTGAAAGGGCCGGCGAAGGTGGCTGACGCCGTGAAGCCAAGGCCGGCTTTTTCTGCCCGGGACAGAGGGACCGCAGTCCGAGCGGACGGTCCTGCAGAACCCTCAGACGGGAAGGGCCTGGAGGCCGTCCGTAAGCCAGGCAGCCTGGCCAGCCCGAAGCACAGGGGTTCTCGGAGCCCGCCGCCTCCGACGTTCCCGTGCGGGTGGGCAGAGGTGCGACCAGGCCGCCTCCGCTGCCGCGTCCGTCGGGGGCGGAGCAGAGGTGGTTTTTCCCAAGGGCGGGCGGCCCTTGGGGAAAGGGGCTGGGGTTTCGTCGGCCTTCGCGGGGCTGCTGCGCGGTGAGAGCGCTTCTCTGCCCCAGCCGGGCCCCGGCGCCGGCTCTGGTCCCTGGGTCGACCCCTCGGCCGGGCCGGAGGAGGGGCAGGAGGCAGTTCTCCAGCCGAGTACCGGGCCCGCCCGCGCCTTCCGCCAACAGCCTGGCAAAGCCCGCCGGGATGGTCCACTGGGGCGGCGGCGAGGGGGCAGCGCTTCCTTCTGTCAGCCGCTGGGCAAGACCAAGCGGGGAAAAGAACCGGGCGGGCCGCTTCACCTAAGCCCCTGGCCCGGACTGGGCCTTGCGAGGCGTTGGGCCCAGAGCATGGCTCGGGGCCTTGGCCCTGTAAGCGGCTCGCAGCGGAGGCGTTTGTTTACCCCTAGCTGCAGAAAAAGCGCTCGGGGGAGCGCCGAGAATGGGCGCGTGGCATCCAGGACCGAGCAAGCCCTGCGCCAGAACGGGAGGTGCTGCAGTCGCTCGCTCGCCCGCGCGCCCCCGCCTTTCTGAGCTGCTGCTCGCGTGCCCTCCGGTGGAGGGATCCCGCCGCCTGGCTGGCTGAGCCCAACCGCCGCGGAGCCAACGAGCGCCGCGTCGCCGGGACGGGAGCCGGACAGCAGCCAATGGCAAAGCGAGGCGGAGGGGAGGTGGGAGCGCTTCTGCTACTGTCTCTGTTGCGCTCTCCCTCCCCCCCCCGCGCTGACATCACCGGCTGTTTATTGCTCCTTGGCCGGTGGGGGGGGCGCTCGGCTGGCACATGCGCCGGGGCTGGGCAGGAGCAACGCCTCGCTTCGGCGGCTGCGGCGCAAGTGAATTTGCCCAGTGACAGCCTCTCAGTGCATGCCGCCTCGCGATGAGGTCATCCCCGGGGGCTGGAGATGGTCCGGGGGGGACTACCCGGATGAGGGAGGCCGCGCGTGGGGCGCCAGGACAACCCGCGATGCCTTCCAATCGCCTCCAGAAATGAGCGGCGAGCTTGCGGGCCGAGGCGATCCACGCGGGCACTTTGGTGACTCTCCGCCCACCGCGGGCAGAACGGGCCCATGGGCCCCGTCCGCACATCCGGGCTACGAGGGCCCATATTCGAAGGCTAAGCGGGGCGTACTGACACCCCGAGCGCGGCCCCGAGGCTGGGAATCTCCCGGGGCCTTGCAGGCGGGCACCTGGGGAGTGGAGCACCGCTCCAAACCTGCCCAGATCAAGCCTCCTCGGGGACCGCGGGAGGACATCCCCGGATGTCGGGGTAGCGTCGCGGCTGCATCCGTGCTCCAGCAAGCGCGGCGCCCAGGAAACACACGGACGCAGGGCAGAGGTGCTGGAGCAAATCCGGAGGCAGCGGCTGCGCGAGGGATGCCCTGCGCCGGGCGACGCGCCCCCGCCGGTTCCACTTGGCCGCCTCGCGCCCCTCCCCCCCGGTGCCGGGCGCTTCCATTGGCCGTCGAGGGCCGCGCGCAACCACTCAGCGGCCGGCAGGTGCCTGTTTCCACAGGAAAACGCCTGCCGGCCGCCGAGAAGCCCGGCAACACGCGGCTGGCGGAGCGCGGCCACGCCCCCGGCCCCCAAGCGGAGCTGGCCAGGGTGGGGCTGGCTGGCTTCGGTTGCGCCGCCCGGAGGCACGCTCGCTGCCGGGCGGCCGAAACGCCGCGCCTTCGGGGACCGGAGAGGGCTCGCGCTGGTCGTCTCGCCGCGTGGGCTTGGAGCGAAGCGAGGGGCCCGGCGGGGGATGCGCCGAGGGCCCTCCAACTCCGCGGCATCTGCGGCCGCGTGCCTCGGACAGGCGCCCCCCCCCCCCGGTGCTGATGCCTGTCGGCCAGCCCGCTGGCTACCGCGGAAAGCGGCCGGGGGGCCAGGAGGCGTTACGGGAGAGCTCCCGGCTTGCGGCCGCCCCAGCCCCGCTCGGCGCTGCCCCCGGTCAGCGGCCCGGGCGCGTCGGGCAGGCCACAGCGTTCAGTTTCCAGCTTGCCAGCCAAGCCCCTTTCAAGAGGAGCTGCCCCCGCCCCCTCTTTTGCCTTCACCGCCGGTGCAGCAACAGCAGAAGCGCCGCCGCGTTTGGTTCCCGCCCCTCCAACCCTCTTCCATTCCGCAACCGCAGCCAATCCGGGCTGGCCATCCCAGCAGGAAAAGCAACTGCCATGGAAACAGCATCCACAGCTCCTCCGAGGAGCAGCAACGGGCCCAGAGGGCTGGCAGGGGCAGGTCTGAGGCCCCTGTCCCATCTGAGGAAGTGGAGGGCTGGGTCCTAACAGGCTGGGGTTCAGGAGCAGCTGTAACAGCCTCAGCGGTGGGGGGAAGGGTCTCCTGTGGCTGTGCGCCCCCAAAAGTTACATTGGGACTGGATTAAAGGAGACGGCAGCACCTTGGCTGCGCAGGCCTGACCATCCCTTTAAGTTGCCTCCTGTTTGTTGGCCATTGCATGGAAGGGCTGTTGTGATTGCCTAGCTGTTCTGTGTGAACTCGGGCAGGGCAAGGGGCTGGGGTCGAAGGCTGCCTAGAATGCAGCCAACCTGGCTTGTCTTCAAAAGCATTCAGGAAGGCTTGATTCAGTCATAGTTGCCTGCCCCAGCACAGGCCTGAGAACTCAGCCTCAGGGCATGGCCAGAGGGGCCAGCCAAAGGGACACCCAGTGTACAAAGAAGGGGCCAGAAGGAGCAGGGATTCGGAAGGTAAACAGTCTGAGGGAGCAGGCAAGCCCAAAACCTGCTGGGAGGAGAGCCATGACTGGAATGAAGAATTCCAAGGATATTAACACGGTTGTTCCCAAGAAATGCGATGGAGTGGTTATGTACGTAAACAAGCTGTATGCCTGTGGAATGTTTTTGCAAGGATCTGGGTACAGTGACAAGGAGTAAGAAGCAACAGTAGTACTGCTGTGGGAGTTTCCTCTGGGCCACCAGCTGAGAGAGGATGTGGATTTTCTAAATTAACCACCCAAGCCACAGTGGAAACAGGAGACTACAATTGTCCTGGTATCTGCTGGAAAACTAATTCAGCCAGGGGTGAGGAAGTGTAGGCCAGAGACAGGAGCAATCTGTTCAGTTTGCAGCTGTTGAACAAGCTCACCAGAATGGTTAGGGTTCAAGTCAAAAAAGTTACAGTTCAAATCAACTGGTACTGAACAATTCAATGTTACTGAAAATGCTAGTATCATAATGCTCTTATATAAATGAATGGTGCAACTGCATCTGGAATATTGTGTGCAGTTGTTGCTGCACCTCAAAAAGGAAATAGTGGAGTTAGAGAAGGTTCAGAGGAGGGCAACTAAGATGATCCCGGTGCTGGAGCAGCTTCCCTATGAGGGAAGGTTGCAACATTGGGGGCTTTTTAGTCTAGAAAGGAGGTGAATGAAAGGGGACATAATGTAGGTATACAAAATTATGCATGGTGTAGATAAAGTCTACAAGGATAAGCTATTTTCACCTTCCCAAAATACTAGACCCAGAGGTTATCCAATAAAATTGAATCCTGGAAGGATTGGGACAGAAAAAAGGATTATTTTTTAAAATATAACTCATAATTAAACTTTGGAATTTACTACCATGAGATGTGGTGCTGGCTTCAAAAAAGGGCTGGACCAATTCATGGAAATCATGGAAACAATAGCTGTTAGCCTTGATGGCAGTGGGACTGCCTCTGAAGGCCATCTGCTGGGTTTCGTTGGAGAGCTGGTTAGCCCCTGTGAGAACAGACTGCTGGATTAGATGGGCCAGAGGTCTGACCTAGTAAGGCATGGCTTATGTTCTAACCTCAACAGGCTGAAACGCTGGGCTAAATCCAGCAGGATCAACAATAATAAGTGTAGGGTCTTTTGTCGGAAAGATCAAATGTGTAGGTAGGTACAGGATGAGGGAGATCTTGGTGGCAGAATGTGTGAGAAGGACCTAGAGGTATTAATGGACCACCAGTGAATCTCAGGAAGCAGCATGCTCCAGCAGCTAGCAAGTCTCATGCAGTCGTGAACAGCACTGCCTCCAACTCAGGAGAGGAAGTAATTCCATTGTACTCTGCATCAACGCCACACTTGGTGTTCTGTGTCAACCCTACTTTGAGACAGGGAGAAGGTGGGGTGGTGGTGGCGGTTCAGAGGACCGTATGTTAAGGGTCTGGAAAACTAGCCCTCTGAGCAACAGTTAAGGAGGCTGGGCATGCTTTGCCTGCAAAACAGAAAGCTAAGGGGAAATAGAGTGGTTGACAAGTACCCGTAGAGCTGCTGCGATGCAACGGGAGCAGTTAAGGTTAAGGGGAACATTGCCAGGGGTGTCTCTCTTTCTCTCCTGCCCGTTTGGAGTCCTTAAATGTTGTCTGCCAGAGTCTCCTGGCTAGAAAATCCAGAAACTGTTGAAGGCCCGCCCCCCCAACACAACCAAAGGGAGAACTAGCTCTGCACTCTTTGCAGCAGGGGCCAAATGGGCACATGCCCTCCCTACCACAGCCCCTTCTCCCGCTGTTGTAGCCGCAAGGTGGGGCAGCCCCGTCCGTGTTCTGGGGCTCAGGCCTTGCACCGGGACCACCCCGCCCGCGCCCCCCCACCCCCGGTCGTCCTCTCCGCAGAGCCCGCTCTCCGCGCTGGACGGAAAGAAGCGCCTTGATTGTGGCTGGCAGGTGCGGCGGGGGCGCCTCAGGCCGCACAGCCACAGCAGGACCCCCCACGGCCCGCCTCCGAAAGCCCTCCGGGGAGCACCTTCCCCGGCGGGACGGGCAGCGCGCCCCCTGCCGAGCCGTAAGCCCGAGGGTGGCGCTTTGCCTGGGTCGATCTCTCCGCGGGCTCCCTTTCGAGAGGGCGACGCGGCGTCCTCCGCCCGAGAGGCGGCGCTCGAGGGGCAGCGGGGCGCAAAGCGCTTCCCCTCCGGGAGAAAGCGGAAGCAGAAGCGGGGGCGGGGCGGGCTGGAGCCCCGGGCGCCTCGGCTCCCGCGAGAACGATGGTAGGCGAGGGCCGTCCCTGGGGGGGCGCGGGGGCTGGCCGGCCGGTCCCGGGCCGGGGGCGAGTGGCGGTCCCTCTTCCCGCTTTTCTCCTTCCCGCGCAGTCCGCCTCGCTGGACCTGAAGTCGAGGGAGGAGAAGGACGCGGAGCTGGACAAGCGCATCGAGGCCCTGCGGCGCAAGAACCAGGCGCTGATCAAGCGCTACCAGGTGGGCGCGGGGCAGGGGGCGGCCGGTCCGGCGCGGCCCAGCCCGGCCGGGCCGGGCTGAGCATCGTCCCTCTGCCCTTTCGCGCAGGAGATCGAGGAGGACCGCCGGAAGGCCGAGCGGGAGGGCGTCGCGGTGACCGGAGCGCGGAGGACCCGCCCCGCGGAGGCCCCTGCGCAGCCCGAGAGGCGGCGGGCGGAGGCCGAGGCTGCCAGGCTCGCGGGGCAGGTCCCGTCGGCGCCCGAGGTGAGTCTGGGCGGGAGGCCAGGGCGCGAGCGCCGCTCCGAGGCGCTCGCCCAGGCCTGAGCCGCACCGCTTCTCTTCGCCAGGACACGCGGGTGCTCGGCCGCGAGAGGAAGCCCGCTACCAGGGGGTCCCGAGGCGGGGCCCCGCCCGGAGGTCGCCCCCTGCGCGCGGACGCCGGCCGGGAAGGGACGGGCGCGGATTCCTCGGGCGGCGGGCCGCGAGGCCGAGGCGGGCGCGGGCGGCGGCCCCGGGGACGAGGGGGTCCGGCGGGAGAGCCGGGCCCCGACAGGCGCTCCCAGGTAAGGCGGCGGGAGGCCGAGCGGCGGGCCGCCGGCAGCGAAGGGGCGCTTGCAGGGCCTCTTTTCCCCCCGCAGGAGTGGGAGGAGCGGCGCCGGAGGAATATCGAGAAGATGAACGAGGAGATGGAGAAGATCGCCGAGTACGAGCGTGGCCAGCGCGTGAGTGTGGCGCGGGGCTGGCCGGGAGGGCAACGTTGTCCTGGGGCTTGGCTCAGGCCCTGCAGCTTCTCCTCTCCTCTCCGCAGGACGGGCTGCAAGAGAAGAACCCTGTCCGCAACTTTCTGGATGACCCGCGGCGCAGTGGCCCCTTCTCTGAGGTGAACCGGCGGGAGGGGAGCCGGCGCCACATCCGTAACTGGGGGGGTGCTGACTTCGATAAGGTCAAGACAGGCTTGGAGCAAGGCAAAGAGCAGGCCTCTCTGGTATGTCGGAGTGGCTGCAGGATTTGGGAAGGGGAGCCTGCGCGTGTGGGGGGTCGCTTGGGCCACTGATCCTCCTTTCTGGGATGTGGTGTTGAGAGGCAGCTCCCTCCTCCCTTTTCTCCACGGCTTAGCTGGGCTTTCAGGGGGATGTTCTCTTGCTGGGCACCAGTCAGACCCAGCAGGTATGAGGGCCCTGATCTCATTCTGTTCACCTGCCTTTCCCTGCCAGGGCCGGGGCAGTGGCCGCCACAGGGGCCTCACGACCTTGGATATGACGCTTTCTATGACTGGCCGGGAACGGGCTGAGTATACCCGCTGGAAGCAGGAGCGGGACCAGATTGACAGGGAGCGATTGGCCCGACACCGCCAGCCCACGGGGGAGTGGCGCCGAGAATGGGATGCTGAGAAGACAGATCCTGCGTAGGTGCCCTGGTTGTGTGGGGTAGCTGCTGAACTTTCTCTGGGGCTGGGGGTGGTGGGCTCTCTGGACTTGTGGCTCCAGGGACCAGGAGGGGGGCTTTGGGGCAGTTTGGCTGCATGGGTGGGAGGGTTTTCCTCATTGTCTGCTTCTCTCTCTCCTCTCTGCAGGCTGAAAGGGGGCCATGAGCCTGGAGGCTCACCTGGTGACAAGCAGGGTGAGGAGGGGCTCGGAGCAAGTGGTGCGTCCTGGGGTGTTTCCTCCTTACCAGGGATGGGGCGGTGCCATTAAGCAGCGAGCAGGCATTTGACGAGCAGCTGTAGTTGCTGCTCTTGGGGTGGCCTTGGAGCCCTTTCGTCTCCTTTCCCCTCCCTTTGGGCCACTTGGCCCCACACTAGAGCCTCTGTCTTCCTCTGGTTTCCTTCCTATTGCAGAACGTCCTCAGCGCCCTCCCAAACGGCCCACTTTTGGGGAGTTCCTGTCTGGGCCGCCTGGGGACAGGCACTGGAAGATCCGAGGCTGTGGCCGCCCACGAGGGAGATCTTCCGGGCCCTACAGGTGAGCAGGGGCCAGGATAACAGACATTGTGGGGTGGTCACCCCAGGGGGACTGGAGAGCTGCTGCAGCAGCAGGTCTCTCTTCCTCGGGGCTCGGCACACCCTGCCACGAGTCTCTCTGCTCAGCTTTGGCTTCTCCTTGCAGCATGCACGACAATCGGTGGGAGAGGGAGGAGCCAGACCAGACGCCGCTTGCACCTGCGGGGGAGGACAAGGCGGGCGTTGCCCCGGTGCTGCAGGTGGGGAGGGCTGGGTGTGGGCCTGGCAGTGAGCTTGCTCCTCTCTCGCTGCTCCCCAAATGGATCCAGATGCCCACATGGGCCACTGGGGAGTTCTTCTGCCCCAGGCCATGGTTGAAGTGGGGTGGCAACCAGAGGCCTCTTCCCAAGCTAGCAGCAGTCCTGGAAAGGTCTGCAGCTGAATCGGAGGTTCCATGGGGCTTTCTTTTCCCTCTTACGTCTCTCTTCTGCCCCGGGATCCCCCAGGCAAAGCCACAAGTAGCAACGGCAGCAGAGGAGGAAGAGGAAGAGGACGAGTGGGAGGATGTCAGTGGGGAGGAGGAGGAGGAGGAAGAAGTCGAAGCTAACGGCAGCCGGGATTCTTCCTTGGAGGAGGACAGGCCTCCCCCTTCCTGCTCCCTCCTGCCCCCAGGGGAGCCCGGGCAGCTGTCCACAGTTCCGACTGCTTCACCTCAGGAGGCTCCAGGCATGGGGGGGGTGCCCCTGACCCCCTTGGGGCCATCAGAGGGATACCAGCCTGTGTCTGACTGGGGTGAAGAGATGGAGATGCGCTCCCCTCGGGCCAGCAGCATCAGCAGCCACCAAAACCCCTTGGATGCGCCCACGGAGGAATTACCTGCTGGGGCTGCTGGTAAAGGACAAATGTGGGCTATAGGGAGTGGGTGGCTCCTGAGGCAACGGGGGGAGGGGCATATCTCATCACATGTTGCTGCTCAGAGCTGTTGCCTTTCTTCCCTTCTTGCAGGAGTGGATCCCCCAGTACTGTTGGCAATGCATGGATCTCTTCCTGTGGAACCCCCAGCAGGAGGGGCAGCTTCTCCTGCACATAGAGCCCAGGAAGCAGAGATAAAAATGGATTCAGAAGTGCCTGGACCCAAAGAGGTGGCTGGCTGAGCAAGATGGAAGAAAAGGGTGAGTAGACCTCCCTCCCCCTGCATTGTGTGATCCTGTAGGGATCAGTTCTGGCCTGCCCTGAAGGAGCTCACTGGAGCTGGAGATCACCAACTTTCAACCTTCTCCAAACTGGTTCTCCCACCCTTAGTTGCGCTCCTGTGGTTCAGGGCCTACCCAGAGAGGGAGCTCTACCCCACCACCTTTGGTTCGCTGTTTCTCTCCTCTGGGAAATGGGTCTTCTCCAGCTGCCTGCTGCTTCTCGTCCAGGCTGTTGTCTGCCTGCTCCCGCCATCATTAAATTTCTGTCTCATGGTTGTGACGTTTTGTCCTTGGAAGAGGAGAAAGGACCCATGCATTCTCTGCAGGAACAAGGTCTCTCCTCCTTACCTGGGGGGAAGGGTGCTGCACGAGGGCAGGCTTGAGGAACAGACAGTGGCATTGTTTGCTAGCCTGTTTTGTGCTTCCGTTTCCTTTTTCTGATTTTTTTTTCTATTTCCAGTTCTCTTTCTAATGCATTTGAGCCTTGTTCGATCTCGGGTTCTGTGGAGTGAGAGAGCTTAGCTAAAATGGAATGAAAGAAGCTGCGAGTCCTCTGGGGAGAGTGTTCCTCTCCTCTTCCATTCTAGAACTTTCTCCTGTTCTTGATGTTCTGTGAACTGTGAAATAAAATGCTCCCAGTCCGGAGGGTGTCAAGCATTGGGCATCACTTTCCAGAAAACAGAAACCTGCCCCGACCTCTGCCAGAATGTTTGTGTAAGGATTGCCTATTCTAAACACCATCAGACTCATAAGCAGGATCACAAAGATACCTGATTTATTAAAGAATAGTATGCAGGATCACAAAGAAAGCTGAGAATGGAAAAAGCGCGCCAAATGCAAACTAAAAAACCCTTGGTGCAAATGAAATCCTTCCCCCCGTAGAATCTTCCCAGGCTCACAATCCCAGGTGCTCCTAACGGCTTCTGATGGTCCGCCGGAAAAGTCCTTGAGCAGAGCACAGAACCCAAACACGTTCCATTGAAATGAGCATAGAGAGCTTGGCACCAGGTCTCACAGCAGCTCCCTCCCAACAGAAACGCGCGTCAGCACCACGGCACGTGAAACGTTACGATGTGCAGTGCACATTGAAACAGTGAACATGACAGTTTGGTTTGGGAAGCTTGACAGCCTTTGCCAGGCTGGTGCTCTTGAGGAGCTTCCTCTCCAGCCAGTGTAGCCCTTCCATGAAAATTGAGGGTTTCAGGTGCTGCAGCACCAGGTTTGGAAAGCTGTCTCAGAAATGCTGGGGGCTGCCAGCATGTGTAAGCAGAGGGTTGTTGTTGGCTTATTTCAAGATTCATTACCCCTTTTTCCCCCAGAAAACCAGATGGGGCTGACTGCGCAGGACTTGTGCGCGCTGTATTCACTTTTATGGAAAGGTGGTGTTGGGAAGTGTTGTCCCTCCCAGTGCATAAGGGAGATGCTGAGAGTTTGGCAAGGAGGAAGTTGCGGGGTGGGGAATGCTACTGCCACCCTGGCTTTTTCGCTCACTGGGCTAGAGCATCTCATAGTTACTTCTTACTGGAACCTGGACCCTAATCCTGCACTGGATTTTAGCTTCAGAGTTTGGGTGGAATTTTTAAAAATATGACAAAGTGTGTGATGCCTCCCTTGGAGTTGAGACAAATTCCCTGCTTGCCGAGTCCACCGTAACTCAGGGGTGGCAGATCCCCTGTGCAAAGGCCTTGAGCCCACCTCCAGTTTGGGAAGAGGCTTGAGCCACAGCAGGGCTGCCTTAAGGCACCAGTCAAGGGGGCTCTCTTGCGCTCTTTAACCCTCGAAGAAGAAGAGGGTGGCTGTCCCATTTCTGTAGCTTCCTTAAGTGCTTCTCTCTGTAGATTCCCTTGGGCTCCTCTTTCTGCTGCATACACCTGCGGTTGCTTGGTTATTTGGGGAGAGAATCTGTGCCCTGCCCTTGGTTTGCCCTGCACAGACTCTGAAGGGAGGCAGCCGCTGGCTGCATTACGGGTGGCCACACCCATGGGGAAGACGAAGGACCAGCCAGTGCTTTTACGGCAGCAGGTTGAGTGGGGCAATTCCTCATTAGCAGCTCTAAAAGGGGTGCTGCTGGCAGAGGATGCAGGTGGTCCTGCAGGAAAGCTTGTTCGTCCTTTCCCAAGGAAGTGGCAGGTGGACCTTTTATCTGGGAAGGAGGGAGTGGGGTGAACGGATGGGTGGCCAGGCAACTCCCTTTCTCCAGCAGGTAGTACAAAAATCTTTGGCTCACTAGAGCCAAATGTTTATGCTGCAAAAGATTCCCATTAAAGCATTACTGCTACTGTCAATGTAGAAGTTGCTTAATTTAATAGTTTGTGCGGTCATTGATCATGCATTATCCTATGTGATTGTGGCATTTAAAGTTACCAATGTGTTGATGTCCAAAAATCAAAATAAGTAAGAGCTGTACTTGGTATTTTAGCTCAAAGTTTAAAATACAAACATTTTATTATTATTTTGGAGCATTTTTCCTGCTGTTTAGCCAGAAAAGCCACTAGAACAATAAATAGTTAATAGTGCAATTTGTGCCTATGAACTTGCAATCTGAGAATTAGAAATAAGAAGAAAATGAATAAATGAACAATTTCAATTCAAAAACTGAGGATCTCTCCAAAGTGTTAGAATGTTAACATTAGGTTGGATTCAGAGACTTAACCAGGTTCATTTGAAACTTTACAGAATGTACTCCGCTTGCTTAGTTTTAAGCTTTGTGACTTGGCGTGTTATGCCAACACAATTAGCTTGGTTAGTTCATGGCTCTGTGTAGTGTGCAGGTTCCAGAGGCTGTTTAATTTGGTCACCACAGCCTTCCTGTGGCCTCTATCCTGGCTTGGCCCCAGAGAGTCTCAAGATCCCCTTTCAACAGGTCTTTGCTCATGGCCAGCCTCCTTTCACTTGCTGTTTCGTGCTTTGTGACTTTTTCTGTCCTGCCCCATCAGGAGCAGCTGGAGATTGACGTGCCTGAGGCCATATCCTGATGCTTCTTTTCCAGGGCTGGTGGGAATGCAGCTGGCAGCCTGCCGAGAACTGAACCAGACCAACTTCTTCGTTGGAGCTGCTGGACACAGTTGTGACACACACGTGCATTCTGCATGCTTCTGTCACTCTCGAACAGTCTCCAGAGTTGGGGCCAAGTCAGCCTTCTGCCCCCCTCCCCCAGTCACCTTTTAGTGCTCTTAACATAAATCATGGACAGGCAGGGCCTGCAGTCCTGCATACCAAACCTTTTGCAGTCACCCTCAGATCGGAAAGGTGTTGTCTTCTCTCCAGCCCAGTCCTGCTGGCCTGTTATCTGTGTGTCTGGCAGGAGTGATCTGGGCTGCAGGAGAGAGGGAGAGGGCCCTTCTTGTCACTGGGTTAAGAGGTTGGCTTTTCCATATCATGTACTAAGTAAATAGTTTCCTGACAATAAAGCTTGCATGTGTCTTGCCTTCCTGCCTGCCCTGGGGTTTTCTCTGAAGTGCAAGTGGGGAGGGAAGAGAGATCTTGTGGACATGTCTGGGGAAATGGAGTGGCTGCCTGTTGTTTCAGATATATGCAGAGGATTCTTACTGGAGTAGAAGAGTATAAAAGCTTTAATAATTTCTTGGAAGGGAGGAACTCTTGGTCTGGTCTGTGCTGGAGAAGCTAGCCACCCTCTGCCAAAGGCTCCCCTACAGAGCTGACCAGCAGCAGGGAGCCAAGGAGATGCTTCCGGAAAGCCTCAATTGCGCAGAGAGGAAATTGCCCTCCCTGATTATTTCGCCCCTGCAATTGGCATCCAGAAGTACATGTTTGGATCTGAAGCTTGACTATCCTGGTTCTCTGCAATCTCTCTTGATACCGTCAATCACAGTATCCTTTGAGACCAGTTGTGGGGTTTAGGAATGGGAGGCCTAGCATTGCAATGTTTTTTTCCTTCCTCTGTGGCCAATTCATTTATTATTGCAGATAGGGAGAAATCCAGCCTGAAGCCCCTAATTTGTGGGGTGTCTCAGGGCTTGATGTTCTTGCCCCTCCATGTTCCCCTAACCCATAACATGAAATGGCTGGATGAGGTCATCCACTGATTCATTGTCAACTATCACCAGTATACTGATGATACTCAGCTATGTATCTGCATGTCACATTGGCCCACAGGAGCAAGCAACCTGGGTATCTTCATAACATGTTAGCTGCCCTGCTGCCCAATTGGATTCCGTGGGTTCCTCAACCTAGACTCCAGGCTGGTGTTGGAGTTCCCTTGTCTTTGGCATTGAGTTATTTCAGTCTCCATTCCCCCGTGACAGGAGTAGAGCAGCCATGTAGTTCCCACATATGGGATGCACTTTGAACCTAATTTTTGCTTCTGGGCAGTTCTGCTCTGTCTGGTTATGGAAAGAATTACAACTAGCCCATTTCCTGGTCCAGTTGAGATTGACTGCTACCTGAAGATCTGATTAGGAGGATTTGTCCCCAGATCAAATTGGGAGATTTCTGTCAACTGTTTGCTTGGCCTCTGGCATCAGGAGGTGGCCTGGGCTCTAGACTTTTGGTGGGGATTAATGGCGGTCTGGTCATCTTTGAGGGAGCAGAGGTGGCACTGGTGGAAAATCAGTGCCCAGAAGGTTGTCGCTGGATGCTGAAATCTTTCCTGATGAAGGAAAGCATGAAATCAACCCATTTGATCTCTGGATGGCTGTTCCCAGCAGATAAACTGTGGGAACAGAAGCTTCTGCAGTTTGCTTACAAGTTGAGCAGATGGGAGGCACGGGATTCCATCCATGTTTGCAGCTATGATGCAGCCAATATGGGACATTCTGACCTGCTGACCCCATTTCTTAACTATATTTAGAAATACATAGTTTTCAGCCTGAAAGAGATTTTCTTGTACAAAGAAAAGTGTTCCTCTTGGTGAGTCTCATTTTTTTTGGATTACAAAATTATAAAAGATTTAAAGATTTAACCTTTAAAAAATATTTGGCAAAAAGCTCGACAAGGGACGAACTAAGAGAGTTTAACATGGATAAAGGGGAGAGCGTCATGCCCCGTTCTAAGGCGTGCATGCCTCACAACGTGATTATGCCTTCCTGATGGAAGGGAGGGGTAGGAAGTATGCATAGGCTTATCCCCTCAAGAACAATTGCACAGATGGCTCGCCCAAGCCGGGGCAGCCATCAACATAATCACCGGCCCACCTCACAGGGCTCCAGGGCACACACCTGCGCCGGACACAGAAAGAGGACAACGGCGTTTGGCCGGTATCCGCCCTAATCGCCCATCAAGGCCATTGTCTCACCGGGATC
This sequence comes from Candoia aspera, assembly GCF_035149785.1. Classification (NCBI taxonomy): domain Eukaryota; kingdom Metazoa; phylum Chordata; class Lepidosauria; order Squamata; family Candoiidae; genus Candoia; species Candoia aspera. Next base: position 26,976,842 of record NC_086162.1, read on the forward strand.
GCCCATCAAAAGGGCCGGGAACGGATGTACGGACAATGGAGGGCGGAAAGGGGCAAGGCCGACACGCGTGTATATTAAGGGAATGAGTGCAACACATGCTCATTCCCGTCTTTCTCTCGTGTTCGTATTCTTTCCCAATAAACCGGATTTCCTTAGCCTGCCTAAGTTTGAGTCTGCGTCTCGTTGGGGAAAAGCTACGCATCACATAAAGACGGGAATCCAAAAATATTTTTTTCTCGCTAGCACCTTTCCAGATTTTCCTGTGAGGGAATAACGCAGCGATGATTCAACACCCGGCGCAACGCGGCGGTGGTCCAGGAACCGGCGACGGCGCCCCAAACCTCGCGGAAAGAGCCAGCGGACGCTCGGCGGGAGAGGAACCAAGCCGCAACGTTACCTTGGTGGCCACCGGTGAGCCGCTGCCGGAATGGGTCACTCTCGATGCAATGGGGGAATCCCTGCCTGTGATTTTCGGGGCGGCATGGGAGCCTTTGCACGCACCCACAGCTAGCGGCGGAGATCGCCGGTGGAGCGAGCAAGCCGCGGGAGGCATCCTGGAGAACGCGTGCTGCGGAGCCACGGAAGCGCACCTGGTGAGGATTGAGTGGCTACTCCAGGAACTAGCGCTGGAGCGCGGAGGCAGCGAACGGGGTGAGTGTGAACGGGGCGCCAGAAGCTTGTCCCCACCCCCGCTTGATCCCGGCTGCAGCGGCAGGGCGTAGTGCAGGAGGAGGAAGCCGGGCACGCCGGCGCACACCACGCAGGGTTGCCCGGGACGGTTCCCCCCCCCTCTTTCGCAGCGCGTCAGCTGGGGAGAGGCTGGAGACGAGTGGAATCGGAGCCGGCGCCACACAGAGCCTGGTTGAGGGAATCCCCACATCGGGACCACAGCTTTCTACTGGAGGGGGAATGGCCACGCGTCCGGAGGTGTCCTGGAGTCCACCAGCGATGGGAGTGAGAGACCTCACGGCAAGATTCAACAGCGACCCAGCCACGCTGTCGTTCTTCTTGATCAACACGAGGAACTACATGGCTGAATACGGACCCTGTTTCCGGACGGAAAAGGGAAAGATCAACGCTATTGCGAACAGACTCAGGGGGAGGGTGGCTGACTGGTATGTCCACCTATGCCAGGCAGACGCCCCAGAACTCGAGCTCGTGGATGCGTTCCTCGGCACTCTGGACTTCCATTTCCGAGACCCCCTCGAAACTGAAACGGTGAAGAGAGCTCTACGGGGAATCCGGCAAGGACAGCGCTCCATGGCTGACTACGCCAGCGAGTTCCAAGCGCTTGCGGGCAAAGTGCGGGACTGGTCACCCTCACTGAAAAATTCAAGGAGGGACTCAATTTAACCATTTTAAGGTGGGCGCTGAACCAGGATGACCCCACCACCCTCCGCGAATGGATTTGGCTCGCGGGAAAGGCAGAGAATGCTCAGGAAACCTTTCGGCACGTCCAGAGGTCCCTGCAACCCACAGCAACGGCGAGAGGACCCCGATCCGGCGGCGCTCCAGCGAGACCGGCACCCTGACCCTGGGGGGAGGAATGGGAGCGCCGGTTTGCCCAGGGACAGTGCTTCCGGTGTGGCAAAGCAGGCCACAAGGCGGCAACCTGCCCGAACGCAAAGCCACCAGAGCGGCAGCGACGAACGGCGCACAAACCGCCCGCAACAGAGAAAAAGACCGCAGTGGCCAGTGGAGTAGTAGGCGTAAAAGCCCTACATTACTCCACTGAAGAAGATGACAGTGAGGACGGCGAGCCGGCGGGAAACGCCAACCACCTGCTTTAGGAAGTGCCGCAAAGCAGGTGAAGCCGAATAACGGGCGCAGCAAAAGCTGGGTAAGTGACGACTGCCCCACTTTCTACGTAAAAGTCAACCTGCGGAGCGAGGGCAACTCTGTTAACGCATGGGCCCTCATTGACTCTGGCCGCTACAGGTGCCTCATGCACCCGAGCCTGGCTGCTGACTTAAACCTCCGCCGCCATCCGCTGCCGCAAAGTCTTACGTTCACCCAGCTGGACGGCTCAGCTGCGGGGGGGGGGCAGTCACCCACTGCACTGAAAAGGTGACTGCAGCTCGGCAGCCACCGGGAGAGACTGCAATTCGTGGTGGCACCGGTCAGCCACCCCTTAATAATTCTCGGGATCCCGTGGCTGGTGCGCAGGAACCTGCACATAGACTGGGCGACCAGAACCATTACGCTTCCCGACGGCAGCTACACGGCACCCACAGGGGAGCAGGTCCCCCACGTGGCGGGGAGGGCGGCCTCCACAACGGTACACCCAGTTCCAGAGCTCCTGGAAGGCCTACCCCCCCAGTACGCAGACTTCACGGACGTCTTCGGGGTTAAGGAGGCGGACAAGCTCCCACCCCACAGGAAAACGGACTGCTCCATACAATTGATCCCGGACGCACCCCTGCCTAAACCGAGGATCTACGCGATGTCCCAGAGGGAGCTGGCGACATTGCGGGAGTTCGTCGATACAAACCTAGCATGGGGTTTTATCGAGCCCACGAACTCACCCGTTGGGGCCCCGGTCCTCTTCAGAGAGAATAAAAGGATGGCACCCTGAGGCTATGTATGGATTACTGTGGCCTCAACGCGGCATCCATTTCAAACAAATATCCCATGCCAATCATAAAAGACATCCTCTCCCATTTGGCCAGAGGCAAGATTTTCACAAAACTGGATCTGCGCAAAGCATATTATCATATCAGAATAAAGGAGGGGGACGAGTGGAAGACGGCTTTTAATTGCCTACTGGGAGTGTTCCAGTTTAAAGTTTTACCCTTTGGGTTGGCAGGAGCACCAGGGGTCTTTATGCAGTTAATCAATGAAGTCCTGCATGAACATTTATACAAAGGCGTCCTCATCTATTTAGACGACGTATTAATCTACACAGAAACGGAGGAGGAGCACGAACGCTTAGTGAAACAGGTGCTCAGGAAACTCCGCAAGGCCGAACTCTTTGCCAAACTCTCCAAATGCAGGTTTCATCAATCCCAGATTGACTACCTAGGGTACAGAATTTCGGAAAGGGGCGTCGAGATGGACCCAGATAAAGTCCAAGCCATCCTGGCGTGGGAACGCCCACGCACAAGAAGACAATTACAAAGTTTTCTGGGCTTTACGAACTTCTATTGGGGGTTCATACCGGGCCTATCAGAAATTGTCCTGCCCCTTACCAACTTGTTACCCACTAAGGGTTTGGGAGACACGCGCAAGTCACGCAACCCAGGAGCGCTCCTCAACTGGACTCCAGCTTGCCAAACGGCCTTTGAGCACCTCCAAAAACTCTTTACCACTGAACCAGTCCTCCTTCACCCCGATCCCACGAAGCCCTTCGTGGTGCAGGTCGACGCCTCCGACTTCTCGATCGGGGCAATCTTCCTGCAGAAGGACTCCAACGACCAGCTGTGGCCCTGCGCGTACCTCTCCCACAAGTTTTCCGAAACGGAACGGAGATGGCACGTGTGGGAGAAGGAGGCTTTCGCCGTCAAGGCCGCCCTGGAAGCATGGCGACACTTATTGGAGGGGGCTGCCTGCCCCTTCGAGGTCTGGACAGACCACAAGAACTTGGAAGCTCTCAGTACCCCAAAACGGCTCAGCCCTAAACAAGTCCGGTGGGCGCAGTTCTTTAGCCATTTCGATTTCAAACTCAAATTCATACCGGGGAAAAAGAACTTCCTAGCCGATGCCCTCTCTCGTCGGCCGCAAAATGCCAGCCAGGCATCTGACATCGTCGGAACTGTATGGACTAACAGCTGGGCTGCCCAGCGATCACACGCAGCCACACGGAAACGCAACGCGCCACGGTGCAACCACCCGCGAGGGGGGGAAGAGGCACACACATCCCCTCCGATTTGCAACAACAGTTTGCCCAGGCACTAGATACGGACGCCTGGATGCAAGCAAATCGCCCCAACGTCACCCTTGAAAATGGCCTGGCATGGCAGCACGACAAGCTATACGTGCCTGAACAACTGAGGCCCAAGGTCCTGCGGCGCTCACATGACGATAAAACGGCAGGTCACTTCGGATTTGTTAAGACCCTGCACCTCGTCAGGCGGCAATTCTGGTGGCCTGCACTGCGGAAAGACGTGAAAGACTATGTCACGGCTTGCCCCACATGCGCCAGGGTCAAGCGCAAACCAGGGAAGCCTCAGGGTCTCCTACAGCCAGTGTCGAAACCTTCACGCCCATGGGAGGAAATCTCCATGGACTTTATAGTCGACCTACCACCCAGCCAGCGAAAAACTGTCAGATGGGTGGTGAAGGACTATTTCTCAAAGCAGGCGCACTTTGTACCTTGTGCCTCCATCCCCTCCGCGCAACAGCTAGCGCGCCTTTTCCTGACCCACATATACAGATTACACGGTACCCCCTCCAGAGTGGTCATGAACAGAGGTACACAATTCACTTCCAGGTTCTGGAAGGAATTCCTAAAGTTACTTGGCACCAAGCAGGCACTGTCCACTGCTTGGCACCCCCACACGCATGGTTCTACGGAAATTCTGAACTCCACCCTGGAGCAGTTCTTACACGCCTTTGTAAGCTACCAACAGGACGATTGGGTAGACCTACTCCCCTTCGCAGAGGTGGCGTACAACAATGCCGTGCACCAGAGCACGGGCCACACCCCCTTCCGGGTGGTATATGGCAGGGATTTTGTCCCAATTCCAGAACTCCCACAGGTAGACACTCCGCCCTGCTCCCCGATGATTGGGCAACGCAGCTGGCCAACGTTTGGCCAGTCATCCAACTGGCCCTCTCCGAGGCCCAAGCAACATACAAGCGGTTCGCGGATAACCACCGAGCGGTGCAACCAGACTTCAAAGTGGGAGATCAGGTCTACCTCTCCACGAAGTTCATCAAATCCCCACAGCCCTCGAAGAAACTGGGCCCCAAGTTCATTGGCCCATTCCCGATCCTGGAAAGACTCAACCCAGTGACATATAAGCTGGAGTTGCCGCACAACCTGAGGCGTATACACCCGGTTTTTCACTGTGCCCTGTTGAAACCGGTCATCTCGTCCAAATGGCACAACGACCCCCCCCCCCGCCTCCTCCCATCATGATCAATGGACACCAACACTTCGAGGTGAGGGAAGTGTTAGACTCCTGCAGGCTCCGCGGCACCCTCCAGTACCTGGTCCACTGGAAACACTTTCCCCATCCAGAGTGGGTACAGTCCCGACATGTCGCAGTGCAGAGACTTGTAAACCGTTTCCACGAAGCCCACCTGGACAAGCCAAAGCCATAGATTTTCTTGGGGAGGCAGTATGTCATGCCCCATTCTAAGGCATGCATGCCTCACAATGTGATCATGCCTTCCTGATGGAAGGGAGGGGTAGGAAGTATGCATAGGCTTATCCCCTCAAGAACAATTGCACAGATGGCTCGCCCAAGCCGGGGCAGCCATCAACATAATCACCGGCCCACCTCACAGGGCTCCAGGGCACACACCTGCGCCGGACACAGAAAGAGGACAATGGCGTTCGGCCGGTATCCGCCCTAATCGCCCATCAAGGCCATTGTCTCACCGGGATCGCCCATCAAAAGGGCCGGGAACGGACGTACGGACAATGGAGGGCGGAAAGGGGCAAGGCCGACACGCGTGTATATTAAGGGAATGAGCGCAACACGTGCTCATTCCCGTCTTTCTCTCATGTTCGTATTCTTTCCCAATAAACCGGATTTCCTTAGCCTGCCTAAGTTTGAGTCTGCGTCTCGTTGGGGAAAAGCTATGCATCACAGAGAGTTATTTTTAAAAGTTTAATTTTTCTGCGAAAGTGTATTGGAAAAACTGTAGTTGATTCAAGCAACTGTTTTAGATCTCCTGTGGGAAAGTCCTTTGCTTTCTTTTAAAAGACTGTTAATTGGTGGGATTTACAAAACAGATCAGAGTAATGTGAGTAGACGGACTGCCTATTTGTAACCATGGAGACATAGAGGCAGCGTGTGTTGGTAATTATAGTATCAAATTATAGCATCAAAGCTGCAATGTAAGAATCTTGACACTTTGGATCCCAATAACAGTCTGACTCAAGCACAAGTAAAATATGCAGAATTCAGATTTATTGAGAGTGTGTACAATCAAGGAAAAAAGCTGCAATTGAAGATTCCTGCCTAACTCCCTGATTAAAAGCAAGCTATTACCCCACTCCCTGCCTTTCTACTGTTCCCACCGAATTCCAACGGCCATGCATGCCAAGCCCAGATGCCTTCTGATGGTGCGACCTTGACTTTCCCAATTAGCCCGAACGGCACACTTTCACACTCCTTGATGTTTTCCCCTCCCCACTGGTTCTTGGCACGCATTGGCTCATCATGGCAGATGAACGTGGTCAAACGACTTGTCAATCATTTGATTGTGGATTCTGACATGCAAGCCGATAGAGAAAAGAAAAAGGGGGAGAAGCTGTCTTTTTCTCCCTGCATGAGGTTTTTTTTTTCCTTCAACTTTTCAATTAGACTCAGAAAGCTGCCTGAATGGAGGGAAGAAGGGGGTCCTTGGAACAGCCCAAGAAGGTAGAGAAAGCAGTTTCATTGGATTTACTCCAGAATATGTTCGATCAACTGGGAAATAGGTTTCAATCACTTGAGTCTAAATTCACAGCTTTTGAAAAGAAAATAGATGAAAGATATGAAAAGATGGAAAACTCTAAGACAAATGGCTGGAGATAGAAAAGTCAGCGACAAGATGGAAACTGAAGAGTAAAACAAGTTATCGATAGAGAATTGGAGAGAGAACTGGATAATTTGGCTTCACTGGAATTGAGAGAGAAAGAAGATTTAGAGCTATTCCAGAAAGCTCTGATGAAAATATTAGAGAAAGAATTATACAATCTTTGGCCACTTTTTTTAGAGGGAGGAGGACGATATTGAGACAGATTGATAAAGTTTATAGAATAAATTCACGATTTGCAAGAATGAGAAATGTTTCTAGAGATGTTTTGATGCATTTCATGAGGAAAAAGACAAGGGATCAGGTACTGCAGCAACATTTTAATGCAAGTTTGAAGATGGATAATGCAAACGTAATTATCTTAAGTACTTATGGTAAGTATGCACAAGAGAAAAGTATGTGTTTTTGATTGAAAAAGCAGAAAAAGATCCCATGTTGCTGGGATAAATTAGGGGGTGTGATTTTTACCTTTAAACAGAGATTTCAACTGAATTTTTGGAAAAATATAAAGGAGAATTGGAAGAGGTCCAAATGGAAGTTGCAGGGGAGACTTCACAACAATTAGAGCAAATGCAAAAGGACTCTCAATTGGGTGCCACGGGTATTGACTTTTCTAAATTCTTGGTTTGACAATGGATTACAAATGTCTAACATGGAATATGAATGGAGCAAATGCTCCCAAAAACAGAAAAAAAATCCATTACTTAAAAAAATTGAAACAAGATATTATTTGCTTACAAGAGACTCATATTAGGAAGAAAAATATAAAATATTTGATTCAAAAAAATTTGGGTGAATTTATTTCATCAGGACCTAAAAAAAGAAATGGATCTGTTTTGTATATTAATCCCCAGCTAAAACAACTTGTATAGGGACGCGGTGGCGCTGCGGGTTAAACCGCTGAGCTGTTGATCGGAAGGTCGGCGGTTCGAAACCGCGCGGCGGGGTGAGCTCCCGTTGCTCGTCCCAGCTCCTGCACACCAAGCAGTTCGAAAACATGCAAATGTGAGTAGATTAATTGGTACCGCTTCGGCGGGAAGGTAACGGCGTTCCGTGAGTCATGTTGGCCACATGACCCGGAAGTGTCCTATGGACAACGCCGGCTCCAAGGCTTTGAAACGGAGATGAGCACCGCCCCCTAGAGTCGGACACGACTGGACTTTACGTCAAGGGAAACCTTTACCTTTACCTAAAACAACTTGTATTGACTGATGAATATGGTAGATATGTTGGGGTGGAAGTTGAACTATATGGGACTAAGACTATGGTATTAGGAATTTATGCCCCAAATGAGGGTAAAGCAACTTTTTACAAATGACTTATGGAGAAATTAATAATTTCTTACAAAAATTGGTGTTTGATGGGGGATTGGAAAGGAGTTATTTCCCCACAATTTCATGGAACATCTGAGAAAAAAATTAAAACTACTCAAGGTAAATTACCAAATGCCTTTTTCGATTTGATGCTCAGTTTAGGGCTAGTGGATGCATGGAGACAGAAAAATGGTAACTCTAAAGGATATACTTATTTTTCAGAAAGACATAGATCTTTTTCAAGAACTGATATGATTTGGATCTCAAAGAATCTAGCTACTGGGATCTAGCTACTGGGAAGCAGAGATTTTACCAGTGTTTTTGTGATCACAATCCTGTGAGTTTGGTGTATAAAAGGAAAGCCATTACTTTTAGATACAGATTGAATGAAATGTTGTTACAGAAAGAAGTAATAATGGACTGGAAAAAGAAATTAACAGAAATTTCTGAAAATAATCTAAATAGAGGCACTGATTTAAGAATGGTTTGGGGTGCAAGTAAAGCTTACATGAAAAGATATTTCATACAATATAATACTCAAAAAGAAAAGTCAAGAGAAAATACAGGCTATTTTGGATGAGATAAAAAGAAAACAATCTCCAGGGAAGTTCAATATTTCTTATCAAATTAAACTTTTATAACAATAGCTGTCAATGTTAACTGTAAAAGAGATGGAAATAAAAATGAATTATGCAAAGCAAAAAAAACTTTGAATTTGAAAATAAACCAGGGAAATGGTTAGCATATAAATAAATAAAGAAAAGAAAAAAGAAAATGATATTGTAACTTCAAGAGGGAGACACTGTATTCAAAGTTAATATGGCAATACAAAAAGCATTTCATCAATTGTTATTCCAATTTGTATAAAGGAGATGATATTTCTTTGCAGAAAATAGATGAATATTTAAAAAAACAAAAGTTACCAAAGATTACAGAGAAACAAAGATTATGACTATATAACAATAAGAGAGGTTTCTGAAGCTATAAAAAAGATTAAGCCAGGAAAAGTGCCTGGGCCTGATGGATTATTGGGTTCTTATTATAAATGCTTTGAGGATGAACTTTTACAACCCTTGCAAAATACAATGAATTTTATTACAGGGAGGAAAGATCCCTGAGACTTGGAAAGATGCAAATATAGCGTTAACACCTAAAGAAAGACAAGGTTTGACTTTGACAAGAAATTATAGACCAATAAATTATTCGATAATGATTCTAATTTGTTCACAATGATTCTAGCTGATAGACTGAAAATAATTTTACAAGAATTTATTCATGAAGTTCAATGTGGGCTTTTACCTAAAAGACAGTTAAAACAAAATGTTAGAAATGTGTTGGATATTCTAGAATATTTTAAACAACATAATGAAAAACAAGTTGCGTTAATCTTTTTAGATGCAGAGAAAGCTTTTGACAATTTGAATTGGATTTTTCTATTTAAAATTTTGGAAGATAATTTTGGAGATAATTTTATAAAATGGATAAAATCAATATATACTTCACAGAAGGCACAAATAATTGTTAATGAAGGTTTAACTAAACCATGTGAGATACAAAAAAGAACAAGACAAGGTTGTCCACTGTCTCTTCTTTTATTTTAGTTCTAGAAATATTGAATAGAGATATAAGATGAGAGGATTAAGGGTGTACAGATTAAAAGACTTATAAACTAAGCTTTTGCAGATAACCTGGTTCTGGTTTTAGAAGATCTTTTGAAATATTAACAAGAAAAGTAGAAGAATTTGGTGCATTCATTAGCAGGTTTTAAAATCAACAGAGAATGTGAGCTGGGGGTTAAAAGTAAAATAAAAAGTGTCTCGATTTCATAAGGAACAAGGATGAAGAATTTGACCTTTAAAACATTTTGCATATACATCAAAAGGGAACAGGGAAGTGACAGCTTATCTATTGTAAAATTGGTGATGGGGCAAGGTAGTAAAGGTAAAGGTTTCCCTTGACGTAAAGTCCAGTCGAATCCGACTCTAGGGGGCGGTGCTCATCTCCGTTTCTAAGCCTTGGAGCCGGCATTGTCATAGACACTTCCGGGTCATGTGGCCAGCATGACGACTCGGAACGCCGTTACCTTCCCGCCGAAGTGGTACCTATTGATCTACTCACATTTGCATGTTTTCGAACTGCTAGGTGAGCAGGAGCTGGGGGGAAGTATGCCATCGGACCCTGAACTTGTGGGGTGGAGGATATGGGTGTTAGATAAAGTTATTTAGGTTAGAAATTTGTAGTTAATTGTGTATAAACTGCTGGCTGGTGCCAGCAAAGATATGCTTGAGTAGGATGAGACCCTGAAACAAGTAGGTGATAAGTGTGATAAGAGTTGCAGGAACATCCTGCTGACATGTAAAATCCAGCAATCAAGGATACTTGTGAAGTAAGATTGTGAGCTGAGCCCCCGGAGAGGGGGAGGATAGATAGGGTATAAAAGTTTTGTGTTAACTTCATTCAGGGTTCCTTCTTGCACGGAGGAACCCGCCTTTGCAAACGCGTTACAAATAAACTCTTTTCTCTGCATCATCGAACCTTGTGGATTGGAATTCTTCTGGGAGGTTTTTCCCGCTGACAAGAAGATAAAGATGTTGACAAAAAACATGAAGATGCAAGATCAAATGGAACTGATGAATAAAACAGGTTTTAAGGTTGAGAAGATAAAATACTTGGGTATTAATATGACAAATATGAAATGTATATTATTTCAAAATAATAACATTAACATTTGGAATGAAATTAAAAAAGATATGTTACGATAGGAGAAAACACAATTATTGTGGGGGAGAATTTCTGTGATTAAGATGAATGTTTTACTGAGAATGTTATTTTTATTTCAGACAATATTAGTTTTGACATCTGATGCACCAAACCTAACCCTAACCCTAATCCTTAAACAATGGCGGAATGATATATCTAAATTTATGTGGCAGGGAAAAAAACTAGAGTTAAATATAAGGTGTTACAAAATGCAAAACAAAGAGGAGGATTGGGTTTACCTGATTTGAAATTATATTTTGCGCCTTGTTTAGTTTGGAGGAAAGAATGGATATTGCTGAGAAAAAGAAGGCTTTTGTAATTAGAAAAACATGATTTGAGTTTATGGTGGTGTGGATATTTATGGTATGACAAAGCTAAGGTTAATGTAAATTTTAAAAATAATTTTGTTAGATGTGCCATACTGAGAATATGGAATAGATATAAACCTAGGTTGTGCCCAAAAATACTGCTGTGGCTCTCAGTACAGGAAACATTCTATAGAAGAGAAATGATAACTAATCATAAATGGTTATTCAGATATACTAGAATTTTGTCAAGGAGAATGTAGAATAAAATCAAAGAGAACAGCTGGTGGTAGAAGGATATACTGTACATGTCAATGGTTCTCTTATGTACAATTACTAGAGAGATTTAAAGTACATAAAAGAATGTTTGGTTTCGACCATTGTAAGACTGAACTTGAAACACTTGTGTGCAAATGATCATCACGTTATTGCTAAAATGTATAAACTATTGACATTTGAATCAGAAGAACAAGTGAAAGAATGCATGATAAAATGGGCTAAAAACGTTGGTTATAATAGACAAATGGAACAGTGGGAGAATATGTGGTTGAAAGGGCTGAAATTTACATTATGTTATAGTCTAAAAGATAATTTTTATAAAATGATGTATCATTGGTACATGTCACCAGAAAAATTGTCTGGAATGTATAAATGTACTTCAAATTTATGCTGGAAATGTAATAAACAAGAAGGGACATTTATCATGGTTGGTGGTCATATAAAAAAGCTAGAAAATTTTGGACTCAACTACATATAATAATAGAGAAGATTTTAAAGATTAATATACAGTTGAAACCAGATACTTTTCTTTTGAGACTAATGGATAAACAGTTGGAAAAAAATCATGGAATTTTGTTTTTTGTATATGACAACTGCAGCAAGATTGTTATACGTACAAAGGTGGAAAGATTCGACTTTACCCACAATGGAGGAATGGATGGTGAAGATGATGGAACTTGCTGAGATGGCCAAATTGGGAGCTTTAGTTAGAGATAAGATATTGTCTTAAGTTTAATGCTGATTGGAATCCCCTTATTGACTTTTTGTGTGAAACAGAAAAAAAATGAAATGTTTTTTCAAAATTTTGTATGGATTTGATGGTTAGGAAAAAAATAGATTATAGAAAAAAAGTAAGCAATGATGTAACCATAGAGTAAGAGGTTAATTTACATTTATACTTACAACTGCTGTAAAAGAAAATCGGATGTAATTTTCTGCACTTTTAGCTCTTATTTCCCTCTTTTTGTTTCTCTCTTCATTCTAAATATTAGTTGTTAGTTTTTATCTTTCTTTTTAAAAAATTAATAAAGTTATACATGAAAGGAGGTGGCCTGGGCTCTCAATGAGATTGCCTCTGAGCGGCCTCCCTCTCTGCATCATTCTGGGCTGCATCTTGGTTTTCTGAGGAGCTCTAGGAGATGAATGACAGGTGCAACACCTAAAGCATTGGGGCAGGAGAACCTGAAGCAAACCTGAGCAGATATGGATGTGAGCTCAGCTTCTGAGTCAGTACTATGATGATTAGAGAAGCACAGCATCGTTGCTTTTCTCTTATTGCATTGGTGGCCTTGGTTAGGGTGGCAAAGAACAGGTAAACCTCCCACATGGGTGCTGGGACTGTTTTGTCCAGTGCTTTGCAGATGGAAGTTACCTGATTCACCGAGGTCTTGACTCCCTACAAGCAGAATCCATGATGTGACTTGGGCAGCATTGTGCCATGTTATCTGGGACTCTTGGGCTTCTGGACTCTGAGAAAGTGGAAATGGTGGTTCTAGCATGACGTTGGCTTGATCTGTGCCCTTCCTGGCTGCTCTGGGTGACAAGTGATGGAGTTTTTAAAGGTTAATAAAAGAACTCCAAGCAGCTAACAACAGTCTTGCAAAGTAGAAGCGTGAACCAAAAAGAAACTTGCACATTAAATTTAATTACCTTCAGAATATAATTCAGTCTTCACACAGTAGGTAGATGAAGAGAAAAAAAGGTAGCTTACATTTATTCAGTAGATCTGGATGCAAGTAGATTCATAGTAGAAAGCACTTATTCATCACTGGTTCTTTGTAGACACATTTCTATGTGGAATAGAAATGTCTGCGTGCAAGTGAGATGAAAGGGACAAGAGCTGCATTCTGCAGCACCTCCTGCTTGCAGGTGTGTCCAAGAGGTAATGGAGATTGTTAATCCCCAAACCCAAGGAGGAGGAGGAAGTGGAAATCAGGTGACCCATGTGACATCCCATAAGCACAATAGAGATGCGTTTACTAGAAAGACCCCCCTTATGCTTATGAGACAATACTGAGTTGACCCCTGATAGTTCCAACAAGTGGGGGGATGATGAGCTGGTTTGGGGAGAGGGCTATGCCTGCAGCCTTGAAGGAGGCAGGGGTTCCTCCTCCTTAAGGCACCCTCTGCATCCAGCTGTGCGTGCTAACCAGTCCCTGGTTTCTAAGTGTAGTAGGGCTTCAATTGCAAAGTACCTTAAAGGAAGTGGATTATCATTTCAGTTAGGGTATTTCAGTATCAATCCGGGCATGGAACAGAGACAGCTTTGGTTGCTCTAGTTATCTTTGTGGTGCTGGGTGGGAGTAGTGTACCCCTCCTGGTCCTTTTGGACCTTTCAGTGGCCTTCAGTACCATCAATTGCAGTATCCTTGGACCATGTTGCAGAGGAATGTAGAGTTGACCTTGGGCATACGAAAGAAATCAGCTGGCTTTCCAAATGGATGTCAGCCCTTTGAGGTCAAGAAATAGTCTGATCCAAGTTTCTTGTATACTAAACAAAATCAAGCTGGAGATATTTTGAGTTGTTTTCTCATAGTTCCCTCTTTATTAGGCTGAAGATGCTGTTAAATGCTTGTCTTGGTGCTTGGCAGCTGTTTGAGTCTGGATAGGGGAAAACAGGCTAAAGTGGAACCCTAACTGTTAAGAAAGGAACTGCATATGAAAGGAGTCATCCATACTTGAAGAGGATAATCTGGATTGCTTTTCTGTTAGGCAGGTATAAGAACAAATGTTAGTTAAAATTTAGTATCTAAATGCAGTAGGGTATGCTCGTTTGTAGCAATTGTGCAATGCCATGAACTGAAGCCAACATCTTATCCTCCTGATACTGGGTACTGTTCTTAGACTTTTGGAGCTGGGTTAGGGTTGGTTGGGAGGGCTGTAGCTATCATGCATTCATCAACCCTAGCAAGCCAGACCCTTTTCAATCAGTTCCAATGGTTTGTAAGTGGGATGGCTTTTAGGAGGCCCAGTCAGATCAGAGCCTGGGAAAGATGAATCTGTGAAAAGCACTCTGACCTTTGGAGGGAATAAGGTGCTGAAAAAATCTGCCAGTAGGAGAGAAAGAAGAATCCCAACATGTGCTTTGCCTCCCAAATGTTGACCTTCTCCAACAACTCACTCTAGCATGCAACATCTAATCAACTCTTTTCCATGTGTGAAGAGTTGGCTGGCTACCTGGTCTTTGTACACCTGCATCTGGGACATCTTGCTATGTTGATCATTCTGAACTAGGACAATTGGGCAAGGCTTTAGAGCTGTAATGGCAATTATTCTACAGGTAGTCCTCAAATTATGACCATTTGTTCAGCAACCATTCAAAGTTACAATGACACTGCATGAGGGGGACTTACAACCAGTCCATGAAGTTGTGGCCATTGCAGTGTCCTCATGGTCACATGACTGCCATATGTGACTTGGTTTCTGGTCACCCCTTGGCAACAATGTGATGGCTCTGTACCATGCTTGCTGCACAGACACACCATTGTGCTTGCCTAGCAGTTCCCAAACTCACCAGGCCCATAGGGACACAGAACTGATCCCAAAGGTGGCTCCTCCCTGCATCTTAGAATTCTGCATGCTATGTTGAGATAAGAGGGAAAACACCACTCTGACACTGGAACACCCTACTCTGGCTTTAGGCTGCCTTGGCAGCAGGCTGGTGAGGAGATGGAGGCAAGGTTGTGAGGACATGGCCTCAACAATAGGTTAGTGGGCGAGATGCCTTCATTCTGCAGCATGCAGGACATGTGCAGAAGCCTGAATGTCCTCAGGGGCTAGGGAAGACATGCTTCTCACCTGCTCTTCCAGAGCCCTGAGGGTGTTCAGTAATTTAGGAGCCAAACAGCATTTTTCAACTTGGAAGATCTGTAGGATCAACATTTGGGAGATGAAGGTACCCAATAAATGCCACAGTAGTATCCTATTGTGAAAGGTGAAAGGTCCCCTGTGCAAGCACTGAGTCATGTCTGACCCTTTGGGGGGATGCCACTTTCGTGACATTTTCCTGGCAGACTATAGCGGGGTGGTTTGCCATTGCCTTCCCCAGTCGTCACCTTCCCCAGCAAGCTGGGTACTCATTTTACCAGCCTCGGAAGGATGGAAGGCTTAGTCAACCTGAGGCGGCTACCCAAGAATCCAGCTTCTGCTGGGATTGAATTCGGGTCACAGGGAGAGTTTCAGCTGCAATACTGCCGCCTACCACTCTGCGCCACACAAGGGTGTAGTATCCTATTAATGTTTGACTTAATTCAGTGCCTTCCATCAGGCAACCCTTTTTTGTAAACTTTCAACTTCCTCTTTTGGAGCGTCCAAGTCCCTCCTTGCAAAATTGCCTTTCAGAGTCCTCTTTCCATATTTCGGAGTCCTCTTGATCAGAGGCATCAGAGCAACGCCTGCCTGGGTCTTGTTCCCCACTGTAAGTGCCATTTCTATGTGTACAATTGTCTCTCTCTTCCCACTGGGAACCTTGAGGATGTGGGGATCCAGGGGAGGAAGGAGAATTCTTCCTCAGGCCTTTACACATTGGATTCATTTTCCTGTTAAACTGTATATCTTTTAATGGTGTTTATTTGCTGTTTGGTTGCCTGTTTGCACTTTTGTATCACAAGGGACCTTTCCTGTCCTTTGGATACAAATGATTAACAAGAGTGAAGTGGGATTTGCCTGCAACAATTTTTGTTCCCAAGTGGTGGAAGAAAAATCCAGGAGGGGGCTCCTCCTCCCTGAAGCCAAGAATAGGAGGGAGACCTTCCTAGCAGAGTCCACTGCAGGGCTGGCAAAGCAGATGCCCATCCCATCCCATCCGGTTCCAGGGTGGCAAAGCTCCTGGGCAATCCACAGCAAAACAGGGATATGACAGGGGGAAGGACTGCCCCTATTGCCTCAAGCAACAACATCCTCATCCAGCCTAATGGCAGGTTTGGCTATAGGCCAGAGAAATCGAAAAGATTTAATGAGTAATGTTTAGTTTTTAAACTGGACCAAAGATCTTCTCTTAAAACTGTGTTGGGAACTATCTTTAGGAGGTCCCCTCCTCATTCCTGCCTGTCTAGCACTTCTGTGGGCTGCAAATGTCCTGGCATTTGACTCTTCTTGCTGAAGAACAGCGTCCTTTTGGTGTTCTGAGTTAGCTTCCATTTGCTGCTCAAAGAACAGATTAAGCAATGTATGTGGGGAAAAAAATCTGCGGAGTCATCTCTTTATATGTCTTTACTCTTTGTGGTTGTTCCTTCCCATGACCACAGAACTTCAGAAGAGAACTAGACCCTATGTACAAAAGCAAGCTGCCCAGAGTCATTTGTAGTTGGGCATCCTCTAAATTTAATGTAGGATATTCCCTTTATTAGGACCCCACTAAATGGAACAAGAGAGCCAGTTTGGTGTAGTGTTAGAGAGTTGGCCAGTTTGGTGTAGTGGTTAAGACACTGGGCTAGAAACCAGGAAACCATGAATTCTACTCCCTCCTTAGGCACAAAGCCAGCTGGGTGACCTTGGGCCAGTCACTCCCACTCAGCCCTAGGAAGAAAGAGGCAATGGCAAACCACTCCCGAAAAACCTTGTCAAGAAAGCTGCAGGGACTTGTCCAGGCAGTCACTGAGAATCAGACATGATAGAATGGATTTTTAAAAAATGGCACAAAAGAGCTTGTAAGCTTTAAGTTACTGAGAACTCTTCCTCAGGTAAGATTATGAAAAATAAGGGATGAGAAAGCAGAAGGCAAAATTACCAAGAGAACTGCAGTACCAAGTTAGCTCAAAGTGTAAAGCCATTAGTGGACGGCTAGGACCACCGAATAGAGCAGAGCTTAACACAGTGGAGAAGCTGCACACAGAAAAAGAATATTATCTTAAATAGCTTTAATGAGCACGTCAGAGAAATACAGGTTATTGATCTTACACACTCAGCCCTCCCAAGCATAAAGAATCACATGCTTAGACAAAGCAGGTCTAAAAGTAAAAAGAGTCTTACTGATTTTATTCTTGGTTCAGTTACATCCATCTTTGGTGAAAAATGAAATGCTTTGTTTCTGCTGTTCCCTAAACTTAATGAACTCTTAGCCCTCATAGCTGCCAAGAGCTGTGTGCAGAAAATGGGAAAAATCCTTCTTCAAGGCCCAAGCATGTGGCCATAACGGAGGGAGAGAGAGCAGCATGCTTGCTTCCTCCTCAGTTGGTGGAAGGAGGAGGAAGAGAGAGAGGGAGTGGCAACAAACAGCTTCCTCGCACATAGAGAATTGCATCATGGGATCAACTCACCTATATGCTGATGAGGCACGCTGATTTGTTAAGATCTCCAACAAAGTGGAGGTGATAAATTTACTCAGATGGAGATATCATTGCTGTCAGTTAAAACTAGCATTCAGGGGAAAAGATGCCACCAGGCTGGGCCCTAGTAGAGGAGGTAGAAGAAGCAATTTGCCAAAGTTTATTAAAATTTTAAAACTGTCCAATAGCTGAAGCTCTCTGGGCGGTTCACAGTAAAATGCACTAAAATATACAACTGGAATAAAAACATATACAATAAAATGAAATGCAAAATGAAAAGCATATACAAACTAGGCAGCAGCATGATGGTCATTCAAAATTTAAAATGATGCAAATTAAAATGCAGTTAAAAGCCAGAGGAAGGAAAAGGGTATTGGTGCTATATTTTGCCTGAAGTCCTTGTACAGTTCTGAATTTATACCGCTATACATATCTTCTGGCCTGTGTATAGTTTGTGAAAGAGGGGAATATTGTTTCTGCCCAGTATAGGATGGAACCTGTAGTGGCAGTTTTTTTTATATAGCTGGGCTTGCAAACACACTTGATGAAGCCAGGATGGGGTGGATCCTTTGCAGTTGATCTATTTGTGGGAGGGCAGCTCTCTTAGAGGACCAGGCTATCATACAAAGCCATAATTCAATGTATTTGCTTGGACACTGCATCTTATATGAACCTGCATTGCTTTGTTGATCTATATTTAGCATGTTGCATAAACCCTGTGTTTGTGGCACTAAAATATTTACTTTCATATTCAGCCACTATTTCTAAATATTAGATATGCACACACTGTCTCTTGCTGTGCCATTGGCTTCTTCTCAAGCCAGTCCACACTTTTTAAACCATACATTTTAATTTTAATTGTATCTTATTTCGGCTGATACTGATTTTTTTTTTCCGGCCATCAGATGCTTCAGAGTACGCATTTCCCCATCATCTTTACTTCCCCATGTTCTGGGTTTTACCAATTTCCTATTTTACTAACAATTGAGAACTCACCAGAACGGATAGAACTCCAAACTGGATTTAAAAAACAATTATCCCAGAAGCAGAAATCTATCCTGAATCTTGGTAGTCCTTGAGTTACAATGGCAATTGGGACCAGAATTTGTCACTAAGGGATCCAGTCATAAAACATGACTTAGCAATGGCAATCCCAGCGGTCCTGGTTGCTGTTGTATCCCCAGGACCGTGCGGATTGTGAAGTGGGAAGAAGTGGGAGTCCCAGGTAAGGCGTGTGGGGGTTGTGGGTGCCATGAGGGGGTGTGCTGCAGGCAGGTGCTACAGAGCGTGGCCAAGCCAGCGGGGGCCACGGGTGGGCACTAGGGAGTGTGGGCGGGTTGGTGCGGGCTGCAAGCAGGCCGGTGGAGGCTGTGGGCAGGTGCTATGGAGTGGGGGCAGGTGGGAGGTTGCTACGGAGTATGAGATCCCTGGGATCTCGTACTCATAGCGGGGCTCCTCGGGAGAAAAGGCATCAGGAGTGACTCATGGGAGCTACTTGCAACCTTCCCTGCCAGATTCCCCACTGCCTTTGCTTGTGGGAAGCCGGCAGGGAAGGTTGCAAATGGTGATCACCTGATCGCAGGGTGCTTGGCAACTGGTCATAAGTGTGAACGGGTTGCTAAGTGCCCAGATCGCGATTGGGTGACTGTGGGGGCGCTAGGATGGCCAGAAATCCGAGGACTGGTCGTAACCACCATTTGTTAAGCACCATCGTAACTGCGGTTGCTGAATGAATGGTCATAGGTGAAGGACCATTGCAATGTCCAGGTGGTCTTCAAGGGTAGTCTCCTTTAGAGCACGTCACAGTAGTCCACCCATGAGGCAACAAGTGCATGAGTGATCGCAGCCAGTGCCTTCTACCTCCAGGAAACTAACCCTAGCTTTCTGCAGGAGCGGCAATTTCAGAAAATGACCTGAACTCCACCCCTGGCCCTTGCTGAGATTCTAGCCATTTATCAGGGACTGCTTTGGGACTGGTTCCAGCCTTGGTCTACTTACTCCGGCCTTCTGCTTTAAAGGAGAAATCTATATCCAGAAGAGGGAGGGACAAGCAGAATTGGACTCTGTGTACATGACAGCACATTTCCCCCTCATGAAGATGGAAGTTGCTTCTGAGATGAAAGTGCTGGCTCGGAACTCTTAGCCCTTGCATTAACTGCCCACCCGGACTGATTTACACATGGCCGCAATGCAAAGAGCACACGCTCCAACTCTCCTCCTGGCAGGATGCAGTTCTCTAGGTGCCAGACCTTACCTATCCCTACAACATAGCAAGGCAGAAGGAAAGCCTTCTGACTGACCATGTCATAAAACAAAAAGCAGGCAGAGCCACCAACAAAGAGGGACTCCTTAAAGTGAAATACTGCCCCCCCAAAGTATGCTGGCAGGTGCTCTCACTAAACCTTTGCTCAGAGATAGAAAGAACCTGTACAGGGATTCCTAAGCCAGTTTTATTTCCAGATCGTTTACACACAGGAGTGCCACAGCTTAAGGCTGCAGTGCAGACCCAGGACCTATCGCTCTGCCTGTTCTTTGTCTAAGACATTGCTAATCTTGGGCCAATTCCTTCTGACTGAAAGGCCCTTTCTCCTGTCTGTTTGTCCAGCTGATTTTTCTAGGAACCGAAGAGACAGCAGACTGAGCCTCACTGGTTCCTGCCAGGGAATCTCTAAGCCTTCCACTCAAAACCCTTGGTGCGGCTGCCACCAGCTTTTACTCCAAATAAACCCTACTGCTCTGATTTACTCAAGGGGAGGCAAGTGGCAGTTCCCCTTCCTTTGGTAGTCTGGCCCGAAGGGAATGTTTGTACTACAGGGTAGTTCCTTCGCCCAGAATAAGCCTTGCTGATTCCACCAGAAGCGAGAGGAGCAAGAGAAAAGGAGAAGGGACGATCAATTGCTCCCGCGGAGGCTGATCTCAGATCGCTGCTCTCTCCTTCCAGGATCTCCCACAAACACCCACAGGCAAAGCCACAACCACCCAGACCACTATCCACAAAATAACTCAGAACCTGTACTGCATCCAGCTTCTCAAATCCCAAAACAGTGGTTAGCGACTTTCAGCCAGTCACCCTCTCTCAGCCCTATCTCACAGGATTGTGGCTATGGAGAAAAACTGGAGGAGGGAGTGCTGCCTTAGGCCTCCTTGTATAAAGGTGCAACATAATTTAATAAATGGCAAGAATCGGGGCTCCTTTCCTTACCTGGGGATGAGATGAAAACAAAAGCAAACTGAAGCTGCCACCCTCTTCTTTTAAAAGTTCATCTTCTGTTATTTATTGGTTCCTCTTAGTTTGATCCCCCAGAGCTCTGGATACTTCTGCTCTATTCATCTCGGTTTATAGGTCTGCTTTTCTCCCAACCCTTTCAGTACCTGAATCTTCTGTAATGGAACCTGCCTCCCTCCCCAATAACCCATAGCTTATTCTGATGCTTTGGGGACAAAGAGCACAGCTTCATTTCCTTGTTCAAGGAAGCCATGATTCCTAAGGGAAAGACATCACTTGTCCAGGGGGAAAAGCCCCAAACGTTTACACTAGCCCTGGGCTTGCTGGAAGGGCAGCACTAGAAGACACTCCACTGCTTTTACTTTTATGAACAGGGCAGAAGTTAATAAACCAAACACAAATATTATGTCTGTGGATGCCACAGGGTGAAATTTAACTAAAAACAGAGGAAGCAAATAGGCAGCCAGGATGAGTAGCTCCCTAATCCCACAGCAGCTGGAGTGTCTTCGGAGTCTGGCCCTGGATGCAAGAGCAGGCCATGGCTTTGATGTCCTCCTCCACCAATCTTGGCTGTTTCAGAGCCTGTGCGCACCTTGGTGCTCTATGGACAGCTGCTCCCCCTACACTGCAAGCAGCTCAGCAAGCTTTTGGAACACCCTCGCAGCCACCCCACACCTCCCATGTGGGTACAGCCAGAACCTCCCTGTTCTGGAGGTTGAGTGGCTTCCTGCAAATGGGATTAGGGGAGAGGGACCCACTTGTCTTTCCTTGCTCAATGATAAATGAAAACAAAATTACCTTGAGATCAGAGCAGGGCGTTTTGCAGAATTTCAGCTTTTAAACACCCCTTCACCCAACAGGGAATGCCGGGCATCAGAAGTGCACTGTTCTGAGCCTACGAGCAAGATGAAGCTGGCTTCCACCTCTCGGGGGTGGTGAGACCACTAACACCCGCCTCCTTTCTTGTCTCTTTGCAGAACTCCCCGTCATTCAGAGATGGATTACCCTATGGGAGATTTTCCTAATGTTTTTGAATATAATTATTCAAACTCTAATTTCTCAGAGGTACCGCTCAGCTTCGAGAGCAGCCTGAGCCCAATCATCCTGGTGACTATTGTCCTCTATGCCCTGGTCTTTCTAGTTGGCACGCTGGGCAACGGGGCTGTCATCTGGGTTGTGGGGTTCCAGATGCAGCGCACAGTGGGCTCAGTCTGGTTCCTTAATCTCTCAGTGGCAGACCTGATCTGCTGCCTGTCTCTGCCTATGTTGGCCACATCCCTGGGCTCCGAGAACAGCTGGGTGCTGGGAGACTTTGCCTGTAGGCTCTTGCCCTCTTTCATCATCCTTGACATGTTTGCCAGCATCCTGCTGCTGACCCTAATTAGCATGGATCGGTGTGCCCTTGTGGTGAGGCCCATCTGGTGCCAGAATCATCGTTCGACCCGGCTAGCCTGGAAACTGTGTGGTGTGGCCTGGACCTCTGCTACCCTGCTCACTCTGCCCTCCTTCATGACTAGAATGACAAGATACTATGAGTTTTATAACCTGACTACCTGTGTGGTCGACTATGGCATCTTTGGCACAAATCACAGAACTGCCGAAATCTCTGTGGCAGTCATGCGCTTCCTCATTGGTTTCCTTATTCCTTCTGTAGCCTTCAGCCTCTTCTACGGGCTGCTGGTTTTGCGGGTACGCAGCAGTCGCTTTGCCCACTCCAAGAAGACCCTGAAAGTGGTCCTGGTGGTTGTTGTGAGCTTTTTTGTCTGCTGGGCTCCTTATCATGTGGCTGGCCTGATCATGGCCAGCATGGATCGGTGGAATCCCCTCTTTCTTTTGGTGAACACGCTGGACCCCCTGACTGTGGCTCTTGCCTACATCAACAGCTGCATCAACCCCATCATCTACGTCATCGCAGGCCAAGACTTCAAGGCCAAAATCCGGCGCTCGCTGACTGCTGTGTTGCACAACATCCTGAGTGAGGAAACTTTAGCAGCCACCTCCCAGGCTGAGGGGAAAGCTCAGAACACCTGCACCACTACAGAGGATCAGAGCACTAACACCACCCTGTAAGGAAAAGCCAGCTATCCCTCCAGCTATCTGCTTGCTCCCCTCCAGCTGATCAAATAAAGCCGTGCACAGATTTGCAACAGATTGCATTTGCAGCAGCTACCCCAGTGACCATTTCTCACTGACTTTGCTTTGTGCTGGGGGCCAACTGCCTACTGATCCAATTATGTAGCTTACTTACTAGGCTACCGCTTCTCCCTTATGAAGTGGTAAAAATAAATAAGTGGACAGAAACATATTTAAGTCTTCATGTATTAATTTGTCTCATTATGTCTCTGTATGTATACATATGCAAGTTAGGAAATGTATTACTAATGTTTCATTTATAACTAGTACTTATATGCTGCTCCATTTCTGAGCTGCCTACATTATTGATATTAGAAGATAAAAACCAAAAATCAATGAATACCACAATAACCCATCCATTTGCTGCACCACCATTCGGGATAGCATGATCCTCCTTCTACCCAATTCAATTTCTTTTATGAAATTAAATTCAGAAGAGGAGAACAACAATGGACTAGCCTTCCTGGATATTCTTATCAGCAGAGAAAGCAATAGCAAACTACAAGTTTATTGAAAAGCAACCCATACCAATCAAGTACTGTCAGAGCAACAGCCCAACAGCATACAAAAAAAGTTATGTCAGAATACTCCTTAGACAAGAAAAAAACACATTGTAATAAACCAGAACTGCAAGAAGCAAAAATAAGACAATGTATACAACATGTTCCAACCCATGTGATGCCATTAAAAAGATCCATCCATTCAACCAATCACAACACAACCAGCACAACCCATGAAAAAGACAACTCACTCATAGATCAAAACTACCTCATATACTATCAAAAGGTTACCACAATTCCTGGGCATCACCATAGCAAAGCACCCTAAGTGAACCCAAAGGCCCAACAGGCAAAGTAGGAAGAACAGGGATCCTTCACATCACACCACGCAAGGACAGTGAAAACCACCACACAGGACAAACACACAGAAGACTGGCAGAACACATCTGTGAGCCTCAACTGGTGGCCGGAAGACATAACCAAAGCTCTTTAATTTCACAACATGTGACAAGTTCAAACACAATTTCAATTTGGAAAGAGTAGACAATTTAGTTGTTATTCGTTTAGTCGCTTCTGACTCGTGACTTCATGGACCAGCCCACGCCAGAGCTTCCTGTCAGTTGTCAACACCCCCAGCTCCCCCAGGGACGAGTCCGTCACCTCTAGAATATCATCCATCCACCTTACCCTTGGTCGGCCCTTCTTCCTTTTGCCTTCCACTCTCCCTAGCATCAGCATCTTCTCCAGGGTGTCCTGTCTTCTCGTTATGTGGCCAAAGTATTTCAGTTTTGCCTTTAATATCATTCCCGCAAGTGAGCAGTCTGACTTTATTTCCTGGAGTATGGACTGGTTTGATCTTCTTGCAGTCCAAGGCACTCTCAGAATTTTCCTCCAACATCACAGTTCCAAAGCATCTATCTTCCTTCTCTCAGCCTTCCTTATGGTCCAGCTCTCGCAGCCATACGTTACTACAGGGAAGACCATTGCTTTAACTATGCGGACCTTTGTTGTCAGCGTGATGTCTCTGCTCTTAACTATTTTATCAAGATTTGTCATTGCTCTTTTCCCAAGGATTAAGCGTCTTCTGATTTCCTGACTGCAGTCAGCATCTGCAGTAATCTTCGCACCTAGAAATACAAAGTCTTTCACTGCTTCTACATTTTCTCCCTCTATTTGCCAGTTATCAATCAAGCTGGTTGCCATAATCTTGGTTTTTTTGAGGTTTAGCTGCAAACCAGCTTTTGCACTTTCTTCTTTCACCTTCATCATAAGGCTCCTCAGTTCCTCTTCGCTTTCAGCCATCAAAGTGGTATCATCTGCATATCTGAGATTAATGTTTCTTCCAGCGATTTTAACTCCAGCCTTGGATTCCTCAAGCCCAGCTTGTCGCATGATGTGTTCTGCGTACAAGTTGAATAGGTAGGGTGAGAGTATACAGCCCTGCCGTACTCCTTTCCCAATCTTAAACCAGTCCGTTGTTCCGTGGTCTGTTCTTACTGTTGCTACTTGGTCATTATACAGATTCTTCAGGAGGCAGACAAGATGACTTGGTATCCCCATACCACTAAGAGCTTGCCACAATTTGTTATGGTCCACACAGTCAAAGGCTTTAGAATAGTCAATAAAACAGAAATAGATGTTTTTCTGAAACTCCCTGGCTTTTTCCATTATCCAGCAGATATTGGCAATTTGGTCCCTAGTTCCTCTGCCTTTTCTAAACCCAGCTTGTACATCTGGCAATTCTCACTCCATGAATTGCTGAAGTCTACCTTGCAGGATCTTGAGCATTACCTTACTGGCATGTGAAATGAGTGCCACTGTTCGATAGCTTGAACATTCTTTAATGTTTCCCTTTTTTGGTATGGGGATATAAGTTGATTTTTTCCAATCTGATGGCCATTCTTGTGTTTTCCAAATTTGCTGGCATATAGCATGCATTACCTTGACAGCATCTTCTTGCAAGATTTTGAACAGTTCAGCTGGGATGCCGTCGTCTCCTGCTGCCTTATTAGCAATGCTTCTTAAGGCCCATTCAACCTCACTCTTCAGGATGTCTGGCTCTAGCTCACTGACCACACCGTCAAAGCTATCCCCGATATTGTTATCCTTCCTATACAGGTCTTCCGTATATTCTTGCCACCTTTTCTTGATCTCTTCTTCTTCTGTTAGGTCCTTGCCATCTTTGTTTTTGATCATACCCATTTTTGCCTGGAATTTACCTCCAATGTTTCTAATGTTCTGGAAGAGATCTCTTGTCCTTCCTATTCTATTGTCTTCTTCCACTTCTGCGCATTGCTTGTTTAAAAATAATTCCTTATCTCTTCTGGCTAACCTCTGGAATTTTGCATTTAATTGGGCATATCTCCCCCTATCACTGTTGCCTTTTGCTTTCCTTCTTTCTTGGGCTACTTCTAGTGTCTCAGCAGACAGCCATTTTGCCTTCTTGGTTTTCTCTTTCTTTGGGATGTATTTTGTTGCTGCCTCCTGAACAATGTTGCAAACTTCTGTCCATAGTTCTTCCGGGACCCTATCTACTAAGTCCAGTCCCTTAAATCTATTCTTCACCTCCACTGCATATTCCTTAGGAATATTAGTGAGCTCATATCTAGCTGATCTGTGGGTCTTCCCTAATCTCTTTAGTCTGATCCTAAATTGTGCAAGAAGTAGTTCGTGATCTGAACTACAGTCAGCTCCAGGCCTTGTTTTTACCGACTGTACAGATGTCCACCACCTTTGGCTGCAAAGGATGTAGTCAATTTTATTTCGGTGTTGTCCATCTGGTGAAGTCCACATATAAAGCCATCTCTCAGGTTGTTGGAAGAGAGTGTTTGTTATGCAGTGAATTGTCTTGGCAAAATTCTATCAGCCTGTGTCCTGCTTCGTTTTGTTCTCCCAGGCCATACTTACCTGTAATTCCAGGTGTCATTTGACTGCCCACCTTAGCATTCCAGTCTCCTGTGATGAAAGTAACATCTCTTTTAGGCGTGTTGTCCAGTAGGTGCTGCAGATCCTC
Organism: Candoia aspera; assembly: GCF_035149785.1. Classification (NCBI taxonomy): domain Eukaryota; kingdom Metazoa; phylum Chordata; class Lepidosauria; order Squamata; family Candoiidae; genus Candoia; species Candoia aspera. The sequence goes on from NC_086162.1 coordinate 27,003,327, forward strand.
ATAGAACTGCTCTACTTCAGCTTCTTCAGCATCTGTGATTGGGGCGTATATTTGGATCACTGTGATGTTAGATGGCTTGCCCTGAATTTGAATTGAGATCATTCTATCGTTTTTTGGATTGTATCCGAGCTCTGCTTTAGCCACTTTACTATTAATTATGAAGGCTACTCCATTTCTTCTGTGGTCCTCTTGTCCACAGTAGTAGATCTGGTAGTCATTTGATGTGAAGTGGCCCATTCCAGTCCATTTCAGTTCACTGACGCCCAGAATGTCTATCTTTAATCTTGACATCTCACCAATAACCACATCCAATTTGCCCTGGCTCACAGATCTTACATTCCAGGTTCCAATGATGTGTTGATCCTTAGAACATTGGATTCGCCGTTCACCACCAGCACCGTCGGCCGCTAGCTGTCCTTCGGCTTTGAGCTAGCTGCGTCATCACGTCTGGGGCTAGTTGAACTCCTCCTCTGTTCCTCCCCAGTAGCATTTTGACCATCTTCCGACCTGGGGCTCTCATCTTCCAATGGTATACCGACATCTCTGGTTGTACTGATCCATTTAGTTTTCATGGCAAGAATACTGGGGTGGGTTGCCATTACCTTCCCCAGGGATCGCATTTAGTCTGACCTCTCTGTCATGACCTTCCCATCTTGGGTGGCCCTTCACGATTTAGCTCATGGCATCATTGAGGTGCTCAAGCTCCAGCACCATGACAAGGTAACGATCCTTTGCTGAAGAGACGATTTAGACCAGATCTAAAAATGCAAGAGAATTTCTAGAGGATCGGCACTCAGGCAATGAGCCATTAACAGACATACCGAGAGAAGCTCCCTCTAAAAGCCCTTCTGAAAAGGAAGTAACGGAGAACCGTTCCCCAAACAAAGAGGGCTGAAATATTTTTTAAGCCCCGAGAAACAGGATAATATTTGGAAGTGGCTCAGGCAAACCCAAGGTATAAGGGGGGGGGCAAGGGGGAGGCACAGCCCCACAGGGCCACAACTGGGGGGGGGGCAACCGGGGCATGTGCCCCGGGCGCCACGCTGGGGGGGGGGGGCGCCAAAATGGGCGCGGAATCCATGCTTGCCCCGGGTGACACAGACCCTAGTTGCAGCCCTGCAGCCCCATCTCAACAGGTCTGGCCTTCTTGTGGAGCGGATCTCTTGATAGGGTCTGCCTGGTGGGCCAAGCTGCCTTCTGTAAGCAGCCGGCAAACTTTACTAAACTGTACTGCCCCGCGCACTGATGATGGTCACCGAAGCGTCGCCAAGAAGGGAAGCAAGCTCGGAGAACCACACAGCTCACCCTGGGGTGGCGCGGATCTCGCCATCACCCTTGTTCTGTGGCTGCGGTTTCACGGTTCTTCAAGTGGGGAGTAAGGAGCGGGTCGTCTAGAGGGTATCCGGGGGTCAGCTATTCCAAAGGAGGGCGACTGTCACTGATGAGGCTCGAGCCAGCCCCCGAAGAGGCCTCTCTCTTAGGATGGGACCATCGGCAACTCCCCGCCCCCCCGCCGCCCCCCCCCAGCTGGTATTGCATGGGAGGCGTGGGCAAGCAGGACTGCATTTCGCGGCATCGGGATGCAAGGCTGACAGGAAGGCCGGGCCTCCAGGGGCACCTGGGTCTGCTCGGCCAGACGTCTCTCTTTACTTGCCAAAACGGGGCCGGGGGGGCGGGGGTGCTAACTGCTTTTCTCCAGCCCGACGCGCGGCGCGCCGTCTGCTGAGCCCGGGCGCGGGAAGGGGGGGCCGCTTCGGCGTTCTGTCTTCGCAGGACCGCTCCCTGCCCGCCCGGATCAACCGCGGACGGCCCGGCCCCGCCCCGGAGGCCCGTCGCTTCATCCTCCCGCCTCCGGAGCGCCTTCCTGGCCGGCCGCGGACCTCGCGCGCGCCGGAGGACAGCGGCGCGGGGAGCCGCTTTCGGGATGGCCGGCGCGGAGGAGGGCGAGGGCTGGGACTGGGGCTGCCCCGCCACGCGCGCCCGCCTGGAGGCCGCCTACTTCCCGCCGGGCAGCAGCGGCCGGGAGCGGGAGGCCTTCTGGGCCTTCTTCCGGCGGCTGCGCGGCTTCTGCGGCGCGCGCCAGGGCGCGGGCGCGGAGGCGGAGGGGCGGCCGGCCTACGACCCCGGGTGCCGCCTCAACCTGCGGCTGCCGCGGCGAGAGGCGCCGGGGGTGGCCCCGGCGCGGTCGCGGCCCTTCCGCCTGGCGCTGCTCCGCTTCCTAGACTTCGCGCAGCGCCAGAGCTTCGCCCGCCTGGCGCGCCTGCAGCGCGAGCGCGCCGCCCTTCCCATCGCCCGCTGCCGGGAGGCGCTGCTGGCCGCCCTGGCGCGCAGCCAGGTGGTGCTGGTGGCCGGGGACACGGGCTGCGGCAAGTCCACGCAGGTGCCCCAGTTCCTCCTGGCCGCCGGTTACGCCCACGTGGCCTGCACCCAGCCGCGGCGCCTGGCCTGCGTGGCCCTGGCCGAGCGGGTGGCCCGCGAGAGCCTGGGGCGGTTCGGGGAGCAGGTGAGCCACGCGGGGTGGTGGCTGGTGCTGGGCTGGGGCCGCCTCGGGTGGGGACGGGCAGGGAAAGCCCAGGCACAGGTGCAGCTCCCTGGAAAGCCCACAGTGAGAGCTGGTGTGGGTTGCAGGAGCAGACTGGCCTGGATCCCCCCAACCCCATGTGCCCCCTCCTTGGACAATTGCAAAAGGGGCAATAACACCAGCCTCCCTCTCCCTCTCCCTCAACCACCCTGGATAGGTGGGCTACCAGATCCGCTTCGAGAGTGCCCGCTCGCCAGCCACGCGCATCGTCTTCCTGACGGAGGGCCTGCTCCTGCGCCAGGCCCAGCGAGAGCCCACCCTGCCTGGCTACTGTGTGCTGATCGCTGATGAGGTCCATGAGCGGCACCTGCACTGTGATTTTCTGCTGGGGGTCCTGCGCCAGCTTCTCCCCACCCGGGCCGACCTCAAGCTAGTGCTCATGTCGGCCACCATCAACATCCGACTCTTTGCCGACTACTTTGGGGGTGCTCCTGTGATCCAGGTTCCGGGACGACTCTTCCCCATCATGGTGAGGGTGGGGGAGAAGCTGCCTGCTGCCCCGGGGAGGGCTTCTCTGCCAGCCAGCGAAATTCATCCTCCCGGGAGCTGTTTCTGAAGGCCGCCTTCCCTGCATGGGTGGCTCTGCTGCAGAGTGTGGGCTTTCTTTCAGCGAAGCGCAGAACAAGGGTGGGCTTGTATTCCTGGGAGTTTTCAGAAAGGTTGGTGTTGGCTGGCCAAGGTCCGTCTTTGTATTTCTTGATCTCTCTGTGGCTTTTGGTACTGCTGGCCACAGTATCCTTCTGAGCCCACTCTGTGGGTCGGTGACTGGAGCGCTGTTTTATGATGGTTCTCTTCCTTTTTCCGGGGCCGGCTTCAATTGGTGTTGGCTGGGGGGAAGAAATTGCTCCCGGGCCCCTTTGTTGGGGGTTGTAGGGCTCTCTTCTCTCTCCCCTCCTATTTAACATCTACACGAAACCACTGGTTTGGGGTTTGGTGTCATCAGTATGCTGATGCAACCCAATTCTATCTTTTGACCCCAGGCCGGCGGAGCAAGTCTGTTGAAGTCCTGTTCTGGTGCTGGGAGGCTGTGCGGGTTTGGATGGGGAGGAACTGATTCAAACCTACCAAGACTGAGTGGCCAGGGGTGTTTGGTCCACCCAGATCTGGGGATGTTCCATCTTTGACCTTGGATGAGGTAGCACATCCCCCTTCAAGGTGCGCAATCTGGGGCTCTTCCTGGATGCGCAGCTGCAGTGTCAGCTGTGGCCACAAAGGCCTTTGCACAAGTCCATCTGGTGCACCAGTTGAGCCCTTTCCTAGATTGGGGGGCCCTTCAGACAGTCACTCATGCCCCCTTCTGGGTAGTATGGGTTTGCCTCTTGTTTCCCAGATTTGCCATCTTTTCTTCTTCTTTTTACTATTGTATTGTTCTATTGTTTTCTGTGTATTGTTCTATTTGTGAACTGCCCACAGTCAGTGGGAGTTGGGTGGTGTACAAAGTTCATAAATCAATAAATAATAATTTGCTACATCGTTGTTCCCCTACTCCCTTTATGAGTTTTTAATCAGAAACTGCCCCTATCCTTCCACCTTTAGTCTTGTAACATAGAAGACTTAGAATCTTAGTTGGAAGGAAGACCATGTGGCCCAACATCACCTCCTGCCCCATGCAGGTCCTCTATGAACCCATCCACCCTGAGGAAAGCACTGGTGGGCGCAGAGAGCGACTGGACAGCCGGCCCTTCCTGCGTGTGCTCCAGGCCATTGACCACAAGTATCCGCCAGAGGAGAGGGGAGACCTGCTCATCTTCCTCAGCGGTGTGGCTGAGATCGGGGTGGTTATGGAGGCTGCGCAGTCTTACGCTGCCTTCACCAAGCGGTGGGTGGTCCTTCCTCTGCACAGCACCCTCTCTGTGGCCGAGCAGGACAAGGTGAGTGGGCAGGGCGGGAGAGGTGAGCTCCCTCCTCCCACTTACAACAGTGGGAGGGTCTTGTGGTTGTGGTGAGGAGTGACTAATTAAATCCAGGGCAGGGATATCACCAGATGGGGTGTGGCTGGGGTTTTGGGGCCCTTTTGTTTTTGAGGGGTTTGCTTTCAGCTTGTTGGTGTCTTGACATCCTTGGTATGTTTTTCATGGAAAGTGGAGAAATAGGGACCAGGGGTCCACCTGGCATTCGGGCTGCCTGCCCTCCTGCCCTGGCTGGAACAAGCAGCTTTCGCAAAGCTGGGCAAGTTGGGTTCTTCTGGTTTCAGCCAACAGCAGCTCTCCAGGCTCCTATTGCAGTCCTTAGTTGGCTTTCTCTGGCCAGAGAGATGGGATTTATTTTCTCTGGGAAACAGAATCGGCTAGTGGTGGTTATTCCTCTTGCGCTTCAGGTCTTTGACATTGCTCCACTGGGAGTCCGGAAATGCATCATCTCCACCAACATTGCAGAGACTTCAGTGACCATTGATGGGGTCCGATTTGTTGTGGATGCAGGTGAGAGTCCCCCGCCGCCCCCTCCCGTTGTAGAGAGCTGTCTGCCCATGGGTTTGGCAGACGAAGGAGAGCAAAGAGGCTTTTTTTCACCCAGGAAGCAAACCATGGTGAGAAAAGCCATTGAGATGACCTTGAAGGGAATATTCAGACACCACTGCTGAAGCAACCGGGGCAGAAGCGTGCCATGTGCCCTTAGGAAGGAGGTGGAGTTGGGAAAAGGCTCCGGCTGGCTCCTCCCTGGCTCTCTGGGGCATAAGAGGGAGGGGAGAAAAACCCAAGCAGGCCGGCCAGATTCTGTCCCTGGAGCCTCTTGGTGCTCCTGTGGAGCCAGTGTCTTGATCTGATGCAGTGCGTAGGGTTGACATCAGTCTTGCAGGACTGCATGTATTGCTTATTTCCCAGGGCTCAAAGGTTGTTTCTGCCTGTTCTTGTAAAGTTTCTGAATATTCCCTTCAAGGCCACCTCCATAGCTCTGTACACTGTGGGGTTGGACATGGGGACCAGACAGGGTTTGGTATGGATGGTGGGGTCGGTATTAAGCAGCATTGGTTGTTTTGTGCAGTTCCTTCTTTCCTTTCCTTGGAATGGCACAAACTGGCCCAAGATAAAATGGTGATGGTGGGGGTGATGATGATTTATTGCCTGCCTTTCCCAAAACACAGTATAAATTAGGAAAACACAGTAATTACGTGATTACTGTAGCAGTCTGCATAGCAGACCACCTTGCCTCTGAAGATGCCAGCCACAGTTGTTGGCAAAATGTCAGGAAATCTATGGCCTAGACCATGGTCACTGGACCCTGAAACCCAGCACTGTGCAACAGATAACAGCTGTGAAAGCCTATACCACTAATAGAATTAGTTTGTCATGACCATTGGAAGCTAAATGCTGGCCCTAAAATTAACCAAACACAAGGATCCTACATGCATAAAACAGCACCCCATGATATGACCAAGCTTGCAGACATCCTTCATTGAAATAAAAACAGTAAGAATTATCAAGATTAAGGTGAGTAGAGTGGATGACCAGACCCTGCATGAACCCACTAGTCCACTCAGAAGGTCTTGAAGCCCTGGTCATCAAGCTGTTGCACAGATAATTCCAGAACTGGATGAGGCAAGTACCTGAAAGCACAACCTGGAGTGAAGAACAGAAAGAAGGTCCTCCTCAGAGGAATGTAAGGAACAAGTAGATAAATACTGGGGTGTGTGAGACCAGACGGCTCTAAATGCAGGGTTTACCCTAGACTCTGATCAACCGCCAATCCAGTGAAGAGCCCTGTGCTGTAATGAGACCTGAGGAGAGGAGAGGCGAGGCGAGGCAAGGAGGTCCAGAACAGCCTGAATGGCTCTGAACTAAGATCAGGGAACTCGAACCCTTGCCAAGGGGCAGTTGCAATCTATATGTGGAACAACCCATGTGTGTGCCAGGGAAGCCACAGTCTCTGCTGTCAGAACCCCCTGAGTTCTATGAATGTCCCTCAAACTCCCACTGTAAAATTAGTAAAGGGATACGAAGTCAGCTGATTGTAAATCAAGACCCCAAGGCTGTGAGCGGAGGAAACTGTGGCAACCCCTGAGCCTTGGAGACAGGACAGGAGAGGATGGGAAGGGCAATCAACTTTGGGTGCTGGGAACACTTCCAAGAGGAAATGGTACAAAGGCATTCTGCCATGATTGATCACAGATCATCAAGGATCACAGAAGACTTGAATATCACAGGTGTAAAAATGGTAATACTGAAAGTCCCGATCAGTGTGCCCAAGGGAGGAGTATAAAGACCCCAGAAATAGCACAGACAATGACGTCCAAGAACCATAACCTTGACAACAGTGTCCAGCGTTCAAATATATCAAGTGCTACTGATGGGTCTAAAAGGGTCTATGCTGATCTGAGGTTAGGAACATGAGAAACCATCTCAGTTGAATGGCCTGCCTGATATCCTGATCACGATGACTGTTAGAAGCTAAAAGAAGAATATGCCAGGATTTCCTTTCGGTGACTGAGCTCTGGGCTTTGCTGCTGAACATGGAGTCCCAATCCCATTCTTGGAACACCTATTTTGATACCCCTCTCTCCAAAGTTTTTCATGAGGAGCCTTGATGTGGCTCTCTTCCCTGTTGCTTCCTCATGGTCTTCTCCCCCCACCCTTCTTTTCAGGAAAAGTGAAAGAGCTGAGCTATGACCCGAAGGCCAAACTGCAGCGCCTACAGGAGTTCTGGATCAGTCGAGCCAGCGCTGAGCAACGCAAGGGCCGGGCAGGCCGGACTGGGCCAGGGGTCTGCTACCGCCTCTATGCTGAATCAGACTATGACAATTTTGTCCCCTATCCAGTGCCAGAGATCCAACGGGTGGCATTGTATGCCTTGATTTTACAGGTGGGCCTGCTCCTTCATGACTACATTAGTGGACTCAAGGCTGTGTGCTGGAGGAGTCGTGAGGAAGACCCCTGCTTCCTCCAGTGCACTTTAAACTACCAAATGATTGTTGTGAAGGGAAGGGCTGCAGCCTGTGCAGGTGTATTGATGCTCATCGCATGCAATTCCAAGATGAAAAGGGGTTTTGACATCTGGATGCAGAAAGCTCATTCTGGCTGACACCTCAGCTGCTCTGCTGCTGGTGGAGGGCTTTCTTAGAGTTAGGGTGGGTCTTCAGAGAAGAACCATCACTACCACCCTTATTCAGGGGTGGGACCCTGCCTTGTTGGAGGTCCCAAGTTCCACTCCTAGCAGAGGGGTGGGGTGGGATAGGTGTGTGGGTAAAAACCAGACTTTTAGTGGGTGATGAAAAAAGCTGTTTCCTATCTGGGCTCTGGAGACCCGTGGCCAATTGGCCTGGCTCTGGACCACAGAGATGTCTTCAAAAGGCCAATCCAGTCCCTCTGGGTCTTCCCTAACAAATTTATGGACTCGCCAGTCTTCCTCGAGCCTTAAGAAGGAGCTCCTCCAACCTTTTAGAGATGGGGGCTTTGGGGAAAGTGCAGGCAGGAGAGCAGCAGCAGGAGTTGGACACACTCGGGCAGAAGGGTCTGGCCCATTTTGGGCCACTCTGGCTTTGGTGCTCAGCTGGAGGGAAGTCATCAGTGTTCTGCCCTCTGTCCCTAGATGAAGAGCATGGGCCTGGGTGATCCCCGAGTGTTCCCTTTCCTGGAGCCACCCCCTCGGGCTAGCCTGGAGGCGGCAGTGGGCTACCTAAAGCATCAGGGTGCCCTGGACTCGGCAGAGGGCCTCACACCAATTGGGACTCTCCTGGCTGAGCTGCCAGTTGATGTGGTGATTGGTAAGTGAGTGGCTCCACTGGGGTTACTGTGGAACGAGGCTCTGCTTGTGGCTGTTTGATGTTTGCTGGGCTGACTCCAGACTCCTCATCTTGGAATCTGGCCGGTGCACCTTCTACTCCTTCCTGCAGGACAGGAACCTTGAGTTCCATGAGGTGGACGTTGTGCCAAACGTAGCTGGAAAGCCTGGGTGGGGTCATTCTGCTCCCCCCATGCAGAAGCAGGGAGGAGGAGGAGCAGGAGGCAGTGCTGTGGCAGTGGCAGGAACAGCTGCCCTTGTGGGCCCTGCCTTCTGGCTCATGCATTCTGTCCATTTGCAGGGAAGATGCTGGTGTTGGGGACACTCTTGGACCTGGCTGTGCCCACGCTCACCATTGCGGCTGTCCTCAGTGTGCCCTCTCCCTTCCTGCGCAGAGGCAGTGGACGCAGCGACCTGGACTGGTTGGTCGCCCGGCGGAGTCTGGGGAGCCCACTGGGAGACCCCCTGACTCTTCTGAACATCTTCAATGCCTGGGTTCAGGTAAGTAGGGCAAGGGGAGTGCTGGGAAGCGCCGCAGATGCAGCTTGAAGAGCTCAACCTCCCAGTCCTCCCAGCTCCTTCCCTTCCTGGGCTGTGTATTCCTCAAGTGCCAGTGGAGGCCCAATCTGGTGGTTCTTGAAGGCTCCTTTTCCAGCCCAGGTGTTTGTTCAAGGATTTTTCTCCCGGGTTCCCTGAACCTTGTCTTGCCATTTCCCTCTTGCTTCCATCTTGGGAAATAAAGGCTGCTCTTTTAGCTGCCTAGGAAGGAGAGTGCTTGGGTCACGGACTCTACATTTGAGGTAGCTTGTTTTCAGCCAACTCCATGCCTGCTCCCAGGCAAGAAGGCAGTTTTTGGTGGCACGTGTGCCACTTGCTTGGTGGGTGGGGCTGGGGCGTGCTGTCCCCAAAGCAAGGATGTTCTGTGAGCCATGCAAGCTGGGTTTCTCTTGTGCAAGTGGCCTGATAGTGTTTCCTGCCATTGTGATCTGGCTGGCAGGAGAAAGCTGCCAATTGCAGAGGATCCCACCAGTGGTGCCGGCGTCGGGGCCTGGAGGAGCATCGGCTGTACGAGGCGGCCAATCTGCGGCGCCAGTTTCAGGTTGGTGTTGGTCTGGAAGGGCAGTGGGTGAGGACTGGCTGGTAGGCAGGAGAAGCCGCCAGCCTGGTGGTAGGGAGCTCCTGATGTGTGCAGTGGTGGTGATGTGGAATAGAGGAGCAATGCTCTCCTTTGGCTCCCATTCAGAAGGCCAGGATTTGCAGTAGAAAGAGGAGGGCGGGGTTGAAAGGGTTCACCTGGCCTTGAGCAAGCGTGTCCTCTTCTTTCCTTCGGGTTGCTCCACCAGGAACTGCTCCAGGACCACAAGCTGCTGGGTCCCACTGCTCGGCCTAGCAGCCCGTATGCGCGACAGAGACGGCACTGGCAGCGTCGAGAACTGTGCAGACTCAAGCAGGAGCACGAGCACAGGGGTGGGCGCCGGCGGAAGCAGTTGCGCCTGCAGGATGAGGGGGAGGAGGAGGAGGAAGCCGGATGTGGCCTTTCATCTGGAGAAGAAGAGAGGGGCAGTTCCTGCCTAGACATCCAGGTGGGGCGAGCGAGAGTGTGAGCCAGCTGACTTGCGATTTCTCTCTCTTTTTAAATACAATTTTTATTAAAGATTTTTAAAAAGGAAGGTAAGAACGAATACAAACCAATATAAAGTAAGAAAAAGAAAAGAAAAAATCAGAGAAAGCTAAAAGTACAAGAAAGGAAAAAAAAGTAAGAAAAAAAACAAAGAAAAAAGATACAAAGAAGTAGCTTCTGATCTTCTTTACAGCAGTTATAGGTACAATCAGACATTTACCTCTTACTCTGTGGTCACAGCATAACTTTTTTTTATAATCTGTCCTGCTAATAATCAAAATCATAAATCATAAGTTCATTTTTTTCTGCTTTATGCAAAAAGTCCATAAGAGGTTTCCAGTCAACAATAAACCTAGATACTGTCTTTTCTCTGATCAAAGAAGTCAATTTAGCCATCTCAGCAAGTTCCATCATCTTCACCAACCATTCTTCCATTGTGGGTAATGCCAAATCTTTCCATCTTTGGGCCTACAATAATCTCGCTGCAGTTATCGTATGCAAAAACAAGGTTCCATGACTTTTTCCCAACTGTTAGTCCATCAATCCCAAAAGGAAAACCTCTGGTCTCAACTGTATATTAATCTTTAAAATCCTCTGAATCAGTGTGTGTATTTGAATCCAAAATTTTCTAGTTTTACATGTCCATGAAACATTTGCAATTTCTCTAGAGATGCTGTAGGCCCTTCCCTCTTTTTCTGTTTCCAATTTATGCTCCCGTGGGAGTGGCAGGCAGCTCTCTGCACTGTAGGGAAGCCTCTCGGCTCAGTGGCACAGAGAAGGTTGGCACGGAGTTGAGCCCGTGGCTTCTGGAGTGAATGCCGGGATGGTACCTGTCACTGTGGAACAGCACAGGAAGGCAGTCTGGTTCAAGGCCTACCTGCTTCGCCCAGAAGTGGATGTTTGCAGTGTTGGGAGGGTGGAATGGGGGGTTTGGCGTGATCCTTCTATAGGGCTCTGCTGAAGCTCTCAGGAGGCCCTTTGAATATTACGGCCCACATGGACCTGGGCTTATGGCTGGAAGGGAGAGTGGGTGCGCATGTATGCATGTGGCTGCTTATCTCTGCAGCTGTCTGGTTGTGTTGCTGTCACCCTGCAGGATGTGAATTTCCAGCTACGGCATGACATGGAAGAACTGCAGGCAGCTGCCTCTGAAGCCCACAGGCTCTCGTCCAGCCAGCTGGCTCTCCTGCAGTTAGTGCTGGGCCGTGGCCTTTACCCTCAGCTCGCTGTCCCAGACCCCTTCAATGAGACTCGCAAGAATTCAGAACAGGCAAGTGTCCAGGCTGCCCCCGCCCTCCTGCTTGGTCCGTCTTGCTAATGGTCCAGTCTGAGCCGTGAGTCAGGCATGGTGTTGCGGGGTGAAGATCTCCCTGGGCTTTCAAGAGCTTGATCATCTCCTAATCTGTTCCCTGCCCTGGCTCACCCCTGCTTGTTTGTTTATTATTTTATTTATTACTTCAATCTGTACAGCTGCCCATCTCAAATATATGTATGTGTGTGAGTCTGGGTGGCTTACAGCAGTTAAAAACAAAAATACAATATAAAAGCATATAAAAACATTGAAAGCCATATAAAAACCATTGTTGTGTGCTGTCCAGATCTTCCACACGAGGGATAAAGCTGGTGTTGTCCTGCACCCCACCAGTGTGTTTGCTGACGCTCCAGAGCTGCTGCATTCGGAGTCCAAGCCTGGCAGGGACACAGGTAAAGGTTAGCGTTAAGGTACCTTATTCATTCATTCATTCATTCATTCATTCATTCATTCATTCATTCATTCATTCATTCAATTTATACAACTGCCCATCTCAAACCAGTGACTCTGAGTGGCGGACAATAATAAAAACAATACAAAAAATTAAATATAAATACAAATACAGCTGAGAGATCTTAAAAGCCATTGGTGTTAACATAACCATGAAATGGGGCCCTTCCCACACTCGGGGCCCCAGGCCTGGGGACAAAGCCAGGTCTTCATGGCCTTCCGAAAAGCCAACAGGGTCGGGGCCATCCTAATCAGGAGGGAGGATGTTCCAGAGGGCAGGCGCCACAGCAGAAAAGGCACGCTTCCTGGTCCCTGCCAGCCGACATTCCTTGGCTGACAGGACCCGGAGCGTGCCCATCCTGCTGGACCGGATTGGACGGGCAGAACTAACTGGGAGAAGGCAGTGCCTCAGGTAACCCGGTCCCAAGCCATGGAGGGCTTTAAAGGTGACAACAAGCACTTTGAACTGCACCCGGAAACACACCGGCAGCCAATGCAGCTCCTGAAGCAGAGGTGTTACGCTATTTACAACCCAGGCAGCTGCGCTTTGTACCAGCTGCAGCTTCCGAATTCTCTTCAAGGGCAGACCCATGTAGAGTGCGTTGCAGTAGTCCAAACGGGAGGGCATGAGTGACAGTGAGCAAAGCCTCCCGGTCCAGGAATGGGTGCAGCTGGCGTACAACCCGAAGGTGTGCAAAGGCCCTCTTAGCTACGGCTGCCACCTCCTCTTCCAGCAGGAGCCGTGAGTCCAGGAGGACCCCCAAATTGTGCACCGAGTCCGTCTGCGGCAGTGCTGCCCCATCCAGGACCAAAATTGGAAAACCTTGGTACCGGGAGGCCCAAACGCCTAAAGCCATTCAGTCTTGCTTGGGTTGAGCCAGATGTCATTGCGCCCCATCCAGGCCCCCACAGCCTCCAGGCACTGAGATTGGACATCCACGGCATCACTCAGACAGCCCGGGGAGGAGATATAAAGCTGGGTGTCATCAGCATACTGGTGATACCTCACCCCAAACCATCAGATCACCTCCCCCAGTAGATGTTAAATAAGAGGGGTGAGAGAACCGAGCCCTGTAGCAGCCCGCACAGTAGGGGCCGTGGACTGGACCTCTCCCCTCCCACCAACACCAACTGGAACCCACCTTATGGCAGATAAGCATGAGGAGAGTCTCCTTTCAGGTGAGTTTGACTCCAGCTGACTTCAAGATATGTCTGTGCAGCTTTCTTGGTATTGTTAGGGAGCGGCTTTCCTTTATCTTCTTCCAGGGTCTTTTTTCCAGCTTTCTAATCTGGAGGTTTCCTGTGCCAGGAATAATTGTTCCTGCCTAGCTTTGAAGCCCGACTTTGTCATGAAATTGCGATGTATGGGAGGAGGGGGAACTCACATTTTCATCCCAGGATTATTTGGCAGAAGGAGTAAATACTTTTATTGGAAAATAAATGAAGAGAAAATGAACATCATGCAGTGCTTTCTTATCAGCCTGAAGCTTCTGTTGCTGCTTATTCATAATTTATATTGTTCTACTTACCAGATTAAAGGTCTGTGTCTTTGTTACCCTTTGAATGAAAGGGTAATTACAGATAGATTTGCTTCTTGAAATGGGTTGGCAGAGTGCTGCATCCTGAGCAGACTGGGATTTTGACCATCAAAAAAGTAGGAAAGCAAAAAGGATAGACTGACCAGATTTGAAACATTGGAAGACCTTGGATAATATTTTTTAGAATTGGCAATATACTTACATTGTAGGAAATTTATTATGTGATCTTTCCACATACAGGAAGGTCCCTCTCCTCACTTTGAGTCTTCAGTCTAAGTTTGCAGCAGTGGTAATGGCGATAAAAGATTTCACTGTGGGGGAAGGTTGTTTTTTAATTAGAATTGTGGGAGAGGAAAAGGACTTTTTTCATTTGGCTTTTGGCCTTCAGCTTTCCATGTCAGTTCCAGCTGAACCAGGACTACATAGGTTGATGGCAGAGGGCTGAATATGTACGTGTCTGGGTTCACACATCATCCAAGAACATAATGTGGGTTGTTTGGATTTTGCTTGTTATATTGTGAATGGACATTCTATTGTGGCTTATTCAACAATTCACAGTTAAGTAAGCCATGTCTTAGTGCTGCTTTATGAGCCCATCCTGTGTATAGGAAGGGATTCTTCCTTGGCAGAAAACGGGAGGGGCAGACCAGAGTTCCAAGTCTGGCAACTGAATGTGACCAGGGGGAAGACAGGACCCTGCTCCTCAGGCACTGGTTTTCAAGCCCTTTTGCCTGGCTTTCTTCTGGTGGAGCATCTGTGTTGAGCCTGCATGCTCCCTCTGGGGCTGGCATCCATGCAAGGCAGTTGGGAGTCCTGGATCAGGTAAAGGGTTGCATTGAAGCAGCTGAGAAGAGGAAGAGGAAGTTGCAAGGAGCAGCAAACAGGCAGGGCTCCCCAAATGCCTGTCCAGCAAAGTTTCCTCCCCTTTTATGGCTAGTTCAGTTGGAGGGCAGTCAAGGGCAAGCTAGTCTTGTCCGAGGCCCAGAACGTTTAGACTTTCCCTAGCTGAGCTTGGGAGGAGGAGAAGAGGCTTTCAGAAGAACCTGAGGGAGCGGTCTTCTGCCCCGTAGATGCCAAGGAGAGGCTGGTCTGCCACCACCAAATCCTGTGTTTCGTCTCGCTGCTGGAGACCCACAAGCCCTATCTTGTGAACTGCCTCCGCCTGCCGGCGCTGCAGGTGAGCAGGGTCTGGAGTGAGGCAGGCTGCGCCTCTGGCCTCTTGCCCTCGGTCCTCCTTTCGAACTCCCAGGGCTGCTTTCCTCTTCTCCCAGGCACTGCTGCTTTTGGCTCGCTCTCTCGATACCAACGCTGACTGCACACGCATCGTTGCTGACTCCTGGCTTGAGCTCCAGGTCCCCATGGTAGAGACAGCTGTGCGGATGCTTGGCACTGCCCTGCGCCTCCGGGCCTCTTGGGACAAAGTACTGGACAGGTGTCTTGAAAGGCCGGCAAGCCACGCTGTGGAGGAGGGAGGGAGAGATACACCACCCAGCATCCCAGAGGTGCGCCAGCTCACCCATGAGCTGCTGAGCTTCCTGAAGACAGAGGTGCGTGGTTCTGCCCATTGGGAGACAGGCACTGGCTGGCCCAACCTGGTAGGCTGCTGCCTGGGGATGGCTTGTGGCAGAAAACAGGAAGGGCAGACCAGAGTTCCAAGTTGGACTGCTGGGTTCAAGGGGTGGAGGAGAAACCTCCTGGCTGTGGATGTTGCTGCCAGTCGGAGCAGGGCTTAGCCGCTCTGCTGGTCCAAACATCTTTGGGTATCCCTTTAGGTCCAGTACGGCCTCCGGCGAATGACCCTTCTGGAGCAGCAGAACCTGTATGGAGGGCCCCAGATGGCACCTGCAGAAGCAGAAGGGTTGCCCAGCTTCTTCCAGGGGATGCAGCTGGTGCCCAATGAGGTTAAAGGTGGCTACAGGATTGGCGACTTCCTGACATTTAATTGTCTGGCAGTGAGTCCGGGATGGGATAGGGAGAAGGAGGAACTCCTTGGTTTGGGGGTCTCTCTCATTTCTGGCTGTGGGAGGGGGCAGCAGCCAGCAGGCCCCTCTGACCACAGCCTTCTTGTGCCCCCACAGGGTGAGGGAGATCTGTACAGTGACTGCCTGCGCAGCTTTTGGACGTGTCCTTGGTGTAGCCTCCGCATGCCGTTCACTCCTCTGGAGCGCATGGCCCACGAAGAGGCCTGCCAGTCTCCTGGCCCTGCAGACAGGGAGCCCAGCTTAGAAGGCAAGGAGTCCTTTCATAGCTATGTTTTCGGTGGGATCTCCTGGGACTTGGGAAGGAGAGAGAAGGGACCTTCTTCTGATCTCATCTTCCCAGCTGGAGTGTTGGGGTTACTCTCATCCTGCCTCCTCTGCTCCCACAGGGCCCAGAGGGGGAACAGAGGTGGCTGCCTCTGGCGCCTCCAGCCTGCAGCAACTGTACCACTGTGCCGTCTGCCGGGAGAGCCTCCATCTCACCCCCACAGAAATCCTGAAGCATCGGAAGCAGCATCAGGGGTGTCTGTGAAAGGGGCCTGGTGGAGACCTGCTCTCTGTCCCAGTCCCAGATACCCTCCGTCAATGACTCTGAACTTGGGAGCATCCCGGGGGAGTGTGGATAGCCCCCACTTGCTTTCCGGCAGCCTGCAGGGAGCTTGCCCTGTTCGACTCCTGGATGTTCCTCTCCTGCAGTCAGAAGCCGTGGCACACTCTTCCCCTGCCCAATCAGGGGCTGCTCTTTGTGCCTCTTATTCTGCGTGGGAATGAAACTGAGGTCACTCTCCAGGGGTTTCCTCCGCCACCTTAATCCTTCTGCCTTGTAGAAGGTCCACACTGACTGCTTCTCTAAAGGGCAGAAAGGCCTCTCCTAGGTGGGCAGAAGCAGATCAGGCCTTTTAAAGCTTCAGGTGCTGCTTTCTTGACTGACATATGCCCTTCGGCAGCAGGAGGCAGCCAAGATCTCGGTGTGGCCCCAGGCCGACTTGCACTGGTGGGGAGGTGGAACTTCTGTCTAGCTCTTTTACAGATTTCTTTCTGCTGCTTTGGATGCCCAGATTGCATTTGGGAGCACTTCCTCCCGGAGTCTGCAGCCAATTGGGGGTGCTTTGACTCCAGTGTTTTCCTAGAAAGTCGACCAGGCTCTGCCTGGCCTTGTCTTTCCTTCAGAGGGAGTGACCAGAAAGAAAATAGCTTTTCTAAGAACAAGGCAAGCAGCCCCCAGCTGCAGTTGATCCATCTGCGCCCCAGCAAATAAGTAAGCGCTAGAGTAACTGGAACCAGGGTAGCATTTGTGGGGTGCAAACAGCAGAACTGAGGACTGATTTCTGAAAGTGGCCTTTTTTTTTTTTAACGAGCCATCAGGATCAGCTGAAGTGGGGTGGGGTGGGGTATGTGGAAGAAACCCTTGGGTGTTTCCCAAAGCTGGGAGCACCCTGGAACTGGCTTTGGCTTGGGGGATGAGCCCAAGGGAACAGGAGGCAGGCTGCTCCCCAACAAACATATGGTTCGGCCCAGTCAAAGTGAATTGGACCCCTGGAGCTGCTATGAAAACCTTGAACCAATGCAGGCCTACTGTAATTGGGAGAGGATTCGTTGTTTAACTATTCTTTTAAAATAAATTATACTTATTTTGAGCTGGGGTTGTGAGGATGTTTGATGATGATGATGATAATGTATTATTAAATTTATATGCTGCCCAACTCCCAGGGACTCTGGCCAGTCAACAAATTGTTAAAAATGTTTGAAAACATACAATACAAAAAACACAAAGAAATAAGATGGCAAAGAAAACAAACCAGCATGGGAGCAAGAGAGAGGAAGAAAGGGGGTATCAATCATCCTCTCCAAAGGCCTGGGTGAAGAGCCAGGTCTTTAGGGCCCTTTGAAATACCAGTGGGGAGGGGGGGCTGTTTGAATTTTTCTGGGGAAACCTCATTCCAGAGGGCAGGCGCTGCTACAGAGAAGGTGCACTTTCAGGGGCATTGTTTAATCAATGGAACCCAAAGCGTGCCAACCTTGCGAGATTGAACCGGCTGAGCATATGGTCCCACAAGTAATCAGACCCTGTGCCATGTAGGCTTTATAGGTGGAGACCGGCACCTTGAATCATACCCAGAAGCAAACCAGTGCAGCTTGTGAAGCAGAGGTGTTATATGGGCATACTGAGGCATGCCCATCACTGCCCACACTGCTGCATTCTGGACTAGCTGAAGCTTCCAGGTGGTCTTCAAGGGCAGCCCCATGTTACTGCAACAACAACTCAAACACTAGCGACCTTGAAGCCCCTGAGGCTGTTTGGCAAGTTGCCCTGGCTATTTTTTAAATAGAAGGGCAGGGTAGAAGTCTCAGCAGTCTTGGAAATCTGCTCAAAATGCTGTAGAGTGGCAAGGTGACCCCAGGTCTGGCAGAACGGCTTTGCACAACAGAGTCAACTTTTGACTTGGATTATCTGGATGACTAACAAACTAATCTCAGGTGAAGCAAAGTGAGAAAGCACACAAGCCAGATTCTTTCAAGGCCAGATTTGGGAAAGGGGAGTTTGAAGAGTGTCTCTGAGCTCCTGACGGTGGATGCTTTTTCACCCTGTGCCCAACTCCAGTCGTGGAGACCACCTGGGTCTTGGCTGACACGCTCAAAAGAAAGAAGTGACCAAAGCGGAAAGTGCGGCAGTGAGCCTGGGAGATACTGTTGAGCAGGGATCAGGCATCGTCTTATGTGCTCAGGGAGAAATATATTGATCAATTTGTTTATAGAAACGTACATTCTGCCTACGCACAAGATGCTAGGCAGCTCACTATGTAAGAACATAACAAAGTAAAACATACCGTAAGCCTCTATTTTGTTGGGCTCTCTTCCCCTGCAGGTAAGTTGCATTTTAACAGCTTCCCCAAATGTCAAATTGCGGTCTGTCCCAACTGCCCTCTGTAGCAATTGTACTAGAGCAGCGGTGCCTTCGGCCTCGAAGGGGGCTGTGGTGCCAGCCTTGGACCCGATAACATTTAGACAACTAGCAGCCTCTCTCCAGCCTTCTCTTTTCTCTGCAGCTGCAGGGAACCCTGGAGGAAACCGATTTATCTAGACCTATTTTGGTTGGGATTCGAGCTGGGACTCAGTACTGGGACAGCTTTGGTTGCGCTTGTTGATGACCTGTGGCAAAGCTGGGATGGAGGTGGTGCATCCGTCCTTGTGACTTTTTTATCTCATCCAAAACCACTTGTATTTTCTCTTTCTTTTTCTTTTTAAATTCAGTGTTGTATGAAATAACCTCTTATAAAAACTTTGCTTGCATCCCAAACCTTTATTTTGTGCCACTACCATTTCCTTTTGCAATAAAATCTCATCCAATTTTCATCTGAAAGAGCTATTTTTCCTTTTTAAAGTTAAAGTCACTGGGTTGTGGTCTGAGAAAGTATTTGGTAATATCTCCCCTTTATGAACTTTAGTAGCCAAAGTCTTAAAGATCCAAATCATATCTATTCTTGGAAAAGATCTATGTCTTTCAGAAAAATAAGAATATTCTTTTGAGTCACCATTTTTATATTTCCATACATCAATAAGCTCCAAATTGTCCATTAAGTCAAAGAAAACCTTTGGTAGTTTGACTTGCGTATTTTTTATATTTTTCTCAGAGGTTCTGTCTTTTTGTGGAGAAACCACCCCATTCCAATCTCCCAGGAGACACCAGTTTTCATACAGAAAGTCCAATAGTTTATAAGTCCATTATAAAATGTTGTATCTTCATTTGGGGCATAAATTCCCAGTATCAAAGTCTTAGCCCCCTGTAAGTTAACCACCCCAACGTATCATAATCATCAGTCAATATAAGTTTTGGATATAGTTGAGAATTCATATACAAAACAACTCCATCTCTTTTCTGTTCTTTTTTATTCCTGCTGAAATAAATTCTTCACCCAAATTGTTGTGACTCAAATATTTTATATCCTTTTTCCTAATATGTATTTCTGGTAAGGAAATCACATCTTGTTTTAACTTTTTCAAATAATTATTTTTTTTGTTTTTTAAGGAGCATTTGCTCCATCTATATTCCATTTTAAGTGTTTAAACTAGTTACATCAAAATTTTAGAAAAATCAATACCTGTAGTGCCCAATGTGATAGCATCTTCAGTGTCCTGTTGTGGTATTTGTTTAGTCACATCTGTCATTGTCATTTCCGTGGAGTCCTTGGTCCTCTCTGAGCCTTGTTGTTTTCTTGCAGACGTTTCATTGTCAGACTAGGCAACATCTTCAGTGCAAAGAGGGAGTGGGCCTCGCTCTCAGTTTATATACCGTGGCTTGCCCTGTTTGTGTTGGTAGGGGTGTCGTTCTCTCCTTGGGAGTTCTTTGATTGGGCTGTTGTTTGCTGCTTGGTTGATTGCCTGAGTTAATGGTTCCTTGATGAGGGTGTCTTTGTGCTGTTTGATGGTTCATCTGGTGTTGCTTCGATTGGTATTGTCATTTCCATTTGCATTTCCTCCAATTCTTTGAATTTTCCCAGAAAGTCTCTTGCTTTCTGCATAGAGTTCAGTCTGAATTTCTGCTGTTTAAAAGTAAAAACCACCCCTTCCAACTTATCCCATCTAAATGGAATCTTTTTCTGTTTTGAGTTTGTCAGAAAAAAATACTCTTTTCACTTGCACGTTATTCTAATTGGAATTCCCTTAAGTACAATTGCATCGGTATTATCAATCCTTTAGAACATTTCTTAATTTTGCAAATCGTGTATTAGTCCTATGAACTTTATCAGTCTCTGCCTCTGTATCATCCTTGTTTCAATCCAGAGTTTCCGGAGGTCTGGCATTGGAGGCAACTGGGCCTGGAAACTCGGGGGGCCGTAGGGTGGGTTACCCTATTGAGGTAATGGGCCAGGGATGCTGTGACAGGAACTGGAGGGGAGGCCATCTCTGGGGAAGATGCCCCAGGTGCTTGTTACTGTCCTGTTCAGACTATGAGGTGGCCAGACAGCAGTATTATCAAACTCTTTATTAAAAAAAAACTATTTACAACAACGAAGTCTGTGAGTGATAAAGCAAGCAATTCAATCAAGACCACCCAGGCAATGACAGATGAACAGGCAAGGCTGTGGTAGCAGTCTGAGGCAGAACTGCGAGGCAGAATTCAGCTAACTCTCTGATTGAAGTGGTCAGGATTGGAGATGCTAGAGTGCAAGGCAGGGAGGAAACGGTAGGCAAGGTTCTGTGGACTGGCACACAGGAAAGGTCAGACTGGAGTGTGGAGGTTAGGCAAGGCTGAACTGGAACCTGTAGATGAGGCTTGGCTCTGGAGACTGGGCTGGACTGGGCTGGAGAGTCAAGGCAATGCTGATCTCTGGAACCCAGGCTGGGCTGGACTGGAGATTCTAGGCAAGGCTGAGAGCTAAAGGCAAGGCTGGATGCAAACCTGGATTGTTTTAAAACGTGGCGACAAGGTCTGGAGCTAGACGCGAGGCTGTGCTCGGCAGGAACAGCAAGGAGAGGTTCGACTGGAGCAGTTTGCAGAAGGCGATTCTGCGGAGGTAGAAGACTCTGGTGCTGGTTTCATTCTGGCTACAGGCAAGGCTTCTGGCTCAGGTAAGGTCTCTTCTGCAACAGCTGTGAGCTCGAAGGATCGGTTGTTTCTGGCAGCTTGCTCTGTCTGTCTGCCTTTTAAGCTGATCCTTCCTGCACTTTTTCTCTCCAGCAGCCAATCGAGCTGCTTTCTGATTCACGCACTTCTCAGCTCTTCTGTCTTATGTGCTGATTGGAGAGTTCAAATCCCCCACTGGACTTTGTCTGGTCTGCGTTTGCAAATTCTCCTGCTCTGCTGAGTCACTTCCTGGTTCAGCTTCTTCAACATTCTCCAGATGAGTTTCGTTTTCTGACTCTGGATAAGTTTCATTTTCTGAGTCAGAAGCAGGCTGAAACCTCGCAGTTACCGGTGGCATATTCTGGCCCTCCGGGTTCAGACCCAGGCCCTGGAGAGCAGACCCTTGAGGGCCATGGTCTCCGGCTGCTGCTGCTTAATGCAAGGTCAGTTAACAACAAGGCCCCCCTCATATGTGATTTGATCATGGAGCGGGGGGCAGACCTGGCGTGTATCACCGAGACCTGCCTGGGCCCAGAAGGGGGATTAGCCCTCTTGGAAATGTGCCTGGCTGGGTTTCAGGTGTGGCATTAGCTGAGACACTGGGGTAGGGGAGGAGGGGTAGCAGTTGTCATCTGAGAGTCTCCAGTGGCCTTTAGGGGTGCTGTTCTACAAGTGGCCAGCTGTGAGACCCTGTTCTTCAAGTTGGGTTCCTGAGAACAGTTGGGAGTGTTGCCGCTGTACCAGCCTCCCTGCTGTGTAGCAACCTCCCTGCCTGAGCTGCTGGAGGCTGTCTTGGGCTGGCAGTGGGATTCCCCAGGCTTATGGTTCTGGGGGACTTCAATCTGCCATTTCTGGGGCATGCCTCAGAAGCAGCTCAGGAGTTCATGGCTACCATGGCAGCCATGGGCCTGTCCCAGATTATTCGGGACCTGACTCGAGACAGCAGCCTCACTCTGGACTTGGTGTTCTTGTCGGAGCAGTGGCAATGTGATCTGAGGGGAGAGTTAGATCTGTCTCCATTGTCATGGTCAGACCACGCCCTGGTGGCCTTGAGATTCTCCTATGCTGCCCCACTCCGCAGGGAGGCAGGACCTATTCAGTTGGTCCACCCCCAGCGACTAATGGACCCGATGGGGTTTCAGAAGGAGTTGGGGGTTATACCTGAGGATCTACTGCATGGTCCAGCAGAGGTCCTGGCTGCAGCCTGGAATAGGGAAGTGGCCGGGGCCTTGGACAGGATTGTGCCTGTGCAATTCATTCAACCTGGCACTCCTCATGGTTTACGGTGGAGCTGAGGGTTTTGAAGAGGGTTAAGAGATGCCTAGAGCGCCGCTGGAGGAAGACAAGGACCGAATCTGACCGAACACTAGTTAGAGCCACTATTAAGGCCTACCTGGTGGCGATAAGAGTGGCGAAATGTCAATACTTCTCCGCTCTCATTGCGTCTGCAGAATGCTGCCCGACAGCCCTGTTTAAGATTACTCGATCCCTTTTGGGTAAGGTGGACTCGGTGATCCACCTACAGGGCTGTGTGGAGAAGTTTTCTGAGTATCTGCAGGATAAAATCACTGAGATCCATTCCAAGTTGGCCTCTAAGTGTGAGGCACAGTCTGAGGGGATGCCAAGGGACCGTACTTATCCTGTTATCTGGGAACAGTTTGATTCTGTTGGACCTAAGGAAGTGGACAGGTTCCTCCGGACTGTAAATGCCACCACATGTCATCTAGACCCATGCCCTTCCTGGCTGGTGAAGGCAGCCTGGGAGATGAAATGTGGTTGGGTTCAGGCGATGGTTAATACATCCTTGAGAGAGGGGGTGTTTCTGGCTGCCTTCAAGGAGGCGCTAGTACACCCCCTCCTCAAGAAACCATCACTGGACCCTACTGTGTTGGACAATTTTCGTCCTGTCTCCCACCTCCCCTTTTTGGGGAAGATGGTTGAGAAAGTGGTGGCATTACAACTCCAGAGGATTCTGGATGAAACGGATTATCTAGACCCCTTCCAGTCAGGTTTCAGGCCAGGATATGGGACAGAGACTGCATTGGTTGTACTTATGGATGATCTCTGGCAGGAGTGGGATGAGGGCAGTGCATCCATCCTGGCTCTTCTTGACCTCTCAGCAGCTTTCAGTACCATTGACCATGGTATCCTTTTGGGTTGGGTCAGGGAGTTGGGAGTGGGCAGTGTAGTTTTATGCTGGTTCACCACCTTCCTCCAGGGCCGGTCCCAGTTGGCGGTGATAGGAGATGAGAGATCTGACTCTTGACCCCTCTTGTGTGGGGTGCTGCAGGGTTTGGTTCTCTCCCCTCTCCTATTTAACATCTACATGAAACCGCTAGGTGAGATCATCTGTCACCACAGGATGAGGTATCATCAATATGCTGATAATACTCAATTATACATCCCGGGTGGGGTTGTGGGGATCTGGATGGGGAACAACATGCTTCAGCTGAACCCTGGTAAGATGGAGTGGCTGTGGGTTGACGGCTTTTCTGTATCCAGGAAGTTATCAACTTTAGTTCTGGATGGGGTTGCACTGCCCCATTCAGACCTGGTGCGTAATCTGAGGGCCCTTCTGGACTCATGACTCCTACTCGAAAAGCAGGTGGTGGTCGTGGCCAGAAGGGCCTTTGCGCAACTTCGTGTTGTGCCCCAGTTATGCCCTCCTGGATTGAGATGCCCTCCAAACAGTCACTCATGCCCTGGTCATCTCCCATATAGACTACTGTAATGCGCTGTACATGGGGCTACCCTTAAAGAGTATCTGGAAGCTTCAGCTGGTCCAGAATGTGGCCGCGCAGGCAGTTATTGGTGTCCCAAGATCAGCACATGTGACACTACTGCTGCTCGAGCTGCACTGGGTACCAGTTTGCTTCGGTGTCCAATTCAAGGTGTTGGTTATGACCTTTAAAGCCCTATATGGCATGGGGCCGGGTTACCTGAGGGACCGTCTCATCCTCATAACATCGACCCATCCCACCCAGTCATGCAGAGAGGGCATGCTACGGACCCTGTCGGTAAGGGAATTCCATTAGGCAGGGTTCAGGAAGCGGGCCTTCTCTGCAGTGGCACCCGCCCTCTGGAACATTCTGCCCCCAGAGGTAAGGCAGGCCCCTTTGCTCCCAGCCTTCTGGAAGAATTTGAAGACCTGGTTGTGCTGCCTCACTGGGGTGGGAAGGGCAATAGTTCTTCCTGAGGGTGGCTGGCGCCATAGAGCCTTCTCCAATGAATGAGATCTTCACTACTTGGATTTTGTATCTATTTATTCTCTATTTATATTGGTTGTTTATATTGTAATTTTATAACCCCCCCGAGTCCCCTGATGGGAGGAGATGGGTGGGGACAAATTAAATAAGTAAGTAAGTAAGTATCTTTTATTGTTTTAATTGCTGATTTTATTGTAAACTGCCCAGAGTCCTGCTTTTTGGGGGAGATGAGCGATGATAGACATTTGAAAAATAAATAAATCATCCCAATCCAAAAAGTTAGAGACTTAAATCATCTTTTCTCTGCTATCTTCCCCATGGCCTTCTGGAATTGCTCTAAAACTTAAAATTCTTTTTCTCTCAGTTCCAGTAATGCCAGGTTATCCAAATCTTTTTCCATCCTTCTTACTTTCCAAAACTTCCACTTTGTCATTAATTTGTTTTACATCTCCAGACAATTTTGTCCTACAGATCCTTCAATCTTCACAACTTCTTTTTTCATATCCTTTTTTAGTCTTGCAAATCCTTCTTCCATTTCCTTTTTAAAAGCATCCAAACTATAGGCAACTGTTTCAGTCATCCTCTTGCCGAATTCCTCAAACAGTTTCTGCAATAAATCTGGTGTGATACCCTTATCTGTAAGTTTTTCTAGTGAACCTCTCCTTCCTTTTCCTATTTTTGCTGTTTTTCTTGTGTAATCAAGCGAAAGTATGTCAATTACTAGGGTGAAAGTAAAATGCAAGCTTCTCTTTTTTTTCCTGTTTCGCTTTTCTCTGCCTTTAACACATTAATTCCAATGAGCTCTCTGTAGCTATAGTCACACAGTCTGGCTCATATTATGCTTATTTGGTAAAATCTACCAATTATCTACTTTTCTTAATAATGAACGATCAACATTCCCATGAAGGTCCAGTCTGTCCAATCAATTTTACTGTTTTCAAAGGCACTTCTGTCAAAGAAAAAGAAGTTATTCTTTTGTTTTCTAAAATTATTGCCCCTTTATCCATTAAGAACTTTCTTAAATTACAATCTTGTTAAACTTTTTAAGTCAAAATCCTTTAAAATGGTATTTTTTTTCCTTCTTGATTCCAAAAAGAAGGCAACTCACCAAGTGTCTTTATTCTTTCCTGCCATTCAGAGGATCTGTCTTAGGTTGTAAAGTAATTAAGTCCAAAGGTGTTTAAGAAAGTGAGGCTTTTGCTGGTGTAATGTCCATAAAGGCTGCACAGCAGTTTTGACCATGATGGTCATCCCTTGGCTCCCAAGCTGCTCAACCCATGATCGACTACAAGAAACTCAACCTGTGGTCTCCTCATGAGGAACAGCTATCCAGTGCACAAGTGAGTGATCCTTAATCTCTCCGTCTCCAGAGAGAATTCTGTTGGCCAGAACTCGCTGCCTCGCCACCAATCTTAACAATTTTAACATCTGTATCTTGGCGCTATGGGTTAAACCACTGAGCTGCTGAGCTTGCCGATCGGAAGGTTGGCGGTTCGAGTCCGCATGACGGGGTGAGCTCCCATTGCTAGTCCCAGCTCCTGCCAACCTAGCAGTTGGAAAACATGCAAATGTGAGTAGATTAATAGGTACCGCTTCAGCGGGCAGGTAACAGCGTTCCGTGTAGTCATGCCGGCCACATGACCACAGAAGTGTCTACGGACAAACGCCGGCTCTTCGGCTTTGAAACAGAGATGAGCACCGCCCCCTAGAGTTGGACACGACTGGACTTAATGTCAAGGGAAACTTTATCTTTACTTTTATCTTGGATTATATATATTTAATATATTTTTAAATTTAAGAACATTGTTTTTATTGTGTTTTAATGAATATTTATTCTGGTTTAATTGTAAACCAACCAGAGTTGCTCTTTGAGTGAGATGAGCAGTGACTAAATTTGAAATATAAATAAATAAATCTTCACCGTTGTGCTATCCCCACTAGCAGAGACACTCGCAGGGATGTCTAACCTGCCATCAGTCCTCACCTGGAAGCCAGAAATCATAGGTATTTTTGAGCATGGTTTTGTGATCAAAGGAAAGGAAACTCTCGAGGGTCTTGGAAATGACCACCTTGGGTAAGTGGGTAGCTTGCTTCTGTCCATGTCCAATTATTGGTTTCATCATCTCTAGAGAGGGGCAGACAGTGTTTGGGGTATGCTTAAATTGACACTTGGCTTTGTTCATGGGACAACCAAGTAGGCTTTATTGCTGCTGTTAGCAATAGCACCTGCTTGGTTCATTTGTCTGTGGGCTTCTATAGTGTCTGCTATTATGAGGCTTCTGAACTGCATTGCTGAAGGTCAACTAAACACAAGACATTGGAATAAAGACAGGCATTTACACCCACTCAGCAGCCTTGAGGGAATTGGGTTGCCTTCATTGTAACAATACAGCAGGAGCATTGGAATTTCCCCACCACAAAAGATTTCTCATATCTAAAGCCCCTTTTGCTTATCACATTAAGAAGATGCTGGTTGTGTAAGGGAGGATGAAGAAGAGGAGGAGGCTTTATTCCATTCAAGTCTCAAGATGGAACATGGCATCCTGAGCACAGAAGAAGGGAAACATCATGATCTGAGCAGCCGCCTTCATCCTTGCTCTGTATAAAAGCAAGTGTTTATATGAAAGGAGATAACAAAAAGGGGAGGACCAGCCTGAGGCTTCAATGGCTGTGTTGCTCAAGCAAAATATGCTGAAGTTGGTTACCAATTCTTAGTTCCCAGTTCATGCAAAATTTTGGAATACAGCAAACTCATTTATTTATATATATAGCAAACTTAAATTATTCAATTTAGGTAATATTGTACCTAAAATTAAGCACAGAACTGCACAGATTCAGTTTAAAGATTTCCTCATTAAGCTTTTCATGTTTTGGCCAAACACCTTTTCACAAGTCTTTGTAGGGTACAATTCATCTTGTGCCACAGTCTATTATCTAGGTAACTCAAGACCACAATCCCTCAAACCAAACCTTTCCAATTGATACTATTTGCATGGCGAGTCATTGACTTGTTGACTTGCAGTCTTCTCTACTCTTCCTTGGATTCAAAAGAGAGATGAGAGTTCCACTTGAGCCATTAGGGCCTTGAGCTTCCTTTGGAGATTTTCCAAGGCAGTTGTAGCTATAACTGACTTGAACCTTGTACCTTGAAGGAGGGAGCTGTAATCCAGTGATGCCCACTTCAGGATAGGTTCAAGACAGCACCTTGCAATGCAGAGATGTAGCATTAATGCTCTGTTCTTCTCACCTTGGGCAGCTCTCTCCTCAAAGCCACCAAGACCTTTAATACTTCTTTTTGGCATTACATTATGCTCAATGAAGCTTTGATTATAGAATCATCAAATTCATGGAAATCCAGACAGACTTCTTTTACATTTGTAATCCTCTCACACATCTTTTTTTCCTTCCATTAAGAAGGAAAGACAGAATAGCTGCAGGATGCCTTTAAAGTAGTTCATGCTAGGAGCCATCTGTCTGGAAGCCTCCTTCTCAAATATGCACTTCTGCTGCTTTCTCTAGCCCCCACATGGCAGAATTTCGAGTCTGAGAAAATGCAACTCATTTTCTTTGATTGCCATCTGGAGTGTGGTTTGAACAAATGTTGTGTGGGCACCTATGAGGAGTAGTATAAAATACAGAAAATAATAGAGTTCACATCCTTAATGAACCACTGTACGAGCTGTCATTTAAAGGTCTTTTTTCTTTGAAAAAATTCCAAATCTTATTTTAAGGCTTAAGCCAACTGAAGGTTTACAAAATACTTTGCATGCTTTTGACTTTCTAAGAATTCCTCATCAGGAAAAATGTTTAAGAATCTAGAAAAGGAGGGGAGGGAAAACTTGAGATTATAGGGTAACTTAATATTCCCTGATGAACAGCCATGCCCTTTTTCACCACAGGGCCTTGTCTTCCTTCCTGGCCTCTCATTTATTGACTTTTTAAGCTAGTACTACATATTAAAATGTTAAGCATCCTGTCTGGCAGTGAGTTCTTGGAAACTGTATGTATTATAAATCATGGTTGGCCTAATAAAGGTGTGTGTGTGTGCGTGCACCTTTGAGTCAATGTTGACTCCTGGCGATGGCCAGGACATGTCCCTGCAGTTTCCTTGTCAAGGTTTTTCAGAAGTGGTTTGCCCTTGCCTCCTTCCTGGGGCTGAGAGAGAGTGACTGGCCCAGGGTCACCCAGTTGGCTTAACGCTTAAGACGGGAGTAGAACTCATGGTCTCCTAGTTTCTAGCCTGGTGACTTAACCCCTACACCAAACTGGCTCTACCTAACAAAGGTACTATATTAATATAATAGAATAAATAATATATACTATATACCATATAGTCAGTACAGCAGCTGTTTACATTTATTGCTTTGGTTACTGCCTCTTGCAGCTTTGCAACCTGCTTATGCTGTTCAGGAATGTAGAAAGGCACGCAACCAATGTCTTTCAGGTACCTCTCTCACTTTACTTTCAGTTGTCTTTCTTTGAAGCTCCCCCCTCCCCTCCCCTCCCCCAGCCCAGGTTTTGATTAGCTTGTGGCAATGCTGGATGGTTAATAAACTGCAATGAACTTACATCCCCTCCAGTATGAGCAGGCTGTACCGTACGTTGTGCTGGCCAGGAGGTCCCTATCCTGGAATCTCATGAGGATGGGCTGTTGAGTCAGGAAATGCCATGTCCCTCACGAGCGTCACAAAACCTTAAGGGGGAGGCCTCTGCAGTCCAGTGACCTTACAGGGTACTCATGACTGAAACGCCAGCAGAGATGAGGAATGCCAGGGATGGGAGCAGCAGCAAGGGGAGGTCAGATCTGGGAGCTTCCTTTTGGTTGGTCTCATAACAGTGCTTCATGGCTTCTCTCTCTCTGCCGTGTGTGCTTTCATTGTGCTCCCAATGTTTGGGACTTGAGCTCTAAAGATGGTGATGGCTGGGCCTGGAGGACCCAGTCTCTGGTGTGAGAGGATTGGGGATGTACCAGTTTGGTCTGGCCTGTTTCGATGCAGGACATGGACTGGGCACACAAGCCTATCCCAGCCAGCTCAGGGACTCCTTCCCACCCAAGCCCCATCTGGTAGCCACTGGGGCATCTCCATTCTCGGGATAGAAAACAGTGACAGCACAGGGTGGTTTGATTTCCTAATCATGCCTGATTTGTTTTGCCATGTGGTGGAAATGCATATGTAAACATACATCACAAGAGTTACTAGTATGCAGACCATTTCAGAGAGGATTTGCCCAAGGAAATCAAACCAGATGAATTAATTATCTATTTTCTCTTTTAATTTCCCTTTCTAGTTCTGGATTTTGAAATCAAGTTTATAAGGGTTGGCAGATCCAAAATTATACTCTGAGCCTACAAACTAAGGGAGTGAAGTGAAATTCTAATCTGCCACCCCCTTGACGATCTGCAAGGTTACAGCTTCCTGAAGATCAGGACTACTGCTTATTGTCTTACTGAGTTTGCTTTAATGTAATCAATTATTTGTAACTGCTTTGGGATTTTTTACAGGAGAAATGGCACACACGCATTTTAAATAAACAAGTCCACAGGCTTGAAGGGCTCTGCCAGTGCTCAGAAACAGAGGTTCTCAACTCCAGCTGCTGCAGGGGAAAGGGGAATTTAGGTCTGGTTGGAGCTGCTTGCTGTGAGAAGGGAAGAAAGAAAGATGTGGCACGAGGGGTGGTAAATGCCATCCTTCCTAACATTCACTCAGCTGCTAGGAACTCTGTAGGATCTTGCATTTGGCTTCCAATGCCGCAGAATGTCTAGTTGCCAACTCATCTTCTCTCCAGGGGTGAGGTCTTACTTCATGAGTAGAATGAGCAACTTCCCACAGGAATTATAAACCTGGAATAGTGAGCACACAGTGCAGATGGCAACCCAGAGAAGAGGCACAGACCACCTTGCTGCAGGGCCAACATATATTGGTCAGGTCCTCCTCCTCGTAGGTGCCCGCCAACTGCCTGTCTGTGCTTATAATGTCTTGGACATCAGGGCTCTGTGGAGATGGCTGTTCTCCGGCTCAGTTGCTAAGCAGCCAGCTCCAGATCAAGACAGTCAGATAGCAATAGCCACTGAGCCAGTTCCTCTCAGCCAAGTCTCAGCCCTCCATCTCTGGCCAGGTCTCTGTCAGATTTCTTTGACAGTTAAGAGTTTAACCACCATTTGTGTGGTTAATTGCAAGCCCTAAGATCTGCCCACGCACACATGGCTGACAGAGTGTACCACGCTACAGCAGTGGCATCTTGGCTAAGCACCAACCAGAAAGAGGATGACTATTTCTCATATGCACATTTCCAAAACATCAAACAAGTCAGGCTGGCAGAACTCAGTGCAATTTACTTGCTATTTCCAACTTTTCTCTCCACTGAAATGAAGATAACCCTCTTCCAAGGTTCACCAGGGTTCAGGAAAGGAGATCAAGCTCAGCAGTTTCACTGAGGCTGGACATAAGCGGCAGTCCTCCCAAGGAGAGGTGGCCATCAACAGTGGGCTGCGCCTGTCCCTACTGCAGAGCTTTCAGACTATTCTGCCATGGGTTTGAGGAAGCCTCAGCCCGGCACCCAGAGGGCATGCCGGATGGATGGGGCCAATGCTGCCACAGAGACCTAGCAAAAGCAATCTCAGATCCCTCACCTGTGGAATAGCTGAGGTCCAGGTTTTTGCTGCCTGCTGTCCCACACCTGTGAGCAAAGATGATCACCCCTTCCCTCTGCCTGCTCTTGGTTAGGGTTGGTCCTCCCACCTGCTTGTACAGGGATGGAGGGATGGAGGCCGATCTGCAAAGAGTGCGGCTCAGCCGGGAAGGGGCCGGCCAATCTGAGTCGTCCTGACGTCCCAGACTGTGCCTGCTTCTGCAAGTCACCACCTCTCCCGGGCCAGCCAGCATACCTTCCCGGCAGCGCCAGCTGGAGCACATACCTCCCTGAGCCCCTTTGGAGTCGGGTGGGGCACGGGCTCTGCTGGGGAAGAGGGGGCTTCTGCTGCTTCTGTAAACGGCGAGCCTCCCGGGCAGGCTTAGAGGAAAGCAGCCCCGCTAAAGACGGGCACGGGGGGCGGGGTGGGCGCGCCAGGAACGGTGAACGGCTATAGCGGGGTCGTCATTTCCGTCAGCGAGCAGGCACGCGCACCAGGGGCGCAGCGGGGAAGCGCTGACGCGCCGCGTTGGGAGAAATCCTGCGAGCCGCGACACACCTATCGGTCGGTCGGCCTGCTCCGCGCAGCGTGTGAGGGCCCGGCCAAAGGACGACGGTCTACCGCGGCGCCCCTCGAAAGAGGGGCAGGGGTGCGTCCGTGCCCCCACCCCGTTCCAGGTCTCCTGGCCTCGACAGCTGCGATTTCCTCGGGAGTCGGCGGCGCGTTCGCTGCGGCTGCCACGCCAGGTGCCGGGAGGGCGGGCGGCCGCCCTTCCGCCTCCAGCAGTGACGGCCGCGGACGGGCTTCCTTAGCGGGTATGCGTGTGCCGCCCGGGCGGCGGCTACCGGGCCTGCTCGGTTGCGGCGGCCGCGCCGGAGCGCAAAGCGGACAGGAGCCGGGAGAGCCGTGGGAGAAGGCGGCGCCCCCGCGTTCGCCTCGTCGGCAGTTCGGGCCCCGCTAGAGTCGGCTGCTGGGCGAAGGGGGCGCAACGCCGGCGGACTGGCGCCGCGCGTGTGACGAGCCGGCAGGACGAGCCTCTACGGGCGGGCGCATGGCCGGCCTCGCCCACCAGCTCGGGCGCGCAGAGGAGGCGCGGCCGCGGAGGGCGGCCGTCAGGCCAGGTAAAAGCGCGCGGCCAGAGGGGCGTCGAGGCGGCGGCGGCAGCAGCCCACCTTCGCCTTGTCCGGAATTGCGCAGTCATCGCCCGTGACCCGGGTCAGCCTTCGGGGAGGAGGCGGAGGAGTCGCCGGGAGCGGCCGGGCTTCCCGGCCGGAGCGTTGGATCTGGACGGAGCTGAGCGACCCGTTCTTGCTTGCTCCCCGGGGGGACGGGGCTGTTTTCGCTCTCAAGGGGCCGGTCGCAGGCGGGGCGAGCTTCTCCCCGACGGATGGCAGGTCTCAAGGTGAGGAGCGAGTCGGGGGGCGGGTTCCGGCCCTAGGGCGGCAATTGGGGGCGGGAGCGCCGAGGGGCGTGTTTGCGCTCCTTTGGACTCCCGGCTGCGGGGGAGCTGCGGCGGGGCTGCGGTGTGGCCCGCAGGCGCCTCTGCTTTTCCGCCAGCGCCGCGTGGTTGTGAAGCAGGGACCGCGGGGGAGGCGGGTTGAGGCTCTTCGAGGCCCGCCTTGGCCTGGTGGGGGTGGGGGCTGCGCGCGCGCTCTTGCTGCTGGAGGAACCGGCCTGTTTCCACCTCGCGCCAGGCCTCCCCGGGATGGAGGCCCCCTTGCTGGCGGCTCAGGTGCGGCCTCTACTGGTCACTCTGGAATGCCCTCCGGGGTGCCCACCTGGCGGCGGGGAACACCTCGTGGGGAGTGGCAACGCTTGCTTCCCCATGGCGCCGAGGCAGCCTCAGGCCGAGCCGGAGAACGAAGGGCCTTGGGCAGGGCAGGGCCGGGCAGGGCCTGGCGAGAGGCAGAGAGCTTGGGCTCGGGGGCCGCGGCTGGGGCCAGGCCTGGCCGCGCGGAGGGAAGCCGGCCGGTGTCGGACGCGTCTGGTCTCCAGCCCCGCCGAGGCGCGCTCGCCTCTCTCTCTCGCGCGCGCCAAGTCTCGCTCCCTTCTTTGGTCTTCACCGGGAAAGTCCGGTGGGCTGCCCTTCTGCAGGTCTTGGGGCGGCGGGGCGGGGGCCTCTCTGCAGGGCAGCTTTCGCCGCCGGCGGAGTTCCCTTTTCGTAGGCGGGAGCCGCGCTGCTCTGGGTGCCAGCTTTTTTCTCGCGCCCCGGAGCGCCGGCGAAGCGAGGCCCGTTGGCTGTCTTCGGCCTAGCCCTGGTTGGCAGAACGGTGGGAGCGCGCCGGGTACGCCCGTGCGTTCCGTCCCCCGTCCGCAACAGGGCCAGATCGCCGGCCTTGCCCGCCAGTGTGCGGGGGGGAGGGGGGGCGCTTGCTGGTTGGTGCGCGGCCTTCGCTCGGCAAAAGTGGCCGGTGCGCATCCCGGCTGCTGGACTTTGAAAGTCGCTGCGGTGCCTTTCGACGGGCTGCGGAGGGAGGCTCGTTGCGGCACGACTCGACATTCCGTCCCCCCATCCCCTCTTCTTCCCCCGACAAAATAGCAGAGACCCAGCGAGTGGCGCTCGAAGCCTGTCTCTCTCACGGGTGGGGTGGGAAGAAGAGGGTGCCGTGGGAGCAAGGCGGGACACCGGGATGTGATTTTGGTGTGCTCCGGCGCACAGGAGGAGAGGCCTTGTGCCCGGCCCAGCCGCGCTGCCGAGGCTGGCCGGTGTGCTGGGAGCCAAGGCTTCTCACTCTAGGGTTCTGCTTACTGCCGAGTTGGGGGGAGGGGCCGTGGACCCCGTGGAGGAGGAGCATGCTGGAGGATGCCCTACAGACCTATGTACTGCCAAGGGTGCTTTTTATGTTTTCTGTGTGGTTCACCAATAGCATTTTATTGTTTTTCTTTTAAAATGTTTTTAGAACTGTTTAATGTTTTAAGCCTTCAGCAAAGGATCGTTACCTTGTCGTGGTGCTGGAGCTTGAGCACCTCAATGATGCCATGAGCTAAACCGTGAAGGGCCACCCAAGACGGGAAGGTCATGACAGAGAGGTCAGACTAAATGCGATCCCTGGGGAAGGTAATGGCAACCCACCTCAGTATTCTTGCCGTGAAAACTAAATGGATCAGTACAACCAGAGATATGTCGGTATACCATCGGAAGATGAGACCCCCAGGTCGGAAGATGGTCAAAATGCTACTGGGGAGGAACAGAGGATGAGCTCAACTAGCCCCAGACGTGATGACGCAGCTAGCTCAAAGCCGGAAGGACGGCTAGCGGCCGACGGTGCTGGTGGTGAACGGCGAATCCGATGTTCTAAGGATCAACACACCATCGGAACCTGGAATGTAAGATCTATGAGCCAGGGCAAATTGGATGTGGTTATTGGTGAGATGTCAAGATTAAAGATAGATATTCTGGGCATCAGTGAACTGAAATGGACTGGAATGGGCCACTTCACATCAAATGACCACCAGATCTACTACTGCGGACAAGAGGACCACAGAAGAAATGGAGTAGCCTTCATAATTAATAGTAAAGTGGCTAAAGCAGTGCTTGGATACAACCCAAAAAACGACAGAATGATCTCAATTCGAATTCAGGGCAAGCCATCTAACATCACAGTGATCCAAATATACGGCCCAACCACAAATGCTGAAGAAGCTGAAGTAGAGCAGTTCTATGAGGATCTGCAGCACCTACTGGACAACACGCCTAAAAGAGATGTTATTTTCATCACAGGAGACTGGAATGCTAAGGTGGGCAGTCAAATGACACCTCGAATTACAGGTAAGTATGGCCTGGGAGAACAAAACGGGCTGATAGAATTTTGCCAAGACAATTCACTCTGCATAACAAACACTCTGTTCCAACAACCTAAGAGATGGCTTTATACATGGACTTCCCCAGATGGACAACACCGAAATAAAATTGACTACATCCTTTGCAGCCAAAGGTGGTGGATATCTGTACAGTCGGTAAAAACAAGGCCTGGAGCTGATTGTAGTTCAGATCACGAACTACTTCTTGCACAATTTAGGATCAGACTAAAGAGATTAGGGAAGACCCACAGATCAGCTAGATATGAGCTCACTAATATTCCTAAGGAATATGCAGTGGAGGTGAAGAATAGATTTAAGGGACTGGACTTAGTAGATAGGGTCCCGGAAGAACTCTGGACAGAAGTTGGCAGCATTGTTCAGGAGGCGGCAACAAAATACATCCCAAAGAAAGAGAAAACCAAGAAGGCAAAATGTCTGTCTGCTGAGACACTAGAAGTAGCCCAAGAAAGAAGGAAAGCAAAAGGCAACAGTGATAGGGGGAGATATGGCCAATTAAATGCAAAATTCCAGAGGTTAGCCAGAAGAGATAAGGAATTATTTTTAAACAAGCAATGCGCGGAAGTGGAAGAAGACAATAGAATAGGAAGGACAAGAGACCTCTTCCAGAAAATTAGAAACATTGGAGGTAAATTCCAGGCCAAAATGGGTATGATCAAAAACAAAGATGGCAAGGACCTAACAGAAGAAGAAGAGATCAAGAAAAGGTGGCAAGAATATACAGAAAACCTGTATAGGAAGGATAACAATATCGGGGATAGCTTTGACGGTGTGGTCAGTGAGCTAGAGCCAGACATCCTGAAGAGTGAGGTTGAGTGGGCCTTAAGAAGCATTGCTAATAACAAGGCAACAGGAGACGACGGCATCCCAGCTGAACTGTTCAAAATCTTGCAAGATGATGCTGTCAAGGTAATGCATGCTATATGCCAGCAAATTTGGAAAACACAAGAATGGCCATCAGACTGGAAAAAATCAACTTATATCCCCATACCAAAAAAGGGAAACACTAAAGAATGTTCAAACTATCGAACAGTGGCACTCATTTCACATGCCAGTAAGGTAATGCTCAAGATCCTGCAAGGTAGACTTCAGCAGTTCATGGAGCGAGAATTGCCAGATGTACAAGCTGGGTTTAGAAAAGGCAGAGGAACTAGAGACCAAATTGCCAATATCCGCTGGATCATGGAAAAAGCCAGGGAGTTTCAGAAAAACATCTATTTCTGTTTTATTGACTATTCTAAAGCCTTTGACTGTGTGGACCATAACAAATTGTGGCAAGTTCTTAGTGGTATGGGGATACCAAGTCATCTTGTCTGCCTCCTGAAGAATCTGTATAACGACCAAGTAGCAACAGTAAGAACAGACCACGGAACAACAGACTGGTTTAAGATTGGGAAAGGAGTACGGCAGGGCTGTATACTCTCACCCTACCTATTCAACTTGTACGCAGAACACATCATGCGACAAGCTGGGCTTGAGGAATCCAAGGCTGGAGTTAAAATCTCTGGAAGAAACATTAACAATCTCAGATATGCAGATGATACCACCTTGATGGCTGAAAGTGAAGAGGAACTGAGGAGCCTTATGATGAAGGTGAAAGAAGAAAGTGCAAAAGCTGGTTTGCAGCTAAACCTCAAAAAAACCAAGATTATGGCAACCAGCTTGATTGATAACTGGCAAATAGAGGGAGAAAATGTAGAAGCAGTGAAAGAGTTTGTATTCCTAGGTGCAAAGATTACTGCAGATGCTGACTGCAGTCAGGAAATCAGAAGACGCTTAATCCTTAGAAGAAGAGCAATGACAAATCTCGATAAAATAGTTAAGAGCAGAGACATCACACTGACAAGAAAGGCCCGCATAGTTAAAGCAATGGTGTTCCCTGTAGTAACATATGGCTGCGAGAGCTGGACCATAAGGAAGGCTGAGCGAAGGAAGATCGATGCTTTTGAACTGTGGTGTTGGAGGAAAATTCTGAGAGTGCCTTGGACTGCCAGAAGATCCAACCAGTCCATCCTCCAGGAAATAAAGCCAGACTGCTCACTTGAGGGAATGATATTAAAGGCAAAACTGAAATACTTTGGCCACATAATGAGAAGACAGGACACCCTGGAGAAGATGCTGATGCTAGGGAGAGTGGAAGGCAAAAGGAAGAGGGGCCGACCAAGGGCAAGATGGATGGATGATATTCTAGAGGTGACGGACTCGTCCCTGGGGGAGCTGGGGGTGTTGACGACCGACAGGAAGCTCTGGCGTGGGCTGGTCCATGAAGTCACGAAGAGTCGGAAGCGACTAAACGAATAAACAACAACAAATGTTTTAAGCAAATGCATTTTCTGCCCATAGAACTTCAATGATTGCGTAGATTAGGAGTAAATAATAAAGGCGGGATAAAAATTAAATAAACAAACAAATAAATAAATAACTGCTGCTGCTGCTAAAGAAATACATGGGTTGTAATGTGAGTGAAGGTGCAGCCTAACGAAGAGATGCTGCCTGGCCTGTTTCCAAGGCTTCTCTTGCTGAAGGTGAACTATGTCTTTCCCAAGCTAAGGGAGGAGTTTTTCCTGCTGGATCACATAACCCTCACCTTGTTCTATGAGTGCCTCAGCATTTCCTGGGTCTTGGCTCCATCTTCCTCGTTGCTGCTGCTGCTTGTGATGTCCCAGGGGGATGGTGGGGGGGGGGTTGTGACTCCTATGGTGCTCATGTGGTAAAACCTACCTTGAGTAGGAAGGGGGTGGGCCCAACTTTTTCCTGCAGCAGGCCTCAGATTCTGTGGTGTGCATTTTGGGAAATGGAAAAGATCATAATCATCCCTGGCTGTGTGCATGTTTCAGGAGGTTTTGTTCTGATGTAGCTAGAGAAGTATTTTCTTGAGTGTAGGTAATGAGACTTTTTGGTTTGAAGGGGTTTTGGAAAAGGACAGTGCTAGATTAATACTGGGTACAATAATGGACAATCTAGCATGGTTAAAAAATTGCTATCAATTGTGGCTTTCTTGGATGACTAAAAGATTTGATAAATATGTGGCTGGTGGAGTTGGTGGCTGTTGGCATAGTGGAGCTGCTGTGTGCTGAGGCAGTCTGCTATAGCATCAGGGCTAAGGGAGGGGCAGTGTCCTAACAAGTCAGAAATCACGCTGAGATGAGGAGTAGGTCTCTAGTGTTTATTACTGCTACATAAAACAGAATCCTAACAAACTGAAGAAGCGTGGGAAAAACCCAGACAGATAAACCCCAAAAGTTAAGGTGGGTCTGATCTGTGTCTCTTTGAATGGCTGCTTAATTCCTCAGTACTACGCATGTGTTTTCCCCCCTGGATAGAGGCCCCTTCCAGCTCACCATCAGTACTCATGACAGGCAGGCTAGATATTCCTGCTTCTGGAGTCTGGTGGTCCAGCTTCCCTTGCTTTGTATGTTGGCTGTCAAAATTCTGACTTTGCCAGGTCTCCAGAATACAACCTAACATGGGGATCTCTCCCTTTCCTTCAGTCCTGGATCCTGGGCAAAAGAAACACAAAATGTGTGTGTGGGAAGGTGGGCATCACCACCGAACATGTTCCTCCTGACTTGTCCGAGTTTGGAGAGAGAGACCCATCTTTGTTTAAAAAAACATGTATAGGCATTGTTTTCACAAAGGGAGTGTGTCCTTCATTCAGAGCCCCTCTTTAGGGGCTAGGCCTTGGGCATTCATGCTGAAAACTGGTTCTTATGTGCAGTTGGATTAACAGGGAAACTAGCCGTCTTGGCTTCATCTGTGCCACTTAGCAGCTGCAGATACATTAAGAGGTGCCAAGGAGCTTGGTAGGTTGCCTCTCCCTAGCCTCTTAGGTATGAATTGTTCTGTCAGCAGAATATGTGGTGGTCTCAGATAAAGGGGAGCAGGCAAAACAGAAAACAAGAGTTTTAAATCCATAATTTATCCTGTCTTGTAAGAAAGAATCTAGGAGAAGTTTTGGGGCAAAGGAAATCAGTTTTACCCTTTTGTATTAGAAAGGACCTTCAGCAAAGGATCGTTGCCTTGTTGTGGTGCTGGAGCTTGAGCACCTCAATGATGCCATGAGTTAAACCATGAAGGGCCACCCAAGACAGGAAGGTCATGACAGAGAGGTCAGATTAAATGCGATCCCTGGGGAAGGTAATGGCAACCCACCCCAGTATTCTTGCCGTGAAAACTAAATGGATCAGTACAACCAGAGATGTCGGTATACCATTGGAAGATGAGAGCCCCAGGTCGGAAGATGGTCAAAATGCTACTGAGGAGGAACAGAGGATGAGTTCAGATGTGATGACACAGCTAGCTCAAAGCCGAAAGGATGGCAAGCAGCCAACGGTGCTGGTGGTGAACGACGAATTTGATGTTCTAAGGATAAACACACCATTGGAACCTGGAATGTAAGATCTGTGAGCCAGGGCAAATTGGATGTGGTTATTGGTGAGATGTCAAGATTAAAGATAGACATTTTGGGCGTCAGTGAACTGAAATGGACTGGAATGGGCCACTTCACATCAAATGACCACCAGATCTACTACTGTGGACAAGAGGACCACAGAAGAAATGGAGTAGCCTTCATAATTAATAGTAAAGTGGCTAAAGCAGTGCTCGGATACAATCCAAAAAATGATAGAATGATCTCAATTCAAATTCAGGGCAAGCCATCTAACATCACAGTGATCCAAATATACGCCCCAACCACAGATGCTGAAGAAGCTGAAGTAGATCAGTTCTATGAGGATCTGCAGCACCTACTGGACAATACGCCTAAAAGAGATGTTACTTTCATCACAGGAGACTGGAATGCTAAGGTGGGCAGTCAAATTACACCTGGAATTACAGGTAAGCATGGCCTGGGAGCACAAAACGAAGCAGGACATAGGTTGATAGAATTTTGCCAAGACAACTCACTCTGCATAACAAACACTCTCTTCCAACAACCTGAGAGACGGCTTTATATGTGGACTTCACCAGATGGACAACACCGAGATCAGATTGACTACATCCTTTGCAGCCAAAGATGGCGGACATCTATCCAGTCGGTAAAAGCAAGACCTGGAGCTGACTGTAGTTCAGATCATGAACTTCTTATTGCACAATTTAGGATCAGACTAAAGAGATTAGGGAAGACCCACAGATCAGTTGGATATGAGCTCACTAATATTCCTAAGGAATATGCAGTGGAGGTGAAGAATAGATTTAAGGGACTGGACTTAGTAGATAGGGTCCCAGAAGAACTATGGACAGAAGTTCGCAACATTGTTCAGGAGGCGGCAACAAAATACATCCCAAAGAAAGAAAACCAAGAAGGCAAAATGGCTGTCTGCTGAGACACTAGAAGTAGCCCAAGAAAGAAGGAAAGCAAAAGGCAACAGCGATAGGGGGAGATATGCCCAATTAAAAGCAAAATTCCAGAGGTTAGCCAGAAGAGATAAGGAATTATTTTTAAACAAGCAATGCGCGGAAGTGGAAGAAGACAATAGAACAGGAAGGACAAGAGACCTCTTCCAGAAAATTAGAAACATCGGAGGTAAATTCCAGGCAAAAATGGGTATGATCTAAAACAAAGATGGCAAGGACCTAACAGAAGAAGAAGAGATCAAGAAAAAGTGGCAAGAATATACGGAAGACCTGTATAGGAAGGATAACAATATCGGGGGTAGCTTTGACAGTGTGGTCAGTGAGTTAAGAGCCAGACATCCTGAAGAGTGAGGTTGAATGGGCCTTAAGAAGCATTGCTAATAACAAGGCAGCAGGAGAGGACGGTCTCCCAAAGCCAAAGGAGCTACAGGTTCATAGTGGGAGAGAAATTAATAATTAGCAAAAGTGCTTCTTTTGTTGAGCAAAATGGGGAGATTAAATTCTAGCTCTCCAGTTGATCTAACTACAACAAAACAGCAAGGACTTGCTGATAGTGATCTTTTGCCTGATGAGGACATTAAGCCAGAAGAGCAAACTGAAGATCTGTCTGATGAGACAGATGCTTCCCAAGAAAGTGATAGGAGTCAAAATTTAAGCCCTGTATTACCTCGCAGGTCTCAGAGGAGTAATAAAGGCATTCCTCCATCATGTTTTCAGGCTGAAACAGTAAAGGCTTTTCACATATTCACAGAACTTGAGTCCTTAGAACAAGTGAATGCTTTACCATCTGAGATTGCACAAAATTGGCATTCTGCCATGCAACAGGAGTTAGCATCCTTGAAACAAAACATGGAAACTGGTAAATCTACCTCCAAATGAACGCTGTCTAGGTTGTAGGTGGGTTTTCAAACTGAAAAGGGATGCTGATGGAAAAATCCAAAAATATAAAGCAAGGTTGGTTGCAAAAGGGTTCACTCAAAGGAAAGATTTAGATTTTGACAAGACTTTTGCACTAGTTATTAAAGGTGAATCAATTAGGTTACTGTTAAAAATTGCTGCACTCAAAGGAATGTCAGTTCGCCACTATGACATTCAAACTGCATTTCTCTATGGTGGTTTAGACCACAAATTATACATGCAGCAACCCCCTGGCTATGAAAAAGGGGAGAATCTAGTCTGTGAACTGCAGAAGTCAATCTATGGGTTAAAACAGGCTGCTAGATCCTGGAACCAAAAATTAGATGAA
The DNA here is from genome assembly GCF_035149785.1 of Candoia aspera. Classification (NCBI taxonomy): domain Eukaryota; kingdom Metazoa; phylum Chordata; class Lepidosauria; order Squamata; family Candoiidae; genus Candoia; species Candoia aspera. The sequence goes on from NC_086162.1 coordinate 27,044,346, forward strand.
AAACTGCAGAATTTTGGTTTTGTAAAAGGAAAAGCAGATCCATGTGTATATGTGAAGAAAGACAAACAATACTGTATGTGTCTGTGCATTTATGTTGATGATTTGCTGCTGTTCACATCAACAGAAAAAGGCTTGATTTTGAAGCCTGCATGAAAAGCCATTTCACATTAAAAAGCTTTGGAACAGTGACAAATTACCTAGGCTTGGAAATACACAGGGAGAAGGATTGTAGCTTTCTGTTCAGCCAATGTAGTAAAATTCAAAGGCTCCTAGAGGATTTTAACATGCAAGACTGTAAACCAGTCTCTACTCCTATGATACCAGATTTTCAGAAAGAAATAGGAGAAACTCAATTAACTGAGGCAGAGAAATATAGATCTGCAATTAGAAGTTTACTGTACATTGCAAATCACTCTCACCCAGATATCTTAAATTCTGTAGACAGGTAGAGAAGCCGACATCTACTGGAAAAGCAGCATTGAAGAGGTTAATGCAAGGAACAAAGAATTATTGCCTGAAGCTACATGCCTGTGGAACAGAGAAATTGCAGGCTTTTGCCGATTCTGACTGGGGAGCTGATGTCAATGACAGGAAATCCACTTCTGGGATTTTAATTCAATTTGCTGGGTCAAGCTTAGGCTGGCATTCTAGAAAGCAAACACTTGTTGCTCTTTCAACTGCAGAAGCAGCGTTTTATTCCCTAGCACAAAACTGTAACGAGGTTGTATGGTTTAAACAGTTGTTAAAAGACGTAGGCATGGAAGTGAACCAGCCTGTAACTGTTTATGAGGGTAATCAAGCTTGCATTGCAATGGCAAAATCTGAAGCTTGCAAGAATAGGACAAAACATACAGATATTAGATATTAGATATCAATATATCGAAGACATGATAGCCAAAGGGGAAATAACGTTAAAATATTGTGAATCAAAAGACATGATTGCTGATATTTTAACCAAACCTCTTGCTCTACCAAGACATACAGAGTTCACAAAGAAAATTGGTTTGTGTCTTGTTTTGTTGTTTATTCGTTTAGTCGCTTCCGACTCTTCGTGACTTCATGGACCAGCCCACGCCAGAGCTTCCTGTCGGTCGTCAACACCCCCAGCTCCCCCAGGGACGAGTCCGTCACCTCTAGAATATCATCCATCCATCTTGCCCTTGGTCGACCCCTCTTCCTTTTGCCTTCCACTCTCCCTAGCATCAGCATCTTCTCCAGGGTGTCCTGTCTTCTCATTATGTGGCCAAAGTATTTCAGTTTTGCCTTTAATATCATTCCCTCAAGTGAGCAGTCTGGCTTTATTTCCTGGAGGATGGACTGGTTGGATCTTCTGGCAGTCCAAGGCACTCTCAGAATTTTCCTCCAACACCACAGTTCAAAAGCATCGATCTTCCTTCGCTCAGCCTTCCTTATGGTCCAGCTCTCGCAGCCATATGTTACTACAGGGAACACCATTGCTTTAACTATGCGGGCCTTTCTTGTCAGTGTGATGTCTCTGCTCTTAACTATTTTATCGAGATTTGTCATTGCTCTTCTTCCAAGGATTAAGCGTCTTCTGATTTCCTGACTGCAGTCAGCATCTGCAGTAATCTTTGCACCTAGGAATACAAACTCTTTCACTGCTTCTACATTTTCTCCCTCTATTTGCCAGTTATCAATCAAGCTGGTTGCCATAATCTTGGTTTTTTTGAGGTTTAGCTGCAAACCAGCTTTTGCACTTTCTTCTTTCACCTTCATCATAAGGCTCCTCAGTTCCTCTTCACTTTCAGCCATCAAAGTGGTATCATCTGCATATCTGAGATTGTTAATGTTTCTTCCAGAGATTTTAACTCCAGCCTTGGATTCCTCAAGGCCAGCTTGTCGCATGATGTGTTCTGCATACAAGTTGAATAGGTAGGGTGAGAGTATACAGCCGTACTCCTTTCCCAATCTTAAACCAGTCTGTTGTTCCGTGGTCTGTTCTTACTGTTGCTACTTGGTTGTTATACAGATTCTTCAGGAGGCATACAAGATGACTTGGTATCCCCATACCACTAAGAACTTGCCACAATTTGTTATGGTCCACACAGTCAAAGGCTTTAGAATAGTCAATAAAACAGAAATAGATGTTTTTCTGAAACTCCCTGGCTTTTTCCATGATCCAGCGGATATTGGCAATTTGGTCTCTAGTTCCTCTGCCTTTTCTAAACCCAGCTTGTACATCTGGCAATTCTCGCTCCATGAACTGCTGAAGTCTACCTTGCAGGATCTTGAGCATTACCTTACTGGCATGTGAAATGAGTGCCACTGTTCGATAGTTTGAACATTCTTTAGTGTTTCCCTTTTTTGGTATGGGGATATAAGTTGATTTTTTCCAGTCTGATGGCCATTCTTGTGTTTTCCAAATTTGCTGGCGTATAGCATGCATTACCTTGACAGCATCATCTTGCAAGATTTTGAACAGTTCAGCTGGGATGCCGTCGTCTCCTGTTGCCTTGTTATTAGCAATGCTTCTTAAGGCCCACTCAACCTCACTCTTCAGGATGTCTGGCTCTAGCTCACTGACCACACCGTCAAAGCTATCCCCGATATTGTTATCCTTCCTATACAGGTTTTCTGTATATTCTTGCCACCTTTTCTTGATCTCTTCTTCTTCTGTTAGGTCCTTGCCATCTTTTTTTTGATCATACCCATTTTGGCCTGGAATTTACCTCCAATGTTTCTAATTTTCTGGAAGAGGTCTCTTGTCCTTCCTATTCTATTGTCTTCTTCCACTTCCGCGCATTGCTTGTTTAAAAATAATTCCTTATCTCTTCTGGCTAACCTCTGGAATTTTGCATTTAATTGGGCATATCTCCCCCTATCACTGTTGCCTTTTGCTTTCCTTCTTTCTTGGGCTACTTCTAGTGTCTCAGCAGACAGCCATTTTGCCTTCTTGGTTTTCTCTTTCTTTGGGTGTATTTTATTGCCGCCTCCTGAACAATGCTGCCAACTTCTGTCCAGAGTTCTTCCGGGACCCTATCTACTAAGTCCAGTCCCTTAAATCTATTCTTCACCTCCACTGCATATTCCTTAGGAATATTAGTGAGCTCATATCTAGCTGATCTGTGGGTCTTCCCTAATCTCTTTAGTCTGATCCTAAATTGTGCAAGAAGAAGTTCATGATCTGAACTACAGTCAGCTCCAGGCCTTGTTTTTACCGACTGTACAGATGTCCGCCACCTTTGGCTGCAAAGGATGTAATCAATCTGATTTCGGTGTTGTCCATCTGGTGAAGTCCATGTATAAAGCCGTCTCTTAGGTTGTTGGAAGAGAGTGTTTGTTATGCAGAGTGAATTGTCTTGGCAAAATTCTATCAGCCTGTGTCCTGCTTCGTTTTGTTCTCCCAGGCCATACTTACCTGTAATTCGAGGTGTCATTTGACTGCTCACCTTAGCATTCCAGTCTCCTGTGATGAAAATAACATCTCTTTGAGGCGTGTTGTCCAGTAGGTGCTGCAGATCCTCATAGAACTGCTCTACTTCAGCTTCTTCAGCATTTGTGGTTGGGGCGTATATTTGGATCACTGTGATGTTAGATGGCTTGCCCTGAATTCGAATTGAGATCATTCTATCGTTTTTTGGGTTGTATCCAAGCACTGCTTTAGCCACTTTGCTATTAATTATGAAGGCTACTCCATTTCTTCTGTGGTCCTCTTGTCTGCAGTAGTAGATCTGGTGGTCATTTGATGTGAAGTGGCCCATTCCAGTCCATTTCAGTTCACTGACGCCCAGAATGTCTATCTTTAATCTTGACATCTCACCAATAACCACATCCAATTTGCCCTGGCTCATAGATCTTACATTCCAGGTTCCGATGGTGTGTTGATCCTTAGAACATCGGATTCGCCGTTCACCACCAGCACCGTCGGCCGCTAGCCGTCCTTTCGGCTTTGAGCTAGCTGCGTCATCACGTCTGGGGCTAGTTGAGCTCATCCTCTGTTCCTCCCCAGTAGCATTTTGACCATCTTCCGACCTGGGGGTCTCATCTTCCGATGGTATACCGACATATCTCTGGTTGTACTGATCCATTTAGTTTTCACGGCAAGAATACTGAGGTGGGTTGCCATTACCTTCCTCAGGGATCGCATTTAGTCTGACCTCTCTGTCATGACCTTCCCGTCTTGGGTGGCCCTTCACGGTTTAGCTCATGGCATCATTGAGGTGCTCAAGCTCCAGCACCACGACAAGGTAACGATCCTTTGCTGAAGGTTTGTGTCTTACTCCTTAGCAAAACAAAGGGGAGTGTTGGCATTTCCTTGTTTTTTGCAGGAGCAAGCCATTAAGTTACTATGGTAACAAATCACTCTGGCAGAGTCAGAAGGTCAAACTTAAGTATCCTTAGTTTTGGGTGTGAAAAGGCATGACCATATAAGTAAAGCTTTTAATTGCCCTGGAGAGGTATTTTTCCTGGGCTTGTTAGTTTTGTTTTTTTTTCTACACAGCCTTCCTCCCAGTCCTCTCTGAGCACGTGTGAATGCACAAGCTTGTAAAAATAAGTTTTTGTGCTTTCTGTAAATACATTTATTTTTATAGAAATGCCTGGTGTGTGATTTTTCTGATCTCTCGGGCCAAACGCTTTCCAGCACTCTGCCACAGGTCTCGCTCTGCAGGGTTCCCTTGTCAGCTGAAATGGGGATATTAGCAGCTGTTCTAGTGTGAGATGAACTCGAAGGCACCCATAACATTTCAATAATTGCTTCTGGGAAGTGCTGAAAAGTTCTGCAGCTTCTCTCTCTGTACTGCAGATGCCACAGAGCAGGAAGAGGTTATTTTGGCCATGAAAAATAAAACCTCTCCAATAGATGGCTATCTATCTAAACACATTCATTGAAGGGAGCTCATCACCCCCTGGTTACCTGGTTCCATTATTGAAATTGAATATTGAAGTTTTCCTCAATATTTCCTCTGCTTTGTATCTTTAGAATAATCTGGGCTTTAAACAATGGTAGGTGGGTTTCTCTTTTCTGAATATTTCTCGTAGTTGCCATGTCTGAGGGTTGTCCTCTGGTTGTCTTTTGGAAGATGGTCAGTCTCCAAAGTGTAAGCCTTGGTCTCTACACTTCCCATTAGTTACATCTTGCTTTTCATGAGGGGAAGGGGTACTGCTTTTGAGGCTCTAGGATCTTGTTGGAAGTTTGTACTTACTTGGCAATTATCCAGGAAAAGCTATTTTCAGCATTTCTTTGCTCATTAAATTTGTATGGTAGAGGGCTGTGAAGGCTGTTATGTTCAGGGCCAAGTGGATTTTCTGATGCTAGCGTTACCTTGGGCATCAACCCTAACTGCTATATTTTTGAGCTGGGAAATGGTGCTACAGACCATTTCTTTTTTGCATCATAATTCTGGCTAGTCTGGACAAGGGTTCCCTGAGCACGATTTAAGCCCCCATCCTAGTTAGCTCCCATCAGGCATGGAGGCTAACTCTAACCCTACTCCTCAAGTGCCTTAGAAGAAAAGTGCGTTTGTGACCAGTTAAGAGCCTCTCCTTTGAGCAACTGTCCTGAGAGTTTCAGTATTCTTCAAACTCCAGAAAACTATATTGGGATTGGAATACCTGCCCAATCAAGTACCAAGATCCCAGCACTTGGTCATGCTCTTTGCTCAGATTGTCAGTTTAAAAAAGTTTTTTCCCCCCTGTGGAATCAGCCACTGGGAATTGTCCAAAAATGGTGACCATTTCCCACATCATCCAATGTATCGGTGCCCTAGTGAAGGGCATAGGTGCAAGTGGGCTGAATCAGAAGCATGAAGAAAGGGCAGGTGAAAAGGAAAGAGGAAGGATCGTTCCCGCCCTTCCTTGCCAAAGATGTCACCTGATGTATTGATGAAGGAGGCTCTGTACAGTAGTCCTCTCCCTAACCCAGTGCCCTTGTGAGAGCATTGTGCTGCACCTTGTAATCCAAAGGCCCAAGCCCTCGGAAAGCTATTCAGGCAGAGCTGGCCTTCTACTCATTTGGAAGAAATTCTGCATTAATGGGCCTCCAAAATCTTTGAAAGGCTGTTGGCATGAGGCCAGCAGGTGGAGAAGAGAGAGAAGTTTGCACGGTCTGGAGCTGGCTTGAAAACTTCCCTGTGCTGATAATGTAAATCTGTAAGCTGACTAGTATGGAATCCAGGAAAAATAATTGTGAGCTGCTAACTATCAACATTCCTTTGCTGATCTAGTGATTTTTATGTGAAGTTGTACTAAACTGTGGTTTATGACACTGGAAAATTAGGAAGTATTCAATATACCATGTAACTACCCTTAACCTTTGTATATTTTCTGTGAATAAAATAAAAATTAACACCCATATCATGCATTCTGTCGGTGTAGATTATACATTTTTGTTATTCTATTGCACCTTGAAGGGCTGGTTCTGATTCCATTCTTGGTCATACTGTGTAGGGAATTGGAATTCACAGACTCCAAAGAATACATAAATAGTAACTACTTGTCTGGATAGCTGTTTTTACAAGTACCACATTTTAAAAACATTTCTAAGCTGGAAACGTCTTACCTCACAGCTCACAAGAGTAGGAAGAACTAGCTTGTCTAAGCAGCCTCTCTTCTAGGTGTTAATTAAAAAAATGTGGGTCAGGCATCAGACAGGTAGACATTTTGCTATTGATGGTTTTACCGAATTGCTTTCCTGAAGATTATTGCATTGTTGTTTTTTTGTACACCTGTCTGGGCTCCCAAGAGGAACAAAATCTGCTTTCAATTCCAGATGTGCCACTGGTCTGGAAAGGGTGGAACTGATAGAGAGAAACTGCAGTTTGAAAATAATGGTGGCTGGGTACAGGCATGCCGAGTAGAACAAAACCAAGTGAGAAATAAACACAACAGCAACAGTAGTAACAACTTCCATGTACCATATGCTGGGAACAAGCTTAGAAAGCAGCCTGAAAAGGGTCAGAAGGAGCAGTTCCAAAAACCCAAGTAGGGTTGTGTTTGGAAGAATAAAGGTTGCAAAGAAAAGACAAAACTAAAAAGAGCAAAGGCAGAGCTTGGATATGAAGCCATTGGTGGACCAATGAATGGAGCAGAGCTTAATACAGCGAAAAGATGCGCACAGCAAAGTTAATAGCATTAGATAATTAATGCTATTATAGATAATTAATGCTATTATCTAAAATAGCATTAATGAGCACATTAGAGAAATATAGGTTGCAGATCTTACACACTTAGCCTACCCAAGCATAAAGAATTACACACTTAGACAAAGTAGGTTCAAAAGTAAGTAAAAAGAAAAGTCTTCCTCGTTTATTTGGTCCACTTACATCCACTCAGGAAAAATGGTCGTCCTTTCTTTTCCCTAAACTGAATTAACCCTTCGCCCTCACTGCTGCTAAAGGCTGCATGCAGAAGGGGGAACCTCCTGACTAGACCCATTGCATGGCCCAAGATGGAAGGGGAAGGAGCAGCATGCTTCCTTCCCAGATGGTGGAGGAGGAAGGACCAAAGGAATGCGGGAAGGGCAATGAACAGCTTCCTCCAAAAGCTCATAGAGAATTGCATCCTAGAATGTCTCATCCACATACTAATGAGACATGCTGATTTGCTGAGACCTCCAACAGGATACTCTGCACTGGAGCAGATTTGCTTTTCTGATCCAATCCACCCTTGTTTTAGGCTTTGTGGTATATCTTCTCCTGAGACTCCTCACCTTCAGATGCCTTGCTCTTTCCCATGCCTTTCCCTGGAATGTTGATTCCACACTGATGCACAACTGGCTGGTCCCCAGCAATCTTTGCCAGCAGTTGTTTGTAGACACGGGGCTGGGTGGCCTGTGAGCCTGTGTACCCTGCAGTCATCGTGGCTAGACAGAGCACGGAGTTGCATATTTTTTCTCCACTGGAGCCAGCTGTTTCAGGGAGGACACTTTGCACTCAGGGGGTGCAAGAGTTTTATGTTCATCAACATTTTGAAATACTGGATGAAATGTAAGAGAGTTAAAATGAGTAAATATTATTCATTTTAAAAGGCAACAATATTCCTTCATTATTACATTAACCCACTAGAGTGACAATGGCTTTAACAGGATTGCTTTTAATTTGCAACCTCCCCTTTGAATGATTTTAGCTAAAAGCTTATAATTAAGAGGTACACATTGATATTAATAATGAAAAAGTGATTAACATGGTCAGGTGGCAGCAACTCAAGTAACTATGGAAAAAGATCCTCCTACACCGAAAGGCTCAAGGGCGACTCAACCTTTGGCTGGTGAGGAAATAGGACTGACTTACACCCCCACCTCAAAGAAGGCAGTTCTCAGGCTCCCATGTTAGAACGATAGAGGTGCAAGGGACCTTAGTAAATCATCTTGTCTAACTGCTATTTGGTAAAGAATCCACTAGAATATCTCTGCCACCCAGAGAATCTAGGCTGCGTCTGAAGACCTCCAGTTCAGGGGAACTCATTATGTATGTAGCAGCCTGTTCCACTGGCTGATAGGAACTTCCACCTGAAGTCTTGCCTGAACCTACTTCTTGGTTCTGGTCCTGCCCTCTCGGACAACAGAGTATAAGTCCCTCTTCGGTATGATAACCCTGCAGATATTTGAAAACTGCTATCATATCACGTGTCAGTACCTGTTATTGCAGAGAAGACTTGGTTTCATGCGGAGCCAAGGGCCCTAGAGTATGAATTCCGAGAAGATTGAGTGGATCTGGGGGGACATTGCAATCCCTTTTGGGAAAGGTTAGCATAGGTTTCCATTTGTGTATGCTACTTCTTTTCCGGCCCTTTGTTCTCCCCTTCCACCCCAAATTGTACCCAGGGCACAAGTCTGATGGAGCTTTTAAAGGTTAATAAAAGAACTCCAAGCAGCTAACAGCAATCTTGCAGAGTAGAAGGGTGAACCAAAAAAGGAACTTGCACATTAAGCTTAATTACGTTCAGAAACAAATTCAGTCTTCACACTGTAGTTATATGAAGAAAATAGAGATAGCGGGAATAATTGGGGTTTCCGGTGAAGGAGCATGGCGGCAGGACAAGCACTGTAAGAGCTCGAGATTTTTAATATCTACAGCGCAGAAAAGAGGTGGCTTTGCGGAGTCAGAGAGACGAGCAATCCACAGAGACAGTGCTAGAAGAAGAGTGCTGCCAGCGAAGAGCTTCAGCGGCTTCAGAGTGGCAGGCAAAAGCTTCAATTTCTTCTACTTTCACTTTCGCCATAACAAAAGCAGCCTGGAAGCAAGATCTGTAGAATCCGTGTGAGTAGCCTAGCTTTCTAGGCAATTCTGCTGCCCCCTTCACTTCTACCAAAGAACAATAACTGCTGATTTAAAAGAAAAAAAGAAACTTTCTAAGTGGGGAAAAAGAGGAAAAGAAAAAAAAACTTTATCTATGGGAGAAAAACCTTTATTGTAAGTCTTCATTGGAAACAGAGAAAAAAAAGAACTGGATTAATTAATTAATTTTCTACGCCATATTGTAACACACTGAAATTATATATGTTTATTTTGAATTGTATATTTATAAATTGTATACTTAGAAATAGATACTGTATGTTGTAATAGATAAATAAATATTGTATTAGGAGTAGTAAATAAAATAAGTTTGAGAAAGATTTATATTAAACCACAATGAATAGAAGGAGACAGAATAGGAGAGGTTCAGAAGTGGGGGAAGGAGAATGGCTGAAAGCCATGTTTGAGGACTTTACACAAAAAACCATTCAAAATATCACTCAAAATTTAACTCAGCTACTGGAAGAGAAAATAGATGGATTTGAGAAAACTAGATCCCAAACTAGAGACAATGGATAAAAGAATAAAGGCAGATATTCAAGAGGTAAAAGAAAGAGTGGAGAAATTAGAAGTAGAGAATGATATTGAATTAGACCGTTTAACTGTGCTAGAGTTAAAAGAGAAAGAACATTGTGTTAGGTTGAGAGGAGTACCTGAAAAAAAGGAGGTGGAAATTAAAGAAATAGTGATTCAAATGCTTGCTAGTCTAATTGAATGGGAAGAAGAAAGATTAGAAGATGATATAGAAAAAATATTCAGTTAATTCGAAATATGTAAAAGCACATCAGACACCAAGAGATATAATAATTGAATTTGCTTGGAAAAAGACAAAAGAACTGATAATACAGGCCTCTTATAGGAAAAAGATTAATATTGAAGGAGAGGAAATTATGATATTGAAGGATGTCCCACTAAGAATACTTAAAAAAAGAAGAGAATATTTCTTTCTTACAGAAGTTTTAAAAAGAAATAAAATCCCCTTCAGTTGGGAAGTACTGGAAGGAGTTAGTGTCACGTTTCAACAACAAAGATATAAACTGAATACCATTTTTAAAGCACAGAAATTTCTTAAAAATATAAGAAAGACCTAGAAGGGGATACAGATAGAAGGGACAGGCAAGAAAGTAAAGTAAAGGGAAATGTTTGAACATAGAAAAACAGAACATAGAGGAACTAGCCTCAAGTTCTAAAGAATTTGCGATACTCCTCTCCAATGAGTGAACTAAAATGTCTTTCCTGGAATATAAATGGAGCTAACTCTCCAGCTAAAAGGAAAAAAGTTTTTCACTATCTATATAAAGTGAAACAGGACATTATATGTCTTCAAGAAACCCATATTGCGAAAAAAGATAGTAAGTATCTGGTAAATAAGAAATTAGGAAATGAATATATAGCAGCTAATGAAAAAAAAAAACAAATGGAATTGCAATATATGTAAAGCCCCACCTCAACTCTAAACTAATAAGTGCTGATAAAAATGGGAGATATATAATAATAGAATTAGAATTACAAAACGTAAAAGTAACATTGGTTGGAGTATATACCCCTAATGAAAACCAGAAAAATTTTAATGAAAATTTACTAAATTAACTTTCTGAATTATCTTATAATAACTGGATTGTGATGGGAGATTGGAATGGGGTCACTTCACCTACTATTGATAGAAAATCTGAACAGCAAATTAAAAATAATCAAGGAAAATTACCCCAATCTTTTTTTGAAATAATGGAAAATTTGGCTATTGTGGACACCTGGAGACACAAAAATGGTATGGCAAGAGATTACACATTTTATTCAGACAGATTTAAATCGTTCTCCAGGATTGATATGATATGGTTATCAAAGAGCTTGGCAAATAAAATTTCAGATGTAACAATTCTCCCCAGATCCTTCTCAGATCACAATCCAGTTCAAATGAGTATAAAACTCTATCCAAAAAATTACAGGTGGAGATTAAATGAAGGTCTGTTGAGAAATAAAGAATTTGTGGAAGATTGTAAAAAGAAATTAAAAGAATTTTTTGAATGGAATTTAAATAATGAAGTTAGTATTGAGACAGTACGGGACACCAGTAAAGCATATATGAGAGTTATATGTTATGGTTATATGAAGTAGTTATATGAAGAAAATAGAGATAGCTTACTTTTATTCAGTAGATCTGGATACACGTAGATTCATAGTAGAAAGCACTTAATCATCACTGGTTCTTTGTAGACACTTTCTATAGGGCGAGAGCTGCATTCCTGCAGCACCTCCTGCTTGCATGTGTGCCAGAAGGATAATGAAGATTGTTAATCCCCAAACCCAAGAAGAAGGAGGAAGTGGAACTCAGGTGACCCATGTGACATCCCACAAACACAATAGAGATGCATTTGCTAGAGAGACCCCCTTTTGCTTATGAGACAATGCTGAGATGACCTCTGATAATTCCAACAAGGTCTTCAAATGTGACATCTGAACATACAATACAACACTCAATAAGCATTTAAGTAGCACTCGTTTGTTAAGCATTGTATCAGAATATTGGTAAATGCCAAAGAGCAAAGTCTAAATTGAAAGGATTATGTAACCTTGGATGTGAAGATGGGTAAATTGCTCTGGTAGGGAGAGATTGTCACCCTTTTGTTACTCCTGGGGATCTCAGGGCCCATTGGGAGTGCTTCAGGGAGTTGGGATGTGGGGGGGCTGTTTTATTCTTAGCGTTATAGTGAGGCTTCTGTGCTTGCCTCTCTGGTGGCTCTCAGGATGCAGCATTGGGAGAAATGGTACAACACGGTGGGAATGATCCTGGGTAGGGAGGTTCTCATGAGGTTTTAGCTGTGACCTGGATCCAGATCGGATGCTGGATAATTATACAAGGCATGGGCGGCTTTAGCTGCTGGAAGAGAGCGATACAGCATCCCCAGTACAGGCACCAACAACCTCTGGATTGGATTGCTCCTGTGTGCCCTTTGTGAGGTGTCAGGGATGTGTGTGTGTGTGTATGAGGCTACAGCTGGATGGAGAGAGACTTACCCACACCTCTGTTTTGGAGAACATGTAAATAATACTAAAGCAAGGTGGATAGGTATAATAGAGCAATCGGTGTCAGAATATAGATTCAAAGCAATCAAATCCTTGAGAGTAGTTACACTTTCAGTAAAATAAAATGAATAATTATTAATCAGTTCTATACAAAAAGCCATGAATATGCAAAGTGTAGTTCTCCCCCCTCCCTCCCTCTCAAACTTGGTTTATAAGGTGAGATGGCTTGCTGAGCTTGAGTCCTTAGGTTACTTCATTTTTATGTACACTTTGTTCTTTAGTCAACTTCCCAGGAAGATTTATAAGCAAATGTAGAAAAACCAAAATACATGAAATGTAGCTAATGCTAGAACAGCAGCAGCAGCAACTCATGGGGAACAGGATGTCATGGGAAACCTTCAAACAGCTCTTTGTTTCAACTTTATAAACTTTGTAAAGTTGAAGCCCAATTTTGGGTCCACTTTATAATGAAGAGGAGCCCTGAACAAAGAAGCAAGGATTTTTTATATACTTTGGGAGCTGTGAGTGATCTGATTTGCTAACAGATTTGGTGGATGTAGGACAGATTTCTTGGGATGGAAAAAGCATTTTCTCTTGTTAAACAAAGCCACACTTTCAGAGGGGTTGGAGCATTACCTTTCACAGTAAAGGTCGAATTTCTGCTGCTCTTCTTCAAGTGGGTTTATTCAGGAGTCTGGTGTTAGGTTAGGTTGTATATATATCCCCACAAATGCTGTGTAAACAGGATATAGTGCGAATAGTTTACTGGCCTTTGTAACCAGACAGGTGACATATGTAAGCTTCTGCTACCATTTATTTACATTCATTGATACCAGAAACAAACTTGTTTAATAACAGTAAAACAAGAAGACACATTTGGGTAGCTGACTCTCCCCATTCTATACTCAGGAAGGTTTACTTGAGTGTGAGAACAGGAAGACTAAAAGTTTGTTACATGGGGAAGTGCGGAAGAAAATACACTGGATTTGAAGTAGGAGCTTTTAAGCTTTTAAGCTTGAGTAATGGAGTCTGCAGTGCACACTCCTCTCACCAACATCTGCAGGGGCTGGAGGGGGGAAATGTGCTTCATGATGTCACAGCGCAACCCCTGCTGTTTATATATTTGCATCAAACATCAGGATGCATTTTCACAAGGGTGTGCCTTGTGTTGTGATATCACCATGTGGGTGTCTTTCTTCCATTGGAATGGCAGCTGCAGCTGCTTATGCTCCCAAGGCTCTGAGGAGAGGAACAGGACAGACTTATCCTGGGCAGCATCCTGGATCACATCTGTTTAGTTGAACCTTTGAGGGATTATTAATTTATTTCGGATGGGTTTTTCCTTGGTTGCTTTTTTTCTTTGTTTTCCTATTTATGTTATGTTTACATTTCTACTATTTTCTTATTATACTGATGCTTTTAACTGTGTTTGCTGTCCAGATTTACTTTGCTGAGATGGGCAGCTGTATAAACTGAAGTACATGCATACATACATTCATACATATAGTAAATGGTCCTTTTAACTGCTACCTTTTCATCACCTCCAAAGGTCTCTGCAGTAATAGAATTCCAGCCCAAAATTGGTCTTTGTAATTGCAGGGAGAATGACCAGCTCAAAGACCACCAGAACTGCTGTGTTGGCAGAGAAATTGCAAGTTTGTGTAGAAGACTTACTACATCAAGTACATCCAACAGGAAGGAGCTTCTGAAAGAAGTATATCAAAGGCTGGAGCACGCTTAGCAGTGAACTTGAGGAATACTTGAAAAGTAAGAGCAGAATCTCTCCTTACCTTGCTTCTTTTCTCCTGTTAGACTGTGCTGCTTCTGTCAGGTCAAAAGGTTGCTCTGTTGCTATCAGGTCCCTTAGGGTGACCAGGAAGGTCAGATTGTGGAGCTCAAATCCATCTGTTGCTCACTTAAGTTTACTGGTAGAATACAAAAGCTTTCCTGTTTCTGGAATTAGGGAAAGATAACTGATCGCTGTGAAGTTAGATGTGATCCGGGCATTAACAGATCCCTCTGCATATGAACAAAAAAGGTCAATGCACTCAGGAGGAAATTCCCCCCTAAGACTGTTTGCAAGGTAATTTGTGTCTGAGGTTTACATGACTCAGTCCTATGACTGCTCACCTAGCTTGTTTGCTAGCAAATAATTAGTTTGGATATTCACTGGTTTCAGTTAAGATGTTAACGTATTTTATGAGTCAGAAAATGGCAATATTTATTTATTTCCTTCAGTGGATGAATTTGAAATATTTGAAATATTTTGGAAAATGAGAGAAATTCATTTTTAAATTTTTTTCCTAATAGGCTTCTGTTGAAGTAGTATATTGTGTGTACATGCAGTTAATGTTTTTAACTCTTAAAGTTAAAGAAAACTGAGATGCTACTATGCTATGGTTTTAGGAGATGGGATTTCTCCTTTAGGCTAGCTGCTCATGCTCTGGATATGCCATCAATGGCTGCTGCTGAGTAATGTCCACCTGCCCTCCTGAGGTGCAGTGATATCTGCATGCTCTCATGGCCAATTCTTGCACAGTTCTCCTTCCATGTCTGTGCTCAGTGCTTTGTAATACATCCATCGGCTCTGATTCTTCTGGGTGATACCACAAGATACTTCGCTTATACTTTCCAGATATATCATGAAGGTTTTCTTCTGGCCAGAGAGTGATCAGGGGAATGTGATGGTCCCAACCAAAAGTGGCACTTCTCAATATGCATGCCCTATATGGCAAGTAAAAGGCACGTTTCTGCGTGCAGGAGCAACTGCTGGTTGAGTGGGTAAATTCAGTTATATGAAGCAAAGGTAAAGTGAGGTGGCCTGGGAGAGGAAAATGAACCAGCCCTTCTCTGCTGTTCCAGAATGAAACTTTCACAAAGTTTCTTTTAACCACATGGTAGTCGCTAGCCAACCTTGATCTTGAAAAGCTAAGTGAGGTCAGGATTGGATAATCCTTGGCTGGGAGACCACCAGAGCAGTAGGCTAGACCAAGAAGTTGAAAAGTGCCCTCAATGAAGGCATGGGCAAACCAATCGATATTCAAGAAAATTCAATGGCTGTGGCCATGATGTCATCAAGCTTCACTAGTGGGGATACTTTATGTTCATTCCACAGATATTCTAATCTGGAATAAATATTTGGCTAATTAATTGCATTAGTATAAATAGATGATTTCCAACTGAAGAATTTTAAATAATGCCGCATTATATTAATGTTTCTTTCAAAGTTATGAGATTGCATGTATTTCCACATCCATTATTTTTTGCTTGAATTTGCTAATGACAATCATGGTAACTGCTGGGTGGCTGGATGCTTCCAGTCCTAGATTAAAATTAAAAAGCTTGAATCAAAGTGGGACTCCAGGCTTCATATGGCAGGAACTGGTGTTGACTTTCCATGCAAGGATCTTGCATGATTCCTGTAAAGGTTTGTCAAGAAGGATCTTGGAAATAGAACAGCAAAGAATACTTTGTATGCTGGGAGTGGGATGTTAGCTCCTAGGAACTGCAATACTATAGTCTTCCTCTTCCTTGGCTCTGTAGCACTCAGTAGTATTGGCTTCTGCAGGTGACTCAGCTCATGGCTGGTGGTGATGTGGAGGCATTCATTGCCTAAAGATGGCCTGAAATGCAGCTGACGTGACTCAAGACACACACTGCTCTTTATTCTCTATAACGTAGCATCTTTACAGAGACACAAAGCACTCATGAAGAGGCCTCCTTGCTTTACCAATAGCTCCTATCCAATTTCTTTCTGTACTTATGTCATACTATGGGCATTTCCCAACTAAAGTAGCAGCTACCAGAGTTCCTGAGTATGTATGATGGTTGAGTGACCTCACTTGTCTTGATTTGAGTCAATTTTCTTGCTTTTGTGACATAACCAGTCTGTCAACTTGGTACATTTGCAGTATAGCCCAATATTCAGCAAAATTAGTGCATAGTTTGAGGAAGCATTTGTTGCAATTCTGTACTTTGCTGCTTGCTTGAGCTCTGAAATGAGAGGATGGTGGAACTAACTGTTCCTCTACTGTAAGTTGTGTCCCTAGGTTCTGTGGGTAAGCATCATATAAGCTGAGGAACTGTTAGCTGGAATATCATTTATTTTTCTATCTACAGTTTTATAAGCTGGGAATGTCTGTTTTGAATGCTGGAAGATCTGGGGAATCCACTTCGTTTTTCCTATCAATCTATGGTGCTTGGTGCAGAAGACTCACTTAGATATAACTAAACATTAAAAAAACAAGGTACTCTGACATGCTTAGCCCAGGAATTCATGAACAGTACCTATCAAAACCAATCTCACAGATTCTGGCCAACAAAACTCTTTTTCTTGGCATTTTCCTATTTTTCTGGTTTTGTTTTGTTTTGTTTGTTTTGGTTACTGCTTTTTCATATCATACAGATTAAAAAACTTTTTGCTGTTGTCATGTAAATTACTCATATGTGCTATGACCCTCTCACTCAGGGAGGGAAGGCAACAACTGAAGCAAAGGAGTCTATTCATTGTTGGAGGAATCTGTATAGTAGTGAACTTTCTTTTTGTCCTTTTTGTTCTCCCCACATATTATATGTAATGGTATACTGTTTTACAGTTGTACAGAAAAAACACAATGTGTATTTGGTGGCTGTCATGAGTTCTTTTTGTACCCAAGGTTGTTTATGTTGGAATTATCAGGGGTCAACTCAGTATTGTCTATAAGCATAAGGGGGTCTTTCTAGTAAACGCATCTCTGTTCTTGTGGGATGTCACATGGGTCACCTGATTTCCACATCCTCCTCCAAACTTGGGTTTGGAGATTAACAATCTCCATTTTTTACCTCTTGGGCATACCTGCAAGCAGGAGGTGCTGCAGAATGCAGCTCTCGTCCTTCCATCTCACTTGCATGCAGAGATTTCCATTTCCAATAGAAATGTGTCTACAAAGAACCAGTGATGAATAAGTGCTTTCTGCTATGAATCTACTTGTATCCAGATCTACTGAATAAACGTAAGCTACATTTTTTTTCTCTTCATCTAACTGAATTTAGACTCTAGACTGAATTTTGTTTCTGAACATAATTAAGCTTAACGTGCAAGTTTCTTTTTGGTTCGCACTTCTACTTTGCAAGATTGTTGTTAGCTGCTTGGAGTTCTTTTATTAACCTTTAAAAACTCCATCAAGGGTTATGGGCCCAGGACAAAACCAGTGCAGCCCAGCAGAGTCCAGTATACTGACCAAGAACTGATTTTTGAAAAGGCTTTTTTTGGCCTCACAGCCAAAAAGGAAGCCACTTGCACATTTAAAAGGCAAAGTTCAGAATTTTTTTTTTCTTTTCTCTGAACAAATGGAGAGAGAGGTGGGAGTTCCCCCCATACCAAAATTGATTGAGGATAATTACTCAGCATGGCTATTGTCATGTGTGCCGTTTCAATGTATTTGGTGCATCGTAACGTTTCGCATGTCATTAATTGGATGCGTGTTTCATTTGTCTAGGGAGGATGGGAACGATTATCTTTTGGCTTTGCTTTGGAATGTATTTGTGTTATCTACTGCGCTCAAGGTTACTTTCCCAGGCTAGCAACTCTGACGATTGCTGGCACCTGTGCCGGGCGGGGCTGTTACGAGGGAGGCGGGATACGTTTGAAGCAAGGGTTTAAGTTTGTATTTGGCGCGCTTTTGCTCATTCTCAGCTTTCTCTGTATTTGTCTTTAGTACTCTAATAAATCAGATTTCATTTAGCATCCTCTTGTGAGTCTGAGTATTTGGGGCTAGGGCAATCATTACATAAAGCTGAGAATCTCAGTTCCTAACTCCGCTGGCCCCTGTCCAGGAAAGACAAGCGTCTAACCTGTGAGGGAGAGAGCCCGCGATGACCGAACCCGACATCGTGATGATGGAGGAAGGGGAACCGGACTCGACCGTGAGGCCGTCCGGCCGACCGTCCCAAGGTGGGGAGCTGTCCGCCATCAGAGAGGAGGCGAGCTCCGAGTCGGAGAGCGAAGCCGGGGGGCTGAAAACGGCCCCGGAGACCACCGTGAATTCTCCGGGCGAGCTGCTCACCTGGGATGAGACCCGAGGAGATGCCACAGCAGCGGGGGGCCCATCCTGGAGGCAGAGATACCCCTTATCCCCCAACGTGGTGCAGGTGCAGCCAACGGAGGGCTCACCCACTCCGGATCGGATCCGAGTGCTGGAGTCGAAAATGGATTCGTTGGAGGCTATCCTGAAACAGCTGAGCTTGGATGTAACCTCGTTGCGAGAGGTCCGGGAAGAATCAAGCCAGAGGCATTCAACCCCTTCTTCCCAGGGGCTGACCCCGGAATGGCGACGGGTGGTGCGGAGGCGCGAAGGGGACCAGTCGGTCCAGATGGAAATCGCAGCATCGCCTGGGCGATCGCCCCGGGGCCCCGTGCCGCCCCGAGTCAGGGAAGCACCAGCCGCAGCAGCCCCGGTGGTGGGGCGCAGCCCGGCGGGAGGCGGCATGCGAGACTTCCCTGTCAAGTTTGATGGGGACCCGACCAAACTCTCGTTCTTCCTGACGAATGCGAAAGCCTATATGGAGGAATGGGGGGCGGTTTTCCAATCGGAGAAGGCAAGAATCATCACCATTGCCACCAAACTGAAGGGGAGGGCGGCAGACTGGTATGTCCAGATGTGCCAGTCGGAAGCGCCTGAACTGGAAAATCTCGAGGAGTTCCTCTGGGCGTTGAAGCAACACTTCGAGGACCCCTTAGCAAAGGAGAGAGCAAAGCGAGCCCTGAAGGAACTCAAGCAGGGGTCCCGATCAGTGGCCAATTATGCTTTGGAGTTTAAAGCGCTAGCTGGGAAGGTGGATGACTGGTCCCAAGCAACCATTATCGAGCTCTTCAAAGATGGCTTGAATACAGAGGTGCTGCGCTGGTCCCTGGGGAGGGACGACCCATACACGCTGTATGAGTGGATCCTGCTGGCAGGAAGGGCTGAACATGCCCAGGAGATCTTTGCCCAGCGGAAGACCGCCAAGTCGGGGCGGGAGGTGAAGCCCAGCCGCCCATCGACCACCGGGGGGAAACCGGGACAACGACCCTGGGATGAGGAGCGGGAGAAGCGGTACGCAAAAGGCTTGTGTCTGAGATGTGGTAAGGAGGGGCATCGAGTGGCAGCATGCCCGAAGGCAAAGGTAGAGGAACGGCCCGGAAAACCGCCGGCGAAGTCCCCTGCGTTGCCGAGGAAACAGAAAGCTGCGGTGGCTGAGACCGAGGGAGACGATGTGATGTTCTACGAAATTGAAGGGGAGACCGAAATCCCGCAGCCGGCGGGAAACGCCAGCCACCTGCTCTAAAGGGCGCCGCTGGGCAGGTGGTAGAGGACGGGCGCGAGCCTCCATCGGTGAGTGGCACTTACCGCATACTCATGGTGAAATTGAAATTGGGTTCCCAAGTCAAGACGGTGGAAGTATGGGCCATGATTGATTCGGGGTGTTCCCGGTGTCTGATGCACCCCGACGTGGTGGCAGCTTTGGAGCTCCCCACTTTCCCTCTACAACGACCCATCGCATTTACTCAATTGGATGGGTCCATGGCAGGGGGCAAACCGGTCACCCATTTTACAGGGCGGGTAGCCTTGCAACTGGGCAGTCACCAGGAAGGGTTGTCTTTTGTCGTGGCTCCCGTAGGGGGGCCATTGGTGGTGTTGGGGGTACCATGGTTGGTGCAGCAAAACCCCCAAATAAACTGGGTTTACCGGACCATCACATTTAGGGATGGGTTTTATCAAGCGGCAGAGGGGAAGGGTGCCCCAGAGGAGATGGTGGGGGTTGCGGCAGCTGCGACTCCGCCTTACCCGGCCTCTCCTCTGGAAGGCTTGCCGGCCGAGTACAGGATGTTTGCTGATGTATTCGGTGAAAAGGAAGCTGACCGGTTGCCCCCCCATCGAAAGACGGACTGTGCCATAGAACTGCTGCCCAACACTCAATTGCCTAAACCAAAAATTTATTCCATGACGCAAAAGGAACTGACTCTGTTGAGGGAATTTGTGGACAAAAATTTGGCGCGCGGATTCATTGAGCCGGCGAATTCACCCGTGGGGGCGCCGGTTCTTTTTCGCCCAAAAAAGGATGGGACATTGAGACTTTGTACGGATTTCCGCGGATTAAATGCCGTCTCAATTTCCAACAAATATCCCTTGCCATTGATAAAGGACATGTTGTCACATCTGGCCAAAGGCAAGATCTTCTCTAAACTGGATTTAAGAGAAGCCTACTATCGTGTACGAATCAAGGAGGGTGATGAGTGGAAAACTGCATTCAATTGCCCGTTGGGAGCCTTCCAGTATAAGGTGTTGCCGTTTGGGTTGGCTGGGGCCCCTGGGGTATTTATGCAATTAATCAATGAAGTTTTGCATGAACATCTGTTTAAAGGTGTACTGGTGTATTTGGATGATGTGTTGATTTATACGGAAACCATGAAAGAGCATGTAGCTCTGGTAAAGAAAGTCTTGTGTAAACTCAGATCTGCTGAATTGTATGCAAAGCTATCGAAATGTGCCTTTCATCAGACCCAAATTGACTACTTGGGGTATAGGATTTCCGATAAAGGTATAGAAATGGACCCTGCCAAGGTGCAGGCTATCATGGACTGGGAGAGTCCCCGCACCCGCAGGCAACTTCAAAGTTTCCTGGGGTTCAGCAACTACTACAGATTATTCATAAGGGGGTTCGCTGAGATTGCCTTGCCCCTAACGGAACTGCTTCGAACAAAAGGGGTGGGAGATACTAGGAGAGTCAAGAATCCCGGAGCGCTGTTGAGGTGGACGCCTGCTTGTCAAACGGCGTTTGAGCGGCTGAAAGCAGCTTTCGTCAAAGAGCCCATTTTACAACACCCTGATCCCTCAAAGCCTTTCGTTGTACAGGCAGATGCCTCCGATTATTCTATTGGCGCATTGTTGATGCAAAAAGACGAGGCAGGATGCCTCAAGCCCTGTGCCTATCTATCCCGCAAGTTCTCTGAGACTGAGAGGCGTTGGCATGTTTGGGAAAAGGAGGCATTTGCAGTAAAAGCTGCATTAGAAGCTTGGCGGCATCTGTTGGAAGGGGCAAATCATCCCTTTGAGGTATGGACTGATCATAAAAACCTGGAGGCACTTAGTACCCCTCGAAAACTGAGCCCTAAACAGGTTCGTTGGGCTCAATTTTTCAATCGATTCAATTTTCAGTTCAAATTTATTCCAGGGAAAAAGAACTTCTTGGCTGATGCCTTGTCAAGGCAACCTCAAGACTCTGGGGCGGCGCCAGATGTGGTAAGCACCCTATGGTCGGCGCCCCAATTGGGCATGCAGGCTGTGACGCGAAGCCAAACGCGCGCGCAGCAACCGCCCACCACAAGCGCTGTTCAGCCAAGCACTTTGTCAATTCCCTCCCAGTTGCAACAAAAGTTTTTAAAAGAACTAAAAACGGATACTTGGTTGCTTGCGAATAAAGACAATGTTACTTTTGACAGAGGCTTCGCTTGGAAATCCGACCGCCTCTACGTTCCTGAAAACCTCAGAAAAGATGTGTTAACACGTTCACACGATGACAAACTCGCAGGTCACTTCGGGTTTGTAAAAACCTTGCACCTCGTTCGGAGGCAATTCAGGTGGCCCACATTACGTAAAGATGTCAAAGACTACATTGCTTCCTGCACTGTCTGTGCAATGTCCAAGCGCAAGGTGGGCAAGCCCCAAGGGCTGCTGCAGCCGGTAGCAGCCCCCTCTTCCCCTTGGGAAGAAATCTCCATGGATTTTATTGTGGAGCTACCACCCAGCCAACGCAAAACGGTCATTTGGGTGGTCAAGGATTATTTCTCCAAACAAGCTCACTTTATCCCTTGCGTGTCCATTCCGTCAGCGCGTCAATTGGCCCACCTATTCCTTGTACACGTGTACAGGCTACACGGATGTCCCTCCCGCTTGATTTCGGACAGAGGTACACAATTTACCTCGCAGTTTTGGCGGGCGTTTCTCAAGCTGTTAGGCACGAAGCAAGCCCTGTCCACGGCTTGGCATCCTCAGACGGACGGGGCCACTGAGGCGGTTAACTCTACTCTAGAGCAGTACCTTCGCGCTTTTGTGAATTATCAGCAGGACAATTGGGTAGACCTCCTACCATTTGCTGAAGTGGCTTACAACAATGCAGTGCATCAAAGCACTGGGCAAACCCCGTTTCGGGTAGCTCAGGGTAAAGACTTTGTACCTATCACTGATCTCCCACAACCTCCTGCAGGTGCAGTCACTACAGATGATTGGTCAACACAACTGGCTGACTCTTGGCCAATGATTCAAAAGGCATTGGCTGATGCACAGGCAGATTATAAACTGTATGCTGATCGGAAGCGAGCCCCACAACCTGCATTCCAAGTTGGGGACTCGGTATACCTTTCTACCAAGTTTATCAAGTCTGCACAACCTTCAAAGAAACTGGCGCCTAAATTTGTGGGTCCTTTCCCAATTGTCGCTCAGATTAACCCTGTGACTTTTAAACTTGACTTGCCTCATAACCTTAAACGCTTACACCCTGTTTTTCATTGCAGCTTACTCAAACCGACTATTCCTTCTGATCGCTGGCATCGGCAACCTCCACCTCCCACCCCCATCATGATTGATGGTCAGCAACACTTTGAAGTTAAAGAAATTTTGGACTCTAGACGCCTTCGCAATACTTTGCAATATTTAGTTCGTTGGAAGCATTTCCCTCATCCTGAGTGGGTCGCTGCACCAGATGTGGCTTCCCCAGTTCTGGTGGCCCGTTTCCACTCCGCTTATCCCTCGAAACCAGGTCCCTAGGGGTATTTTAAGGGGGCGGTATGTCATGTGCGCCGTTTCAATGTATTTGGTGCATCGTAACGTTTCGCATGTCATTAATTGGATGCGTGTTTCATTTGTCTAGGGAGGATGGGAACGATTATCTTTTGGCTTTGCTTTGGAATGTATTTGTGTTATCTACTGCGCTCAAGGTTACTTTCCCAGGCTAGCAACTCTGACGATTGCTGGCACCTGTGCCGGGCGGGGCTGTTACGAGGGAGGCGGGATACGTTTGAAGCAAGGGTTTAAGTTTGTATTTGGCGCGCTTTTGCTCATTCTCAGCTTTCTCTGTATTTGTCTTTAGTACTCTAATAAATCAGATTTCATTTAGCATCCTCTTGTGAGTCTGAGTATTTGGGGCTAGGGCAATCATTACAGCTATTCAGATTGAGGATGCAGATAGATTTTGAAGATTGTTTGGATGTTCTGGATTTACCTGAACCTAAACCAGAGGATGGGGAGGAAGCCAAAAGACAGTGGAAGAAAAAGGATAAGAGAGCTAAAATTCTTATTGCTAGATCTCTTCCAGATCACAGATTAGCAGAGATTAAAAATATTTCTACTGTGAAAGAAATGATTGAGAATTTATGCACCCTATACTCAGAAGCTGTCATGAGTGCTGATGGCAAGCAGGAGGGGGCCTCGATCCAGGGTGGAAAATGCATGCGTAGTACTGAGGAATTAAGCAGCCGTTCAAAGAGACACAGATCAGACCGCCTTAGCCTTTGGGGTTTATCTGTCTGGGTTTTTCCCACACTTCTTCAGTTTGTTAGGATTCTGTTTAATGTAGCAGTAATAAACACTAGAGACCTACTCCTCGTCTCAGTGTGATTTCTGACTGTTAGGACAGAAGCTGATGATCAGAAAGTGATCTCTTTGTTACGAGAACTGCATGCATGCAATTTGGAAGACAATGTAAATGTAAATGACCACTTGATCAGGCTACAGGCAATCTTTGATCAGCTGAGCACAGTCCAGAATCTCATGAATAAAAAACTTAAGATGTCTTTTGTGCTGAGTACATTACCAAACAGATTTTTCCCATTTGTTGCTGGCCTGAATTTAAAAGGGAAAAATCTTTCTTAGCTTCTGGGAGCAATCAGATCAGAATGCCGAAGGCAAAAGAATTTGCAAAACAATACTGTAGAGCCTGGCAGAGACATTGGTTACCTAGCAACGAAGGATAAACATGAGCCAGAGCAATCAGTGACACATCAGAAAAACAAAGGGACAGAAAAAAGGGCCATTATCTGTAATTCATGTAAAAAGCCAGGATATATTGCAAGGTTCTACAGAAATAAGGACAAGAAAGATTTTTCCAAGGATAAATCCAAGGAAAATATTCTTAAAGGTGAGAAGGCTTTACACACTGTTTATAGTGCTGATACCAATAAATGTCCTAGACGATGGGTAATCAATTCGGTGGCCAGCAGGCATTCTGTGTGGGAATAAACGTGACTTTTGTGAGCTAAATGAAACCACAGAAGGAAGCATAACATTAGCAGATGGCAATTCAATTTTGATTCAAGGAAAAAGAAGTGTGCCATTGACATGCATCAATGGAAGTGAACACAAAGATCTTATAGCAGATGTGTTCTATGTACCAGAAACCAATTTACTAAGTGTCTCAACAGTGAATAACAAAGGTTTTCATGTGACTTTTAATGCTAATCGACAGTGTAAAGTCACTAGTGAAGAAAAGATTTATGTTACAGGTTTTCAAAAGGATGGTGTCTACTAGGTGCACTGCGAACAATCACCACCAAATGTCAGCCTTGCCTGTCAGCAGCAAAAGCAGGACAACAGCACCACCACCTGGCACAGACATTTTGCGCACCATGATTTCAATGCAATTTTAAGAATGAAAACTGAAGGCATGGTAAGAGATTTTGAAATAAGCAACTATGGTAAATGCCAATTGAAATGTATGATATGCATTAAAGGAAAGGCAACAAGACCA
The DNA here is from genome assembly GCF_035149785.1 of Candoia aspera. Classification (NCBI taxonomy): domain Eukaryota; kingdom Metazoa; phylum Chordata; class Lepidosauria; order Squamata; family Candoiidae; genus Candoia; species Candoia aspera. The sequence goes on from NC_086162.1 coordinate 27,069,386, forward strand.
GCCATACCCAAACAAAGGGAAAGGCGGGCAACCAAGCCACTCGAACTTATCCACACTGATTTGTGTGGACCTCTTCAAGCATCAGCGGGCGGAAAGAAATATGTTTTATGCTTTATAGATGATTTTCCCAGATACTGTGTGACCTGCCTAATGAAGAGAAATCCCAAACAGCGGACATGCTGAAAGCGTGTGTAGCCATGGTGACCAACAAGTTCAACAGAACCCCTCAAGCCCTCCAAAGTGACCCCAGAGGTGAATTTATTTCACAAACCATGGAAACATACCTAACACAACTAGGTATAGAACACAGACTAACCACTCCATACACACCTGAACAAAATGGAGTTGCAGAAAGGAAAAGTCGCTCACTAATGGATATGGTAAGATGTATGCTTTTAGAAGCAGATCTGCCTGACAAATACTGGGCAGATGCTGTTTCAACAGCTACATACTTACAGAATAGACTGCCAGCCAAAGCCAACAAGGTAACACCTTTTGAGCTATGGCATGAATGCAAACCAAGCATAAAGCATCTGAGATTATTTGGATCCAAGGCTTATGCGTACATACCAAAGGAGAAACTGGGATCTAAACTAGACCCCAGAGCTGAAGAAGGCATCATGATCGGGTATGCTCCAGGAAGCAAGGGATACAGAATCCTGAACCCAAAGACAGGAAAAGTAAGCACAAACAGAGTGGTGTACTTCAATGAGAGAGAAGCTACCATAGTCATGCTGATGATGACTGCGCAGAAATCAACAGCGGCAGTTACCAGCTTGAGACGTTTAGCCCAACATCTGAAGACACAACTACCACACTGACCCAGAGGGAGATAGAAGCCCAGGCACAAACTCCATTAGAGTCAGAGGATGAGGTCGAGGATGCAGAAGGGATTGAACCACCAAGTGCCACTCCTGAACCTGCTCCAAGACGCTCATCACGACCCAACAAAGGAGTTCCAGCCGAGAGACTCACCTACCTCGCAAGGTTCTCATTACCAAGAGAACCTGCATCATGGAACAAAGTGCAGCAAATGCCACCAGATGAAGCAAGCAAGTGGAAGAAAGCAGCACAAGAAGAGCTAGAGGCTCTACACAAGAACAAAACATGGACTTTGACAAAACTACCAACAGGCAAGAAAGCCATAGGATGCAAATGGGTTTTCAAAGCCAAACAAGATGAAAATGGAGAACTACAAAGATACAAAGCTAGGCTAGTCGCAAAAGGCTATTTGCAAAAATATGGACTTGATTGTGATGAATGTTTTGCTCCCGTTGTAAAACATACTACAATCAGAATGCTCCTGAGTCTTGCAGCTTCCAGGAACATGAGTATTGAACACCTAGATGTAAAGACTGCATTTCTACATGGAGAGATAGAGGAAGAACTGTACATGCTACAACCTCCAGGCTTCGCCAATCCCAAAACACAGCAACTCGTTTGCAAACTTCAGAAGGGGATTTATGGCCTGAAGCAAGCAGCAAGAGCATGGAATAAGAAGTTGAACCAAGTACTTCTTAAGCAAGGTTTTGTTCAAGGCAAAGCTGATCCCTGCCTCTACGCAAGGCACAGAAATGGCAGAGAGGTGTACATTCTTTGCTATGTGGATGATTTGATGACTTGCCACAATAACAAAAGAGACTTTGATGAAATCGTGTCCAACCTGAACAAAGAAGTAGAAGTCAGGCATCTGGGCAATGCCAGCTACTACTTGGGGATACATATTGGAAAAGAAGAAGATGGAAGCTTTCTTCTAAGCCAGAAGCAAAAGATCCTAGAACTGTTGGAGAGCTTAGGACTGCAAAATGCCAATCCTATGCCAACACCAATGGAAACAGGTTTCCACAAGCAACAGGAACCTAGTGAACTTTTACCTGAGAATAATGGCTATAAAAGTGCCATAGGTAGGCTATTGTATCTATCCACTACCACTAGGCCAGACATAGCAGCTGCAGTAAATGTACTATGCAGAAAAACTAGCACACCCACACAGAGAAACTGGACTGTGTTAAGCAGGTGGGAAGGTACCTAAAGGGCATATACACCTAAAACTAAAGCTACCAGCCACTGACAATCCTAAACTAGTGGGGTATACAGATGCAGATTGGGCAGAAGACATTACTGACGGTAAATCCACTAGTGGGTATGTATTTTTCTATGGGGGTGGAGCAGTAAGCTGGGGAAGCTGTAAACAAGCTACAGTTGCACATTCATCCACAGAGGCAGAGTATGTGTCAGCAGTAGAAGCATGCAAAGAGGTTTCATGGCTCAAGCTACTGCTTGAAGACATGGGAATAGAGGAATCTACCTCTATTCAGGTCTAAGAAGACAACCAAAGTTGTATTAGACTCACGGTCAGAAAAGATTAATGGGAGAACTAAACACATTGATGGTAAGTATCATGTAGTATAAGGCTTGCAAGAGCAAGGAATAGTCGGGCTAGACTATTGTCCCACAAGGAACATGACTGTGGACATTCTCACAAAGCTGTTGCTGAGGAGCAGTTACCAAGAATTGTGGAAGAAGTTGAATCTTGTGGACTCTGAGACATGCTAACTTGAGAAGGGGTGTTGGAATTATCAGGGGTCAACTCAGCATTGTCTCATAAGCATAAGGGAGTCTTTCAGTAAACGCATCTCTGTTGTGTTTGTGGGATGTCACATGGGTCACCTGATTTTCCACTTCCTCCTTGGGTTTGGAGATTAACGATCTCCATTTTTTACCTCTTGGGCATACCTGCAAGCAGGAGGTGCTGCAGAATGCAGCTCTTGTCCCTTTCATCTCACGTGCACACAGACATTTCTATTCCACATAGAAATGTGTCTACAAAGAACCAGTGATGAATAAATGCTTTCTACTGTGAATGTACTTGTATCCAGATCTACTGAATAAATGTAAGCTACCTTTTTTTTCTCTTCATCTAACTACTGTGTGAAGACTGAATTATATTCTGAAGGTAATTAAGCGTAATGTGCAAGTTTTGGTTCACACTTCTACTTTGCAAGATTGTTGTTAGCTGCTTGGAGTTCATTTATTAACCTTTAAAAACTCCATCAGTTCATCCAAACTCAAATGAAAGTCCCCCAATAAAGCACTGTACGCATAAAGATTTTAGATCTTCCCTTATAGGTTTGGGGAGGTATTTTACTTTAATCAACTATTTACAATATAAAAGTGTGTTCTAGATATCTATGTGATTAACTAATACAATCCTAGCTTATAATTAACTAACCTATATTCCTAATGGACTTACACTATACAAATATTTCTATCCTTATCTAATACATATTTAAATTAACTATTTTTATATTACTACTACTACAAACCTACTTTGCTGCTACTATCTCTAGTACACAAAGCTTCTTTAATTGGGCAGCTTTCGCACACTTGCCCCTCTCCAGACGTTTGCTTCAGGACTTTTCTTCTCCATGTTGTTTCCTTTGGACCTTCCAAGTTTCTGTCATGTTCACCATTTCAATGTTCTGTTAACATCGTAACATTTCACATGTCAAACCTTTAATCCGTGTATTACATGCTTGAACATTTCCTGGTATTTTCCATTATTGCTGTGTTCTTTATTTTGCTACTTTGGAATGTATGTTTGGGTTTGCAACTCTGTTCAAGGTTACTTTCCCAGGCAGATGTAACGGTTGCTAGCACCTGGGAGGGGGTGGTTGCTAACGAGCACTCAGGGCGGGACTGGGTTGGAAGCAAGGCTTTTAAGTTTGTATTTGGCGCGCTTTTGCTCATTCTCAGCTTTCTCTGTATTTGCATACTATTCCTTTAATAAATCAGTTATCTTTAAGCCCTGGCTTGTGAGACTGAGTATTTGGGATTAGGCAACCATTACAGTTTCTTTGGGAAAACAAACACCTTTTTGCCTCTTTGGCTGCTTTATTTCCTTTCTGGCTGCCTGCTGCAAAATCTCCAACACACCAGCTCTGCGCTCTTATCCTGCTTTCTCCCACCTCTGAAGGCTTTTATCAGTTGCTCTGCCATCCCAACGCTGAGAGAAGCTTGGTAGTAGAAAGGAGGCAATCGTAGGTGTCTGTAATTTTCTTACAACCTGCTCTCCCACAGTGGCCCATTGTCATATGCCAATCCTTGACATTGTTCTGTACTGAAAAATTCTTCCTCCCTTGCAATCTTTCATTTGCTGTATTAAGTATGCTGAATATGTTCTGTGGCTAGAGAACTAGTCCATGTTTCACTCGGGGCATCAGATGACAGTGCAAATAAAGCATTGTGTATCTTCTGTACCATAAACAGCAGTTAAATATTTGAGGCCAGGAGGCTTCTGCTTGTGCTGCATCTTCAAGGGGCTGAAGCTGGCCTGTGTAAATGCTTCTGATTCAAGGTTTGTGCAGGATGGACTGCCAATGTTCTCTTTTTGTAAGCAGCAGCTCATCTCACATCATTAGGCCCTTTTTCATTGAAAGCTTGTGCGAGATACAACCTCTTATTTCATCTTGAAAGGGCTTTGTAGATGTTAAGCAGAAATGCTTGGTGCTGCATCCACAGGATGTGGTACCCAAAGTACTCTCACTCTGCCAAATTTGGGAGTGAGCAAGGAGGGGATACTTCTCAAGCTGTAGAAAGATCCTGAATACATTTGCCAAGCCTGCAACAAAGGGAGTTTTGACCTCTTAGTTCATGTCTAAGCATTGTGAATGGAATCTATGTAACATACAGTAGTACAAATGACATTGTGGGGCAAAATGACTTCTCTGTTAGCCATTTCATTTGCTTCCAAGTCAAAACATTCAAAGGCTTTACAAGGGAAATAGGTCCCATTTCATGAGTCCGTGGTGACACTATCTCATGGCCTTGTCATTTCTCAAACAGATTATTGCAGTGTGTTCTACATGGGGCTGCCTTTGAAGACTACTTGGAAGTTGCAATTGGGACAAAATGCAGCAACCCAACTTTTGGCAGGTGAAAGTTGGTGTACACGTGCAACACAGGTGTTGTGGACTTTGCACTGATTTCCAGTAGGCTTCTGAGTACAATTCAGAGTGCGGGTGTTGATTTATAAAGCCCTACCTAGCTTGATATTCAGCTACCTGTGGACAGACTGCCTCAAATAATATCTCCCTGTATGGTCCACATGTCTTGAGAAGGGAAGCTATGAGTGAGAATCCAGGGTGGGGAGGCTGAAGATGGTGATTTTCCATTATGACCTTCTTTTCTCTGGAACAGCCTTTACCTGGAGATCTGGATGCCATGGTCTGTCCTGACCTTCGGCAACACTGTGTAAATGGAGCTTTTAATGGTTAAATTTTCTGTTCAAAAGGGACTTCCTGCAACAAGCTAAGGTGGCTATTTGGAAATTGAGTTGTGGACATAGTCCAGCACCATAGAAACCCTTTCTGATTGCAGGAGACAGCAGAAGCAATGATACGGAATCCCTCAATGGGCAGCAATGTTCTTTTAACAGACTGTGGCTGAATAGAAGTTCTGGAAGCTGTGCTTAGAGTAATAACTGTATGGCACTATGCCTGCCTGGTTTGAAAATTATGTAATTAATTGCTTGGTGGCTTGTTCTGGGCTGTGGGCATACTTGCAGCAAAAATAGGACAAACTGTGGTTTTGCAGTTTTGGAAGCCCAATTTAATTGCCTAGTCAGCAGTTAAAAGCTACGATTTTCAAATTCATTTTCTTACAAAATTAACCCTTATAATGACAAGGAAATTAGAAGCAGAATTGAGGGATTTCAGTATGTAGATGCAGTGCAGGAAGGAAGGGTTTTGTTTATGAGGCATGAGAAAATATTTTGGGACAAGCTCATCTTGTAGGAAATGGATGGGGTCCACTGATGGCAGGAGATTAGGCTGTTGTGGCTTTACAGCAAAAAAACCTAAGGGACCGTCTCCTCCCCATCCTATCAACCTTTCCCTCCTGGTCATGCAGAGAGGGCATGCTACGGACCCCGTCTGTAAGAGAACTCCATCTGGTGGGGTCCAGGAGGCGGGTGTCATGATCACCGTTGCGATGCTTGTAACATCACAACGGCTCACATAACAATACAAAGAAATGAGCACCGGGCGGATTAAGGGATAAGGCAACCAACTAACAAAAGCAAGCAACAGGTGCTGGCAACAAAGTATCGATCCTAGCCGGAGGCACGGAAGGAAGAGATACAATGTTGCAAGAGAAGTAATTGACAACACCCGACCACGAGGCATGCCCAAGCTGTCAGAAAGCTTACGAACCAGATCGCCCGGCAATGGCCCATCACCGGCCGGAGAAAACCAATTAAGGAGACACCCAAGGCACAGGAGGGGCCGCTTGACCCCTCACCTACCGGCAACGGGGCTCAGGGACACTCGGAGAAGGAGGGGTGGAGTGCTGACCGGCGCGGGCTATTTAAATCCCGTTCCGGCACGTCCCGCTCACTCTCAGCTTTTCCTAGGGCATGCATTCTATACTCTAATAAAACCAGAACCTAAAGCCTACACTAGTGTCTGTGTTTTACTGAGTAGCAGGTAGAGCCTGACATAAAGCTGAGAGTCACCAAACCAAAAATCGCCAAGCTCCACCGGACGAAAATTTTTCCGCGGGAGAGACCAACTGGCGAGAAACAGAATCGGGGACAGCGATGGAGCCAGCACTTCGCACCAGAGGCGTGAAGGACGGCCCGCAAGAGGCAGAGGCGACCCGACGGCGGCTGGAGGCGGTGCACCCCACAGGAGATGCGGACACCCTCCCTGCCCACACCGCTCCCCAGTTCCAGACCTGGAGCCCCAACCCAGATGGGAGAACCCCGACGGAAGACGAGGTCGGGGACCAACAACTCCTCGCTTGGGCCGACGGAGTTGGATCCCGGACAGGAACACCCTACCCCAGCTGGAGGCTCCGCTACCCCGAAACGCCCAAGCAGGAAGGCGCAAGACTGCGTACCGGACAGCATCTGGCAGCACCGGCGTCAGACGACCAGGGCACGCCAGACAGGGTCATGGCTCTAGAAGCCAGAGTACGATACCTTGAGCACCTGCTCCTGTCCCCGCCAGCGGCAGATGAGGACACGACCCTGAAAGCCAAGGTACGAGACCTGGAACACATGCTCCAATCCCTGGCAACAATCGTCAGCGAGCGCTCCAAGACTGGCAACACAGGGTAAGAGGGGACTGGGGCAACATACCCACCCCGTCTACAACCCCAAGCGGGAGGGGCCAAGCTCGAGACTCTACTGCAGAGATTCGCGCCCCCAGGCCAGTGAGAGCCATCCTTCAACACCCACGGATTGGGGACCCGCAACACAGGAGGTTCGCAAAAGACTAAATCCCAAGTGGACAAACACCGGCGCCAGCAACCAATATTTCAGGTGGGAGACATGGTCTATTTATCCACAGATTCATAAAATCGCCACAACCGTCAAAAAAGCTGGGCCCCAAGTTTATTGGACCGTTCCGGGTAACACAAATAGTAAACCCAGGCACGGTGCGCTTGGATCTGCCCCATAATCTTAAAAGACTGCACCCGGTATTTCACTGTAGCTTACTCAAGCCGGCAAGTGACCCCTCCCGGTGGCACCCACGCGCGCCCCCCCCACCAGTGATGATAGACGGACAGCAACACTTTGAGGTAAAAGAGGTGCTTGACTCCCGGAAGCAGCGGGGCTCCCTCCAATACCTCGTGAAGTGGAAACACTTTCCACATCCTGAGCGGGTCGCTGCCCGTGACATCCAGGCTCCCGACCTGATCCGCAGCTACCACACCACCTACCCCTCCATACCCACGGCTTAACCTTTCGGAAGGGGGGCAGCATGTCATGATCACCATTGCGATGCTTGTAACATCACAACGGCTCACATAACAATACAAAGAAATGAGCACCGGGCGGATTAAGGGATAAGGCAACCAACTAACAAAAGCAAGCAACAGGTGCTGGCAACAAAGTATCGATCCTAGCTGGAGGCACGGAAGGAAGAGATACAATGTTGCAAGAGAAGTAATTGACAACACCCGACCACGAGGCACGCCCGAGCTGTCAGAAAGCTTACGAACCGGATCGCCCGGCAATGGCCCATCACCGGCCGGAGAAAACCAATTAAGGAGGCACCCGAGGCACAGGAGGGGCTGCTCGACCCCTCACCTACCGGCAACGGGGCTCAGGGACACTCGGAGAAGGAGGGGTGGAGCGCTGACCGGCGTGGGCTATTTAAATCCCGTTCCGGCGCGTCCCACTCACTCTCAGCTTTTCCTAGGGCATGCATTCTATACTCTAATAAAACCAGAACCTAAAGCCTACACTAGTGTCTGTGTTTTACTGAGTAGCAGGTAGAGCCTGAAAGCGGGCCTTCTCTGCAACAGGCCCTGCCCTTTGGAATATCCTTCCCCTGGAAGTGAGATTGGCTCCCTCCCTCCTGGACTTTAGGAAACAACTAAAGACCTGGTTCTGTTATCATGCCTGGGGCGGGAGAGAGAGTAGTCATTCCTGGGGATGGTTAGTTTCTTAGAAGGACCCTGCTCTGCTTGCAAATCACAGAGAACTTTCAGCCATTGGGGTTTTTATCATATTTATTTTATTATGTATTATAGTATTTTACAGTTTTATATATTTTTTATTTATGTTTTATTGTAAACTGCCCAGAGTCCCTTTTGGAAGATGGTCAGTGATAAATTTGATTAATAAATAATAAATAAAAAAGGGCAGAACACTTTTTTGAGCTGAGGCCTGGGGCAATGTAGACAGGGCTTTAGAACTTCTGGTTTGGAAAGAATGATTGAAGAGGATGAAAATGGAGTTTGAAATGGAAAGAAGACCTGAGCCTGTATTGGAATATGGTAGTCAGTCAGAAAACCAAAGCACAATATGCCTGGCCCAGAGACCTTTAGGGTGTTTCTAAATTAGCGTTTTTATTTTTTAACAGCTATGTCTTCACCGAATGTTATGGGGCGGGGTCCTGAAGAAAGGAAACGTAACGCTTTTTTTTGTAATGGCACCAAGACAATATATAGGTTTTGTGAGGGGTTTAAAATTTTGGTGATTTACAAGTTGAGTATGTCTGAAAAGGCTGGTGAGTGAAGATGAAGATTGTGGAAGGTTTGGAAGGCCTTCTGGTGCTACAGAAACTATTGGTTGTGTTGATGAACCTTGGCAGTGGTAACCTTAGTGGAGGCCAGAATGAACAGGGTGTCTGGAGCAGTTGGTGATGAGTGGCCCTGAGGAGAGCAGGCTCCTGGATTGGATCATTAGAAATGGCCTGAGAAGCAAAGAAGACGCCAGAGGTGGAGCTGATGGGGCAGTCTGGGGATCAGCTATTTGGCAGCAGCTACAGCTTGCTTGGAGGAGGTGTTGATCAGCTGTTAGGTGCTGATGGTGCTGATTTAAATTATTTGGGGGGTGGGGCAATTTAATGGGGAAAGAATCAATAAAATAATAAAATAAAAATAATATGAAATGCAACCTGATTAATGCAGTTAGATAAATTGTGATGCACTTGATATCCTGGTTAATCCTTTAATATATCTTAAATATTGATTGATTATGTGCCATTAAGTTGTTACCAACTCTTAGCAACCACATACTGTAGATAGATTTTCTCCATGATAATCTGTCTCTAGCATGGTCTTTCAGGTCTTCCAATGGTGCACTCATCAGCACTGTAACTGAGTCCTTCCAACTGGCTGCTGGTCATCATCTTCTCTTTCCTTCCACCTTTCCCAGCATTAGAGCCTTCTCCATGAAGCCATTAGTGGACAGCTAGGACCACTGAATGGAGCAGAGCTTAATACAGCGAGAAAATGTGCACAGAAAGGAATATTATCTAAAATAGCATTAATGAGCATGTTAGAGAAATACAGGTTATTGATCTTACACACTTAGCCCACCCAAGCGTAAAGAATTACACTTTATGCTTAGACAACATAGGTTCAAAGGTAAGGGGAAATAAAAGGTATTACTCATTTATTTGGTCCAGTACAAGCATAAAGAATTACACACTTAGACAACATAGATTCAAAGGTAAGGGGGAAAAGAAAGGTCTTATTTATTTGGTCCAGTTACATCCATTCAGGAAAACAATTCTTGTTCTTTCTTTCCCTTAAACTGAATGAACCCTTAGCCCTTATTGCTGCTAAAGGCTGCATGCAGAAAGGGGGAACCTCCTGATTCTAGGCCCTTGCATGGCCCCAGATGGAAGCAGCAGCAGCAGGCTTCCTTCCCAGATGGTAGACAGAGGCAGGACTAAGGAATGTGGGAGGGACAACAAACAGCTTCCTCCAGAAGCACATAGAGAATTGCATCCTAGAACAAACTCATCCACATGCTAATGAGGCATGCTGATTTGCTGGGACCTCCAATACTCCAGAGAGCTAGGATCTTAAATATACTGTATATAAATATACTGACTTTTCTGAGAGGCCTGCTTGCTGTTTCTGACCTGAGGGAGTGGGTGTTCTCTGTTAGGGTGCAGTAAGGTCCTTCTGTATGGAATTTTCTGGTTTTTATTATTGTGGTTAGCTGCCCAGAGTTGTGGTATATGAGATGAGCAGCCATATAAGCCTTTTAAATAAATAATTTTGTTTTCTTGAGATGGTTGGTATTGTCAGAGTATTTTTGTTTTGGCTACTATTTGGCTTATTTGGCTAAGTAGTTTTAATAGACTGATCCCATATTTTAAAGAGTTTTATTTCTTAAAGTTTTTTATTGTGGTTTGTTTTTCATGAATGCTTTTACCCATGTGATTTGCAATAAAAAAAATGTGTGTGTGTGTGTATTCCAACAGATCCCAGGAGCAAAGTCAGAGTGCTCTGTCCAGAAGAATGCAATGCTGGGAACAACTCCCAGGCCTCTGGTAGAGGACCCGAGGTTGAGGAAGACACATACTGCCCATAGGGATGAGAAGGGAATTTATTTTGAATAAATTGATGGAATATTTGTTGGAGGAGCACATGGCAGTGAAGGAAGTAGAAACATTCTAGTCCAGTGGAACAATTTTAACATTAACATTGTTATTTTAATGTAGAAAATTAAAATAACATTGTTATTTTAATGTAGAAAATATGTGTTGCATATTCCCTTAATGGATGTGGACGGCTTAGAAAAAATTGTATGCATTACTTGTTAAATTTACATAATATGACTTAGCATTTGTTGTAAGACTGCCTTGCATTATTTTAAAATTTAAAGCAGAGACCAACAAGGAAGCAGGGCAGCACCATCTTGCATTCTTGTAGGATGTAGCACATGGTTTACAACTTTTTTTCTAATTCTTTTTTGTTGTTTTGAAAATAGAGAAGGTCAGAAAATGTGGCTACACATCAGGTTCACTCCAAGGAGGGATAGCTTGAAGCTCCTTCCCTGTCTTCAGCCCAGGGATGTTCTGATTAAAATGGTAAATTACTAATAATAATAAAAAACCCTTCTCACCCCTATGGGTGGTATGTGTCTTCTTCAACCTCGGGTCCTCTACCAGAGGCCTGGGAGTTTGAGGGTTCTGCGCAGTATCTTAGCTGTTCCTAGTGTTACACACATAAGCTCCCAGGTTCGGCTTATGGTCAATCACTCAGAGACTCACAGCCTGTTGAGGCACACGGATCTTGTCAGCCCCCCCTGGCTTCCACCTGGGTTTTCCAGAGAGGTGCGGCTTGAGCAGACAAGACACATAGCCCTGGTCAACAACCGGGAAGTAATTAGGGACACACACAAATAACTTTCAACTGAACACTAAGGCACAACAGGTTCTTTGAAATACATGGAGACTCAGTGAATTTAAAATAACAGCAAAACTTTACTGGTTGCAAGATACATTTGTTCTTTCTCACACGCGCGTGCACACACACACACACACACACACGCTCATCCACACTTACCCATGTCCAACTAAGCTGCCAGGCACTAGCTAGAGGGATGGAAGCTGCCAAGTCTGGATCCAAAGACAACAAGGAGTGGGTGGGCTTTGGGATCCCTTTTATCCCAAAAGTCCTTTCTTTGTTGGTTCACAAGTTTGGTAGCTGTAGATGGGATTGGGTGGTGGTGGTTCTCCATGTGCTCAGGCCCAACTTCCTTTGTCTGGTTCAGGTGACATTTTTCCTTTGTCTCCTTAATGACTTGCTTCCTTCTTATCTACCTCCCTGAAGGGATCTTTTTCCTGGCTTTTGTCCTCTCTGCCTATGTGCCTGCTCATTTTTAGGTAATGGCAGCTTAAGCCTAGTCTTACACTAGCACTACACTCTTCTGGACAGAGAGCTCTGATGTTGTTCCTGGGATCTGCTGGAGCCACTCTTCCAGCCTGGGAGTTACAGCCCCAAGTGCCCCTACCACCGCTGGAACCACTTTGGCCTTCACTTTCCACATCCTCTCTAGTTCCTCCTTCAGGGCCTGGTCCTTCTCCAGCTTCTCATACTCCTTCTTCTTGATGTTGTTGTCACTTGGCACCGCTACATCTATCACCACCGCTGTCTTCTGGTCCTTGTCTATTACCACGAAGTCTGGTTGATTGGCCAGTACCTCCCTGTCTGTCTGGATCTGGAAGTCCCACAGGATCTTAGCCCTGTCATTCTCCACAACCTTCTGTGGAATCTCCCATCTGGACTTGGGAGGGTCTAGCCCATACATTCTGCAGATGTTCCTGTACACAATGCCAGCTACTTGGTTGTACCATTCAGTGTATGCTGTTCCTGCCTGCATCTTACACCCTGCCACTATGTGTTGGAAAGTCTCTGAGGCATCTCTGCACAGTCTGCACCTCAGGTCCTGTCTAGTGTGGTAGATCCCTGCTTCTATGGATCTGGTGCTTAGTGCCTGTTCTTGTGCTGCTATGATCAGTGCCTCAGTGCTGTCTTTTAGTCCAGCCCTTTCCAGCCATTGGTAGGATTTCCCACTGTCAGCCACCTCAGCTGTCTGTTGATGGTACATCCCATGAGGGGTCTTGTCTTGCCATGGCAATTCTGCTTGATCTTCCTTCCATGTCTGCTGCTGCCTCAGGCATTCTCTCAACAGCTCATTTTTAGGTGCCATCTTACTGATGTACTCCTGGATGCTCTGGGTCTCATCCAGGACAGTGGCTTGGACACTCACCCTGCCCTCCCTCTTTCTGCCTGGTATGCAGTCTCTGCGTGTTGGACTTGGGGTGGAAGCCTCCATACATCGTGAGGAGCTTCTGGGTCTTCACGTCAGCAGCCTCCATGTCCTCCTTTGGCCAGCTCACTATACTGGCAGGGTATCTGATAACTGGGAGGGCATACATATTGATGGCGTGGATCTTGTTCTTCCTATTGAGCTGGCTCTTTAGGGCCTGTATTATCCTTTGGTGGTACTTGGTTGTTGCTGTCTTCCTTGCCTCCTCACTGTGGTTTCCATGTGTCTGTGGGATACCAAGGTACCTGTAGCTGGTCTGTATGTCTGCTATGTGGCCTGCGGTAGTCCCACCCCATCAGTCTTAACTACTTTCCCTTTCTTTACTACCATCCAGCCACACTTCTCCAGTCCGAATGACATCCCAATGTCCTCACTGTAGATCCATGTCAGGTGGATCAGTGAGTCAATGTCTCATTCACTCAGCATACAGCTTGATGTCATCCATGTAGAGGAGGTGGCTGATGGTAGTTCCACTCTTGAACTTGTATCCGCATCCACTTCTTGTGATAATCTGTCTGAGGGGGTTCAAGCCCATGCAGAACAGCAGTGGTGTCATGTTCGCCGTTTCAATGTCTTTGATACATCGTAACGTTTCGCATGTCATTAGCTGGATGCGTGTTTCATCTTTCTCGGGAGGATGGGAGTAGTTATCTTTTGGCTTTGCTCTGGAATGTATTTGCATTATCTACTGCGTTCAAGGTTACTTTCCCAGGCTAGCGCTCTGACGATTGCTAGCACCTGTGACGGGCAGGGCTGTTACGAGGGAGGCGGGATACGTTTGCACCAAGGGTTTAAGTTTGTATTTGGCGCACTTTTGCTCATTCTCAGCTTTCTCTGTATTTGCCTTTAGTTCCTTAATAAATCAGATTTCATATAGCAGCCTCTTGTGAGTCTGAGTATTTGGGCTGGGGCAATCATTACAAGTGGGGACAGTGCATCACCTTGGCATATGCCACACTTGATGGTCACTTGTGCAAGCTGCCTTGAGTTGACTTCCAGTGTCGTCTTCCACAGTCCCATTGAGTTCTTGAGTAAGGTCCTGAGTGTCCTGTTGACTTTGTATAGTGCCAGGCATTCACAGATCCATGTATGTGGCATTGAGTCATAGGCTTTCCTATAGTCAATCCAGGCTGTGCTCAATCTGTCTGTCTAGACCTTGAGTCTTGGGCGATTGCTCTATCTATGAGCGACTGGTGTTTGGAGCCTCTGGTGTTGTTCCCAATGCCCTTCTGAGCTGTGCTCATGTACTGGCCTATATGGTCTTGCAGCTTGGCGGCTATGATGCCTGATAGGACTTGCCATGTTGTGGGGAGGCAGGTTATTGGCCGGTAGTTGGCCGGTGTTGTTCCCTTGTTGGGGTCTTTCATGATCAGCACTGTCCTGCCTTGTGTTAGCCAGTCTGGGTGGGAGCCTGCTGCTAGCAGCTGGTTCATCTGTGCTGCTGTACACTCATGCGCTGCTGTGAGTTTCTTTAGCCAGTAGGTGTTGATCATGTCCGGGCCAGGTGCCGTCCAGCTCTTCATGTTCTTGACCTGCTGTTGGATGTCCACTACTGTGATGGTGACTGGTTCCTGCTCTGGGAGATTTCTGTGGTCTGCTCTCAGGTCCTGCAGCCACTTTGCACTGGTGTTCTGTGTCTTCTCCTTCTCCTGTATGTTCTTCCAGTACTGTTCAGTTTCTGCTGTTGGTGGCTCTGCTGTTGCTGTGTTGTTGCACTGCAGTTGGGAGTACTCCTTGGATGGTTCTTTGGTGAACAGGGCATTTATCTTCTTGGCCTCTGCTTCTCTAGTGTCCCTCCTTAGCCTGGTAGCCAGTGCTGTGAGCCTTTGTTTAGCAGTCTCTAGGACTTCAGATGGAGTCAGGCCCTTGTATTTTTTCAGTAGCTGAGTCTTATCCTTAATCTCCACACCCTTCTGTAGTTCCACCAGCTGACTAACTTCTCTCCAAGTTGCCTTGATCTTAGCCTCCAACCTCATTTTCCAGGGGGGGTATGTACTCCTGTTCTTCTTCATCATGTAGCCAGCATCTCCAGGATTACAGCGGCTGTAGCATATACTAGTTCATTGGTTTGAGTTATAGTGGTAGTAGGGATTGTAGCGAGGGCTCTGTTGGCATTTTCTAGCATACTGTCTGATGATACTTCTCCACTGAGCCTTGGTAATCGGTCTCGGGAGTTGAGTGTAGTTAGTTTATCCGTGATCTTTTGCCTCGTATCAGCTGCTGTGCTCTGTAATAGAGGGGGTGGCAGTGATGTTCCAGCATCAGGTGTTTACTGGACTTCCAGTTGTCCTTCCGGGTTTTCTTGGGTCTCGGATATAATGTGTAGTTGGTCAATCTTAAGTTGTGAGAGCAGCTTCCTCTTCACTATGTTGAAGCGTTGGGTAACTAGCTGTTTCTCAGTTAGTGTGGATGCAGGTCTTCTGTCCATCCATAGTTCCCTCATGCATTTCATATATCCCCTCTTATTAGGTCTCCTGTTGTAGTAGCATTCCATCAATTCCAGGTTCTCTTGTCTTGTCCATGTATGGGTTGTTCCAGAAGCCCACTTATTGTCAGATTGTCCTGGTTCCCCAACATCTGACGTGGACCTTGTTAATCCGGGCGACGTCCGAGCCAGCATGACTCTCTTAGTTTGTGTCGCACTCCTATCTGAGGTAGGCAGGTGAAGCGTTAGGGGGTCTTTGCCCAAGGACCCCTACTGGTAAGGTAGGTACAGCTGGGATTTGAACCCCAGTCTCCCACTCCAAAGGTGGCGTTCTAACCACTGTGCTATCCAGCTGCTATATATATATATATATATATATATATATATATATATATGTATGTATGTATGTATGTATGTATGTATGTGATTTTAGACCTTTAAATTTAGAAGGGTGTCTCTGAGGAATTTTCAGGTAACCCTGGGATAGCTGCAATAATTATTTTAGTTCTTACTTTCCTTCTGGTATTAAAAGTAATGTGTATGGACTCTCTTCACTGAATGAATGCAGTTGGTCCGCTGGTTGGAGAAGATGGCAAGAACATGGTGGACAACAGGGAGAAGGGTGAACTGCTGATTTCCTATTTTGCATCCATCTTTTCACAGAAGGAAAAGGTGGTCCAACCTATCAGAAGGCGCACTATGGGGGATAGAGGAGAAGTGCATGTCAAAATAGGCAAGGAACACTTGCTGCTCCTTAAAATAAATTCAGGTTGCCTGGGTGACATGGATTACTTCCCAGAGTGTTAAAGCAACTGGTGGATGTGATCTCAGAACCACTGACAGTAATCTTTGAGAACTCCTGAAATGCCAAAAGATTGGAAAAGAGCTAACATTGTTCCAATCTTTAAAAAAGGAGAGAAATAAAACCTCAGGAAACTATGTTCCTTGAACAAGGAATGCAAGAATGGTTATGGAAACATCAGCTTATCCTTTTAACGTAGGCCAGGTCAAGAAACAGACTTCACAAAGACTACTGGAACTCCATTGTTCCAAGGTATATTGACAGAATCTTGAAAGCCTGTCAGTTTCTTTCTCTACCCTCTTATAGCAAAGAAAATCAGGACAGTGAAATCTGGAGTTTCTTTCCCGCCCTCCTCTTTCTGTGGTAAGCTGATGTCTATGTAATCCTCATACATTACTTCTTCAAGGGTACCTCTGTACGCCTCTGCAGAGACCACTCAGCTTGTCATCAATGCCTGGGAAAATCCTAGAAAAGATAATAAAGCAATTGATTTGCAAGCACTTAGAAAGAAACAAGGTGTTTACTAGAAGGGTGTGTTAAAAGTAGGACATGCCTACTGCTTTTCATGATACTCGATTAATAGACCAAGGTAATGCTGGGGATGTACTGTACCTAGACTTCATGGAGGCATTTGATAAAGCTTATCATACCCTCCTCCTGATAAAATGAAGCAATGTGGGTGTCAGATTCCCTGATCAAAGGTTTCACAGAAACCCTTATCAGGACATCTCCCATTGTGTGTAATGGTTGCCTATTCTAAAACACTATCAGACTCATGAGCAGGAATTCAAAGATATCTGATTTATTAAAGAATAGTATGCAGGATCACAGAGAAAGCTGAGAATGATAAAAGCGTGCCAAATGCAAACTAAAAACCCTCGGTGCAAATGAGATCCCTCCCCCCGTAGAATCTTCCCAAGTTCACAATCCCAGGTGCTCCTAACGGTTTCTGATGGTCTGCGGAAAAAGTCCTTGAACAGAGAACATAACCCAATCACATTCCATTGTAATGAACACAGATACAGAGCTTGGTACAAGGTTTCACAGCAGCTCCCTCCCAAACAGAAACGCACGTCAGCGCCATGGCATGTGAAATGTTATGATGTATACTGTACATTGAAACAGTGAACATGACATTGTGTCATTCTCACAGGTTGCTGGATGGGAAGAAGGTGGAAGGGGATTTGCGAAGTTGGAATGTAAGGGATTGTTTTGGCTATAAGCACATCAAGGATGGGAGATTGAGATACGGTAGAAATGCCATCTGGTTGGGAGGGGGAGTGACACGTTTTGTGGGAAAGGGAAATAGCTAAGGGAATGTAGTTTAAAGTAGGTTTTTGGCGGGAAGTCTTTATTCGCAGCTTGCCTTCTGTACTGTTCATTACGCTTCAATAAACCAGTTCAAAGAACTCCAGTTTCTTGACTGTGTGTGTGAATGCTTGAATGAGCAGGTGCTGAGAGCGGGATGCACAGTCTTATCACCAGATGGATTTGCAGTTGATTGAACAACTGTACCCAACACCTAGTCCTTAATGGATCTAAGTTTACACGAAGAGAGGTATGCAGTGGGGTACCTCAGGGTTTGTCCTGAGCTGACTGCCGTTCAACATTTATATGTTAGATGAGGGGGCAGGAGGGATTCTTACAAATTTGCAGGCAACATGAAGCTGGAGGTGGGAGATTGCTAATTCCTTAGAAGATAAATTCAAGATAGAACTTGAACTTGGGTCTTCTCCAACAAAATGCAGTTCAATGGCAAGAAATGTAGGATTCTGCACTTAAGTAGAAAAAAATCAGGATAGATATAAGATAGGCGGTAACTGGCTTAGCAGTAGTACTTGTGGGAAGGATCTGGGTGTGCTGGTAGACTATAGATTAAGGCTGAACCAGCAATGTGCTGCAGCTGCCAAAAGAGCCAATGCAATTTTGAGCTCTATCAAAGAGATACTATATCCAAATCACAGGAAGTGATAGTTCTACTCCACATTTTATTAGTCAGATCACATGTGGAATATTGTGTCCAGTTTTGGTTGCCACAAAGGATGCTGAAGAACTAGAAAAAATGCAGGGAAATGTAACAAAGATTATGAGGGGTTTGGAGACTAATTCCTATGAAGTATAGTTAAAAGAACTGGATATGCTTAGCCTATGAGAGCCAGTTTGCTGTAGTGGTTTAAGGCATCAGGCTAGAAACTGGGAGACTGTGAGTTCTAGTCCCGCCTTGGGCACAAAGCCAGCTGGGTGGCCTTGGGCCAGTCCCTCTCTCAGCCCTAGGAAGAAGGAGGCAATGGCAAACCACTCTCAAAAAACCTGCCAAGAAAACTTCAGGGACTTGTCCAGGCAGTCTCTGAGAATCAGACACGATTGAACAGCAGGAAAAAAAATGCTTAGCCTAAGACTAAAGGGATACATGATAGCAGTCTTCAAATAATGAAGGGATGTCACAGGGTAGAGGGTGTGGATTTATTCTCTGTAGTGCCCGAGGAAAGGACCAGAGCCATTGAGTGGAAGCTTTACAGAGAGAGATCCAAATTCAAAATGAGGAGTTTTCTGACAGAGCTATTAAGCTGAGGAACACCCTGCCTCCAGTTGTAGGGGCTCTGTAATGGTTGCCTATTCTGACAGACTCAGTTTCACAAGCGGGTGCTTAAGGATAACTGATTTATTGAAAAAATAGTGTGCAAATACAAAGAAAGCTGAGAATGAGCAAAAGCGCGCCAAATACAAACTAAAAACCCTCGCTTCAAACCCGGTCCCGCCCTTGCTCCCGCTTAGCAACCACCCCCTCCCAGGTGTTAGCAACCGTCACCCACATCGGCCTGAGAAAGTAACCTTGAACACAGTCAATAACCCAAACATACATTCCACAGTTACAGTAAGGAGATTACAGCCTGGCATGGCTGGAAATCTCCACTCAGCAAACACGGATCAGGGGTTAGGGTTTTGCTCATTCTCAGCTTTCTCTGTATTTGCCTTAAGTTCCTAAATAAATCAGATTTCATTTAGCAATCACTTGTGAGTCTGAGTATTTGGGCTGGGCAAGCATTACAATTATCTTGTTGATAGTTAACAAAAGCACGCAGATATTGCTCCAGTGTGGAATTAAGTGCCTCTGTAGATCCGTCAGTCTCAGGATGCGATGCACTGGACAGCGCTTGTTTGGTGCCCACCAATTTCATAAAAGCCCACCAAAACTGGGAAGTAAATTGTGTGCCTTTGTCAGTCACCAAACGGGAGGGGCTCCCGTGGAGTCTATACACGTGTACAAAGAAGAGGCGGGCTAGCTGTTGTGCTGAGGGAATGGAAGCTCATGGAATGAAATGGGCTTGTTTTGAGAAGAAGTCCTTTACAACCTAAATCACAGTTTTCCTCTGGCTTGGAGGTAAATCCACGATAAAATCCATAGAGGTCTCCTCCCAGGGGTGAGAGGGACTGGCCACTGGTTGGAGCAACCCTTGGGGCTTACCAACCTTCCGTTTAGAGCCAGCACATACAGGACAGGAGGCAACATAGTCTTTAACATCCAGCCTTAGTGTTGGCCACCAGAATTGGCGTCTAACCAAATGGAGCGTTTTAACAATCCCAAAATGCCCAGCCAGTTTGTCATCATGGGAACGGAGCAAAATGTCTTTGTGCAAAGCCTCAGGCACATAGAGACGATCGTTCTTCCAAGCAAAATAGCGGTCAAAAGTAACATTGTGTAAACTTGCTTGCAACCAAGTGTCAGATTTCAATTGGGAAAGAAACTGTTGTTGCAAGTCAGAGGGAACTGGCAAATGTCCCAGACGGGGTGAAAGTGAAGCGTCTGGTTGCTGTGCGTGAGTCTGGCTGCGGGTCACAGCTGCCAGACTCAATTGTGGCTCTGTCCATAGTGTACCTATCACATCAGGCACAGTGCTAGAATCTTGGGGTCTGTGGGAAAGTGCATCAGCCAGAAAGTTTTTCTTTCCCGGAATAAATTTTAGCTTGAAATCAAAACGACTGAAGAATTGAGCCCATCTGATTTGCTTTGGGTTGAGCTTACGAGGTGCACTGAGTGCTTCGAGGTTCTTGTGGTCAGTCCAAACCTCGAAAGGGTGGGTAGCCCCCTCCAACAAATGGCGCCAAGTGTCTAAAGCAGCTTTAACAGCAAAAGCCTCTTTCTCCCAAACGTGCCACTGCCTTTCAGTCTCAGAGAATTTACGGGAGAGATAAGCACAAGGCTTCAAACATCCCGGCTCATCTGCTTGTAGCAGGAGTGCTCCAATGGAGAAATCAGAGGCGTCCACTTGCACCACAAATGGTTTGCTAGGATCGGGATGCTGTAGAATGGGTTCTGCTGTGAATAGCTTTTTAAGCTTGTCAAAAGCCACCTGGCATGCGGGTGTCCATTTCAACAACGCCCTCGGATTCTTTGTCCTCCGTGTGTCCCCCTGCCCTTTAGTTTTGAGTAACTCAGTGAGGGGCAATGCTATCTCTGTGAACCCCTGGATAAACTGTCGATAATAGTTCGCGAATCCGAGGAAACTTTGGAGCTGCCGATGCGTGCGTGGTGGCTCCCATGCTAGAATGGCTTCAATCTTAGCTGGATCCATTTCAATACCCTTGTCTGAAATTCAATAGCCCAAATAGTCAATTTGAGATTTATGAAAAGCACATTTGGACAATTTAGCATACAGTTCAGCCTTTCTCAGCTTGCTGAGCACTTGTCTAAGCAGTTCTATATGTTCCTCAATTGTTTCAGTATAGATTAACACATCATCCAAATACACCAAGACCCCTTTGAATAAATGGTCATGCAAGACCTCATTGATCAGTTGCATAAAAACCCCAGGCGCTCCCGCCAGCCCAAAAGGTAACACTTTATACTGGAAAGAGCCCAGAGGGCAATTGAAAGCAGTTTTCCATTCATCCCCCTCCCTTATACGAATGCGGAAATATGCCTCCCTCAGGTCCAACTTAGAGAATATTTTCCCCTTCGCCAGATGTGATAACGTCATTAACGGGACGGGATATTTATTCAATATTGAGACTGCATTCAATCCACGGAAATCTGTACATAATCTCAAAGTCCCATCTTTCTTTGGTCTGAATAGAACAGGAGCACCCACTGGGGAACTGGCTGGTTCGATAAAACCCCTGGCTAGATTTTTATCGACAAACTCTCTTAGCGTTGCCAGTTCCTTCTGGGTCATAGCATAAATTTTTGGCTTAGGCAACTTTGCATTAGGGATAAAGTCTATGGCACAGTCAGTTTTGCGGTGCGGCGGTAGCTGATCTGCTTCCTTTTCGCCAAACACATCTGCAAAGTCTTGGTATTGTTCCAGCAGTCCGTCTAGCAGACCAGTAAGGAGATGCGAAGTTGTTGCTGCTGCCCTCCCCACCTCGCCGTTGTCCAATTCATCCCCCTCAGGGGCTTTGTAGAATCCATCTGCAAAAGTCACAGTCCTGTGCACCCAATTTATGTGTGGGTTCTGCTGAACAAACCAAGGCATCCCCAAAATGACAAACGGACCCCCCACAGGCGCTACCACAAAAGGCAGTTTCTCCCAGTGGCTTCCCATTTGCAATGCCACCATCCCTGTGGAGTGAGTCACCGGTTTCCCCCCCGCTGTAGATCCATCCAATTGGGTGAAGATCATGGGCCGTTTCAAAGGGAACGTGGGTAACTCTAACGCAGCTACCACGTCAGGGTGCATTAAACACCGTGAGCACCCCGAATCAACCATTGCCCACACTTCCACAGTTCTTGTCCGTGACCCCAATTTCACCTTCACTGTCATGGTAGGGAAATTTCCACTCACCGAAGCGTGATCGCGCCCTTCCTCTTCCACCTGCCCAGCGGCGCCCTTTAAAGCAGGTGGCTGGCGTTTCCTGCTGGTTGGTTAAGAACAGCCTCCTCCTCATCCCCAAAGAAAGGGACTTCCTCAGGTTCGACCTCCGCCAGCGCCGCCTTCATCTTTCTTGGTAGGGAAGGAGATTTTCCAGATGACTTTCCCGGCTGGTCTTCGGTCTTTCCCTTCGGGCACGCCACTGCTTGGTGCCCCTCTTTTCCGCACCGCAGACATTGCCCTCTAGCATAGCGTCGCTCCTTCTCTTCCTCCCAGGTCCGCTGGCTGGATTTCCCTGGAGGAGCCGAGGTGTGGGACCCTTTACTGAATCTCCCATATCTCATCGATTTTCGGTGGGCAAACGTCTCTAGGGCATGCTCAGCACTGCTTGCCAGCTGAATCCAGTCATACAGGGTTCTTGGGTCCTCACGCCCCAGAGACCACTTCAGAACCTCAGTTTCCAGTCCATCCTTGAACATCTCCACCAGCGTGGATTGGGACCAATCCTCCACTTTCCCAGCCAGTGCTTTAAATTCCAGCGCATAATCCGCCATGGATCATGACCCTTGGTACAGTCCCTTTAATGCCCGCTTCGCTCTTTCCTGAGCTAACGGGTCTTCAAAATGTTGCCGTAACGCCCATAGAAATTCCTCAAAGTCTTCTAACTCCGATTGGCACAGCTGTACATACCAATCGGCCGCCCTCCCCTTCAGCTTGGTAGCAATGGCGTTTATTTCCCCCCGCTCTGACCGGAACCCCTGTTCCCAATCCTCCATATAACTGTTAGCATTAGTTATGAAGGACAATTTGGTAGGGTCCCCATCGAACTTTACCATGAAGGGTGGGAGTCTCGCAGTTTCTGGTCACTCAGCCCTTTGCATGGCCCCTAGCGAGCGCCTCTCCACCAGAGGGGACCTCGAAATTGTCACCCTCGGGCCCCTCTCCTCTCCTCGACACCGGACCCTGCTTCTCTCTCTGGGGGATGGTAGGGGTGACGGTGAGGTGGAATGCCTGCGGTGGGACCCTTCCCTTCCTTTTTCAGGTGACCCCCAGCCCATTGACATCTTCTTCAGCATGAATTCGACCAAGTCTAATTTTGCCTCCAACACCTTTATACAATCAGGGGTGGGGGACCCCTCGGGCGCTTCTTTTCTGACCACCTTAGGTGACAGCGGGTACCGCCGCTTCCAGGAGGCTTGAGCCGCCCCAGTGTCCGATTCCTCCTCCCAAGTAAGGTAGTCACCAGCCAAAGTACTGGTCGTTTCTGGTACTTTTTGATGTCCCTCCTTCTCCTTCAAGTTGGGGTTGGGTTCTGCCCGAACCTCCGGAGCGTCGCTGCAGGGTACCTTCTCCGCTCTAACCACCGTGGAGTTCAGTTCCCCGTTGCTTGATGCCTCGCTCTCCATCTCTTGCAATCTCGGTTCGTTCCTCGCTAGCGCTCCCCTTCACAGATGAATCTGGATAGGGGCTAGCGGAATAAGGGTTTTGAGATTCTCAGCTTTATGTAATGGTTGCCTGTTCTGACAGACTCAGTCTCACAAGCGGGTGCTTAAGGATAACTGATTTATTGAAAGAATAGTGTGCAAATACAAAGAAAGCTGAGAATGAGCAAAAGCGCGCCAAATACAAACTAAAAACCCTCGCTTCAAACCTGGTCCCGCCCTTGCTCCTGCTTAGCAACCACCCCCTCCCAGGTGTTAGCAACCATCACCCACATCGGCCTGAGAAAGTAACCTTGAACACAGTCAATAACCCAAACATACATTCCACAGTTACAGTAAGGAGATTACAGCCTGACACGGCTGGAAATCTCCACTCAGCAAACACGGATCAGGAAAGTGACATGCTGATGTATTCAGAACATTGAAATGATGAACATGACAGGCTCCTTCACAGGAAGTTTTCAGAAAAAGGTTAGGAAGCCATTTATCTGAGATGATTCCTGCTCTGGGAAGGGAATTGAAGACCTCCAAGGTCCCTTCTTTCTGTATGATTTTATAATTCTATGATCACCCTTTAAGATGTTTTAAAAATCTTTTTTTTTAAATCTTAAAATCTGTTTTAAGTAAAAAGCAATTCAAGAGACCAGCAGCACCTCAAAGTGAAATTCTGGCCTCCAACAACCTGTCATCTTTCTATCTCAGAACATTTTCTCTGAATATCCACAGCAAATAGACTAGCTGAAAAATTAGCATGTTGTAGGAATAACTATACTTAGTTATTTGACACCCAGTCAAATGTTGTTTTCCATTAATTCCTCACTTTTAAAACATGTTTGGTTCATATTAATATTGATGGATTTTTCCATTTGTCTTTTAGGTGCCCTATATATCTTACCATGGAAAAGTTGGTCTTCTGCCTTCTGTTTATGAGCGCTGCTGTGAGGGCCATGATATGTCCCATGCGCTGCATGTGTCAGAGCCTGTCCCCATCTTTCACCATTCTCTGCACAAAAAACGGGCTGCTCTTCGTACCTCCTGCCATTGACCGACGAACAGCAGAACTCCGGCTGATGGATAATTTCATCACAACTTTGCGAAGAAAGGACTTTGCAAATATGACAGACCTGATCCATTTAACACTGTCACGAAATACAATTAGTCATATTATGCCTTACACATTTTTTGATCTTAAAGGCCTTCATGCATTACACTTGGATAGTAACCGACTCACCCATATTGATGAGGATCACTTCAAAGGTTTGATCAACCTTCGCCACTTAATTCTCAGTAACAACCAATTACATTATATTTCACCTGGATCTTTTGATGATTTCATTGACATGATTGAGGACCTGGATCTGTCCTATAATAATCTTGTTAATGTCCCCTGGGAAACTATTGGGAGGCTTTCAAATGCCAATACTATTAGTTTGGATCATAACCTCATAGATTTTGTTCCTGAAGGCATCTTCTCCAACCTTCACAAACTGGCTCGGCTAGACATGACTTCTAACCAGTTGAAGAAGATCCCTCCAGACCCTCTTTTCTCCCGCATCCCTGTCTATGCCAAACCCAAAGGTACCCCACTGTCTTCTCTGGTATTGAGCTTTGGAGGGAACCCGCTACACTGCAACTGTGAGTTAGTGTGGCTACGGCGTCTAACTAGGGAAGATGACTTGGAAACGTGTGCCTCCCCTCCAGAGCTGATGGGCAAGTATTTCTGGTCCATTAAGGAGGAGGAATTTGTCTGTGAGCCTCCAATGATTACTCACAGAACTGCAAAGCAAGTGATCATGGAAGGACAGAGTGTTTCCTTGAAATGTAGAGCAATGGGTGATCCAGAGCCATATATGCGCTGGATTTCACCTGGAGGAAAACTGGTCTCCAACACTTCTCGAACAATTTCCCATGAGAATGGGACTCTGGACATTTTAGTGACTTCTATGGAGGAACAAGGCACATATACTTGTATAGCATCCAATGCTGCAGGAGAGTCCACTGCACCAGTTGAACTTCTGGTCAGCCCATATGCTCATCTTGCGAATAGCACAAGCTGTAACAAAGAAGCTGAGACAGGCCCATCAGATATTCTCATCTCAGCCAAGTCTAGCTTCTCTAATGAAACCAAATCTCACCAAGAGAGGAAAGTTGCTGTTGCTGAGCTGACCTCATCCTCTGCTCTCATCCAGTGGCCTTCACAGCACCATATTCCTGGAATACGAATGTTCCAGATCCAGTACAACAGCTCTGCTGATGATATCCTGGTATACAGGTATGCATTCTCATTTCAGAGATGCTATTGCCAAGTTTATTAGTTTATTTCTGAAATGGCAGCAGCTGTGGAAAGCTCAACAACTGGAGAAGTAAATAAAGGCGCTGCTTGCTTGATGCCTTTGCACTGAATGAGGTGGGAGGATGGGAGGAAGTTTCTCAAGAAGCAGAATGAAAAGAAAAGTGTCTCCCATTCAAAAGGGAAAATCCAACCCAGGGGTATCAGTTTATAATGTTCCTATTAAACTTGAACTTCGTCTTAATGAGAATTGTACTAAAAACAGGGTAGTCAATTCACTTTTATTTTTGTGCCTTGATTCCTGGGGACTGCCTGGACTAGTCCCTGCTGTTTTCTTGGCAACATTTTTGGAAGTGGTTTGCCCATGCCTTCTTCCTAAGGCTAAGAGAGAGTGACTGGCTCAAAGTCACCCTGCTGGCTTCATGCCTAAGGC
Organism: Candoia aspera; assembly: GCF_035149785.1. Classification (NCBI taxonomy): domain Eukaryota; kingdom Metazoa; phylum Chordata; class Lepidosauria; order Squamata; family Candoiidae; genus Candoia; species Candoia aspera. The sequence continues at coordinate 27,095,672 of NC_086162.1, forward strand.
AGCATTACTCACAGTCTCCTGGCTTCTAGCCTGGGGCCTTCAGCCACTACACTAAATTGGGTCTCAACCTAGACTTGACACTGTTTTATTCATACGTAAAGTAGTGCAGAGGTAGTGTACTGCAGGAACCTGAGCAGGATTGGGACCATTGTGGCAGGCAAGAGGGTGGATTCAACTCTTGAATAATCTTAGTGAAAATGTCTCAAAAGTGACTACTATCTGTAATTGGTTGGAAATTGCCTCCTGGGCCTAAGAGTAGCTGGGGATAGTGCACACTCCTCCCTCCCTCCCTCCCTCCCTTTCTGGTGAGTAGTGCAATGTTTATAAGATCAGTGAACTAGTGAAGACCTAATCTCCCCAATTTGCCACAGTCCTAATTCTGCTCACCACAGCAAGTGAAATATGGCCTTGGGTTACTTTCATGTTTAGTTGGATCAGTTAATTTCATGTGTAGGTTGATTAGAGAAAAGCCTATATGTCAGGCCTCTGTATAATGCAAAAAAAATGATTTAAAATGTATATTCAGACTATACTCTTGCTTTGTCAAAGTAAGAATAAGAATGCATCATCAACTCTGAAGCAGCTAAAAAACAGAGCCCTGGATGTTGATGTTACAGAAAACTTCATAAAAATGCTATTTTTTGTTTAATGCTATTATAAAGAAACCTTTGGTTATTTGGTGATCTAAAATCACTTATGTACATATGCATTTATTTCAGTTTATATGTCCACCCATCTCAACGTGTTAATAAGCAAAAAACAGGAATGCAAACCTGTGAAGTTCCTTTCATAGTCCCATCATATCCTATACCTGCAAAGGGGTCTACATCTTGCAGAAGTTAGGCAAAAAATTAGGAGTCTGGTAGCTCTTTTTCCTGCAAACAAATGTTATTAAAAGGCAGAATCTTTCTGCCTTTTAATAACATTTGTTTACCTGAATAACACTGCAGTTTACCTGAAAAGCCATGGCTCATGAAAGCTCCTGCCTTTTAATAAAACATGCTACTGTAGTCAGAAAAGGTGCTACCAGATCCTTTCTCCTTTCAGCAGGCTCCAAGTCAATTGCATTTGGACAAAGTTCATCCCTTTGGAGACTTAGGCTGATCTCCAAAGTTTGCAGATGCCCCTATTGCCATAAAAGCAATTTCCTGTTTTAAGGTGACAAAATAACAACCGATGCTTCTCAAGTATAGATTCAGCTTTGGTTTTGTACTTGCGAGGAGGTTGCTAAGCGAGGCCAGCCAAAGTAGCAGTCTGTCTGTGCTAAAGTGCATTGCTGTCATGAGCACCATTGAGCTGATTGTGTCAGCACAACGGCACACATAACAATACCAAGGAAGCAGGGGCAAGGGATTAAGAGATATGCAAGCAACACACAAAGACAGGCAACAGACACCGGCAACAAAGTAACGACTCCAGCTGGAAAGATCCAATCAAGAAGATACATTGTTGCAAAGGGTGAAACTGACAATGCCTGAGCACAAGGCACGCCCAGAGCTATCAACGGAAGCGCAGAAGATTATCGCCCGGCTTGAAGTCATCACCAGCCGGAGGAGAAAGATTAAGCAAGACGCCTGGGGCACCAGCAGGGGCCCCGCGACCCCTCACCCACCGGCAACAGGACATTTGGGGCTCGGGGATCTACGCAACGGAGGGAAGAGGGAGCGCTGACCGACGCGGGCTATTTAAATCCTGTACCGGCGCGCTCCCTCCACTCTCAGCTTTTAACTAGGCATGCACTATACTTGAATAAACTCAGAACCTGATTTTTCCTAAATTGGTGTCTGTGTCTTATTGAGTAGCAGGCAGAGCCTAACAGAAAGCTGAGAGTCACAAAACCCAACCTCGCCAAGCCCCACCAGACGGAGATGAGCCGCGGGAGGAACCAGATGGCGAGAGGCAGAAACGGGAGCAACGATGGAGCCAGCAAACCGCACCCAAGACGGACGAGATGGTCAGCAGGTGGCGGAGGCGACCCGAAGGCGGCCGGGGACAACATACCCCACCGGAGCCACGGACACCCTCCTCGCCCACCCCACTCTCCAGTCTCGGACCCAGCAAGAGGCAGAGGCGACCCCGCAACGGCTGGAGACAACGCACTCCACCAGAGCCACGGGCACCCTCCCGGCCCACACCGCACCCCAGTTCCGGTCCTGGAGCTTCAGTCCAGCCGCAAGAAGCGCAGCGGAGGACGAAGTCGCGGACCAATCACTCCGTTACTGGGCCGACGGGGTAGAACACCGGGTAGAGCCACCCTACCCAAATTGGGAGCTCACCTACCCCGAAACACCGACCGGACCATTCCCAACAACATCGCGGCCAGCTGACAGGGACACGCAAGCTAGGCTCACAGCCATGGAAGCCCAACTACGGGACCTAGGAGCCATTTTATAGTCCCTGATAACCAACGGACCCTACAACACAATGCCGATGCAGGTACCCACCCCAAACCAGACACCGAATGGGAGAGGGCACGCCCGCATGCAAGTCGCAGCGGCAAGTGCTTCCACAACGGCAGAGCCCATGTACCAAAGCACGGGGAGGGGCAACCCACAGCTCGCGAGGTTCCCAAGAGACTTTTCAGTTACCTTCGACGGGAACCCCACAAAGCTGTCCTTTGTCACCAACGCCAGAGAATACATGGCCCGCCACGGACACTACTTTGATTCCAAAGCTGAAAAAATCTCGGTGGTAGCCATCAAACTGCAAGACAGGGCGGCGGACTGGTACGTCCAGCTATACGAGTCCAAGTCCCCAGCCCTATCAAACTTGCATACTTTCCTCACCGACTTGAAACACTATTTTGAAGACCCAATGGCAAAGGAGAGGGTGAAGTGCGCACTGCAAGCACTGAGACAGGGCAAAAGAACTGTAGCCGATTACTCCCTGGAATTCAAAGCCCTCACGGGCAAAATCACCGAGTGGTCAGAGGCCACCCTCACCGAAATGTTCAAAAGGGGACTCAACCGAGAAGTGCTCCAATGGGCACTTTACCGGGATGACCCAACCTCACTTCATGAATGGATCTGCCTCGCCGGCAAAGCGGAACACGCACACCGCACGTTCCTGCTGTCAACTGGAGACAACGAATCCCTGTCCTACCCAAGAAGACCCCCCCCGCACACGGGTCCAACCAGGCACATGGACCAACAGTGGAGGTTCGCCCGCGCACCGTGCGCAAAGTGCGGGAAAATGGGGCACAAGGCGGCAGACTGCTTCGCAAACAGAGCACCGGACCGCACACCCCGACCTGCACCGAAAACGCCACTCAAACCAGCGAACCCACCCCCCCCGGCGACTGACAGGAGCTTTAGCAGCCCCAGATAAGGACGCGGATGCCTACCTCGCAGGGGACGACAGCGACACACTGGGACAACCGGCGGGAAACGCTCCCCACCTGCCCTAAAGCGCGCTGCGGGACAGGTGGTGAAAAGGGGGCGCAACACACACGAGAGCGATGAAAGTTCCATCATAACAGTGAAGATCAGGCTCAGCTACAGCCCCAGAGCCACCATAGCCGTGGCGTTAGTGGACTTGGGGTGCTCCAAAAACCTGATTCACCCCGACATCGTCGCAAAGCTCAATCTGCCATGCCTCCCCGTCCCCAAACCGCTGGCGTTCCACCAACTGGATGGCTCAACAGCGGGGGGGAAACCAACCACGCAACAGACCGGGACAGTCACCCTCACAATGGGCACCCACAAAGAACAAATAACCTTTGCAGTGACCCAAATAGGGAAACCCATCATAGTGCTGGGCATCCCGTGGTTAGCAAACAACAACCCCCGCATAGACTGGAGGGCGCATACCATCCAATTCAGCGATGGCACATACCAAGCCCCAGCACCAGACACGATACCCACTCTGACAGTGGGGAGGGCTGAAGGGGTCACCCAAGACACCGACCCAAACCCAGAAGGACTACCAGACCAATACGCCGACTTTGCAGACGTCTCCGGAGAAGAGGTGGACCAGCTACCCCCCCACCGCAAGACGGACTGCACAATCGAGCTACTCCCAGATGTCCCCTTACCCAAACCAAAGATATACTCCATGACCCAGAAGGAGCTGGCAACCCTCCGAGAGTTCATCGACAAAAACCTGGCCAGGGGTTTTATAGAGCCAGTGAATTCGCCTGTCAGAGCGCCCGTCCTTTTCTGAGAAAAAAAGGACGGCACCTTACGGCTCTGTACCGATTACCGGGGACTCAATGCCGCATCCTCCTCCAATAAATACCCACTGCCCCTCGTAAAGGACATGCTCGCCCACCTGTCAACAGGCCGTGTGTTCTCCAAACTCGACCTCCGCGAGGCATACTATAGGATCCGAATCAAGGTGGGGGACGAGTGGAAAACAGGCTTCAACTGTCCCCTCGGTGCCTTTCAATACAAGGTACTGCCATTCGGGTTAGCAGGGGCCCCGGGGGTGTTCATGCAACTCATCAACGAGGTGCTACATGAACACCTATTTAAAGGGGTACTAGTGTACATAGACGATGTCCTCATATACACAAGGACACAGGAAGAACACGAACAGCTGGTCAGACAAGTACTGGACAAATTAAGGGGGGCTAAACTCTATGCCAAACTGTCCAAGTGCGAGTTCCACAAATTGCGCTTGGACTACCTAGGGTACCGAATCTCTGGCAAAGGCGTGGAAATGGACCCCGCGAAAGTCCAGGCAGTTTTGAATTGGGAACACCCACGCAATAGGCGCCAACTTCAAAGCTTCCTGGGATTCGCAAATTTCTACAGGTCCTTTGCCAGGGGGTTCGCGGAGATAGCCCTCCCCCTAACAGATCTACTCCAAACCAAAGGAGTTGGGGAAACACACAGAGTCAAGAACCCGGGGGCCGTGCTTAATTGGACCCCCGCATGTCAAGCAGCGTTTGACAAGCTGAAAGCGCTGTTCACAACGGAGCCAATCCTTGCACACCCGGACCCAGAACGGCCATTCGTAGTTCAAGCTGACGCGTCGGACTTCTCCCTGGGTGCCATACTGCTTCAAAAGGACCCTGCAGGAATCCTTAAGCCATGCGCCTACCTGTCAAAAAAATTCTCAGAGATGGAGAGGTGCTGGCACGTATGGGAGGAGGCGTTCGCTGTGAAAATGGTGCTGGAGACGTGGCGGCACCTACTTGAAGGGACCTCCCAACCGTTTGAGGTCTGGACAGACCACCAGAACCTTGAGGCCCTCTGGACGCCCAGACGCCTCAGCCCTAAGCAGGTCAGATGGGCTCAGTTCTTCAGCCGGTTTAACTTCCAGCTGAAGTTCATACTGGGCAAGAACTTCCTGGCAGACACCCTCTCCCGACTGCCCCAAGACGAGGAGCCCATCCCAGATATGGTAGGGACCGTACTATCCGCCTCCCAGCTGGGGATGGCAGCGGCCACTCGGAGCAGCGCACGGAGACAGCCCACCCCCACGACACAAGTGACGGCAAGCCAACCAGCTCACAGACGGCACCGGCCGCAACTACCAGGGGGGATACACGCAGACCTCACCGCCGCCCTCAAATCCGACCCCTGGGTCCTAGCCAACCCCAACAAGGTGACAGTGGAGCGAGACTTAGCATGGGGAGAAGGCAGACTATACGTCCCGGACTCACAGTGCCAGGCGATCCTCAGCAGATCGCACGACAGCAAGCAGGCGGGACACTTCGGATTTTTAAAAACCCTGCACCTAACACGAAGGCAGTTCTGGTGGCCCTCATTGAGATGGGACGTCAAGGCATACATCGCATCCTGCCCGGTGTGCGCGATGGCCAAACAGCCACCGGGAAAACCCCAGGGACTGCTGCAAGCGGTGGCGGAGCCCTCCTGGCCATGGGAGGAGATCTCCATGGATTTTATAGTCGACCTACCACCCAGCCAAAAGAAAACAACCATCTGGCTGGTGAAAGACTACTTCTCCAAACAGGCGCATTTCATCCCCTGTGCAGCAATCCCATCCACCCAGCAACTGGCTAAACTCTTCCTCGTACACGTGTACAGGCTACACGGATGTCCTGTACGCTTGGTGACCGACAAGGGCACACAATTCACCTCAAAGTTTTGGCGGGCTTTTTAAAAACTGATCAGGACACAACAAGCCCTATCCACAGCCTGGCATCCCCAGACGGATGGAGCCACGGAGATCCTCAATGCCATGCTAGAACAATTCCTCCGTTTGTACATCAATTACCACCAGGACGACTGGGTCGATCTTCTCCCGTTCGCGGAAGTCACCTACAATAACGCCATTCACATGAGCACGGGGAAAACCCCGTTCGAGGTGGTATCAGGTCGCAAGTTCACCCCCATCCCAGAGCTGCCGCAACCCCCCCCCCCCGGGCGCTGGTGACTGAGGACAGAAGATAGCAGAATCGTGGCCAGTGATCACAGCAGCGCTGAAAGAAGCACAGTCAGCCTACAAAGAACAAGCAGACAAGCACCGGCGCCAGCAACCGACATTCCAGGTAGGAGATATGGTCTATCTCTCTATCAAATTCATAAAATTGCCCCAACCCTCAAAGAAACTGGGTCCAAAGTACATCGGGCCATTCTGGGTAACACAAATAATTAACCCGGTCACACTACGCCTAGAACTGCCACACAATTTAAAGAGACTTCACCCAGTATTCCACTGTAGCCTTTTAAAGCTGGCAAGTACCTCCCAATGGCATCCCAACACGCCCCCCCCCCGGTAATGATAGACGGCCAGCAACATTTTGAAGTGAAAGAAGTGCTCGACTTGCACCGGCAGCGGGGCACCCTACACTACCTGGTGAAGTGGAAACACTTCCCCCACCCAGAATGGGTTGCTGCACGACACGTCAAAGCACCGGACCTAATTTGCGCGTTCCATACTGCTTACCCTGACAAACCCACGGGTTAACCATTCAGAAGGAGGGCAGTATGTCATGAGCACCGTTGAGCTGATTGTGTCAGCACAACGGCACACATAACAATACCAAGGAAGCAGGGGCAAGGGATTAAGAGATGTGCAAGCAACGCACAAAGACAGGCAACAGACACTGGCAACAAAGTAATGACTCCAGCTGGAAAGATCCAATCAAGAAGATACATTGTTGTAAAGGGTGAAACTGACAACGCCTGAGCACAAGGCACGCCCGGAGCTGTCAATGGAAGCGCAGAAGATTATCGCCGGGCTTAAAGTCATCACCAGCCGGAGGAGAAAGATTAAGCAAGATGCCCGGGGCACCAGCAGGGGCCCCGCGACCCCTCACCCACCGGCAACAGGACATTTGGGGCTCGGGGATCTACGCAACAGAGGGAAGGGGGAGCACTGACTGGCGCGGGCTATTTAAATCCCGTACCGGCGTGCTCCCTCCACTCTCAGCTTTTAACTAGGCATGCGCTATACTTGAATAAACTCAGAACCTGATTTTTCCTAAATTGGCGTCTGTGTCTTATTGAGTAGCAGGCAGAGCCTGACAATTGCTCTGTACTCTTTTGGTAATTTACATCCTTACAGCATTCCCTCTCAGTGTTCTTCTGTATTTTTACTAGGCAAGTCATTGGTAGCTGCCCATTCGACTTCCTGGCACAGAGGTCTGTGGGGAGGAGGGGTGGGGCAAGTACATTGTGATGTCACAACACAAACTGCACTCCATATATCCTTCTGTGCAACATTGTGATGCCAATACAAAAAGGTAGAAGGCATCATGATGTCATAACACACATTTTGCCATTTTAATATCACTGTGGTTACAAATGGACACATGCTACCCAGGCAGTTGATGGCTATCCTGTTCATCCTTTTAGCCTTTCAGAAAGACAAGGGAGTGAAGAGAGAAGATGCTTTGTGGTTCTCTTGCTACAGACTTTGTCTTCTCTTGCAGGATGATTCCAGCTGCCAGCAAGTCTTTCTTCCTGACCGACCTGGTTGCTGGGCGTGACTATGACCTCTGTGTCCTTGCTGTTTATGACGATGGTGCGACTTCTCTGACAGCAACCCTGATGGTGGGGTGTGTGCAGTTCACCACGGAGGAGGCATACCGGCAGTGTCAGTCCCTCCATGCCCAGTTTCTTGGTGGAACCATGATTATCATCATTGGAGGCATCATTGTGGCCTCCGTCCTTGTTTTCATCTTCATGCTGCTGCTGAAATACAAAGTTTACATCAACCATCACAAAACCAAAAACACGGAAGTGAATAACGTTTGCTCCCAAACCAATGGTACTAGTCAAAGTAACTCTGTGGCACAGTCCAGTTCCAAACTGGCTGAATGGGTCCAGCAAGAATGTTCAAGCTTGCCATTTAGAGGCAAAACTATATTAGATTTTGAGTATGAACGAGCAGCCCCTACAGAAGTGTCTGTTTTAAGAAGCGAAGCCTTTCCTTAGTAGTCATGCTGAGCCCAGGCAAGAAGCACTAAATAATAACTCAAGTGGTTGTATTTTACGCTTCACTACTATTTTTAAGATCAGATGGTTTTAAACACTATTTTTTTAATCTGTAAAAGTTCTTGCATTCTTATCTATTTTTGTTGCACTATATTAAATATAAACTCTGTGATTTGGAAGGTTTTTATTCATTCTTATCTACTTGCAACCAAGTCTGGATCAGTGCTTACAAAATCTCTGTATGTCGCAGGTTACTACTAAGCAGATGCACTTCCCTTCAACCCAATAGGCCTTCCACAGTAGCATGCTGATGAGGAAGTGCATTTAAACAAAGTGCTAAAAAGTGTCAGGTGAACTGCCAGAGTTCAAGGAACAGAAAGGTTTAGGGAAGACTGGTATAGATAGCCCTCGGTTAATGACCACTTGTTCAGTGGCCATTAACTGAGGACTAACCCTAACCCTAAGTTGCGATGGCGCTGAATGAGTGGTACTTATAACCAGTCCTCTAAGTTCTGGCTGTCGCAGCACCCCTGCGGCCACATGATCACAATTCAGGTGCTTGGCAACTGGCTTGCACTTACGATGGTTGCAGTGTCCTGCAGTTATGTGATTGCCATTTGTGACCTTTCCTGCCAGCTTCCCACAAGCAAAGTTAATGGAGAAGCTGGCAGGGAAGGTCGCAAGTTGCTCTGGTAAGTTGCTCCCACTGCTTTTTCTCCCAAGGAGCCCCTTATGAAGTATGAGATCCCATACTTTGTAGTGCATGCACACACACACCACCCTCCTGCTCACACTCAGTAGCACACGCCTGCCTGCCTGGCTGCACTTGCACAGCACTGCGGCACCCCTCCCCCACCTGGTCTCATTCCATACCATGCTGCCTGCTGCCCTTGCTCACCCACCTGTGCTCCCCAGCACCTGCCCACAGCCCTTGCTTGCCTGCCTGCACTCCCCAGCACCCACCCGCGGCCTTCCCATGCCCACCCGCACTTGCATGGAGCCACAGCAACCCCCCGCCTAGCTGCACTCGATAGCACCTGCCCGCCAGCCTCCTTGTGAGCTGCCCAGGACTTCCAACTTCCTGCTGACTTTCCCCATTGACTTTACTTGTTGGAAGCTGGCAGGAAGCAGTTCTTTGCTTAACAACCCATGATCCTCACCCATGATCCTCACTTAGTGATGGCAATGGGAACTGCTGGGGTTGTTGCTGCTAAGTAATGTGGTCATTGCACATTACAACTGCATTGCTTAGTGATGGAAATTCCAGTTCCAATCACTGTCATTAAGCAAGGACTATCTGTACCTTCTTTTGAAATAAGTGCCAGACACCAGCTTCATTACAAGTGACAAAAGGATAGGGTTAGTCCCTAACCCTAGGTCCCTTTTAGGACAGGGAAGAGAAAGCCTGAAAGAGTTCCTGGTATACTGAGTCTTTTTGCTAAGCAAGCTCCAGGTTATTGGTGCAAATCTTTGAGTAGCAGGTTTACTGGGATACAGGTTGTCCTCAGTTTATGATGACAATTGGGACCAGAATTTTCATCGCTAAGCGATGCGGTTGTAAAGTGTGATTCCATTGTCAGGAAAATGTTTCCAGCACTTGCAGGTGAAATAGGCTCTGAATTTTCAGTAGAAGGAAAAGATATTGTGGAACAGGCGACAGGATGATGGATCTCTAACTGGCAGAGTGGAAGTGTACAGTGCC